>NC_135906.1:26246085-26846085 GCF_964194155.1 Cetorhinus maximus | reverse complement strand
CTAGGAGTTCAGTGAAGACTGATGGTGAGCAAGTGATTTTTGTTGCTGTGTCCACTTGATATGGAAGAACACCCAGTGTTACAAGGGTTAGATCCACGTGTAGATTTTACATTTGCGAACTTAAGTTGAGCTTGAAAAGGGAGAGCCTTAAAAATGTTGAGGTAAAGTACTCAGCAATATAGGCTGTAGTGACCTATTTAAAAAAATATTGTTAACGTGTGGTGGATTTAGTGTGACTTTAGCCTTTTTAGTCACTTGGTTTTCTATATGTCCAGCAGTTCTGTTCCATTCAGTAAGTTATTTCAATTCAGGGCATTGAGGATTGGCGGATTTGACTCACCAGCTCCCGTAGCGATGGTGGTAAAGTGGATGGTTCATTAACTGTAGTGCGTGTCAGAGTATGCAGGCAGATAAATAACACAATCTTTGCTTTTGCCAACCAGGGTGCCCACTTGGCTCTTATTGATGCCCTGATGACCACCTACATGATGGAAACACTGCGTGGCAGGAAGATAACAGCAGACACCGAGGAGGTCACAAGTCTCAGCCCATCGAAACAAGCCCCAGCCAGCACTGAATACAATTTGCTGCTCTGGGTTGATAAGGTAACAATATTGCATTTTTAAAAAGAAAAACATTTTTGAGGGCTTGACAAACATCTAATGCCAGAAATACTTTAGTCCTTTTATCACCAGGGTAGATTTGTTGTCGGTGTGACATCCCCTGTGATCTACTAGGTCCTGATGTTGGGACCAGATGGTGATTGGCTCAAATCCCAGAGCTTGCAGTTGGCTGCGATTTGGGTGATGTTTAATCCCTTCAAAGGGAAGATGCTGGTTAATTGTAGACCAGCTGTCTGACTCCAGTTTTGTTTAGCTTTAATAAATGGTTATGGCAGGCATCATCAAGAAACTAAATAAAAGGTTTCCTTAATTAAGTTGTGCCTTGTCAACATTGTGATGCATTCACCTTCAAAAGGTGACTGCAAATACTTTAAATTACTGGCTGAACAGCGTTTTGTGGTTGCATTTTTGGGTTAATATGTTGGCATTGTATAGTACTTACAGCACAGAAACAGGCCATTCAGCTCAAGATGTATACACTGGCGTTGATGTCCCACACAAACCTCCCCCACCTTTATTAGGTCACTCCTCAAACTAACCTATTCAATCTGGCCTCGGTGCTGCGATCATTCTACCAAATCCTTTTTTTGTACCTTCTCCAGTGCCTGTGAATCCTTTTTTTATAAGATAAAAGCAAAATCCTGTGGATGCTGGAAATCTGAAACCAAAGCAGAGAATACTGGAAAAACTCAGCAGGCCTAAGAGCCTCTGTGCAGAGAGCATCTGAAGAATGGACTCAAAACATTAACTCTGTTTTCTTTTTCTCTCCACCGATGCTGTTAGACCTGCTGAGTTTTACCAGCGTTTTCTGTTTTTGATCCTTTTTACGCTATAGTCATCTTCTGGGCTCCATCAAACTGGCAGAGGTGGTAGAGACTCACTTCATCACTGTTGATGGTTTTAGATTTGCCTTGGCTACATAGAATTGGCTTAGGCATGGGATTCGAGATGCTAATGACACACAGAATCATGCCGACTTCACGAATGGAGGGCTCATCTGCTTGTGACCGAGCTGGTGGAAGTGGACATTGACACTGGGTCTGACCTTTACTGTTTTAGGAGCTGCGTTTTGGTGAAAACTTCCATTTTTCCATTTTCTAAAGTGGGAACATCATCTCCAGGCTGATCTAAAATCACATTTATTGTCAAACTGTGCACACGGTTCTTGTCCGACAGATTATGTCAGGCCCTTTCTTGATCATCGCGATCTTGCAAGCATTACCCAGAACATATCCTCAGCACTGCTTATTGCTTTGCCATGGGATTATGCAATATGTTGAACTTCCAACCACAAGGAGTGGTTGAGGCTCAGCATAGATGTATTTAAAGGGAAGCGAGATGACCATGTGAGGGAGAAAGCCTCTCCTCCTATTCCTGATGGGATTAGATGCAGAGGAGTGGGAGACAACTCATATGAAGTACAAACACCAGTAGTGGGCTGAATGGCCTGTCCCTGTGCTGTACCTTCTACATAGCATCCCTCCAGTGTAAGTAACTAATTGTCAGGTGACTCCAGACGCTGTAATCTAAAATGGAAAATGTTGTAAATTTGTCCGATTGTTGCTGTCTGCAAAGATCTAATTGAGGTACAACTTATTTTTGTAGGAATGCGATAAATTTGCCTTTGGCACTTTATGACATTTGAAAAATTTTATTTCCCAGATAAACCAGAAATTAAAAGATGTCTCTGAACGCTTGCACCAGCTGAGACACCAGCCTGGCATAGACAATTCAACAAACCAAGGGGTAGGCATCTCACTGATAAACATTTAAGCTTGTGATTGCAGTCATGGGCAACCACACCTAGTGCTTTTCACCTGTTGGTAATGTTTTTTCAGACTGTTTCCCGCCTTGTCTTAAAGTTAGTTCACTGGCTGATTTTTCCAAACCCCTGCCTCTTTTTTTTTTGTCTCTACTGTCCTAAGGAGTTGTGAATTTTTAAAAAAAAAAAAAATTCTCACTTTTTTTGAGTATCCCAATTTTTAGTGAGGAGAATCTGGAATTCAGAGCCAAATGTCCCAGGGTCAATGGTGTGTGATGATCTAGATGAGGCTTGATCTTAAAAAAGTGTAGAGAGCAGAAAGGTACAACTGGAAGATTTTATCATCACTTGTTAAAGGTTTAATGTGCGAGAGATTCAAGACTCCAAGACCATGACCTTAATCTTTACTGTATATTATTATCAGCCAATGGCTTGAGTTTTTGTAGGCTGGTGATATAATGATGGTTATTCCCTAGTCTCACATCTGTAAGTAGCACTCAGCATTTTTTGAGTGATTTCTCTTTAGTCCTGGCCATTGGACAGTGGTAACTCTGTGCACTGCCATCCAATATGTAGATTAATATTCCAGTTACGTGATATAGAAATGGTCCAAGGTGCCCAGCTTGCACATTTGATCAAAGTTGACTTTTTACATGTCACTTTGCAATGCACAAGGTATTGACTCTGACCACCACAGGAGCTTATGTTTTCATTAATGTCTTCAATGGAAGGCAGGTTGTGGAGTACTTACAAGAGACAGGAGGGTTGAAGTAGAAATGCTAAGGGTGAGGACAGGGACCAAAAGAACAGCTGAAGGGAGATTGTTTTTTGAAAGATGAGAGTTTAGTAAGGCCACGTGTTTCTGGGAAAGTTCCAAATGGCACCAAGTGAGAAGATTCCTTGAGATTAAGCATTGTAGCTTTTTATTTTCCACATTGTATGGGTTGGATTTGATGGACATCTTGTACCTGAATTGTAGAAGTGATAGATTTTCATGAAGCTGTAATGTACTCTGTGGATGAGGTGTATTTGTGGCCCATAATATTTGACCTCTTCATCTCAGCTATGCTGTGATTGGTGGGTGAATGGGACAAGCAAAATCCTCTCGTGTCTTCAAGAGGCTTGTGCTAAATTGGAATTGACAGAGGTGCAAGGGCAAGACCATTGGGCCCAACCTGGGGAGACTCTACCACCAAGGAGGAGAAAGTAACTTTGCAATAGGTAGCAGGAGAAGCTTTTCTCTGACTCCTGATGAAATATCCCAGGAACCCCCTGCCCACCCCAGGGCCCAGAGGTTCCAGTCATCTTGGATTGAACAGAATCTGCCCAGGATTATTGTTTCCCTCAGGCTGGAAGTGCTCTTTGTGAGCAATTCTCCTTTTGATTTACCGACAGCACAAGCCTTTTATCTGAAGGCGTCCATCTCCCACTGCCATTGCTGGGAGAGGAAGGTATCCACACCATTCTGGCTAGTTTCCCAAGCCCAGTTACAGTGCAGAAGTACAGTCAGTTACTGGCAGAGCTGTTTCCCTTTTAACCAGCATTTAACACTGTTCAGTGATTATGGAGCCGCACCTTCATCTATCGTGGTCTTTTAGGGAGGAGAGAGATCTGTGAACTCCTGTAAGTCAAATGGGGTGATCAGAATTAGATTACGGGATGAATTTAGCCACTCGAGTGGTCGTTTTCCAAGCCGATTGGTTAACAGGGAGTAGTTGGAATAGAGCAATGATGGGGCCCTCTCTAACAACTCTCTGTTCTTCACTCCCTGGACTAGGAGGGAAGGCCCCAATTATCCCTCCACGTTAAGAGGATCTATAATTAGTCCGCATTGCATTGGGAGAGCTTACATTTACACTTTGGCGTAAAATCCATTTTGTTTTCATTTTAACCGATGTGAGCATTTGGGTTTTGGCCAGAGCTGCTTCTAAGGTTCTTTGTCTTGTGGCTGCTTTCATTGCACTGGAGCCAAACCACTCCATATGGCAACAGAGGGGCCTTGAATATTTGGCCAAGCAATTCTACACCACAGCCTAAATGTGTTTGGGGCAAGGGGTTGGCAGTGATGGGTGCTGATTGAAGTTGAAGGTGAGATGTTTCGATTTGTTCCATGTCAACTAGCCACCCAGTAGACATTTCCTTTAAATGTGGCATGTATGATTAACTTGGCCTGAATGTTGTGTTCAGTTAACTGGTCACTCGTGATGTCAAGACTGTCACGACGCTCTCTAGTAGCTTTGTCAATGGTTTTTTTTTTATTATTAGTAACGAAGCACGTGGAGTTACTTGTGCCTGCTGTGTTTGGATTCATGTAGCACGTTAAATGTGGCAGTAGTTTTGAGGGAAAGTAAGTGGAATCCTTCGGTGTCTCATCCAAAAGTGTGTTGTCTGTACCCGAGTCTCTTCCAGCCCTACAACTTGCGTTCCTCCAAACCTAGCCTCTTGTGCATGCCTGACTTCCTCTACAATTTGTGACCGTGTTGTGTAATGATCTTCGTTTAGTCTCGGGGATTTCAACGCTGCCCTGTGTGGTGTTATTTCTTTGAGGAGCCAGGTTGGTGAGCAGTTAGGCACCGTGAAAGGACTTCCCTCCAACCTTGGGACCTTTTTTAGACCCAGTTTTTGGCTTTCAGGCTGCACCACAAGAGCCCTGTGTGCGATGGACGGGGCAGTAAGTGTTGGCCCTGTCAACCATACCCTTTCCTGATCTTGGGAAGGGACAATATAAGGAAGAGACAATGGAGCAAGGATCAGAGAATATAAGAGGGAAGGGATTACCTGCAGCACCTCCACTCGGAATGAACCATGGTTAGTGGGTTTTTGTGCAGCACCAAAACTCTTCCCCCATTGATGTTGCTGCAAGACGGTTGCAATTCTCTCAGACCAGCAATAAAAGTGGTTTCTCCAAACTGTAGATGCACAAATCACTAATGCACGTTAACAAGGTCGTTAAAAAAAAAATGACGATGGGGGTTCCATTTCTGTATTTTTGACTGTGCCGAGTGAAATCTGAATCTGCATATCTTGCCTAATTGAGCTTTGAATATTTATATTTAACGTGTGTTTAATATTTCCAGTACCGCTTGACGTCTGAAGCACTCTCTAATATTATGAAATTCAATGCTTCTCCTCTTTTCCCTCCTTTTCTCTTTGCCGCTGCCCCATTTGACCTTTGATCTCTCCTTCCTCTGTGAAAACACTGTCCTCACCAGTGCCCCACCAAATGGTATTGGAAGCTAGTTCCTGTAAGTCCACCTCTCAACTTTTTACTGCATCTCCCCCTCTGACCCCCGACTCTCGCCCCCACCCCCCACCCACCCCCTCCCCGCGTTGTTTTTCCTTTTTTTGTTAAACAAAAAGAAGTCTCGTTTTACTGAGACGATATTTAAAACTGTTGGCTAGAGTTGCACAGTGCGTGTTCTTTTTTTTCCCAATCCCATGACCCTTCTGGTGGGAGTGGGGGGGGTGGGGTGGGGAGACGGACTGCATGATGTGACGCTCAAGAAGCAAAGGATGCTGGGATTGTTTATTGTGCAGGGTTTTATCATACAGGAACAACATTTGAATTTTACAATGCAGCCTTATAGCGTCAAAGTATCACATTATACCACTTCACTCAATGAATTATTTTTGAAGTGCTGTAACTATACGTAGGCAAGATCTCGGATGTTAGTTTAACCAATTAATGGGCAAACAAAATGGTCTCTTAAAGGGGCATTCGTGAAGGGTGTGGTGGACTTTTTTTTTTGGGGGAGTGATTTTTCAATGAGTTTCTTGTTGGGGTCCATAGTGTGGATCATCGGTTTCCCACCCAAAGGCCGGGATTGTCCGGCCCTGCCTGGGTCGCCGGGATTGTCACGCCCTGCCGAAGGACTTTTATCTGGGCCGCCAAATCTTCTAGGGCAGGTCCCGCCATGACAGGGCCGGAAAGTCCCGGCCAAAGATTTGCCAAACAATCTTGGGACGGTATCGTCCCTTGAAAGTATTGGAGCTTTTGTCAGTTTATTCTGGCAGACTGAAATCATCTTGCTGAATTGGGCAGGAATATCAGCGGGTGGTTTAAACGGCTTGCCCAGGTAGTGAAAGTGTGTTCATGTTGAATGCGTTTGTGGAGTGGCACCTGTTGGTTGGTCAGTCGGGCTATGCTCCAAGCCTTGGGTGGGCCACACTAGCCGGCCCTCTGTGGACGGCATTTTGCCCGTTGGCTGCTCTTGCGATTTGGTGGAGCATCTCAAGTGTGTGTGAAAGAGAGGCTAAGACGAGAAAGGTCAGGTAAAGAGAAGTGAAACTGGTTGGAGTCATCAGCTATAGCAAAAATCAAGATGTTCATTGCTCTGACCATCTCTCTTAGTGGAAACTCGATCGAGAGAGAGAGAGAGGGGCTAAAATGGAGCACGGATTATGACGTTCAGATGACACTCGTAATGTGCAAATCTGTGCAGAGGGAAGATTCAAAACGTGCTTTAGAACACCAAAGGAATGCATAATTTTATTTATTTATTTATTATTTATTTATTTATCCCCAACGATTTATTGTTAAAGATGGCACACTTTTTTTTGACACAATCTAGGCACTCAGTTCTATCTGGGCAATTGCTTCACATTTGTGTTGTATAACAGGATGTCACTCTCGCGTCAGCAAGACTCCGCTGCTGATGAGCTACCTCAGATTTGTTATTTTGGGCAGCGGGTCTCCTTGCATCGTCTCGTGTCTGCATATAAATTGCCTCATTATGTGCAGCAGCTCTGGCCTCAGGAAGAACTCCTGCCCAAGTGGCTGCGCTTAAGGATTAAGTGCTGATACACGTTCCTCTTGAGGGGACGTGCGACTGCAGTGAATTTGGCACTCCTCTGCCATACCGTTCTAGGTGACACAAATTGAAGCTAAAATTAGTTCTGGCCGTTTCTTGTGTTAATGACTGGCAGGCGTCTCTGATTCTAGGTTTAGTGAGCATAGCACAGAAAGGACTCCCATTGTCCTATCGTATCAATGTTGGCCTCACAGCAAAGCTGCCTACTTTAGTTCCATCTTCCTGTTCTCCTCTTTCCTCCTTGTCTCTCTCCCTCTTAAACATTGTGACTTGAATTGGCTTCAACTCTTGCAAACCCGAATGTTGGTAATGTTTCTTCTGGCCTCCCTCTTTGTTTCATCTGCCCATATTCCTTTGTTTACATCTCCCTGTAGCCTAGGGAGAAATATTTCCGTTTTCTCTCCCTCCTCCGCACGCCCCGAAGGCATGTCAGGGCTGAGAGTCCTCAGTGACTCCACTCGTGTTGTCCACATTGTCACGCTCCACATAACAAGTCAGGTGGTTGTTCCAACATGGGGCATCAAAGTTCAGACTGCTCTTGATGTCCATGTTTTCAGGGCTGGGTTGGAGTTGGGGGGAGGAGGTTTATTCAGTAGTGATCTTGAAGCTGACTCCCTGATTGATGCACTCCCTAGCTTTGCTCCAAACCCACAGTTACTGAGGTAAATCTTAGCATCTCTCATGCTGCCACAGATGATGTGGCTAATCCAGCATCCCTCTGCTGCATTTCCTCACTAGACACGCCTGCAGACCCCCTAACTCTCAATTGGCTGGGTTTTGTGGAACCCTGTACTCAATCGTGGCAGGATTTAAAAAATTAACTCGTTCACCAATGCTGTTCAGTTCTTTGTAAGACATATTCAGTGGAGATGCAGGCATTGTCCTGTCCCAATGGAAGGCTGGAGATCCAGGGTTGTAGCTCCGTCTCTATCTCGTGCTCCTGTTTAATGAAGCTTCACCGATTGGGGTACAGCCACACTGAGTTCAACCATATCTCTATTCTGACCATGCCTTCAATAACCTGTCCTCTTTTATTTTGTGTGCCTTTGCGAAGCTTTGATCTGACCATTGATGTTTGCAGATGATCTGAACTTGCTTCTTCTCTGGAGCAGTGTTGTGGGTTGATGTGGTGGTATTGTGAAGGGAGCAGCCCCACAGGAACCTTGGCCTCCACTGGCAGCTTTTCTAGGGAACTAGAGAGAGAGAGTGGCGAGTACGGGGTTAATTTTAACCTAACTCACTGGGTGTGGAACTGGGTGAAACATCCCACCCAATATTGTTCTCAACTGACTTTAATGGAGTTACCGTTGTGCCAGACCCTGACTGCTTCCCAATGGGTGGGTGGGGGCAGTGGGCATGAGGAGGGGGATGGGTGAGGGGGGCACATTAAAATTGCCTCCATGTTATTTTCCCATATTGGTGAAAGGAGTTACACTGGGTTACTGGTTCACAAGGTATTTATAAAGCCTCTTAGAGGTTAAAACATTAGGTGAGGGAGCTAGTGATGCCCTGTCAAGGACATCGTCCACTATGGCTGTTATTACAGAGAAGTGCCAAGTCACATTCCGCTGCTCTGCCTTCCTCTAAATTTCAACAAATTGGTGTTTTTTCTCTTTATTCTTTCCTGGGATGTGGGCATCCTTGTTGCCCATTCCCAATTGGCCTTGAATTGAGTACCAGGCCACTTCAGAGGGCAGTTAAGAGTCAACCACATTGTTGTGGGTCTGCAGTCACATGTAGGCCAGACTGGGTAAGGACAGCAGATTTTGTGAACTAGATGTGTTTTTAACGACAATCAACGATAGTTTTATGGTCACTATGGATTATCTTACAATTCCAGACTTTTTTTTTAAATTAAAGCCATGGTGGGATTTGAACTCAGGGCCCAGGGCATTAGTCCAGTGACTTTACAACTATGCCACCATCTCTGTGGGTATATGGAATGGAAAATATAGA
This sequence comes from Cetorhinus maximus, assembly GCF_964194155.1. Taxonomy (NCBI): domain Eukaryota; kingdom Metazoa; phylum Chordata; class Chondrichthyes; order Lamniformes; family Cetorhinidae; genus Cetorhinus; species Cetorhinus maximus. The sequence goes on along the minus strand of NC_135906.1, from coordinate 26,836,933 downwards.
AGAGACTGTGCTGCGTGGTGAATATGTCTGAAACCTATTGTGAAGAGCAAACTAGACTTGGATCCATTCCATGAACAAAAAGCTCTACACCTGGAACAAGAGAAGGCCATTCAGCATCAGCATTTAATTGGGTCACATCTGATCTGGAGCGTAACTCTATCTTTATTCTGTAACCCTAACAATGAATTAAACAATGGAATTATTAGTTTCCTTTCTGACTTTACTTGGCCTGAGATTCACTTTCATTTTATTTTTCCTGATGCCTCACTTTCTTCCTTAATCTGTCCTAGGGCAGGTAGGCCAATAATTGCCCGATCCTCATGTATTGGTTATCCGACTTCGCTACTGGAAGGTGGCTCATGGATGCCTTTGATCTTCCCAACCCCCTTTTTATTCTTTCATGGGATGTAGGTGTTGCTGGCTAGGCCAGCATTTATTGCCCATCCTTAATTGCCCTTGAGAAGGTGGTGGTGAGCTGCTGCCTTGAACCGCTGCAGTCCATGTGGTGTAGGTACACCCATGGTGCCGTTAGGGAGGGGGTTCTGGGATTTTGACCCAGCGACAGTGAAGGAACGGTGTTATAGCTTCAAGTGAGGATGGTGAGTGGCTTGGAGGGGAGCTTACTGCTGGTGGTGTTCCCATGTATCTGCTGCCCTTCTTCTAGGTGGTAGAGGTCGTGGGTTTGGAACGTGCTGTCAAGGGGGCCTTTGCGAATTGCTGCCTTGCACCTTGTAGATGGTACCTGCTGCTGCCACTGTGTCCTATTGCCCCTTGTAGGAGATCTGAAAGGTCTTGGAGGGGCAAATAACTGGGCCGGTTCAGTCTAGGTGGCCATTATTCCCAGGTGAGTGTCACTGGTCAATACTGGCAGGCCACATGACCAGAAGGAGCACCGCAGCTGATCCTGATATTTATCTCCTTCTTGGTCGTGTTCTCTTCCAGCAATGAAAGGGTTACCAACCCATCAGGAAAATCCTGGAGGCTCCAGGAATTGAAGATTGAGTTCCTGGCTGCGAGCCACAAACCCAGGAGTCAAATCATAAGGGACATGTAGAAAGTTTAGCTTTTTGTTTTCTTTGATCACTTATTAGCTACAAAATAATGTTGTAGGTGGGGGGAGAAAACTGTTTTACGGGGTGGGTGGTTGAAGACATGAGGTGATGAATCTCCAGGAGTACATCCAACCAGAGTTGGCAACCCAAGCAGTGGTCTATTGGTGGGGGAGGAGGTAAAGAGAAGCTAAGTTGTGTTTCTCCACCCACCTACCTCCCACTCCCTCTCCTCAAAACAAAGAGGCTAATTGTAGCTTGTTAGTTATGGCTGTGGCTGAGATCAGTTAACTCAATGCACACTAGAGGTGGCCTGTTTGGCTCCGACATCCTGTGTTATAAACCTACTGGATTATATATGGTGGGTGGGGGAAGGAGTTAAGCAATTGATTTTACTCCTAAACACTAATTCAAGCCGGCATCTACACAAACCTATAAACATCAAGGAAAAGACTCTAAGTAGAGGGCGATCAGAGGGAAGGTAGGAGTACTCACAAAGAAAATCACCAAACTAAACCTATGGGGAACAGAAAGATAGATAAGAGAACGAAGCACAAAGTGGATTAAAAAGTGGGAAATGGAGCTTAAGGTGAGGGAAAGGACATTTTTCCTCTTCGATTCCTGTAGCTTTGTGGTTAAGTGAATGATATTGGAGTTGGGCAGCACCAATTTTTTATAAGCCACTCTTGTGTTTTTTTAAGCTGTGAGGCAAACTTCTCCCAGTTGGCTGAATGGTTTGTTATTAAGTTCACAAGAATTTGGAGAATTGGCCCCTCGAGCCTGCTCTGCCATTCACTAAAATCGTGGATGATCTGATTGTGGCCTCAACTCCACTTTCCCACCCGTCCCCCCCCCCATCAACCTTGACTCCCTTGACGACCAAAAAATCCGTCTTAAGACCTAGCTAAGACTTCAGCTGCCACCAATCTCAGGACCGGCGTGTGCCAAAGAGTTTTCTGCAACATCACTTTGTCAGGCATGCAAAGAAAAAGCATGTCGTGGAGAGGTGCTTTAGGGCCGATGTATCTTCTGGGACTCTTTTTTTTTAAACCCCTGGTCGTTATGGCAAATGTTGCATCAGAAATTATGGCTTAGTGAGCAGTGTTCCAATCAAGGGGCCATAATGCTGAAGTTGAGGATACTTAGTCGTTTAATGGTGTTTCTAATTCACTGCATCAGTCCTCGTTTTGTTTTCATTTTAATGAGACGTGATGGGCAGTAAAAAGGAATTCTGACTGTTCTATAATTAACTGAGACTTCCTAATGCATAGATTTTAGAAAATGCTCATGCTACGTTTTCTTGCTCTGTCTGTGATTCATTGCAACTGGGCCCATTTTAAACTGACCATCTACTGTGAGCATTGAGCCAAGGTAGTTGGCGATCCCAGAATCCTTTGCTTTGAGAGTGAATGTTAATACTATATCTCCATTGTTAAGATTTTAATACTTTTTAAATTGTGTGGCGTGTCTCTTAGATCATTCTGTTGGATGTTTTCACTTTTTCATCTTTCACTCGAGTATCTGCTCCATGTGTTTGGGATTGAGGGTTAGCATCTGCCTTGTCCCAAGGAAGGGGAGTAGGATTTGGAAAGCTGCTCTTCGGAGCCGTTTCCCCCAGTGGGATGATGAGGGGAGTTCTCTCTCTGCCAAGTTGGGAATGGAACGGTTCGTGAGATGAGTTTTATCTTCAGATCACTCCAGAGTTAGTAATCTGGGGGAGAGAAGAAGTCTCACACGCACACTCATAGATCAGAGCTTGGTGTAGTATTACAATCTGCTCCAAGGTGCCAAGATTCTGTAAGCCAGATGGAGCCAAAATTAGCTTTATGGACAGTAAGGCCAAGAAAGCTGGAACTGGGTAAAGTGGTGTACCATTTGTGGTATTGGGATAGCAATCCAGAGGTTAGAGGTTCAAATCCCATCATGGCATGTGAAATTGAGTTTAAAAAAACTGACTATTTGAGCTGGTATGACAAACGTGTCCAGATTGTGTTTGGGGGCGGGGGGAGAAGGGAAACAGAGTGCTCATTAGGGAGAGTTAGCTGTTTGACCTAGGTGTGACTTCAGTCCTAGTCTGTGGTTGACACTTGATGCCCTCAGAATAATGAGACATGGGTAATAACTACACACTTGCCAGTGGCATCCATATCCCAACACATGATCATTTGAGCCATGTTAACTGGGAGGGTATTCGGGGAAAAGAAGCTTCAGAACACCAAGGGGAAGGATTCTCCAATCCAAAATTTTAGAAAAAAGCATAAGGCAATGATAGAACTTCTTTTAATGTTGATTTTTCTCTATAATTAATGGCTAACCAAGAAAACCACCACTTAAGGAAATGCATGTTCCAAACCTGTTCGTTCTTATAAGAACTGACAAATATAGGAAATAGGAGTAGACCATTCAGCCCTTTGAGCCTGCTCTACCATTCAATAAGATCAGGACTGATCTTCTACCTCAATTCAACTTTCACACGTTATCCGTGTCTGTTGATATCCAAAAATCCATCATCTTTGTCTTATATACTCAACAGTGGAGCATTCACAGCTCTTTGGGGTGGAGAATTCCAATGATTCACAACCCCTTGAGTTAAGAAACTCATCTTAGTCCTAAATGGAAACCCCTTATTTTCAGGACTGTGACCCCTAGTTCTAGATACTCCAGCAGGGGAAGCATCCTTACTACTAATGAGAGCTTGGCTAGTTTCTACCGTTGGTCTGTTAGTGGAATTAGCTTGAGGGGCTAAATGGGCTACTCTTCTTCCATTTTTTTCCTATAGCCAGGTAATCAATCAGTAGGAATGCAAGAGTTGGTCTCCAAAGTCATTGGGTTAGAGGGAGGACAAATCAGCCATGGTTTGCAGTCTTGGTTGGCATCCGTTGAGCCTGAAATGGGTACTTGGGGGCATGAGTGTAAAAATAGGATCAGTAATGACTCCATTTCCCCCCAGTTAAATAAGCTGCTAACATTGAACTGTCTGGACTCAAGTCAAATTTGGAGAAATCACAGAGGGGTTGTAAAAATTCATAACTGAACATGAGTGGACACATTCAGAATAGGTGGGTGCATTTTATTTTTTTGGAGAGCAGTAGGTGCACAGATGGGCAAAAAATTGACCCTAAGCAGGTCAACTAATGATTCATTGGATATCACGAGTAATTTGGAGGAAGGGGAAGGTCAGGCGAGTGAGGGAAACTTTAGCAAATTGTGGAGAGACCCACCAATGTCAGCACAACCAATGGAATGAACTAAGAGACACCAGTCTGTTTACCCACCCTGTTTTAGCCAAATGTAGGCTGCATGCTGATCACCTGACAGATCTCAGCTCTTTTTTTCAAGTGGCTGAGCCCTAGTACACTGCGTTTATGCTTCTTCCTTTTTTTGCCATTGCATTCAGCATGCCATCGCTTTTTGTTTGAAGGAGTCTGAGAATAAGCCTCCTATGGTAATGTATTCCATTAGTTCAATCAATTTGTCTTTTCATTTTTGGTGGGAGGTGGGTGGGTGGTGTTGTTGTTGAAGGAGGACAGGTTGTGAAGAAAACTGCTTTATTCCTTTTTAAACAGGCCCATGTTGGCTTAGTGAGCCCGTGAGAGATTCTGTCACTGCTGTTAAAAACAAAACCGCTTGCAAATTTTGCCATCAAAACAAAAGTTGGCTTGCGTGAGAAAAATTGAACTCCGTGCTTTTAGACGCTCGAAATGTGTTCTTCCGCCCTGACCTTTTTAAATGAGGACACCTTTTTGATGTTACCTATCACACTGAATTAAGAAAATATGTTAAAAAGAATACCGGAATTCCTAAGAAGAAAAATATGGTATTGTTGATAAGATGCCCACTTGCTGCCTCTAATGCTTTCTGTTTGGGTCATTCCCTACTATCTACCCCAACTGCTCCACAAATTAATCTCTTCAGTGGATAACAGCGTTGTTGTGTTTCTCACCTGATCTCCCGACAAATTTGTGCTCGGAGGATCACACCTCACCGCCTCCCTATTTCCAAAAGACTTGACCTGTTAAGGATGTTCTTCACGGGAAACCTCGCCCGATTTGAGCCAGTTCAGTCTCCGGAAGCACCTCTGCTCAGCTTTCAGCTGAGTGTAACATTAGCGTTTTGATTTCTTTTATTAGAAAAAGCATTGCCATGCGAAGGAATAATGTATAAAACCTGCCTTCGTACAGCATCTTAAAATTGCCCACACCACATAATGATTTACTCAGAAGTGGAGCAACTGTTGCTATGTAAGCTTATGTCATGACGTGTGCCATGTCCTGCAAGCCGTCATGAGATGACGCATACAATGAGGGACCTATACTGGCCAGGTCACTGGGGTATCACCCTGCACCTCCTAGAATAATGCCACGGAGTTTACAAAATCCAGGTAAACCGACCAGAGCCTCAGGTCACTGATATCCTGATTCCTTGCCCCCCGCCTCAGTAATTTTCCTCGCTCTGAATGCTGAGAAGTTGGTTATCCACCCAAAATGTATATCTTTCTCTGCTTTTCCATAGGAATTTAAACTTTATCCAGTTCTTTGGTTGTTGTTGTGTGTGGGGTGGGGTGGGGGGGGTGCGGTGCAGGGTGGTGTCAGGGTGGGGAGGAAGTTGAATGCTACAAGTTACCTTACTTAATCTTTTGCCTAGAGTAATTTGAGCGTTATGCATTCGGGATGAAGCTTTGTTCAATTATTCACATTTATAATTCTGATGAGCCTTTTTGTGTCATCCTGTTTGGTGTTGTTGAAAACATTGGGCCAGGCATTCTTGCCAATGTAACGCATCAATATGTGCAACCTGCTCAAACCCTCTGGCAGTGTCCATTAATATTCATCTTCACAATACACAAGGGCAGTCGCCAGGAGCGGTTTCCACTGACCATCTGTTTCTGAAATACATTTTTAAATTTGTTTATTGAACAGGGTCCTACCCCCTCTGCCCCAAGTTGCACCTTTTTCAGAAAGATGGGTGATGGGCTCTTTGTTTTTTTCAGCTCTCCTTCCCATCTTAAAAGCCTCAATGAGAGGACAGCATATGGAAGAGGATGAAGAAAGGCCCATTTAAGCCATCAAATTCAATCCTTGCTTGGACCCAAACATGTTCTACATATTACCCCATCCACTTAATGTTGTGAGGGGAGAATCTGAATTAGTAATCCCCGATTTCTCTGAAGAATTATCAAACTCAGAGAGGTTGAGGGGGGGAAAAGGATTTGGATAAATTGTCAAAGTGCAGTGAGCATTTCCAATTTCTGTCCACGTGCGAGGGCAAACTCTTAATAGTTGACCTGTTGTGTCCCTTGGTGATGCAGCTATTGAAGGTTGACAGACAAACCGCTCCCAAACCTTGTCTTGAGGATGGTGAGGGCAGTGCAAGTATCGGAAAGCCTACTACAGCTTGTTGACTGACTTGGGAGATCTGGCTTCATGGATTCTGTTTTATTGGCTCAGATCAATTTGGCAAATTAACTCTTAGAATCAATGAAAACTTGAATTAAGTGTCCAAATTGCCTCCCCCCCCCACCCCCATTTTCCCTCCTAAGGCTCTGTTGGAAAGGAATTTATGGAGCAGTGGGGGAAAGTAGGAGTTCTTTGAAGTTTTCAAATTTCACTTGTAAATCTCAAATGTACAGAGTTGAAAATATCTGAAGTAACATTTCACACGGCTTGATGGTGTAATGGATCGGAACACAAAACTTCCAACACTGGGGCCAATCTCTTCCCTCGCTGACTCTGTGCTTCCTATGTGCAAAATAAATTGTACCAGCCTGAAACCTGTTCTGATTGGGCATTAGTCCGTGTCCCAAAATTGCTCACAATCAGCAGCAATGCACAGGAAACTTGGCATGTGGGTGGCTAATGAGGTAAAAGCCAGATATTACACCAATGCAGTAAGGAAGACTAGAACATCTTTCCCCCGTCACCCAGGCCCTGGTCCCTCGAAGGCTTTTAGTTTTTTTTTAATGCTGGTTTGTGATGTTTGATTTTGTAAGTTTGGGCAAGTCTGTTCTTGGTGCCTCATCGCATAAGTCCAAATCCTAAATCAGAACATTAAGATTTGCTGGCAACTTGAAATATTTGAAAGTTATTGGGACTTAATGTGTCACTCCTGTGTCACACACTGACCTACAAACTCCAAATCTTGGACAGTCCTGCAAAGGAGAGATGGAGGCCAAGCTTATTGGGCACAGAATGAAAGGAGCTTCACTCAATCTTTGTGGGTTCAAGCCCTTTCCAGAGACTTGAGCACAAAATCTAGATTGACTGATTGACTGACGAAGTACTGATATGCTGGAGGTCTTCCCCTTGAGACATCAAACCAAGGATCAATCTGCCCCCCTCAAGTGGATACAAAAGACCCCATGGGACTATTTTGAAAAAGAGCAGGGGAGTTCTCCGTGGTGTCCTGGCCAATATTTATCCCTCAACCAACATCCCAAAAACAGATTACCTGGTCATTATCGTATTGATGTTTGTGGAGTTTGCTGTGTGTAAATTGGCTGCCACACTTTCTACATGACAACAATTCCTCCTGACACCTAAGTAGATGTGAACAACTAGGAGGCACCAGAGAGTCCAAATACATTGACATGGCAGCTAGTGTTAGTGAAGTCAGCTATTTAATTGGGCATTCTCAAATATAGTGAACCAAGTCTCGTAGCCCAAAGCAAAGACTTCAGCCATTAACTTGGCATTCTTCGATTAGAAATTCCTAAATGTCAGGTTAAGGCGTTGGGATCCTTTAACCGTATATTTAAAAAGGAATAAGACAGTCGAACATTAAATGCCATCTTTTTTCTTTTTCGCTTCACGTAAGAATCTCTTTTGGTCTTATGTTTCCGTGCACTGTGCAGTATTTTTCAGGCTTGTCAAGTAACCACACGCGTCTTTTCTCCATCCCGATGCATGCTTCATTCAGTTCAGGAGTTGGAATGGGAGGTTTTTTTTTTTGGAACGTATTTGGAATGCTGTGACTTCTGTCTTGTAGCCTTGTTGCTTGAAATTTTTGTTCCTTTGCGAAAAACGACTAACCCTTCCAAATGAACTTTTACCTGTTAATGATTGATGTGTATGAAATGTTGAACTGTGCAAGGTTTGAAACAGCCAACCAACTGGTATTGTCTTTGCTGGAGGACTCTCTCTCTGTTTTCAGTACAGTTGAGGGAATTACAGCCTCAAAAAGTTTATTTCCTTTGTCTGAATCTATGTAAGCCTGTTCAGTTAAAGTGGACCGTTGATTTTAATTTAGAAAGTTTCTTTGGGCTTGATTTTTTTTCCTCAAATTGGTTAGGGATATGGTCTTTCACCTTGTCCGTGCATTTTTAAAAAAATAATGTTTAAATGAGCATTTAGGAGTTGCAGATGATTTGCCTGACTATTTGAGGGAGCTTAATGATCATTTAATAGATATGTTTAGCTCCCACACCATGTCTGACAGCCTCTTGAAAAGATCATTTTGCAGTTGAGGAAAGCTACTTGGTCCATCCCAGTTCCTTCATTCGAAAGGACTTGTGGTTCCTACATCACATACCCCCCCCACCCACCCTCCAGTCCACAGTGGCAGCATTCGATTCTCCTGACTTATTTGGGTTCATACGTCAGCTCACCCACAAGTCCGATCCATGTGTTGGTCACTCTGAAAACATTGGTTCCAAATGTACCTTCCATCAGTTCAAGATATGTGCCCCCCTCGTCTTAATGTGCGTTAGCTCCAAATAGCATTCAAGACTCATCCCTCCTTCGGTTTGCCAAGACTTCTTGTCAGGCCCTTTCTCAGCAGCCCCCCATGTCCCGGCAACGTAAGTTCAGCTTTGTGGGCCCTCTCGGCAAAGTCGGCCATCTCACTCGATGTTCCCTGGAATAAAATATATGGACTCGATATGTTTGAGCCCACTATTGTTATTTTGTTCTTTTTTTAATTAAACGGGCCCTGTGGCTGAGATTGGTTCTTCAAGAGTATCTGATGACTAGTTTCTGATGACCATTAATCCAAGCGCCCCTCTTCATAGAATGGTATTGCACAGAAGGTGACCATTCGGCCCATCAGCCCTGTGCTAGCTTTGTTTCTCTCCATGCACATCAGTGATGTATTGTTAATGTCTTTTGTGAATGGTTGCCTGATGGTTTTCTCCTTTTTCACACGCCCACCACCCCTGCCCCTGCCCCCCAACTGTCTTTTTAGAATCTGAAAGCTTCCCAAAAACCACTGTTATTTTACGGTTGGAATCTTAAGTTTGCCTTTAAAGGTTGAGGATTAGTTTTGGTTGCTGGTTCCCTCAAGTGAAATTCTAACACAACGGAAGATCCATGGTGCTGGGAGTCAAATAATAAACACGTTAAACTTGCTAGTTTTCTGCTATTTTGCAGAGATCCCCTTCAGAGCAAATTCTATTTAAAGAAATCCCAGCACAATCCCTGAGCACCACCCATGCCTGTCAACAGAGTGCAAGGCTCCATTTTCTTCTTTCTTCTAAATGCTAAATAGATGACCTCTCTACACCTCTCCTTGATATAACGAAAGCATTCTTAAAGCCTATCTTATTGAAGGAGCTATTCTTTGGACATACACCCGATTGATACTGGGTTGAGATTTCCCCAGACATTTCACAAACGATCCTTTTGCTAACATACAGGATGCAGGTGTCTTATTTAGAAAACTGAGCACCAGGATTATCAGGTGTAGCTAGCCCAGTGTGTACCCATTTGGGTTCTCCAAGCCTTGCACTACAGAATCCCTGGCACGGCTTTGATCCTATGATCACCGAGTACTCTTTCCAAAGTGCAATAGCAAAAGTTCAGTGGGAGGGACACACAACGAGGCTGAGAGTTTTAAAATGCCACGATTTTTAATATTATCATTCATATTTTGAAATCTCTCCATGTCCTCACAACTTCCCTCTCTCTCTCTCTCTCTCTACCCTCCACCAGCCATTCATCCCTCTCTGCGCTCCTCCACCCGTGACCTCTTGCACAGCCCTGGTTTTTTTAAAAAATGATTATCTTTGTATTCTTGGCCGTAATCTCTGCGATTTGCTAAACCTCCCCTCCTCTCTACCTTTCTCCTTTTTTTTAAGATGCTCCTTAAAACTTGCCACCTTGACCGAGCGTTTGACTAGATGTGCCCTTATGTGGCTGGGTGGCATGTGATTGAAACTTGCTACTGAGAAGCACCTTGGAGTCTTGTACTGACACAATGTAAATGCTAATTTTTGTAGTATTCCCACTGAGTTATTTAAAAATAGAACTCTTCACAACTCCTTGAGATTTTATTTTAGCCTCTGGGTTCATATTGGCCTGGCCCTTGTCGGAACTCCAGTAGATCTTCAATTGGATTCGGAAGCTGCTACACAATTAATCTAACTGAACCACACCAATTGCCAAAACAGCGAAGACCAACAGCTTCCTTAGAGGCAGGAGGGATTTATCTCTGGTCGTTCAGATGGCTTTCTCAGATCTTGTGCCAGTCATTATGCTTTGCACCCTGTAATAATCAGCAGTAAACACTAAGTGAAATCCTTTCTTTTTTAAAAAAAAAACTGGTGAAGATTTCTGCAGCAGATTAGTGACCCAGAATAAAATTTTAAGTCCAAATCCACCATGTTGGCATGACTGCGATCCCTGTGCGGTATTTTAAAGTATAATTTTTACATAGAATTTTCCAGCTCAAAAAAATGGGCCATTTGGCCCAATCTGGTCTCTGCTGGTATTTATGCCCCACGTGAGACTCCTCCCACCTTACTTCACCTTGCCCTATCCACGCAGCCTTCAATTCCTTACTCCCTCGGGTGCTTACCCAGTTTCCCCACAAACGGGCCAATGATTTTGCAAGGAGCATTCTGAAGGAGGTGCATTAGATTGTTTTATGCATTGCAGCAGATCGCAGTGTGAAATGTGAGAGTTCCTAACTGAGTCTGCAGGGACTTGAATTTGAAGTTGAATAGGGAAGGATCACCTTGAGGCAGCCCAGAGGCGCTGCTCGAGAAACCTCCGCTCTGCAGCAGAGTCTCACCAGCTCACAGCCAGTCAACTGCTCAAGGGTCATGGGAATGCCTGTAGGTCTTCGGCGGGGGTGGGGGGGGGAGGTGGTGGGGGGGGACCTCTGCCTCTCTCATGTTTCCTTTACCTGGACCCCATGCCATATGAGCTGCTGAAGTAAAAGGTGTTTGTGCAGCAAGTCATTCAGCCGTTAAACACTCAACCTTTAGCTTTTAAACACTCAACCTTTAGCTTTGAACCTTCCGATGGTCTCTGACTACAACAGCATAAGTGGAGAGAATTACTGTCACCGACAGATTTTTAAAAAATATATATATATTCCTTTGGCTGCAAAGTGTTTTTGAGACCTCCAGGGGCCATGAAAGGTGCTATCTAAATGCAAATCTTTCTTAAAGTAAGTGCAGCTGAAACCATTCACCTGTTCAGAGCTGTGGGCTGCCTCAAGAGGCCTTTACTCAGGCGAATATATCCCAAGCAGGATACGAGAATAATTTTCTGGTTATGGGATTCTGGTCACTAACGGGCCGTCACCGTTTTTGTTCATCCTTAATAAGAAAGAGGCTCCCGTAAGTTACACAGTCAAGGAACTTCTGAAGTCACAGCATCAACAGCAATCAGCTTGAGTTATACAATTGATTTCATTTGAGATGGGCTCACTACCGATTTCATCAGGATCTGGCCAGGGTTAAGTGGTCCAGCCTAGCTTTTGCACTGGCTTACTCAAATCGGAAGGTATTTAACTGATTGGAGTGACTGGTCGTTTGAACCCTGTGGTTTATTGAGCGTCCTTATTGACCCAGACCAGCTCCCAATGTCGTTGACTGCATTGGGGCAGCTTAAAAGTTAAACATACCTAAGATGGTGGTCCCGTTCTAGTATCGTCAGGATGAAGCTCCCTGCTTCCCCCTCTCTCTTCACTTCTCCCCCACCCCCGCCAAGTAAATACATTCAGTGTGTGTGACATGTCCAAGTAGATATGAAGGATAGTGTGGATAAGTGCATCTCATTGGGGAACCAGGCCATTGGCTTTGGCTCCAGTCTGTCAGTGAGTTCTTATTCTCGTCCATTTGTGTTCCTTATTTCTGAAGTTAAACCATACTAGTGGCTATTTCAATCCTTGTTTTCTGTAGAATTGTGCCTCAGAACCACCCCCCCACCCCCCACCCCCAATCCCACCCCTCCTCTCAGCTGCTCTGTTTCCAAACCTAAGATTTTTTTTCCCCTCCTCCCTTGTAACCAGATTCGCTACAGGAAGGACAAAGTGCTGACCAAACAGACTCCCTGCTTTCCCATGGTAACTCAGCTAAAGGACCTGGCCAATGGATGTGCTGTCGCAGCTCTGATCCACCACTACTGTCCAGATGTACTGCGTTTACAAGGTGAGCTGAACTGGATTTCAACAAGAGTCTTCCTTCAGCCCAGGTTTTGATTAGGCCTAGAGAAGATGTCTTCACTTGTAGAGGTGGAGGATAAAACTTGGGGCCACGAGTATAAGATATCTGCTGATAAATGCAATAGAGACTAGAGGGGAAACCTCTTTGCTCAGAAAGTGGTTCGAATGAAACTGGGAAAATGCTGCAAATACTTCACAGGTCGGGCAGCTTCTGTGGAGAGAAAAACGGTTGAAGTTTTGGTGCAAACCTTTTGGCAGAACAGATCAGGTTCTAAACAAGTACAAAGGCTGAAGAGGTGAGGAGAAAGAGGGAAAGGGAAAGATCTGACAGAGGGTGAAGACAAGGGGAGGTTAAATGACAAAAAGAGATGATGGCGGAAGGCAAAAGGGGATGGTAACAGGTCAAGTAAAGGAAAAAAAGTGATGGGTCTAAGAGTAGATGTAAATAGCAAAGTCAGCAACAGCTGTTGTCCCAAAATATGGGAGCGATAGTTATGATCTGAAACTGTTGACTTCAGTATCGAGTCCAGAAGGTTGTAAAGAGCCTAATTGAAAAATGCGATGCTGTTCCTCGTTGGAACAGTGCAGGACCCCGAGGTCTGAGTGGGTTAGGGAATTAAAATGACAAGTGGTAGGAATGTGCAACCTGCTCCCACAAGGAGTAGTTGAGGTGAATAGCATAGATGTATTTAAGTGGAAGCTCGATAAACAATACCGTGGGGTTTGGGTGGGATGTAGAATAGGAGCTCGTACTGATGGGGTGAGATGAGTTGGCTCATAAGAACCATCAACACCAGCATCACCCAGTTGGGTAGAGCAACCTGTTTTCTGTGCTGTACGTTCTATGTAACAAAGCACGAGTTTTTGGGTGTGCTGCAGTATGAACCGACAGGAACAGCTGTGACTGTAATACGCTGGCAAGGCCCCATTCATTGTCCCTTGGCTGCTCTGAGGTGGCGTTTGTGGGTCCCCATGAGCTTGAGTTTTGTTCTGGGCTGCTTCAGAGGATGTTGCGAGTCAATCCGAGTGCATCCCTGGCGTCGTGTAGGCTGGAGAGGGTAGAGGTGGTGGGCTCCCCTCCTTGAACATCAGTGATAACGGTTTCTTTGGTAGCTTGGTGCCAGTCCGTGGATTTCCAGATTCATTGCAAGCCTAGTACAGTACCACAACCACCACATTCACACTATGATAAAACCCGGACCAGTATAACCTTGTGATAGGTAGTTGAATATTTATATAGTGTTCCTGTGGATGGATGTGATTTAAATAAGAAGTGACCAGAGTCCTAAAATTACCTTTATAAAATGACTAATTTATGAATGTTTAATGTATTATCAGTAACTCCCCTCTCGTTCTGCATTATAAGACCTAATTTTGCAGATGAATGCGTTAAGGTTCACATTTTTATACCTCGATAATATCAGGACCCAGAAACAGTTCTGCCCTCCGGATTATGAAACAAATCTAGAGGCACTGGCGAAGGTGCAAAAGACCGGATTTACAAGGGGGATACCAGAACTGAGAGATTATACCCATCAGGAAAGACTCAACAGGCCAGGATTCCTTTCTCTCGATAAGAGAAGCTGAGGGGAGAATGAGAGATTTTTTAAAATATTGAAAAGGCTGGAGGGAACGATCAGATCAAAGGGGCCATGTATGTTAGATAGTCACTAATAAGTTCAGTTGTGAGTTCAGGAGAAACTTCTTTACCCAGGGACTGGTTAGTTTGTGGAGTGATTTTCTTTTAATAGATATATTTGTTCATGGGAGGTGGGTGTCGCTGGCTGGGCCAGCATTTATTGCCCATCTATAAATTGCCCTTGAGAACTCTGAGGCTTGCTAGACAATTTGAGGGCATTTAAGAATCAACCACATTTCTGTGGGTCTGGAGTCACATCTAGGCCAGACCAGGTAAGGACAATAGTGAACCTGATGGGTTTTTTACAACAATTGACAATTGAATTCAAATTTCACCATCTGCTGTGGTGAAATTCGAACCCAGATCCCCAGAGCATGACCCTGGTTATCTGCAGTACTAGCCCAGTGACAATACCACTACGCCACCACGTTTGTTGGAAAGCTTGATAAACACGTGGCAAATAAAGGAATACGCTGGATGCTGGTAAGGTGAGATGAACGTAGGGTGAGCGGCGTCTTAGGTGGAACGCGATTGCCAGAATTGTCCATTTGGGTCAAACAGCCTCTTTCTGTGCTCTAAAAACATATGAATTCCTGTATAGTCTTTTTTAGAAACTACAACATGAATATCTGTAGCTTGAAACAGGAGCGGTCCCATCAGGTAAGTGGGGAGATCGAGAGGTGGAAGTTGAGGCTCTCTGGGTATTGGCCTCCCAGTTGTCTCGCAGTTAAGGATACAAAAGTACTCTTAAATTTGTTGGTTGTAGCAATTACGTTCCTAACTTTTCTTTTGGCCCTGCCCTTTACTTCCCAGATGTTTGCTTGAAGGAGACCATGTCTGTAGCTGACAGTCTTTACAACTTGCAACTGATTGTGGAGTTCACCCAGGAATATCTGGGCAATTGCTGCCACCTGGGCCTGGAGGACATGCTCTACTCCCCGCCAGTGTTAAAGGTAATAAATATTCTATTCTTTCTTGCTCGTTCATGCTCTTTTTCATGTGTTTGTTCTCTTTCTCATGCTCTCTTGTACATGCTGTCAGGAACTCCTGACCCGATATTTATAAATATGTTAAATTGGTCCCATTAGCCATGCAATTAAAGAGTGATAATCAGTATCTCTGTCCCCTGGCGTTCAATTAAATACGTTAATAAAACCAAGCCAGGTTCTCATGTAGACCACTTGTGCGTTTCACTGTGGCATACAAATTCTCTACAGCATGGAGTTAGATCCCAGCCAAGCTCTAGTATCTGGCCAGACCCCAGCTGTAGGTTTAAGTTACACTGTACTGTACTTGCATTGTGCTGTGCATTGATGCTGCAGTTACAGTGTAAGTGCATCCACTGACTACTAGCCATTTCCTTTGCTAAGGTGATGTTCTTGAGTTTCTCGCTCTGTTTTGAAAGGTACATTAGCGAAAACCAATCTATTCTCATATCCTTGCATCATTGGTGATGTATGTTTTATATCTCTGACCTATGCAGAGATGACACTAGTTTCTGTGTTTGTAACAGGTTTCATTCCCAGTGCTTTAAAATGTCTACTCCATGCTTCAGCTCTGGCTTCAGCTCTTTCTACAGCTTTTTTTACTTTTCTGAGTCCACACCCAGCCTTAACTAATCGAGCTCGGTGAGCATCAAGAGTAAACAGACTTGCATAATCAAGAACAGAACAATTGAGCACAATTGGCACAACGTTCATGTGGCCCTCACTGTTCAGGAACTAACTGCCATGTTTCTAATCATGTTTGATCATCATCATCTGTATTTCAACTCCTAGCCAGCTATCCAAACAATCCTTTTCTTGTATACTGGCAAGCTGACAATGTTTTTGTTTGTGAATGAGACACATTTCAGCTGTTCATTTCCTGTTGGTAGCATTTAGGGAAGATAGTCAATGATGTAGGTGACAGGATATGGAGATAGGAGTGGTGTGTTCAATCCTGATGGCACGCAGTGTCAGGTAACTGATGACTCCAGGATTATTGTGACACACAATTTGGGTATAGAAGTATCTATTACAGGCAGATAGTGTAGTGGTAACATCATTGGACTTGTAACCCAGAGGCTCAGGCCAACACTCTCGGGGCATGGATTCAAATCCTACCATGGCAGTTGGTGGAATTTAAATTTAATTAATCAATCTGGAGTTGGAAACTAGTCTCCGTAATGGTGACCATGGCAACTATCATTGATTGTTGTAAAAATCCATCTAGTTCACTGATGTCCTTTAGGGAAGGGAGTCGGCTACCCTTACCCGGCCTAGCCTACATGTGACTCCAGATCCACAGCAACGTGGTTGACTCTTAACTGCCCCCTGAAATAGCCCAGCTAGCCACTCAGTTCAAAGGCAATTAGGAATGGGCAATAAATGCTGACCTTGCCAGTGATGCCCACATCCCATGAAAGAATAAAGAAAATAAAAAATCCCCACCAAACAAGATTTTTTAAAAAAATATTCATTCATGGGATGTGGGCACCACTGGCTAGGCCAGTGTTTATTGCCCATCCTTAGTTGCCCTTGAAGGTGGTGGTGAGCCACCTTGAACTGCTGCAGTTCGTGTGGTGTAGGTACACCCACAGAGCCGAAACAGGTACTTTCTTTCCAATAAGCAAAATACTGCAGATGCTGGAGAACCGAAATAAAAACTGAAAGTACTGCAGAAACTCAGCAGGTCTGGCAGCATCTGTGGAGAGAGCGGCAGAGTTAACGTTTTGAGTCCAATATCAGTTACTCGAAACACTAACTCGGTTTCTCTCTCCACAGATGCTGCCAGACCTGAGTTTTCCCAACATTTTGGGTTTTTACTTCCTTTTCAAGGTTCTTCCCCAGTGCCAAGAACAGAATCCACACCACATGACTCGCTATTGGCTGGACGCGTATCCAGTGAGCATTTTTTTTTGCAATAGGGGACACATACGCCTCTTATAATTGATGTTGCCAGAGCCTGGTGAAGGAAGGATGCGCAAGGTAGCTGGTTTTATTAGTTATTTAATATCGGATAATTTATTTTTCAGGTTGATGTTGACCTGAGGTAATAAACAGCAGGTCATCCCCTTTCACTCCCTTTCCTTTAATCACAACCCTTAGCATCTCTCAATCTGCCTCCCAACATTCTTCCCCACTGAGACGATCTATATTGCATTCCGCCTTATGGATATTAAGCTCATGGCAGTGGTCTGGTTCAATGAGTGGGCTGGCACTTTAATGATTCTCTTCACTTCTTTGATTTCAGTCACACAATTGGTTGTGAGGCAAGTCGGCCGTAAACTTTAATCAAATTATTGACGCACAATACAGAACTGGTAGTTATGTAGCGTTCTATCACCACCTTGAATATCCTAATGTGCTTTTATAATCAATGGGTTTCTTTTGAAATCTTGCATATTATGTGGACCAGCTGTTTATAGAAGCTGTCCCTGAACTTTGGAACTCCCTCGCCAAAGCTCTTCATCTCTTCACTCCTGCCTCTCCCCTCCTTTTAAGACTCTGGTTAAAACCTACCCCTTTGACCAAGGATTTAGTCACCAGCTGAGTGTCTCCTCCTTTGGCTCAGTGTCAGATTTTGCCTGGTTTCCGGCCCTGTGAAGTGGCTTGGGATGCTTTACTATGTTAAAGGTGCCGTGTAAAGGAAAGCACCTGCTGTTTGGGATGGTAGCTCCTGCTGCTCCCATTGGTTTAGGATTTGCCTGATCAATCCTGAAACCCCCAGTCTTGGATGACAAGCCCAGTTTAAAAAAAAACCCACAGGATTTACAGAGCTTAACAGGGTAGATGCAGGAAGGATAATTCCCCTGGCTTGGTGGGGGATGGGTGCGGGGGTGTCTAGAACCTGGGAACACGGTCTTAGAATAAGGAGTAGGCCATTTAGGACTGAGAGGCGGAGGAATTTCTTCGCTCAGAGGGAGGTGAATCTTTGGAATTCTCTTCCCCAGAGGACTGCGGAATCTCAGTCATTGAGTACATTCAAGACAGAGATGTTTAGATTTCTAGGTATTAATGATGAGGATAGTGCGGGAAAATGGCATTGAGGTAAAAAGATCAGCCATGATCTGGTTGAATGGCGGAGTGGGCTGGGAAGGGGCAGAATGGCCTGCTTCAGTGTTCCTATCAAATCTGCCTGACCTACTCATGGGTGCAGAGTAGATTTGCCAGAATGACACCGCAGTTAAAAGGGGCTAAAAAAAATGCAAAGGATCAGTTTCACCGACTAGGTTTGTATCCTCGGGTGTATAGAGTATGAAGGGGTGGTCTAACTGAGACGCGTGAGGAGATTAAATGGCAGAAATGGAAAGAAATGATTTCCTCTGGTGGGGGAGTCCAGAACAAGGTGGGTGGGGGGAGGGGGAGGGGGGCATTGATTTTAAAATGAGAGCTATTCAGTCGGGATGAAAGGTCGCACTTCACACAAAGGGTGGTGGAACTCCGGAACCCCAGAAAGCTGTCTGAGGCCTGTGGGTATCGATTGAAAACTTCACAAATGAGGTTGAGACACTTTTTGTCAGAACCTGCACAGATGCTGCCTGACCAGCTGACTACTTCCAGCATTTTCTGTCTTTTTTGCCTCCAATTTCCAGCACCTGCAGCGTTTTGCTTTTTGCGTTGATAGATTATAGTTTGGTAAATCCATTAAGGGAAATGGAGCGAGGACGAGCAGATGGCGCTAGGGTGTGGATCAGCTATGATATAATTGCGTGATAGGACAGACTGGAAGGGCAGAATAGCCTCCTGCAGTTCCTATGTTTCTGCTGAAAGATCTTTCCCTTGGGGACCAGTGGTGCAAACGCCCCATTGATGCCAACATAAAGGAGCCTACATGTTCAGCAGCTGTCAGAAGCAGGGTAATTTTCTGTATCTAATGTGAAGCAGGCTGTGGTGTGGGCTTTTGATCTCTGGGGCTGGGCCTCATTATTATTTAAATGATAGGCTTGTACAGGAAACCACATACAGATTATAGCCTAAACTTGTACCTTCGAGGTTTTCATGGGGCCCATGTGTCTGGTTGAGAAATGCATTTTTTTTTTAAATTTAAGGGACTACATAATTCAGGCAGCTGGTTGGATGCTCATTGTAAGGCCCCGACTGACAACTATTTTGCATGGAATGTGCTGGCTAAATATACTGAGCCCTCGGTGATAGTAATTAACCCTCAGTGCCTTGATCTGCAATGGACTAGCTGTCTGACTGATGTTTAGCCCCATCTCCAATATCAGGAGACAGTGAGTATCGTGGCAGTGTCACTGGGCTAGTAATCCAGAGGCCCAGGCTAATGGTTTGGGGACATGGGTTGAAATCCCACCGCGGCAGCTGGTGGAATTTAAATTCCATTAATAAACCGCTTTAATCTGGAATATAAAGCTAATCTCAGTAATGGTGACCACGACAACTATCATCGATTGGTGTAAAAAAACCCATCTGGTTCACCAATGTCCTTCTGGGGAAGGAAATCTGCCATCCTTACCTGGTCTGGCCTACATGTGACTCCAGACCCACAGCAATGTGGTTGACTCTTAACTGCTTTCAGGGGCAATTAGGAATGGGCAACAAATGCTGGCCTTGCCAGTGGGGAGAGTGCGCAGTAATCTCAAGCCCCACCTTTCCCCAAGCCATGACACTGAGCCACATGTGAAAAGTTTGACCAAACCACCAGATTGCCCCAATTCTACCTAACTGTTTAATTTAGGTTAACAGAATACGAGCACCGGGTTTATAAACTTAATACGTACATAACTGTTTATTGAACAAATTGTCTTTACTGGCAAAAGAAAGGAATATGAACTGCTAACTTCTAACACTAGAATTTAAACTCCAACCCCTTGTTAAATCACTACACACATGCACGCCCACAGACACACAAAACATGGATTTTAAGGGTGGGATAAAACAGTTCAATAGCACCAATTCCGGAGCACAGGATTCGATGGGTTGATTTTGATCCATGTCTCCCAAATTCCTTTCAGTTCTTGTTGATGACATGAGGTGGTCTACCAGTACTTTCAGTCTTTAGTTCACTGGCTAAGCACTTGCCTTCTTTAACAGCGATTTTCCCCTTTTTTCTTTAGACAGGGGCTTTCAGGGAGAGAGCAGGTTATAGAGATATAAGGAAATTTTAGATGTTTTTTTCTTCGCAGGCTAGGAGCTTTCTGCCTCTGCTACCACACAAGTCCTGGCCACCCGTCCAGGAGCCAATTAAAATGCTGTTGCCAGGCAGCTCCCTTGGCCCAGGACTCCTTTCCAGTGCCATCCTGTCTTTCATGGCACACTCTGTTCCAGGACTGCAACATTGTATATATCTCTCATCCTGTTCCAGTGGACATATCTTTCAAACTGCAGCCATTGTAATTTTAATGCACAGCCCAACAGAAAATAAAAAGATTTTTTTTTTAAAAAATCCTACAATAACTAGGACTCTGACAACTGACTGTGGAGAAACTACGTCACCTTGACAGGAGACTGACCCCAATCCCACAGGTAAAACAGATTTTCTCCTTCCTGAAGGAGTTGATTCCTGGCTGGGGGGCTGGATTCATGCATTTGGGCATTGTGCCAAAAGTGGCCATTCTTCAAAAGACGAAGCTGGACGTCGGAGAGTACGCAGGCTAGTTAAACCGGGATGTGGGGACGCAGACCCACAGCAGAGTCGGTTCCTGTCCTGCCTTGATGCTCGCAACTGAGGGCGTGTGGGAGATCTGGCCCTGCTAGAGCAGGCACCCCAGCAGATGCAAGTTTCCCAAAGGCTCGGGGCATGAGGCCAACCCAACCCAGGTGACTCGCCACAGAGTGCAGATCAATCCTGGGACATCCAGCTCCCCATCTTAACAGACTGAGACATCAGGGGGAGCAAGTATAATGTAACCAATTGTACCACCAAATGGCATCCACGACTTTACTGTTGGGTCCAGTAAATATTCAGTTGTGCTCCAGGTTAGAAGCTGAATGTTATTAAGTGCCAGCACAGTTTGAATTGCCAAATGCTGAGGTGAATCCTGTAGCAGATGGCTTCCCTTAATGGAAACCACACTTTAATATTTCAGATTTAGTTTCGAAGGTTTAACTCGAATGTGGCCTGGATTTAAATAACTCGTTGCCCTGTTTGACAGGAAGTGGAGCCTGTTCAAGAGACCAAAAACTGAGCTTGAAAACCGGGGAGGTGTAGTTCCGAAATTGGCTTGACGTTCCCGATCCACGTGCACCTTTTATTTATCCCGGCCAACATCACGAAAGGACACACCCCCCTGTGCATGCTGGGAATCTGAACTAAGCAGAAAATGCCGGAAGCATTCAGGCCTGGGCCTCCCATTTGTGGAGAAAGAAACAGGGTTAATTTTTTGGGTGTTGCCTCTTTGTCAGAACGTTCTGACTGAAGGCAACCGGCCTGAAACATTGGTTTGAATTTTATGCCCTCCCACCCCGCCGGTGGGTTTGTCGGCGCTGGGTGGGGGGAGGAGGATTGGGGGGGGGTGAATGTAAAATTTCTCCAATGGGCTTCCTGCTGGGTTTCCACCCGCCCCGACCCCTGCACTTTTTCGCTGGGGTGAGTGAGGCCTTGGCCAGGCTGTCCGGCCTTGCCCCAATTGAGGCCTGTTGTGCCTGTGCTGGCGCTTGGCTAACTATTGACCATTGGAGAGCCATCTGCTGCTTGAGCCTCAACTTTTTTAGGCTGGCGGAAGGAGTTTCCTGGTATGGGAGGGTGGGAGGCCGAAAATAATCGGATTCAGGCCTCAGGTGGTGGGTGGGGCGCTGGCCTCCATAGAAGTCCCCTTTTAACTTTGGGCACCCCCTCACCCCCACCCCCACCCAACTAGGGTCTGGTAACCACAGGACCTTCCCGCCCTGAGACCCCCCAAAACTTACCTCTCCCTGGAGTCCTGGCCCTTAGGCTCTGGGGGCAGCCCTGCCCGCTGAAGCAGGGGCTGGCGTTGCTGGCCAGTCAGGTTGACCGGCAGCTCTCTAAGGCAGGACTCCCTCCCGCGCTGAGGGGGCGGAAGCCCTGCCCGCGGCCAATCGGCAGCTCGCTGGAGCATGAAGCGGCTGCGGGGCAGGTGATGTGTTCCCTGCCGACTCTTCGGGTGACAAGAAGGGAAACCCCACCACCTGAGAAGCCCTGGTCATTGAGCCTGTACATCCGGTTAGGATCTCTGCTGTTTGCGGAAGGAGCTGGCTGAGTGCAAAATTATCTCCTGCATTCCCGACGTCACGACAATGATTCCAATTCAAAGCATTTCATTGACTGTAAAGCGTTTTGGGACATACTGAGGTTATGAAAGGTTCTGCAGGTTCTTTCTATCTTTTTTGCATGTCAGCTGCAGGTTAGATTTAAAATAGTAATAGTAAATTTAAAAAGTATATGCAGCTCTTTTGCTCTGTGCTGCTCTCCAGCTGAGCACACTCCAAATATAGCTTTCAAAAGGGCTCCAAAGTGATCTTCTAAAACGGTACTTGAAGCTGCAAACTGCTGGGACTATCCTAAGCATGAAGGTGCAGCAGGCGGTAAAGAAGGCAAATAGTATGTTGGGCTTCATAGCCAGAGGATTCGAGCACAGGAACAGGGATATCTTGCTGCAATTGTACAGGGCCTTGGTGAGACCACACCTGGAATATTGTGTGCCGTTTTAGTCTCCTTATCTGAGGAAGGATGTTCTTGCTATAGAGGGAGTGCAGCGAAGGTTTACCAGACTGATTCCTGGGATGGCGGGACTGACATATGAGGGGAGATTGAGTCGATTAAGATTTTATTCGCTGGAGTTCAGAAGAATGAGGGGGGATCTCATAGAAACCTAAAAAATTCTAACAGGACTATACAGGGTAGATGCAGGAAGGATGTTCCCAATGGTGGGGGAGTCCAGTACCAGGGGTCACAGTCTGAGGATATGGGGTAGACCATTTAGGACTGAGATGAGGAGAAATTTCTTCACCCAGAGAGTGGTGAGCCTGTGGAATTCGTTACCACAGAAAGTAGTTGAGACCAAAACATTGTGTGTTTTCAAGAAGGAGTTGGATACAGCTCTTGGGGCGAAAGGGATCAAAGGATATGGGGAGAAAGCGGGAGCAGGCTATTGAGTTGGATGATTAGCCATGATAATGAATGGCTGAACAGGCTCGAAGGGCCGAATGGCCTACTCCTGCTCCTAGTTTCTATGTTTCTATGTCCTTGAGGTAATATTTTCGTTGGCCTTCTGAGCTCCTCATCCGTCACAAGAGAGAGCAATTTAAATTCTAGCCAACCTTGCATTAGCAACACGAAGCCAACTATATTTGTGTGGAGCCTTTCATGTTATCAGGACACTCCAAATGTGACAACCAACTGATTACTCTCGAAGCACAGTCACAATTACAATAGGCAAATTAGGCCCTCTATTTGCAGAGCTATGGAGGAGTGGAACTAGAAGAGATGCTCCAGCACAGAAACAATGGGCCGAATGGTCTCCTGTGCTGTTAACCATTCTACCATTCTAATTCGCACACAGCCAGGCCTGTTAAATAGGAACAGGATGTACGAGCAGGTTAATCTGTGGTGTTGCTTGTGAGACAAATGTCGATCAGGCAAGTTTCCCTGCTCCTCTTCAAGTTGTGTTGTGGGGTCTTGTACACCTGCTTGAAAAACAGGTGGGGCGTCAGTTTAAAGTTTCATTCCGAAATGTAACAGTGCAGGCGGCTCCCAAGAAATCTAATCTTCAGTTGTTGTTCCAGTTTCTTCCAAGACTTCAACAGTTTAAAAATGGCCAACACCAGATAATAATGCATTTATGTTAACTTGGAACAGCAGCTTTGTCAAGGTCACAAAGGAACGTGATGTTTCTAGTTCTGATGAGGTAGGAGTCGGTCTCTGGAGAGCTGAAGGCCAGGCATTAAATCACAGCGTTCGCGGGATTAATCTGGAGTTTTACTCAATTGCCCTTTAAGAGAGTTAAGGAGAAACCACTTGTCACTTTCCCTCAATTAGACGGGTAGATCCTACATGGATCCTAAAGGAGGGGCAGGCTTGGTGGGCCGATAAACCATTTCTCATTCTGTGCTTTGTCTGATGGAAAAGATTAGAAAGATGTTTTTCATTTGTGACGTGACTGACAAGTCTGTCTCTCCCTCTCTCTCTCTCTCCCTCTCTCTCTCTCTCTCCCTGACAGATTAACATCCTGACGTTTGTAGCTGAGCTGTTCTGGTGGTTTGAAGTCCTGAAGCCAGAATTTGTCCGGCCAAGAGAGATTCCGGATCTGGAAGGTATGGAATTAGAATTAACGTTACCCTTCAGCTGCTGCCATGGTAACCAATTCAAATGGCTCAAAGCAAAAACTACAGGGTGGGTAGGGGACATCTGTGTGGTACGTAGTATACTGTAGTCCCAATGGTTTATGGAGGATATGTGATAGTAGCATTTCCTTTACTAGAATATGATGTTACAATGATGATCAGTTTGGTTGTTAATTGGAAAAACACTCCTTGAGTCAATGTTGGGTAATGGTTACTTTATGACCTAATTAAAAGAATGACTGTTAATATGTATCTTAGCCAACAGTGGTGGAATTTTCCCTTCCAGAACTAAGCAGAAATGGAGAGAGTTTCCTGCCGCGGAGGCTGCTGGGAATTCGTGTGATGTTGGCCTAATTAATTATGCATTCAGGGGTTTCCCGATACTTTGAGGGGTGGGCTGGATGGCGCTCGGGCCGCTGTCATATCTGGGCACCGTATTTAAAAGGCATCAACTCACCCACTGTTGAAGGAGGAGATCCACCTCCTGAAAGGTCCTGAAGATAGAATATCCACGTCATGTAAATGCTGCCCTGCTACACGTGGAGGCCTCCGTCCTCCCTTCCCATCTCTGCGCACTGCCCCAGGCCGCGCTGCAGGTCAGTCCGCCCCGGGCCCGGCACGTTGTTCCGGACCGGAGTAATATCCCGCTGGCAGTGCGGGCAATCCGACGGGGGTGGGGGGTAACCCTTGTTGGGCCTTCACCTGTGCCCCATTGACGGGGCGCAAAATGGTTTGGCGCTGACCCTGTGGCGGGAGTGGTGACCCGCCATGACGGGCAGGAACACGCGTCCCCACCCTCAGGACGCCAATTCCTCAGCTCCCGCCGCATTGTATCCACCCCCTCCCCCTCTCCCCCCCATCGCCTTGCCCCCCTGCCCACCAATAAAACCATTGCCAGGGGTGGGGGGGGCAGGAAAACTCCACCCGTCATCTTACCCTGACAATAAAAAACCTGGTTGATCTTTGCCAAGAGCTGTTGGTAAGAAACCTTTCACTGTGTAGATAGATTGATCAAAGTGAACGAGTGCTGAGGTTAGATTGGAGCGTCCAGTGTCTACACAGGAACTCTTTTCAGGCTGCACTCTATTTTCACCAAGGTTACAGAATGGGCTTGAACAAAGAAGCCTCTTAAGTCCATTTGATCTCAAACCATGTTCTCCTCCTCACCCCCAAACTATCTTCACAGGGTCACACTCCATCCACTGACCTCAGTCATACTGGTAACCCATTCCAGCAAGGTGCCCCTCATCGGCTTAACCCCTGACACCAAGTTGATCATACTGGGGCTTAAAGGGTTAAATTATGAGGGCGGATTGCAAAAGCCTTGAATGTAGACGTTTGAAGGGTGGTCTGATTGAGGTGTTGCTGATGGCGAAGGGGTTTGATTGGAGTTGATGGCAGCAAACTTTCTCCTTGATGGGAGAGCCCAGAACAATGGGGAAAATCCTAAAGTGAGAACCATGAAATGAGGAAGCACTTTTCCACACAGCGCATTGGAAATCTGGAATACCCTTCCCCCTAAAAAAGATGTGATGCTGGGAAATGACTGAAATTTTAAAGGCTGAGATTGATGGATTTTTATTCCGTGAAAGCACCAAAGGTGGGTAAATGGAGTTAAGGCACAGATCAGCCGATTGAAAGCACAGGCTTGAAAGGCTGAATGGCCTACTCCTGTTCTGTGTTCATCCAACTTTATTTGTATCAACCATGAGAACACCGTGTACTGAAGATGGCATTTTGGCTAAGCATGTTCCACAGGATGGTGGCATGTGGTAATGTCACTGGACTAGTAACCCAGAGGCCCAGGCTAATCCTCTGGGGAACACAGGGTCAAATCCTACCATGGCAGCTGGTGGAATTTAAATTCAATTAATAAACTCTCTGAAAGCTGGTAACTATGGCTGTGAAACTATCATCGAATGTTGTAAAAACCCATGTAGTGGACTGACGTCCTTTTAGAGCCAGCCAATCAGCACTCCTCACGTGCAGTATAAATTGTTGTTTTCCCCTTTATGTTGGTATTCTTGTGAGTGTCCTGATGAGTGCAAGTTGAAAAGCTTCAACATGTCTCTTTTTTCCCAGCGATACTCGAGAGACTGTTATTGCAGAATAGAGGGAGCTTTACCTGCCTCTAATCCATGCTCAAGCTGGTTTGGTGATGCTGGGTACAAAAAGCTAAAAATATTTTCTCACCTCCGGGTGCTCGTTTCCCTGGACTTGAGGTGAAAATGAACCAAATAACTTGTTATAAAGCCATTGTTGTACCGATGCCTTGATTCTAGGGGATTAAGGGATACAAGGATAAGGAAGGGAAGTGGAATTGAGGTAGATAAGTCACTTATTCATGGGGGAGCAGGCTGACTAGGCCTACCCACTGCTTCTCTTATGTTCTCAACACCACACGCTGCAGGGTTCCACGAAAGAGTGCTCTGGCAGAGCAGCTATTTGGAGGTGACCGGCCTGTTTGTATAGGATGAGGGAGTTGGAGGGAGGCCCATATGTTCGAATGAACAGTTAACTGGATCAGGGGCCTGAAATATATTGATGTCTTTTCCATGCATCAGACGATGGGATTGATGTACTGAAAAATCACCCCCACCCCTCCATCTCCCAAATCTAGGTCATTAGGTGACCCTTCCCACCTTAACATGACCTTTGCAGTGTATGTGATTTTGCTAAACGCAAGAACCAACCTAATCAATTCTGTTGCAGATGCTTCTGGAAGTGGATCCAACACTCCCACAGGGGCTGAGAACACCAGGTAAGCTGGTCAATCCAGTGGGCTAGAATTTCGTAATACTTTTGGTAATACTGCTGAATCCCGATGTAAGTTCCCATTGGAGCACACGAGGGGGTCACGGGTATTGACTCGCACTTGTCCAGGCAGGGAACTAAGCACACAACTGCTGGCCGAGGATTTTCCATCAGGGGATTATACAGCCCAGAAGGAGACCATTCATCCCTTTGTGACTGAAAGGGGCTATCCAATTACCATCACTCCCCTGTTTGCCCATGGTCCTGCAAACATGTGTGTTTCCAATATGTTACTTTCATAATCTGCAGAATTTTGCTTAATTCACTTTTTTTTTATAGCCTTGGGGTGGGGGTGGTGGGGGTGAGGGAAAAGAAAAAAAATGTGGTGATGTATAGTCTTGTGTAAAAAAAAAAGAAATTAAAACTCACAAGGTACAGGCCTGTAAAGACTTATAACTTTTAAGACAAGGAGCCATTTTTTAATTTTGCATTTGGCTCCAAGTGCTTATTGTCCCTTCCTATGACAGTGCAGTGAAAAGTTGTCATTCTGGTCTCCTCCATTTGAATTTTGTGTGACTCAGATTCCACGTGCGCATGTGGGGGTGGGGAGGAGTTGTGTTAGCAAACAGTTCTGGTCTCTATTATTAGAGTAAATGTGAGGTGGAATCCAGCCAATGTTGGTGCGAGGGAGGCGGTATTTATTTAATCCTGGTGTATTTATCATGTTGCTTCAAATCCTGAGTCCTGGTCAAATCTGGATGGGCAGAGACGAAAATAAATCAAACAAGTAACGTTTTGGAAACCAGTCTTTTTTTTTAATGAACACGAGACTTGGCTTGAACATTTCCAGAGGTCCACAGTTCTAACTGGAAGTGGCAATGTTCACTGGCCATGTTTAACGTATTGAATGTAAAAGGCGTTGGGGGGTGGGGGTGGTTGTTAGGAAGGAGGTGAGGCCTAAACATGAAGGAGCCTTTTACTAGTGAGGCTGTTCTGGGCTACGTGTCAAAGAAATATAGTCGTCCCGTTAATTGGGTGGGTGGGTGTCGGGTGTTGGAGGGTCTGTAATTCCTATAGGCTGTGTTTTTTTTGAAAATTGCAACTCACCCATGACCTGCTCTTGCTCGGTACTTTATTTCAATGTAAATGTTATTGCGAAAACAGATGTGCATCAGGTTACATGTTTGCAGTGAGCTCAGTGAAAATATATAGTGTCTGAAAGCTGGCTTCTTGATTTAAGCAGATGTAAGTCTTAAAAAAAGCCCCGTTACCTAGACCAGCCTCTTTTGGGCCTGGGTTATGCATGCGCAAGTCCTTCTGTAAATGTGTGTAAGATTCCTGCACTATATCTCAATTGGCGATCTCGTAATGTTGTGTGATTTAAATTTTGAATTAAGGCCTCCTGTGCTGCTGTTAACCTGTTTCTCAACATTTTGTCACTGAGGCCTGTCATGTTCAGTACCTCCAGTGTCCAGTTGTTTTGATCGATCTTATTGCACTGGGCTGGTATCTGATGTTGGTTTTGAGACTCAATGAATCCAGTTTCTTTCTTGAATGAACACGGGCATTGCGATGATTTTAAATCGCCTTCGGTGTTCCAAATCCTGTGGGTTGAATCCGATGTGAGTGGGGCTGATATTTGCTGCCCTGTAAAGGTGGTGTGGCCTCTGTGGTGATGCTTCCACGAGGGTTTAACCTGGGTAAGTAATCTCAGGGCATTGACCCAGTGACATTTGAAGGAATGGCAACAATGTGATCAAGCTGGCTTGGAGGGGAACGTGAGAGGTGATGGCATTCACACAACCTTGCTGCTCTTGCCCTTCTCCATGGTGAAGGACACAAGGGAGGAAGGTGCAGTTGAATGAAGTTTGCTGTGTTGATGTATAAATCCTGCATTTAGCGCATACTGGAGTCTAAATAGATTCAAGTATTCCAGTGCTGTGTTGGCTGGCCTCCTAACTTGCACCCTCTAAAATTGAGCTCATCCAAAACTCTGCTGCCCTCCTTAACCCCATCCATCACCCCCCCCCGTGGCTGCTGACCCACATTGACTCTCAATCCGGCACCACCTTGGCTTTAAAATTCTGACTGACGTGTTTGAATCCCTCTGTGGCCTGGTCCTCTCCCTATCTCTCTCCTCTCCTCCAGCCCCTCAACCCTCCGGTCTCTGCACCCCTGTAATTCTGGCTTCTTGTGTACCCTGGATTTTAATTGCTTCGCTGTTCATTGCCGTGCCTTTAGCTGCCAAGGTCCTAAGTTCCGTCCCTAAACCCCTCTGTCTATGTACCTCTCTTTCCTTAAGATGCTCCTTAAAACCTACATTTTTGATCGAGCTTCTGCCCCCTATATCTCCTTAATGTGGCCCGGCCACAGCTACTGTGGTTCGCAAATCAATAGCCTATCTTTAAACAGACAGTAGTATCATGTGAAACCTCTGTTGTGGTAGTGGTTAATTGCTCTCGCTCATTTTTAAACTCTCTGCTTGTTTCAGTCGACTGCCAGCCTTCCTGCTGAAGCAGCCCTTCCTGCCTGTGATCCAGCAAACCTCCCCCCGAAGAAGCAGCTCAGGTAATGGGGCACCTCTGGCTAACGCATTCCTGGGACCAGAGGTCCAGAATTAGGGTTGCCAACTCTCCAGGATTGCCCTGGAGCCTCCAGGAATGAGAGGTCAATTTCCCAACCACGGCAAAATGGCTTTGCCAGTCTCTTTTGAATTCTGTGGTTTATTGGTTTATTTAAAAGAAATTTGAATGGAAAAAGAAAGCAGTTGGTGGTCACATAATGAAGCACCAGGAATACGTCTAGCCAGAGTTGGCAACTCTAGTCCGTAATGGCCCAATAAATCAAAACCAAGGTTTGTGCCTACACTTTCTGTTCAGAAGGTTGGGGAAGCATTAAACAAGGTGAGCTTTGGTGGTCTTGGGGTTATAATACTCCACGTGCCCGCACACAGGTTATTTATAACACTGCTGACCAGAAATAATTCTGTTCACTATTGGGTACTTTTCCCTTGCTGGTCATGAAATGTAGTTTTTCATACATGGCAGTACTGTGCCATAGATTGTGACCAGGACTTGCTTCAGTTTTTCTCTAACTGTTTTCCCTCATTCTCAGCTAAAGGTTAATGGATTGACTTGTAGCTAGGGCAAGTTATGCATACGTAAGCCCTTCTGTAAATGTATCTAAAGATTCCCGCACTACATCCCAATTGGTGATCTCGTAATTTTGTGTGATTTAGATTTTGAATTAAGGCCTCCTGTGCTGCTGTTAAAATTGCTTAAATTGAACAACTATGTCATTTCTTTTTCAAGCATATCTTGGTTTTGAAATAATTGTTTGTTTCTCTTGTATAAAACCAGAAAGAGGGCCTTCATTCTCCCTCGAGCCTGTTTTGATCCTCCAATAGATCATGGCTGATCTGTACCTCAACCCTGGTGACCTGCCTTAGCTCCATATCCCTTGAATCTATCGATCTCAGTCTTGAAAGTTTCAATTGACCCCTAACATTCACAGCTTTCTGGGGAAGAAGGTTTCAGAGTTCCACTACCCTCTGTGTAAAGAAGTGCCTCTGAAATTGTAGTGTTTTAAAAATTGCATTGTGCATTTTGTCTGCTTAAGACTACCATACATGTACCAGCAGAGGGAGTCTACTAGGAAGAGATAATAAAGGATCCATGTTTAACAGCTCATGCCATCCTAATTCTAAATGTTTCTGGCTGAATATATAACTGTTCCTATTCCAAGAGCTTCAGTTTGCAATTATTCGTAACTGGGAGAAGTTATGCTGCCATTTTGTTCATATCTAAGAGTTAAAATGCACTTCATTGCACTGATATTGTAGAATATTGTGTGTCTTACTCTCGGTTCAATAATTCAAATTGCTTTTTCAATGATCACTACTAGTGTCCAGCCTGTGGTCACCTGTAAGCCAAGTTAAGCAAGACCGATTCTATGAATTGTGTTGTTGGCTTCTTGCCTTGGGTCAGTGGATAGCACCCTGGCCTCTGAGGCAGAAAGTTGTAGGTTCAAGTCCCACTCTAAAGATTTAAGCACGTAGTCTAGGCTGATAAGCCAGTGCTGTACTGAGAGAGTGCTGCACTGTTGGAGGTGGCGACTTTAAGATGATTTTTTAAGCTGAGGCCCCATCTGCCCCTTCATGTGGATGTAAAAATATCTCATGGCACAATGTGATGTAAAGCAGGGGAATTATCCCTGGTGGCCAGGTCAATGTTTATCCTTCAATCAACATCACGAAACAGATTTATCTGGTGCTCATGTTACTGTTTGCGGGAGCTTTCTCTGGGCAAATTGGCTGTTGTATTTCCCTACAATAGAACAGCAACTACACTTGTTGATTAGCTGTGAAGTGCTTTGGGGTGATCCCGAGATCAAAAAGGTGCTACGTAAATGCAAACGTTTCCCCAGTTCAAGCTGAAATGATCTGGAAGCTTTCTACGCTCGATAACACTTGTTACTGAAAACATAATGATGTCGCTGAGCCCTTCTCCTATCCAGGAACAGTTGTCATTGAGAACATTCACAGTAAAGTTTATTCTAACAATATAACTCTTGTCTCTCTCGATGGTAAATGTTGGCTGCATATATGATGTTTGTTGTTGGTGATGGTGTTGGGAGTGATTTCAGAAAGTTATTCCATAGCGCCACCTAGTGGCTTGTAACTACATGGTGACAGTTGACATAGTAAAATTGAATGGGAAATGTTGACATAGCAATTTACCAGGTGTCCGCCTTGTCTCCATGGTAACGCTCCTGCCTCCGAGTCTGGAGATTCAAACCTTGCTCCAGCCACTGCAGCACTGCCTCAGTGGAGAACCGAAGTGTCCGCTGAGATTTTGCGCCCAATTCCTGCAATGTAGCTTTAACCTCTAACCTTCTGACTTGGTTGGAAGCTGGCGCTACCAACTAATCCAGACCGACCCTGCAAGTGACCTGATCCCACAAGTCGGGAGCCAGAGATGTGCTGAGCCACAATAAAATGGTCTTAATCACTGCCTCTCCCTCAGTGTGCCAGCTCTCTCGCCGCTAATGCACCTTTTGCATTGAGAAAAGAAACTTGATTTTAAACAACTGATTGGGTGGAAGGAATAAGCTCCTGACAGTGAGTGTAGTGCAGTAATTCCATCCCTCCGTGTTGACGATTATAACCTACTTTGTGGTTGCAGCTTGTCATTAGAGCAGTTCATTTAAATTACCTTATAATTTGCTGTTAGCTATCTATTATTCTATAATTATGACCTACTGTTATAGCTCCACACCCACGGAACACACCCCACAATAATTGAACAAATGGAAAAAAAAACACAGTTAAATGAGCTGATAATGATATCTTTTATTTTTCACCTCTGAGTCGGGTCCATTTTTTTTTCAGGCCTGATATTTGTCATATGATATCACCCATGTTGTGTTTTTTAAAAAATTCTCCACATCTGTACTCACTTCCCTTCAAATTCCTCTGGCCACGTTTTGAACGAAAATTGCCTGCATAGAACGTGCCAGGCTGTAATTGCAGTCTGCTACCTTTTGGAGGAGTTGCAGCACCCCCACTGGTAGGAAGGTCTGATTGCAGTGTGACATGTTTACATAGGCTGTTTAAGGGAAATACTAAAATCCATCATTTTGATCATGGTTTTGGAGGGACTAAGTTATGTATCCATCATCTGATCTAATTATTGCTTCCTGGTATCATCTCCCCATGTACAATACCCCAGGAAGCTGAATAGTGCATGATACATAGTACACAATGTGTATCTACTTCTCCCCTCTGACTTCTAAAGAAAAGAAAGACTTGCATTTATCTAGCACTTTTTCAACCACCGGATGTCTCAGTGCTTTGTGGCCAATGAATCATTTTTGAAGTGTAGTCACTGTTATAATGTCGGAAGCATCCAATTTGCTCGAAACAAGCTCCTACAAACAACAGTCTGATAATAACCAGATAACCTGTTTTTTATGATGTTGACTGAAGGGTTGGCTAGGAATCCGGGGATAACTCTCCTAACTCTTCCTTGGGATAGTGCCATGGGATTTCTCCAGCCAAGCAGGCAGACGTGGCCTCGATTTAACATCGCATCCAAAAGACAGTAATATCAGAAAATGTAATCTCCTTTTCTGTGGTGTAATTTCAAGTGAAGCTTTGTTCTTCTGACATTCAGTGTGGTCGGCCTATACTCTATTACCCAGCACCTTTTTGAGGGTGTGAATGAAAGTAAAGGCAATCTGATGTGATAGTGATTAATTCTCCATTGAAGATTCAAATCAGTAATCCTGAGATGGAATCCTATAACTCAGCTAGACCCACATTTATTATGTTGAGATAAGAGATCCTCACAGGACCATGCCAGATGCTGATGCCTGAAAGTTATTGCTTTTCTTAATTATTACCCCTTGAAGAATACCTATTACCTTGAGGAAACTCTGAGGAGGCTCAGGAATGGAGCAGAGCTTGTGTGCTTTGGCACAATTATCATAACCTCTCTGAACGTGTAAAACTCATGTTTTGCTTAAAGCTCGTGCAGTCTTTTTTTTATAAGCTATGGTTTCTGGGATAGGACCAGTAAAACACCAAGTCCCTAAGATAATTAAACTATCCCAGTGGATCTTCCCACTCACCCGCCTATCATGAGCAGTCCGAAAATGTGTTCACTTCTGTCAGTACTTTCCCTCTTTTTACCAAGAGCATTTAGACTTTAGCCTCCTGAATGAGGCTAATTACAGTTTCCCCCATGAATGAATTTAGACCTGGCACCTTCCAGCCTTGTGGTTGATTTCCAAAAAACCTGAACTTCCCCTGTTCACATTCCAGCTATTTGCCTCCATTTTATTGGGCTTGCTTTGTCACCTCTTCACCAGACTGTTACAATAGAGCCGATTTAGGGGTTTTAAAAAAAAAAAGAGAGAGGTGGTTGTCCTTCCAGAGAACAGGCAGAGTAAATGGGGAGCAGCTGGACACTGTCCATCTCTCACATCAGCCGAGAATGAGACCTCTTCACAGTAGGGCAGTCCCATCCTCTGGTAGTTTTCATCAGTCAGGGATGCATTGGGGTTGAAATCGGGCAGCCATCGTTTCACAGAATGGTTACAGCACAGGAGAAGGCCAAATTTGGAGGTCTTTTTGGCTTTTACCTCCAACGTAAACCAAGTCGCCAAATTGGATTGGACTTCATTGGCAAGCAGAGGGTTAATTACAATGGAATAACTGCAATGTCTATGTACCTAACCGAAAGAGGCAATCTTTTGAGTTGTTGCTGTATTACATTGAAGCATTATAAGCCATCTCTTTGTGTTTCTTCTCAGGTGCTCTGAATCACTCTACCTCAATGTCACAGGTCGATTCCTTTGGAAAGGCATGGACAAAGAAGCAACTAAAGAGGTAATTTTGGATACAGGAGCAAGTGATAGCAAAGATCAGGTGTGATGCAGCCCCTTCCAAGTGCCCTGTTTTGTGGGCCCCAAGTTAAATTCTACCACTGAGCGTTTTGCTCTCGCTGAGGCTGTCATTTAAAGTAATATAGCACTTTGCATAATTTCAAGAACATATCCCTGTTTCCACGTCCAGTTTGAACAAGGAACCTATGTTGAGAAGACTCACTCTATTCTGTTTGCCCTCACCCCCATTTCCAGTTTTACTTGCCGGTGATGCAAGTGTCGGACGCAATGAGCAGGTTTCCAGTTAAACTGTGTGCGCGCAATACTGCCAATTGCGCCACGTCAGTAGCCACTGTGGCTGTCCGCTGATGGGGTGACGGGGCAAAGGACTGAGTTCAACAGTGTTTCAGTGGGTAAAGAAATGGTGGCTGCAACGCTGTTCCGCACAGAGATTGATTTGGATACTCTCTTCCAGCCAAAGTGAAGCAAATGCTCGATGGTCGTGTTGCAATTTGACACATTCTGTTGCTATGGAGGGTTGCTAAGATTCGGTACGCCCCATGAGAAATGGCCTACCTTAGGGTATGAGAGAAAATAGGGCACAGGCGTAGCCATAAATTTTAGTTGTGACTTTCTAAATTAAGGCTATTAATTCAGCGCAGGAGAATTTTTCCAGACCATTTTTTTTTTGTTCTTTTTGAAATGAGGAATTGAATTCGTTGCTGCAGTTTAGGGGTGAAGTTTGCCTGCTGCAAGCAGAGACGAACTCTTAACAGGGGATTGAGGGATACGGTGCAGGGACACGGAGCTGAAATAGATTAACTGCGAATCACCTTCAGCGGCAGAGCAGGCTTGGAAGGCTGCACAGCCAGGTCCTGCTCCCCCCACTCATGTCCTGGCAAGTCGTGAGTAAATTTTCCTGTCGCGCAATTCGGACACTAAGTGTCAACTGTTGGGCGCAAGTTTTGGGGAATTTCCAAATGAGTACAAACCGTGATTTGATGCGTGTGCTGTTTCCTGGCCGAGGACAAGAGCAGGACAGTGGCATTAGCTCCGACCAAGAGCTGATACAGACGCCGAGGGGCAAATGGGTTCCTTTCTGTGCTGTTAACATCGGTGTTTCAGTTACTTTTTTTTTTGGATATTATAAAGACTATCACAAGGCAGCTAAGAGAGAAGAATGACACATGGTCCATCTTTGATCATCCATAGTATCAAACTCTCTCATGAATAATTCCAAGTCACTTGTTTTCACACCCGCACCTGGAAGTATTTTCCAAATGTTGATTACTTTTCTATAGCCAAAACCCAATCGTTATTTTGCATCCAATCTTGTCTTAACGTTTTAAAGTAACATCCAATCTTTAACCTGCCATTTAATGTAACCTGGATGTCAATTTTTCTGTTGTGCAGGCCATTGTCACAAGCAGTGTCTTTCAGCATTCCCTTTGGCCTGGACAGCGATGTGGACATTGTCATGGGCAACCCTGTCGGGTTAATGAGGTCCGTCAGCTCCGACAGCCTCACCACCAACGCCTATCGATCTCAAAACTGTTTACCAAGAGCTGCGTGCAACTCTTCAGAAGACACTGCTGGTTACCTAGGGAAGGAGGAGCTGGCAAATGAGAATGGGCCAGTGATGTCGCCGAGGACACCTAGAAAGGGGTCACAATTGTCCAATAAGATGACGGAGAAAGAACACCACAGGCCTGTTGAAAACGGGGTAATCGATGATCATAATAATTGTACTGAGTTGCCAACAATTGAAGAAGCACTGAAAATAATTCACAATACTGATAAACTTGAACCCAGACTGCGCCCTGAAGGAGCACCAGATGGCTTCTTCCTCCATAGGCCTGACCTGACTGAAGGCTTTGTGAAACCCAAGACCGGCCAGTCCAAATTTGACCTCAACCCTGCGTACAAGCCCACAGATGCAGATAGAGAGTCTGGGGTTCTCGCACCCAATGGAGAACAGGTGAGTAGCGGAGCTGCTCCGGTGGAAGATGGTAACTTCTCACGGGATGACGACTCCGTCCTGAGAGACAACAGTTTGGATTCTGACGTGGAGGACTGTTCGAGGCCTGCTCAGGAGAAGGACTACACCAGCAAAGATGAGTGCACGTCTTGCCTCAGTTCCATCAGCTCGCAGGCCGAAAGCGTGGCCTCCTCCTCCGGTTCGGGCGTGAAGATGACCAGCTTTGCGGAGAGGAAAATGAAGAAGATTAACCCACTGGACTCCAAATCCAGCAGCTCTCAAAAGACGACACCCGACAGCTCGGACCTTAACGATCAGCAAATGGCCTCCTGGGCTCAAAAGTCCGATGAGAGCCCCAGCCAAAACCAGGCCCTGGCGTCGGAGATGACTCAGCTGGGAATTAGACTGGAGGAGAAACGGCGGGCGATCGAGGCGCAGAAGAAGAGGATCGAGGCCATCTTTGCCAAGCACCGGCAGAGGTTAGGAAAGAGCGCGTTCTTACAGTTGAAAAAGAAAGAGGAAGGTGGGGAGCCAGAAAGCGGGGCTGCAGCAGATGAAGACAGAAGGAAGTTATCCCTGGAGGAAAGGTTGTCAAAAATTGAGGATGACGACGATGAAAACGGAAATGAGAGCCCAACGCAGACGGAATTTAAGGGAAAGGATAGCAAAATACTAGAAAAAGATCATGAGGAAAGCCCTAGCCAGGACAATGGAGAAAAAGATGCAAAGCTGAGGGTATCAGAATCCCCAAAAGAGCCCGAGGTGGACACGGATATCGGGGAGTACAACAATGCTGTTGCAAAACTGAACTCCGCCTTGTCCTCCCTGCAGATCGACATGCAGCGGTTGGCGCAGCAGCAAGAAACATTGATGGAGAAGAAAAACATGCATGCTTGGGTAATCCCGGCTCCCAAACCGTCCTCGCAAAGGCCAACACGCGATTTTCAGCCATCCCGATCTGCGGAGCTCTCGTCCCCCTCGCCCTCGCCCTCGCGCAAACCGGTTTCTTCTGGAACACGCTCGCCCCAGTCCAGCCAGAAGAAGACAAATTCGGCCCCGCCAAAGAGCCCAAGGCACTCGCGGCCTGCTGAGCTGAAGATAACGCCTTTGACACGTGTCCTTACGCCGCCACAGAATGTAGACTCCCTACCTCACCTCAGAAAGTTCTCGCCCAGCCAGGTGACAGTCCAAACCAAGTCTTCCATTTGCTTTGGTGAGGATGACGAAGAGCTAGGCGCTGATGTCAGGCCAAAGCAAAGGCCAGTTGGACCAATTGCAAGCTTTGGCCAGCCAAATGAACCTTCAGTGGGGGGGCGTGATGAACCGCCCTTTGACCTTGAAAATGAAGGCAATCTCCGGCCTGTGGGGCCAATAGTACCTCGAAAGACAGGTGGACAGACAGATGAGCAGCCTGAAGGTGGGAAAAAGGACAATGCCACGACTATTAAAAGGACTAGTTTAATCGAGATACCGCTGTCTTCCTTAAAAGGCCCTGAGGAAAGTGAAGATCGACTAGAGGACGTCAGTGACTCCACGAATGACCAAATGGACTCTGAGCAGAGGTCTGTTGGTTTCTTCTTCAAGGTTGGTGAACTTTTGCTTTGTTCCTTGTCACATCTCCAATCGCACCTCTTCTACTAGAAACACCAGGGAACTTATCGGAGACCCAGCATGAACACAGTCTAATTGCCTCAGCAAATGAAAAGTACCAATTCTTGCGTCAGGCATGGGATTATTTTTAAATGTGTTTTTGAACCTACTGATGTCTGTGTCTCTCTTTTTAGGAGGCTCCTCAAAGCTTACCTCTTTGACCATACCTTGGTCACCTGTCCGAATATCTCCTTATGTGGCTCAGTGTCAAACTCTGTTTGATAACAGCCTTGGGATATTTTACTGAATTAAAGGTGCTTTATAAATGCAAGCCGTTGTTATAGCACTTGGATGTATTGGATTGCCAGTGCATGGCCCTTTGAGGGTCGCAGGTTGTTTATAAAACCTGTCCAGTCTCCCATCTATCTAAATCCATGAACATGTTATGGTACAGCTGATGGTAAATGCTGAGCTGTTCAAGCCCCAGAGGGAAACTTGAGACAACTACCACAACTATTTTTGCAATTTGTATGTTTCGCAAACTGGGCTTTGAATTCAGTAGTAATAAGACTACAGAGCCTTATAGGTTTTTACAAAACCAGGTTAAACATTTATTAATAGGAAAAATGATTTTAAGCGCACTCATATGTCTGCAAATTACTGTTATAATAACTTCTAAATCCCCTAGTTAATCTGACTGCCAGTTACACCTCTCTTATGGCAAAAGTAAAAAAACACAGCTTTTAAAAGAGCCAGCTAAATATCACAATAACCTGGGCTGTCAAATTCAACGTGAGCCTTTTCTCCATTTTGATTCCTTGTAGACAACAAGTTGAGGCTTAGAGGCTGAAGGCTTTTCTCACTTGTTAGATCTTAGGCTTCCTGTCTTAACACACAGCCTTCTCTCCTTTATACATATTTTCCCCTTTAAATGCAAGTTTCTACTGTTTCACTTTTACCTCTCTACTAATAATATCTATCATAGTACTAATTTTACCAGTAATCTTTGGGGGCAAAAAATAAACACGCTGTTTCTTAACTTCTCCTGACTAGGTGTAATATTTCACTCCCTCTTTTGACTTCAAGCTAGTCTAGTTTATTTAACAATGCTAATGTCCTTTTACACCTTACATTCTAACCTTCCCCGTGTTTACCTACTTAACATTTCAAACCTAGCTTATCCTCTGATACATCAAAGCACTCAGACCAGCTGCCTTTAATTCAATGAAGGCACACTCTCTCACTCACTCACACACACACACACACACACACACACACGTTACTATATCTTCCTGACAAACAAAAAAAAATAGGCGGGCTATATTTTGGATGTACAATGCTCTCCATCTGGTTTACACACAAGGAGATATTGGGACTGGTAACCAAAAGCTTGGTCAGAGGTAGGTTTTAAGGAGCATCTTATAGGTGGAGAAGGAGGTAGAGGTGTGAAGTTTAGGGCGGGAAGTCCAGGGTTTAAGACCCAAGCAGCTAAAGGCATGGCCACCAACGGTGGAGGAGTTCAAATCCAGGTTGTGCAACAGGCTAGATTGGAGAGGATAAAAGCCAATTATGATACAAATGATATATTTTTAAAAAGCTATGCGTGGCCATATTCACGGTAGTGTGCACGAATGAAATACGATCTCTTGCAAAGCTATCAAATTGGTGAATGAAGAGAAATGGGCGCGGGGTGGGTATAGAGGATTAGGACTGCTCATGAGGATAAACATC
Organism: Cetorhinus maximus; assembly: GCF_964194155.1. Lineage (NCBI taxonomy): Eukaryota > Metazoa > Chordata > Chondrichthyes > Lamniformes > Cetorhinidae > Cetorhinus > Cetorhinus maximus. The sequence goes on along the minus strand of NC_135906.1, from coordinate 26,797,174 downwards.
ATCATAGACTAGATGGGCTGAGCAGTATCTTTTCAACAAGAGGTGTGACAAAGGTGTATCATATACTGAATGACCATTGTTGTAAATCAACATTATTAACACACTCAGTGATAGTGGGATGACACATATTCAGCACAAAGGAGGTGTTGGTCAGACTAGTCCTGTAAGCACTAACAAAGATTAAAAATACCATTTGAGTCAGATTGCCAGAAACATTAACCTATTACAGTTACAAATGAAAACCAAATTCTGAATCGCAGACAGTCTGGGGTGTAGTCAGCAATTGAAAGTTTTTACACACGCCATCTCTGTCTTGGATGACCAGTTCTTGGGGCTCAGACCAGCTCCTGACCTGAGATCATTGGGCCTTGGGAACAAAGTGACATGGGTCATATCAGGTTGGCCTCCGATGGGCAATCTTTTGCTTCAATCTATTTTGCTTTAAGAATGAACTTGGCACATTATTGGTCCGCACCACACTGATGTCTTTCTGAAGTGCAGTCACTGTTGTAAAGCAATACTGCACAGAAGGAGGCCATTTGGCCCATCATGCCTGTGCGAACACTTTGAAAGAACTGCTCAATTTGTCCCAGTCTCTGCTTTCCCCATAGCCCTGCAGGTTCTTCCCATTCAAGTGTATATTTTGAAAATTATTAAATGTGTTTCCACCATCCTCTCAGGCAGCACATTCCAGATCCTAACTGTCTATGAAAAACAAATTCTCATCATCTCCCTCTTTCGTTCTTTTACCACTTATATTAAATCATTGTCCTCTGATTAGTTATACGAATGATGTTGCTCTCAATGGGGTTTCCGTTGTGTGGTATTTAATTTTTAAGCGGTTTATCCTGTAATACTAAACTAACAAAATGAAAATTTTGGCTTGGTTAATAGAAAGTGGAAATCAGTGGCAAATTAATGAAGGCTTTGTTAAGAATGTTGACTAATGGACCTGCTCTATTCATAGAGCAGGAATATTTTTTACAACAATATCATTGTGTCAGCCTTGGCTCAGTGGGTAGCACTCATATGTCTGAGTCAGAAGATTATGGGTTCAAATCCCACACTTGGAAAACACGAAAGAGAAAGACTTGCGTTTATATAGTGCTTTCCACAACCATGGGACCCCTCAAAGCGTGTTACAGCCAATCAAATATTTTTTAAGCATAGTCATTTCTGTAATGTAGGAAATGCAGCAGCCAATTTGTGCACAGCAAGCTCCCACAAGCTACAATGTGATAATGACCGGGTAATCTATTTTTGCAATATTGATTGAGCGATAAGTATTGGCCAGGGCACAGGGAGAGTGTCCTGCCCTTCCAAATAGTGTCACGGGATATTTTACATCCAGGCAGACAGGCCTCAGTTTAATGCCTCATCCGAAAGACAGCACCTGCAGCAGTGCAGCACTCCCTCAGTACTGCAACGGAGTGAGTGCTTTGATTTTTGTGCTCAAGCCATGGAGTGGGACTTGAACCCAGAATCTTGTGACTCAGAGACAGGAGTGCTAGCCACTGAACCTCAGTGACATTATGTAGACTGACACTCCAGTGCATCACTGCGGGAGTGCTGAACTTTCAGAGTTGACGTTTTTCAAATGAAACTTCAAACCAGGTCCCTCGCACTGATGTAAGCAATCCCATAGCATTTGTAAGGAACATATATTTTTATTTCTGTTGGACTGTTGTAAGGAACATATCTTTTTATTTCCTGTTAGAGTAGTTATTAAAATTACAATGGCTGCAGTTTGAAAGACATGTCCACTGGAACAGGATGAGAGATATACACAAAGTTGCAGTCCTGGAACAGAGTGTGCCATGAAAGCAGGATGGTGCCGGAAAGGAGTCCTAGGCCAAGGGAGCTGCCTGGCAACAACGTTTTAATTGGCTCCTGGCCAGGTGACCAGGTTTCATGTGAGAAGCAGTACAGCAGAATAGCTCCTAGCCTGAGAGGAACAAGACCTAAAACCTCTTGCTCCTGCTCCTGTGTGTGGAAGATTCCAGTAATTCCACAATAATAGCTAACTGGCCTTTTCTCCTCATACCTCTATAACCTGCTCTCTCTCCCTGAAAACCCCTGTCAAGAGGCAATGGGGAAAATCACTGTTAGAGACATTGAAAGGCAAGTGCTCAACCAATGAAATAAAGGCTGGAAGACCACTTCGTGCCATCAATGAGAACTGAAAGGAATTTGGAAAACATCAATCAAAATCAACCCATTGAATCCTGTACTCCGGAATTTGTGCTATTGATCTGTTTTATCCCACCCTTAAAATCCATGTTGTTGTGTGTCGTATGTGTGTGTGTAGAGGAATTTAAGAAGAGAGTAGAGTTTAGGTTAGAATTAGAAGTTAGCAGTTCATATTTGTTTCTTTTGCCACTGGTTAACGACTGTTTGTCCAATAAACAGTTATTTACTTATTTAGTTTACAAACCTGGTGCTTGTATTCTGTTAACCTAAATTAAACAGTTAGGTAGAATTGGGGCAATCTGGTGGTTTGGTCAAACTTTTCACATTTGTTGCAGCTCACGGAACAGTGGGGCTGATATTACAGCGCACTATCCCCAGTGAGTCGATATTACAGCGCACTATCCCCAGTGAGTCGTGACACTATTTTGAAGAGCAGAGGAATTATCCCCCCCCTCCCCCCAGTTAAAAGCAAAATACTGCGGATGCTGGAAATCTGAAATAAAAACACAAAATGCTGGAAGAACTCAGCAGGTCTGGCAGCATCTGTGGAGAGAGAAACAGAGCTAACGTTTCAAGTCCTTATGACTTTTCAGAGCACTCATACCTCTGAAGAAGAGTCGTATGGACTCTGCTGAGTTTTTCCAGCATTTTCTGCTTTTACTTCAGCTATACCCCAGCGTCCTGGTCAATATTTAGTCCTCAAGCAACATCACTAAACAACAGGTTGTCTGGTCATGATCACAATGCTGTCTGTGGGAGCTTGCTGTGCTCAAATTAGCCACGATGTTTCCTTTATTTCAACAGCAACTGCACTTCCAAAGCGCTTCATTGGGTTTAAAGTGCTTTGGGACATCCTAAAGTTGGGAAAGACGCAATAGAAATGCAAATAACTGCCATTGGTGGGAACTGGGAAAGGCTTGGACTTGGATCGGCGAAGGAATGGGATCCGGAGAAATGTGAAATAGCAAGGAGGGCAAGCAACACCCAGGAAAGGAACCACAGAGGCATTAATAAGAGTTTTATTTTAAAATTTTTCTTTGAAGGCATTTGTTGACTTGTTATAAAAAAAATATTGGACATGGGGTAAAATGGGCGTTTGACCAACACTGAAGAATGATCCAATCGGGAAGATAGAGTTCACTCACTTTAAGGTGAGGATAGACCTGCTGAGCGACCAATGGCAGGAGAGTGGGGCGGATATGGTCAGAGACTGGAGATCACCATGTGGGTGTACCTACACCATGTGGACTGCAGCGGTTCAAGAAGGCAGCTTACCACCACCTTCTCAAGGGCAATTAGGGATGGGGAACAAATGCTGGCCCAGCCAGTGACGCCCACATCCCGTGAAAGAATAATAAAAGAGAAAAAAAATTAGGAATATGTCCAACCACAGGTTGGCAACCTAATGGGTGACATATAGGTGTGCGAGTCATCCAGTGCAGTTGTCCAATCACAGCAAGGTTGTGGAATTTGGCTATGCCTCAAGCAGCTTTTGATTGAAACCATTTTTTTTTTTTTAAAGCGTCTATAACTCATGGCAAGGATGCACTTTCAGGCATCTTGATCAAAATAATTTATCCAAAAATAATTTACCCATTGGAGATGTTCAGAGGTGGCATAAAGAGTAAATTCCAATTTCCACCCACCTTGTGTCAGGTGGCAGTGGGAGTATAAGATGTGGAAGGTGAGTAGAATCGAGGCCTGTTTCCTGCCATGTTAGCTGGTTACAGGTGGACTCGGAATAGGGAGGGAAGAACCCTCCAGGGTGCCTTATCTTGATTTGTTCTCTGCCGTGCCTCAAACCAGGGATGTTCCTTAACCAAGGCCGGTGACCCATAGTGTGGCCAATGCAGGAATGCTCTGTCAAAAATTCCTCTCCATATCCTTAAAATGCGATCCCAAATTTATAATTTTGCAGAATAGTTAGACTTGCCTTCACTGGTCATTCCATTTTCCCAAAAACCTGTTCTGATGCTATCTTACAAGATTTCGGTGTCAATTTACGCTTATTTGAATCTCCAGATAGCAGTGGTTCTTAGTGTTTTAATTAGGATTGATTAGTTAACTGTGGCGAGAACAACCTTTCCATTTTCTGCATTTCTCTCACCCTTTCCCTTCCCTTCCAGAAACACAGTGAGGTCCTCACCTTCCGGCCCACCAGCCTCCTCATTCCACGGATCATTTCCTGCCATTTGGGGAAAAGGCAGGGCAATAGCACTAGGTCATGATGCTCTTTTGGAGAGCCGGTGCAGACACGATGGGCCGAATGGCCTCCTTCTGTGCCCTTAAGATCCTGTGATTCCATAACCCCAGGTCCATAAAACTGCTAACAGATGAATAAAGAAATTCCGTGCAAGTTGGAACTAATTACTTGAGCTTCATTGACCAGATAGGCAATGACTCAAAGACTGCAAGATGCAGGTTGGACAATCCTTGCTCCAGATTGTTTTATTCTCTTACACTGACCTCAAGAATGGCTGGCCCACAGGTCGTTTTTACTTAGCTAAGAGAATGAGGTACCTACCAGATATAGAAAACTGGAACCTTTCCGTTGAGTTAGATTCTTTTTTGACTGTAGATGGATTTTTTCGCACGTTTTGTTCATTGGCGATTAATTATCTGTCCTTGGTTGCTCCGATGAGGTTGGGGTGGGGCTTTCTCGGTTAATCGCTGCAGTCCTTGTTCTCATGGTTCTCATACAATGGTGTTAGGTAGAGCGTTTCAGGACTTGTAATCTGGGGCAAGATGGTGTGGTGACATTCCTGTGACATTGCTGCACTTTTTAAAATGGTGTCTGTTCAGGTTCTCTTATCCAACTTTAGGTCTCCATTACTGCAGTTAATCTGGAGAAGGAGTGAATTAAGTAATTTTTTCTCCCCTAGGAATTTTCAGTGTACTTAGTAAACCTGAAGGGTTTAATCAACTTGCCCGTATGAAATAGTAGCAAACCAAACTTTTATTGACAATTTGGACAAGTTTGATCCTCTTGTTTTAATTGGATTGCAAGCGCCCAGTTTAATTGGCCGCTCAAGCCAACATGTCCGGCCCAACACCGAGTCTTAAACTTTTGTAGAGTTGAACCAAGGTTTAGAACTTTGTAAGAATGTACAGAAGACTTTGCTCCATTGTTTCTCTTGTTTGTTTCCAATGTGCCTGTAGGATGGGGCGAAGGCGGAGGAAGAGATGGCCTTGAGGCGAGCGACCTTAATGGAGAAGCAGCAGAAAAGAACGGAAGACTTCAGGAGGCGCCGAATGTGGCTGGATGCCGAAAAGGAGCAAAAAAAAGAGGAGACCAGGTGAGGCAGAACAAAACTAGCGCCGCACAACTTGAATCCAGCCCTTGCCTTTCCACGTTTTATGGAGAAAGATTACAAGCAAGTCTCCCAAGGGTTTCTGTTTCACATTATAAACATCAATTCCTCTCACTGGGATTCTGACCCTCTATAAAACTAGCAGTGGGCTTTACCTTTTGATATGGGATACATCCCAAAATGGGTATCAGCCTTGTAGATCTTGAATGCTTTTACACTGGACGCCCAACTGGCCATTGTTGGAACAGTAGACTAAAATAGGGACATTAAATCCAACCATGGTTCTCAATTCTAACTGATATCCAACAACAACTCTGCTAAAAAAATTTTTCCATGGGTGGACATGGGATGAGGACGGGATTGGTTTAACAGTGTTGAAGGCACTCGCTATGTTGACGTGCCAAAGAATGGCTTCGGTCATTTTCAGGAGAGTGTAAACTTTTTTAAAAAAAAAAATAGATTGGCCTAAATTGTTTTTTCTGTTCACCTTTTAAGGCAACAAGTGGAGGAAGAGAAAGTCGAGAAGAACTTCATCAAGCAGGAGTACCTCCGGCGACAGCAGCTCAAAATAATGGATGACCTGGACAAGGTTCTGAGAGCAAAGACCTCAGCGAGCAAAGGGAGGAAGCCTCGGCCCAAGTCGTCGGTCTTTCGTGATGACTCAGTGCTGACTCGCAGCCCTGTGAAGGGTTTGCTAGGTGGGTGCCGAAATGCCCTAAAAGGATTCACTGTTCCGAAAGGAATGGCGGGGGAGAGAGACTGACCCCCATGGACAGTCTCTACGCTGCTTATTCATAGTCTGGTGGAGCTCCATTGCACATGGAAAACCAGGACAAAGTAAATTTCCCTTGGATGTGGTCGGCCTCTATTCGGCTGTCAGCGCCCTCATCTGAGTCCAAGGCCATAGATTCAAGCCCCACTCCAGGACTTGAGCCCACGATGAAACCAGAAAGTGCTGGAAACACTCAGCAGGTCTGGCAGCATCTGTGGAGAGAGAATTAACCTTTCGAGTCCAATTTGACTCTTAAGAGTCAGGTAAGACTCAAATCGTTAGCTCTGTTCCTCTCTCCACAGATGCTACCAGACCTGCTGGGTTTTTCCAACACTTAGTTTTTATTTCAGAACTCCAGCATGTGCAGTATTTTGTTTTTATTTATTTGAGCCCACAATGTCGGCTTGGACTTCAGTAGAGTACTAGAGTACTTCAACTAGAGTACAACTAGAGTTGTGAAATGGTACATGTACATCATTTCCCAGAATGACTAAACCAACATCAACAATGTCTGGAATTTTACAAGTTGGGTTGAATATTTGTTTTTACTGTAATCCGAACGAGGGCATATATGACCAGAATAATTTGTGTTTTTAAAAAAAAAAATTGTTTTCCCTTAACATCAGCATTTATTCAATGAAAATACCATCATTTGGCAAGAAGTAATGAAAAGAACAATTTATTTCTTCTTCCTTCCTCAGTAGTTTCAATTAACCTATCTGGCTTCTTTCTCTATCTGCCTGGATATCTCCTACCGTTTCCATTAGCATGACTCTACTCTCTCAACATCTGACCATGTCGAACCTGAACTTTGACTTTGATAACCAACCAACTCCCCTTTAATGGGCGGGATTTCCTGGCCCCGCCCACTGCCAGGATCGTCCAGTCCTGCTGCAAGTCAACGGACTTTCGGCTGGGCTGTCGACTCTCCCGCGGCGGGTCCCGTCCATGATGGGGCTGGAAAATCCGGCCAATATTTGGGACTCAGGCATTGATTTGTCTTAATCAAAGACCCTGACTGACTTTCCTCTGCTGGTGGTTTCTGTGATACTGGCAAAGTTTTTGTTTCTTTGTGTGGCTTTTGCTTACTTTCTGATTTTCACTTCAGGCTGTAGGAGGAGTTTGGACTATAGGAGGTTTCTCACGTTCTCCCTTTGTCAGATTTCCCCTTTCGAGCAAATTATCTACATGGTATTGATGGAGTCTCACTCTAATCTTCACCCTTAGCTATGTGAATTCACCTAGTCTCTTTACAACAACTCTGATCACAAACTCCTCCTTTATTGCCCTGGTTTTTCACCATGATCTTCTGACCAGCAACTTTCTGCCATTTCCATGGCTATGGCTTTGGCCCAGTCCTCCTTCCGATATAAGCCTGTGCTCAAAAGCTTGGCTTGGATTTTATTATTCTATAAGCCTCCTTTGAATGGTTCTGTCAAGTTGGTTTCTAAGTTTGTGCCATACCCACAGTGATGAGAGTTTCTTTAATTCAAAGAACAAAGAAAAGTACAGCACAGGAACAGGCCCTTCGGCCCTCCAAGCCTGCACCGATCATATTGCCCATCAACTAAAACATTTTGCACTTCCGGGGTCCGTATCCCTCTATTCCCATCCTATTCATGTATTTGTCAAGCTGCCTCTTAAACACCACTATCGTACCTGCTTCCACCACCTCCTCTGGCAGCGAATTCCAGACACTCACTACCCTCTGCGTAAAAAACTTGCCCCGCACATCTCCTCTATGGTTTTCTCCTCTCACCTTAAATCTATGTCCCCTAGTAATTGACTCTTCCACCCTGGGAAAAAGCTTCTGACTATCTACTCTGTCCATGCCACTCATAATTTTGTAAACTTCTATCAAGTCGCCCCTCAATCTCCGTCGCTCTAGTGAGAACAATCCGAGTTTCTCCAACCTCTCCTCATAGTTAATAACCTCCAGACCAGGCAGCATCCTGGTAAACCTCCTCTGCACCCTCTCCAACGCCTCCATATCCTTCTGGTAATGTGGCGACCAGAATTGCACGCAATATTCCAAGTGTGGCCTAACCAAGGTTCTATACAGCTGCAGCATGACTTCCCAGCTTTTATACTCAATACCCCTGTCGATGAAGGCAAGCATGCCATATGCCTTCCTGACTACCTTATCCACCTGCGTTGCCACTTTCAGTGACCTGTGGACCTGTACACCCAGATCCCTCTGCCCATCGATGCACTTAAGGGTTCTGCCATTTACTGTATAATTCCTACCTGCATTAGACCTTCCAAAATGCATTACCTCGCATTTGTCCGGAATAAACTCCGTCTGCCATTACTCCGCCCAAGTCTCAAACCGATCTATCTCCCGTTGTATCCTTTGACAATCCTCTTCACTCTCTGCAACTCCTCCAACCTTAGTGTCGTCTGCAAACTTACTAATTAGCCCAGTTACATTTTCCTCCAAATCATTTATGTATACTGCAAACAGCAAAGGTCCCAGCACTGATCCCTGCGGAACTCCACTAGCTCTCCATTCAGAAAAGTACCCTTCTACTGCTACCCTCTGCCTTCTATGACCAAGCCAATTCTGCATCCATCTTGCCATCTTAGCTCTGATCCCGTGCGACTTTACCTTCTGTACCAGTCTGCCATGAGGGACCTTGTCAAAGGCCTTACTGAAATCCATGTAGATAACACCCACTGCCCTTCCATCGTCAATCATCTTTGTCACTTCCTTGAAAAACTCGATCAAGTTAGTGAGACACGACCTCCTCTTCACAATACCATGCTGCCTCTCACTAATACGCCCATTTGCTTCCAAATGGTAGTAAATCCTGTCACGAAGAATCTTCTCCAATAATTTCCCTACCACTGACATAAGGCTCACCGGCCTGTAATTTCCTGGGTTATCCCTGCTACCCTTCTTAAACAATGGAACAACGTTGGCCATTCTCCAGTCCTCTGGGACCTCACCCGTAGCCAGTGAGGATACAAAGATTTCTGTCAAGGCCCCAGCAATCTCCTCCCCTGCCTCCCTCAGTACTCTGGGGTAGATCCCATCTGGCCCTGGGGACTTATCCACCTTAATATTCTTCAAGACGCCTAACACCTCCTCTTTTTTGATCTTAACATGATCCAGGCTATCTACACACTCTTCCCTAGACAAATCGACCGCTAAGTCCTTCTCTTTGGTGAATACTGATGAGAAGTATTCATTTAGTATCTCTCCCATTTCTCCTGGCCACACACACAGATTCCCACCTCTGTCCCTGAGTGGGCCCACCCTTTCCCTGGCTACCCTCTTGCTTTTAACATATGTATAAAAGGCCTTGGGATTTTCCTTAATCCTGGTTGCCAATGACTTTTCATGACCCCTTTTAGCCCTCCTGACTCCTTGCTTAAGTTTCTTCCTCCTTTCTTTATATTCTCCACGGGCTTCATCTGTTCCCAGCCTTCGAGAATGTAATCGGCAACAGTCTTACTTGGCAACTGTTTCCTTTCATGGGATGCGACTCGCATGTAATTTCATTCCTAGTCGTTCTAGAATTTCATTAACTTCAGCGTATTCCATCGACCTGGGGTGTCTCGGACAACATAGGTTACATCAGAAGCATCTGGCCCCATCGTGGTGAGGAAGACATTTCCTTTATCCCCACCCCCTCCTATTTTATTCGCTTTCAGCCCTGCGTGTAATCCTCGTGTGTAATTATACCAGTCCCCTTTGTTAGGGTTGAATTCCCCCCATTGTCCCCAAACATGCCTTCGCTGCTACATTTTCAATTATGTATCATGTTGACTCACTGTGTAACCACGTACAATGTACACGCTGAGCAATCTTATCAAACTGCTCAAACCTCCTCAAAATCAGCTTTGGAAGTTCCAGAAGTGTGTCCCAATATCCTTCAGTCCATTTCTCAAATGGAATGTAAGAGAAAATTGCATCCCAGGCTCATCATCGTCCAACATTAACTCAGCTTCGGGCAGCCATTATTGCACTAACTTTATTTACACCTCCCCCAGCAGAGGGTGCACGATAACAAAATGCTCCGATCTTGCAATATGCTACACTCATCTGAGTCGAAGGCTGTGGGCTTAAGCCTCACTCCAGGGTTTTTAGCCCACAATGTTAGCTTGCATTTCCAGTGCAGTGATGAGGGAGTGCTGCACTGTCAGGGATGCTATTTTTTTTGTGTGTGTGTGTAGATGAAACATTAAACCGAAGCCCCGCCTGTTCTCTCAGATGGAGTAAAAGTCCCTTGCTACTATTTCAAAGAGGAGCCTCTATTTCGAAGGGTCCTGTGTGAACTGAGAGTAGGAATGGGTCTCCCATGTTGTCCTGGCCAACATTTACCCGTCAATCAACATTGCAGAAGTAAATTAGCTGGTCATTATCACATTACTGTTTGTGGGATCTTGCTGTGCGTGAATGGGCTGCCATGTTTCCTACATTACACAAATTACTATGATTCACAAGTACTTCTTGGGCTAAAAAAGGCTTTGAGGCATCTTATGATTATGAGAAGCACAATGGAAATGCAAATCCTTCTGTAGTTTGATGTAACGCCCCATCTAGTGTCAGACGTGTGCAGTTGCCACTGTGTGTGTGACAGGTGGCTCCTATCGAGAGACCACCTTGGAACCTGACAGAATGGTGATGCCTAAATAAGGAGATTGTGACCAACATACCAACCTAAAATCGAGAGGAGTGCTTTTCCTTTCATGGACTTTAACTCCCCCTTTTTTCAAACCTGTCGAATTCTCCAAAAAAATAGTCTTGTGCGATTGCATTGTGCCAATGGCAAATGAGCAGTTCACATCTTTAATGCAAAATTCCATTGATATGCGATGAGGTTTTAAGCATGAAAGAAAAGGATAGCACGTTGTTCTGTGCTTGCACACTGTTTATCAAATAGGAACAGGAGGAAGCCATTCAGCCCCTCGAGCCTGTTATATTTATCTTGTGCTCTCCCAATGAGAAATGGGAATCTTAACCATTATGGATATCCCTAGTGTATCCAGAGAGCAATCAGTAAAAAAATCCCCCCCACCTCCTCCCACTCTATTCCAATAATGGCTCCCAATTTTTGGCCTTTTTTTTTATTGCCAACACCAGTCAACCTGAGTGTGCTTTCAGTGCCAACTGAGTTTTGAATTGTTAGTGAGGTTTTACTGATACCGTGCTTTCTAGTCTTACTGACCCTTAATGAGGCCTTATCCTCCCCATAGACTTGAAATAGTCAACTCTGAAGAAGAGTCATGTGGACCTGAAATGTTAACTCTGCTTCTCTCTCCGCAGGTGCTGCTGAGATATTTCAGCATATTCTGGTTTTATTTGAGGTAGTCGGTATAGTTTAACTTCAAACAATTTATTGTTAATATTATTTACCAAGAGCTCCGGGAAAGCATGTGGTTTTCAGGACACAGATTATTCTGCGCCTAATGTCCTTGGAGCCTCTTGGTCATCTGACCATTGATGTCACAGTTACATCATTAATATCGTCATGGTCTGGTTAAAATATCCATTAACCCATTACTGTACAGAATTACAGGAAAGCTTTTTTGTACTGTAGACCTAATTTCTACTGACAGTTCATGTAGGCCCCTTTGTCTGGTGCCTTTCACCCCACTTAGCCTGGGTTGGGTTGAACCTTGACCCCAAAGGTGAAAGGTTGCTGCCAGACTCCATGCCCCCCTCCCCACTCCAGTTCATATTTAATATCTTTTTCAACTTGAGAGTTTTCATGAGGTTGAACAAACTTCAATGAAAGAATAAATTTGTACCCTTCTCATTAAGTGCTGCACAGATGTGAATCAGGAGGAGTCATGGTAGCTCTGAAGTTTGGGGAGGGGAGGTTGAAACCATTTGGCCCATCGGGGCCATGCCAGCTATTAAACTATTGGAAACCTTGATCGATGTAAATAGAGCACCGCGTACAGTTCTGGCTTCCGTATTATGAAAAGGAGACACTGGCGAAGATGCAAACAAAATTGACGAGGCTGACACTGGAACTGAGATGAGACCCAACAGGAGAGGGATTGAACAGGATGGAGCTCTGAAGAGCTGGCTGAGGGCTGATCTGATGGAGGTCGTTAAGATTATGAAAGGGTTTGAGACCAGAACTGGGAGTTTCACATACAACATAATCACTAATAAATTCAATAGGGAGTTCAGGAGAAACGTCTTTACCCAGGGATTGCTGAGAATGTAGAGCTTGCTTCCACATTGAGGCAAATATGGTATCAGTGCCTTTAATGGGGAGCTGAGTAATGATGGAGAAAGGAATTGTAGGGTATGGTGTTAGGGCGAGATGAAATCGGGTGGGAGGAGGCTCATGTGGAGCATAAACACTGGCATGGGCTAGATGGGCTGAATAGCCTGTTTGTGCTGTGCATTTTATCTAATTCTGTGTAAATATTGACTTGGTGTACGGTTTCTATACTTTTCAATATTTATATAGTGTGTTCTAAGCATATTCACTATATTAAGTATAATATCCTTGGGAAAGAATCTTTAGACCCCCTTCTTCACTTTGCTCTATGCAAGACTCCATCTTGGGACCTGTTGCAATGACACACGAGCAGATCTGGGAATGGCTTCCCTCTCTACCTCTGTGGCATTAACTTGGTAACTTGCCTCTCAGCAACTGAAGCAGCTCGAATGGCGTGAGCAATGCAGGCGAAACTTGCACTGGTGGTGGAGGCGGCAATGTTGCCACAGCACTTTTGAGTAAAAGGTTTTAAATGAATGATTATAGACGAATGACCAGAACCTTTCTCTTTGCTTTCAGGCTCCAGGCTGAATAAAGTGTACTCTCGGTCTACACTTTCGCTGTCCACGATGGCCAATGACTCTGCCAATAGTCTCTCAGTCAAGAAAAGTCCAAGGTAATATCATCTTTTTACTGCTGTTTGTTCATGAGTGACTGGAGCCTTCAGGAAGGCCTAACCAGAGATGGTAGATCCATCCTTTAACAATCTATGGGTTTACAAGATAGATATGGATGACCGAGACCAACTGGCCCACTTTAGGTTACCTATAGGAAATTGGGCACCCAATTATCTCTTGGGTGACCCCAAAGTCTCTGCCTCCAGTGCCTGACACTGAAGTCTATTCCAGGTTTTATTCAGACATTGTTGATAGGACTTCCTAACATTGGTTTTAAATTTGCCCTTCACTGGTTTGGCCTTGTACCCTTTTGTGCTACTTTCAAGGCCTATCTGCAATTAATAAAGCATATAGTATATTAGGCTTTATTAATAGGGGCATTGAGTCCAAGAGTAAGGAGGTCATGTTGAATTTGTACAAGACACCAGTTAGGCCTCATCTGGAGTACAGCGTCCAGTCCTGGGCACCATACTTGAGGGAGGATGTGAAGACATTGGAGAGAGTACAGAGGAGATTCACAAGAATGATCCCCGGGAGAAAGAAGTGTAGCTATTCGGATAGATTGGAGAGGTCGGGACTGTTTTCCTTGGAGAAAAGAAGGCTGAGAGGAGACTTGATAGAGGCATTCAAGATAAGTAATCTTGAGGGGTATGGACAGGGTAAATAGTGAGAAACTATTTCCACTCCAGAGAACATCAAGAACTAGAGGGCACAGATTCAAAATAAAGGGCAAAGGGAGTAAATGTGATGTGAGGAAATATTTTTTCACCCAGAGGGTGGTTGGAGCCTGGAACAAACTTCCTAAAAGGGTGGTGGAGGCAGGTTCGATCGAGGTGTTCAAAAGGGAATTGGATTACTACCTGAAAAGAGCGAATGTGCAAGGTTGCGGGGGTAAGGTAGGGGAGTGGGACTAAGTAGAATGCTCTTTCAGAGAGCCAGTGCAGAATCGATGGGCTGAATGGCCTCATTCTGCGCTGTAAAGATTCTGTAATACTGTGTCTGTATAGTGCCTTTGACATTTAATTTGAATAGCCCAAAATACTTCACAATAGGCAGGTGGGTAGGAAAATGGAAAGCAAGCCATTGGAAGATGAGGTGACTAAATCTTTGATCAAAAAGGTGTTTTCTTTTAAAAGATGTGGAGAGGAAAGGAGGCGGAGGGATTCCGAGAGGGAGCAAGGTGACATCACCAATGGTTGCACAGAAGGCTGACTGAAGGATGGGGGAGAGGATATGAGCGTGAAGGAGGTTGTAAAGTTAGGGTAGGATGAGACCATGGAGGGATTTTGAGGAGGACCAAGAGGAGTTTAAGTGCAATACACTAGGGCACAGGAAGCACATGTGATTCAGAGGCAATAATTGGTACATGGGACTTGGTGTGGGATAGAGGTTGCTGCACTTTGCACTATGTATAAATTTGCAGAGGATAAGGAGGGATAGTGAGGAGAATATTCAAATAATAAACTCTAGAGGAGATTTAAAAAATGTGGATAAGGAATTCCGGGGTAGAAAATGATTGTGGAGGTGCAAGTAATCCGTCTTAGTGAGAGACAGGTTTAAACACCAGCTCCAGAACAGAAAGGAATCCAAGGTTTCAGCCTGAGGTGGTTGGAGAAGGGAAGGAAATCGGTGGCATGAGAGCAGAGTTAATGGCAGGAGCCTCTGACGATGGCTTCAGTCTTCCCATGCATCGCTGAAGGGAGAGTAGTCAATCATCTGTAACTTGATGTACATTTAAATAGCTTTGTTCGCAAAGCTAAAGAACCCAAGAGTTGCCCTTCTGTCCTCGGTGGTGTGAGGATGTCTCGGGGAGCCATTGTCATCCTCCATACAGCAGACAGAGCCAGGCGCTGGCCAACAACAACCCCAACTATCAAAGCCCTGTCCACAGGACCAACCGTGTTGGATTTCAGTTGATATTTTTACATTCCGTTAGCACCATCTATCTGTCTGAAGCTGTCTATCTGTTTCCAGAGTAATTAATACTTCTTCCGCAAATGAGCTTTATTATTTGGTTGTCACACACTTATCCAGAGAGACTCGAGACATTGCAATTGGTCTCTTTAGAGCAGTGAAGGTTATGTGGAGATTTAATAGAGTCAACGAGCAGAAACTGTTTCCACTAGTAGTGTGCTCAGTAACCAAAGGGGAGACACATTTGATAATTAGCAAAAAAACAAGGTAGAAGAGCGATGAGGAGTAAAGTTTTTTTCTCTACGCAGCACAATATGATCTGGAAAACATTGGCTGGAAAGGTGGTGGAAGCAGATTTAACAGTAACTTGAGGATAAATGTACAAAGGGGAGAAAATTCAGTGGGCTAAGGGGAGAGAGCAGGGTAGTGGGAGTAATCTGCTGGCTCTTTCACAGAGTTAGCACAGGCACAATGGACCGAATGGCCTCTCTTTGTTCCTGTAAGATTCTATGATGTAGATTAACAGCCTGTGTTGAATAAATTGTCATAATTTAATACCAAAATAATGTATTGCTTGTCTAATATTTCCTATTGCTTCCCTTCCAGTGCAGTACATGTGGGGCTGAATAGGTATATTTGAACAGAAATGCAGGAAAAGAAATCCCAGTGTTTACATGGCCTTAAGCAGATGGTGGAGGCTTACGTGGGGACTGCTTAATACTGTGTACATTCAGGATCTTTTCACTCATTTCTGTTCTATACACAACCCATAATTCCTCCAGTTAAAGGAAGAGTGAGGATGTGTGTAGTTTGGGTTGCTGTGGTGTTGTGATATTGCAGAGTTAAAAGGCTGGCCAAATTTTATATACATTATTTGCAAGGCCATTGGTTTGTGGTTTTCACCACACGGAAAAATGGAGCGGAATCACAGAATGTGGTCCCTAAAGTCCTGGAATCCCACATAATGACAAAACACAGAAAAAACTTGATGGAAATCATAAACCAGGGAGCCCTGACTATTGGATGTTGTGTTTGGCATAGCATTAGATTGCATTTAGTGATTAGAGGATAAAGATTGCCTGTGTGCACATCTTATTTCAATGTGAGTGAAGCGATTATCACTTTATACCACATGGGGTAACCTTCGAAGCAAGTGATGGATTTGTAGTGTCGCAACGTGGGGAGACATTCGGTGTGGTGGTTTACCAGAGCACTAGTTAGCAAGTGGCATTGGGATTTGCTTTTCAAATCCGACAACCCCTTGTGGGTGTGGGATTTTTGGACTGAAAAATATTGATTTTTGATGACCTGGTTTCCATTTATGTTGTTGAGTCGGCTGGCTAAATGGAACTGTGAGAAACAGCATTTTTAACCAAGGGGCCATTAAGGTGATGCAGTCAATGGCAGCAAAAGTCAGTGTCAGAGCTGGCAATCTGCATTCCACACTTATCCCTTGTGAATATTCAACATATTGTACTGAGTAAATCACTGAAGATCAAATGTTTAATGATTCATAGTGTGGAATAGGAGGTGTTCCCTGAGTTGCATGTGGTATAAAGGCTGTTAATATATTCATTAATCCATTATTGCTTTTCATTATAAAAGTGAGCTTTATGTAGCCTTTTTTTTCCTCTCCGCCCCACTCCAATCTCTCTCTCTCTCTCTCTCTCTCTACTGTCCCCATCAATCAACAGTGGAAAGATCAGGTCTTCAACTTTCTAATGACACTTTCTGTGCTGCTGTGTCATTTTGACAGGCAGGATGCTATGCTTATGTTTTATCCATGGCTTTTATCCATGGCTGAATTGGAAGCAACCTTGAATCTGAGTTAGAAGGTTGTGGGTACAAATCCCACTCAAGCGCACAATCTAGACACATAACTCCGGTGTGGTACTGCACTGAGGGGGTGCTGACCCGCCAGCAGTGCTGTTAAGCCTGCCCTCCTGAGTGGATGTATCTCATGCGCCACCATTTTGAAGAATGCCTCACTAAATGCCATTGATCCATCGTCTCATGTGCTGTTTGTGGGATCTTGCTCTACACAAATTGGCTGCAGTGTTCTCTGCATTGCAACAGTGACGAGACTTCAAAAGCACTTCATTGGCTGCAAAGTGCTTTGGCATGACCTAAGGTCGTGAAGAGTTCAAGTTAAATGCGAGCTCCTTCTACAGGAAGCCGAGATTTATGAATTGCTTGTAGCACATTCCCTGTTGAGCTGTTTGGAGGGTCATTGGAGATGTAGGCATGAGTTTTGTGCTCTCTTCAATTGGGGCCTACCAAAATTTCAGCTTCTGAATGTGTGCTCTTGGGGCAAACAGTGAACCAATTAATGAAGATGTAGATAAAAGCAAAATACTGCGGATGCTGGAAATCTGAAAAACAAAATGCTGGAAAAAAGACTCAGCAGGTCTGACAGCATCTGCGGAGAGAGAAACGAGAGTTAACATTTCGAGTCCAATATGACTCTTCTTCAGAGAGTTAATGAAGAGATGGCCTCGGTTTCCCCATCGGGATAATAGCACTGGACCACTTCCTTCATAAGTCGCCATTGGCATTGTTGCATAGACTTACACAGAAAGTAGAGCCCCAAAAGAGGCCATTTTGCCCACCTTGTCCATTCTTTATGCTCTACACAAGCCTCCCTCTCCAGCTAATCCTATCAGCCTATCCTTAGATTCTTTATCCAGCTTCCTCTTAAATGTATTGTTGCTCTTTGCTACAACTACTCCCTGTGGTAGCAAGCTCCACATTTCTCAGCGTATTATGATTGGAAAACCTCCAATAGTAGACCTTGTTTGCTGGGAGCCAAAGCCAGTTTATCCCTGTGCCAGTCAAAGCTGGCGAATTTGGGTGTCAGACAGCTCCCAGAAATATTGATGACAAAACTGTGAATGCGTTGATCTTCCTGTCACCTTTTTAGCATTTTGTATCAATTCCACCCCCACAGGGCAGATTCTCCTTCAGGACTCCCGTCTCCAAACCGACTGGCGGGGAATCACAATGGCGAGAAGGACTGGGAGAATGCCTCGACTGCCTCGTCCCCAGCGTCGATTCCAGAGTACACAGGTGAGTGGATTTGTTGTCCTGTTCCGAGGAATTCCGCGTGCTTTAGGTGTTCTCCCACCATGAGGCTACACCCCGCCCCCCTCCCCCTATTCTCCAAAACCCACAAACCCGCCACAGCTCAAGTGCTTCAGAGAGGGTGCAGAAAAAGGTTGAGAGGAGTGATTCCAAGGGTGAGGAACTTCAGTTCCGCAGGTCTGTTGGAGAAGCGAAGGCTGGGAAGAGATTTGATAGAGGTGCTCAAAATTGAGTGGTCTTAGCCAGAGTAGGTAGGGAGAAACCCTCCGTGTTGGTGGAGGGATCGAGAGCCAGGGCTCACTGATCTGAGGTCCACGGTGACGTGAGGGAAAAATCTTTTTTTAAATGCAACGAGTTCTTAGGATCTGGGATGCACGGCCTGAGAGGGTGGTGGAGGCAGATTCAATCATGGCTTTCGAAAAGGAATTGTATAAGCACTTGCAGGGCTACGGGGAAAGGGCAGGGGGGGAGGCGGTGACCAGCTGAGTTGATCAGTAGAGAGGCTACATGGACACAATGGGCAAAATGGCTGCCTCCTGTGCTGTATCGTTCTGTGATTCCAGTCGGAAAAATATCTGGAGAGTGCAGATGCTTCACCCGGCCTGGATGGTTCTGTAGCTTAAATTGGTCTAGTTGTGGGCTTGCACTATTGCATGGAATTCTGGGATATCCCAGCCTGCATAGCTTTCCACAGAGATACATATAGACAAGTGCTATGATGTCAATAAGTGTATATACACACATTATCACCACCCTTAGTCAGGACCTTGGGGCCTGTAGCTTGAGGCTTCTACAGCACGAGGGAGGTTTGGAGTTAGGCCTCTTGGGTGCCAGCAGCCTTGAAGTGTCAAGCAGCCATGTTGATTGACCAAAAGAAGCTGGGATTGCCCTTCATAGAGCAGCAAAGGTTAGGACGAGATCAGGCTTTCAAAGTGAGTTTGGATAGGGTCGTCTGGGAGGAACTCTTTTTATTGGCAACCACAAGATGCAAACTGGTGGGGGCGGGGGGTGGGGGTTATTTTGCGCAGTGCATTATGGTGACCTGGGGTACATCCTGTGAAAGGGGTGTGGAAGCGCCTGCAGAAGGGAATTGGATAAATACTTGAAGAGCAAAAGTTAGCATTGTTGTGGGGAAAGAGCAAGAGAGTTGGGACTAATTAAATAGCGCACTCAAAGAGCCAGCACAGACGTGATGAGCCGAGTGGCCTCATCGTGTGTGCTGTATAAACGCCCCTTCACTGTCTGTGAGTAAACCCAAGCCACTGCACCGTGGCAGGGGTGGTCACGTTACTGACCGGCTTGACCATCTATCCTCTCGGTGATCAGGCCTGGAGCCCACCTCCATTTCCTAATTCTGGGGGCACTGAGGCCAACTTTATTCCACCATTACTGCTATGGGATCATGAGATGATTTAGAGATCAGAATGGCCATTCGGCCCCTTTTATTCTATCCGTCCGGGAGCTGGCTGTCTTGACGTAGGCCAGAAATAAAGCCTCTTCCCTTCACCATCCAGCTGGATTCTGTACTGAGCTGGGCAAAGAAATGAACGATCTTTCCTTCTGCAGGTCCCAAGCTGTACAAGGAGCCCAGCGCCAAGTCGAATAAATATATTATACAGAACGCAATCACTCGCTGCTGTCTGGCAGGGAGGGTGAATGAGCCCCAGAAGAATAAGATATTGGAGGTAAGGCTGGTCTGGCTTCCTGTTCATATCTCCATGCAGTGCAGACACACCGATCGAGGGAGGAGAGATGAGAATTCTTTTTTAAACGCAGTGAGTCATGATGATCTGGAACGCACTGCCTGACAGAAGCCGATTCAATAATAACTTTCATCAAAGGGGTTGAATGTCTATGCTTAAAAGAGAAATTTTCAGGGGGAGTGGGATTAATCGGATGGCTCTTAATTGAAAGAGCCAGTGAAAGCCCGATGGGCCGAATGACCTCCTCTTTGTGATAATAGGAAATGGGGGCAGGAGTGATCCACAAGGGCCCCTCGAGCTTTCTCCACCTTCCAATCCGACGATGATCCACCTTAACTGCACTTTTCAGGAACCTGTCAGAAAAGGTTGGAGCTGCTCGTGGGAGCTATAAACTCACCTCTGGGCAGCGAGGGAGGGAGTGAATGGAACGGACGGACCCCTGTTTGATTCTCGAGTCCAGTGTCAGAGAGAGATGAGCAGAGAAACTTCTCCAAGTGTAAACCGGGCGTTATTAAGCCAAACGCAAGATTTCCCGATTTAGCCCCACGGGGTCTCACACCTGATTTTTTTGCCCTTGAGAAGCTGTGGTGATCTGGAGGGAGCAGGAGGGGGTGAACCAGGCGTGTGGGGAATGCAGGGGTGCGTTGGGCATGGATGATTTTTCACAGATGGTCCTTAAGATAAAGTTGGCAGCCGCTCGATATGTGGTATCCATGCAAAGCACCGCTTTGCATTGAGCTCTGACCGGCCTTTGTGTGTGTTTCTCTCCGTCTCTATGTGAACAGTCGGCTAGACTTTGCAAAACGCAAATGACTGAAGGCACCTCAGGAAAATGGGTGGGGATTCGAAACCCGTTTACATAATATTTGCATAGCTGTCCCCTGGTGCGGGTGCAGGGATCGTGCTGTTGGGGTTTAAAGGCCCAGAATGTGAGCTGCGTGCCAGTGCATGAGCGCTGAGGGGTTCCTGTTCTTCACTGGGGTGCGGTTGTCCGTCAAGCAGTGGGACAAGCGGCGATAGTTGTTTTTTTTGCACTGTCCCCCATCGTTGCACTGATAGCCTGTCAGTACTGCAGGGATTCAGAAATCCTCTAGTGAAGTCAATTATTTACCAGCTCTCATATCAGACAGCAAAATTACAAAACTTGTATGATTCTGAGCAATGGTGGGAATTTTCGGCAGTGGGGCTTGACATAGCGTGCCTGTTTGCATTTTTGCCAATATTAATTAAAGTATCTTTAATCGGCTTACTTTCAGTGTCCCTTAATCTACAGTTCCTGCCTAAACCCGTTTTATTAAAATTTGATTTAGCTCCTTTAGGAACAACAGGAGGCCATTCAGCCCCTTGATCTGTTTAGTAAGACCATGGCTGATGTGTGTTTTAATTCCATTGACCTACTTTGCTTTCCATACCCTTGTCCAGCAACAATCCTATTGATCTCGGAATTGAAACGATTAATTTAACATTCCATTGTTGCGTGAACTCTGTTATTTGTGGCTCCTTGTCTTCCAGCCTTCGTAAACTTTACATCATGTAAAGCTCTCGCACCAAGTCTTGCTTGTCCATCTCTGGCCTACCTTGCCGGATGGCCTCATCCCTTCCTATCTCTGTAACCTCCTCCAGCCCGATAACCCTCCAAGGTCTCTCTCTCCCTCCAATTCTGGCACTTTTTACAACTCCAAACTCTCTTACACCACCTTTGGCAGCCATGTCTTCAGCTGTTGAAATGTAGCTTTCCTTAAAGGAAAGAGCTAGTCATTTGCTGCTGATTTTGTTAACTTGGGGTCTCTCAAAGTGGAAGACCCTTAAAAACAAGCTTCCCTCAGAACAATAAATAGCTGTTGTTTTACCTTCGGGGTGTGTAACAGTAATTAGAATACGAACATATGAACGTGGAACAGGAGTTGGCTACTAGGCCCCTGCTAAACTTTCTCTGAACTGCTTCCAACGCATTTACATCCTTCCTTAAATAAGGGGACCAATACTGTGCATAGTACTCCAGATGCATTGGTGAGACCACATCTGCATTCCACCTACCCCTGATAACCTATCACCCCCCATTGTGTACCAAGAACCTATCCACCTCTGGCTTAAAAATATTCAAACACTCTGCTTCCACCTCCTTCTCAGGGAGAGAGTTCCAAAGACTCATGACCCTCTGAGGGAAAATTTTGCCCCATCGCCGTTTTAAATGGGTGACCCCTTACATTTAAACAGTGACCTCCCCCCACCCCAGTTCTAGATTCTCTCACGAGAGGAAACATCCTCTCTACATCCACCCTGTCAAGACCCCTCAGGATCTTATGTTTCAATCAAGTCGCCTCTTACTCTTCTAAACTCCAGCGGATACAAGCCCGGCCTGTCCAATCTTTCCTCATAAGACAACCCGCCCAATCCAGGCATTAGTCTGGTAACAAAAACAGAAAATGCTGGGAAAACTCAGGAGGTCTAACAGCATCTGTGGAGAGAAAAACAGAGTTAACATTTTGAGTCCGTATGACTCTTCTTCAGAGCTAAAGAGAAGCTAAAAGATTAGTCTATTAAAACTCCCTACTTTTGTATTCGAATTCTCTCAGTATAAATTATGACATTCTATTAGCTTTCCTAATTGCTTGCTGTACCTGCATATACCAGTCTTTTGTGATTCATGCACTAAGACACCCAGATCCCTCTGCATCTCAAGCTCTGCAATCTTTCACCATTTAGATAATATGCACCTCTTTTATTCTGTGGATTTGGAAGGACAGGCCAGGTTGAACACGGGCCTACTTTGTCCTTGGGAAGGATTATCGGCCTTGAAGGGAGTGCGGTGTGGATTTACCAGAATCCAATCAGAGCTACAAGGGTTAAATTAGGAGAGGTTTTATTCACTGAAATTTAGAATATTAGGGGGTGATTTGATCAAATTTTAAGATATTAACGGGAATAAATAGGGTAGATGGAGAGAGAGAAACCATTTCAACTGTCTGGGGAAGTCCAGGACTAGGAGGTGAAGTCTAAAATTTAGGGTCAAACCTTCGGAGTAAAATTTGGAAACGCTTCAGGTAGAGGTTTGGAACTTTCTTCCACCAGTGGCAATTGGTGCTCGATCAACTGTCATTTTAAAAACCTGCGATTGATAGATTTTCTGTTTGCCAGAGATATTAAGGGATATGGGTCTCAGCTGAGCCTTGATCTCCTTAAATGGCGAAGAGGCTTGAGGAGCCTCCCCATGTCCCCCAAGATTATTATTTTATAAAGCTGCATGTTCCCCAATTTAATGGGAGTTTCAAAAGGAGTTGGCGTTGGTTGTTATTCTCACTCTCCGCTGCTTTCTTTCCCCTTGCTGATAGGAGGTAGAGAAGAGCAAATCGAATCACTACCTGATCCTGTTCCGTGATAACAGCTGCCAATTCCGGGCTGTGTATACCTTCTTCCCCGACTCTGAGGATATGCAACGCGTGGCAGGAGTCGGGCCCAAAGTCATCACAAAGAACATGATCGAGGGCATCTACAAGTACAACTCTGACCGGAAGCAATTCACCCAGATCCCCAGCAAGACCCTGTCTGCCAGTGTCGACGCGGTCACCATCCAAGGGCACTTGTGGCAGACAAAGAGGCCGGGTACTCCCAAAAAACCGGGACCGTCTAAATGATGGGCTCTCTCCCTGCCAACCCTTCCCCCCCACCCCCCCCTGCCTGCCCCCCCCACCCACACCCCCCACCCCACTGCCCTGTACAGACGGACGGGTCAAGGGTTTTGGACCCCGGCTTGCCAACCTGCCATTTGTTCTTGTTTTTTTCCTCTCTCTTTTCTACTGTTCTTCATGGATGGACGCTGGAGTTCTCTCGCCATTTCTGCATGCTACCGTCAGTCACCCGATAACCATACGAGCAAGTGCGTCACATGGGAGTGAACCAGTTTGGGAAGGGGGTTACCACCCTGTCTTCCTGTTTCCTGTGGAGTTTGCGCCAATGGATGTTCCAGATGATGGAGCTCAGAAGGCTTGAGGGGGTCGTCTGAAATTCAAAGCACTAAAGAGGAAATGCACTTGGCAAAGACTTTCCGAGGGGGTCAAAACTTTTTTTTTTAAAAATAAAAATAAACTAGATGTATAAATTTTTGAGGCTAAATTACTGAAGGTTACTACTGATCGAAATGTTGTGTCTGTATATATTGGAGCTATTTAAATGATTTAGCTGTTTGTATAGATGAAATATTTAAGGTACTCTGTCACTTATTGGAAAGAATGATTGGGAGTTGGAAATTATGTTTGAAAGTTACCACAAACACCTTGTTCCAGTATTTGGTGTCCGATAAGTGCTATCTGAGTTGAGATTTTATTAACTATTCAAATAATCAACATGCCATTCCTACCTGCCTGCTTTGTGGAAGGAATGGAATAAGTATCTTGAATCAATAGCTTAATAAGCTGCGTGTTTTCGCACCTACACTATCTCAGTGGTAAAGGGAATGCTGGAGTGGGATTAAGGTGAAGTTCCAGCATAGCTGTGCTTATTACACAGCCCCTCCGCTGCTTGCATTTGGCCCAGGTTTGATCAGAGTTTAATTTGCCTGGGTTGAGTCTCTCTAGGGCAGAGCGAAATCTTGGACCTTCAGCTATTGGGACACTTGCGCTGAGCTATAGGTTTGCACCTAATATGATCATCTCTAGCTCCTGAGGTTTGCATTGGCGAAACTGCTTCCAAGTGGACGTTGTTGTGTATCAATCCTAGGTGGTTTTGGGCTACATCTGGTGAATTTCCTCTTCTGACTCCTGACTTTCGGGATCTCTTTTAGTTTGGAATCGAGATGGTGATCTATTCAGTTGCTCAGGTGTTAGCCACACCTTGCCACTGGAGAAAAGGTGGGGATCTGAGCCAGACAGAAATTTATTTTGCGATTTTCCAATGATTCTAGTCCACCTTGGGGTTTGCAGTTTGCAGACTTGGGACCTCAGAAGAACATTTCTCTGTTTTTGTAGTTCTCAAGATTGCACCTACGCCATTTAGGGAACTCGGAAGATCTATTGACGTGTGCTTCATACAAAGCTCAGGTTCACATTGACACCACATCCAGTCTGGAATCAATAGGACTAAGGTGTCCAGATCCAGTGCATCCCAATTTGGTTAACAATCTGATCAACTCTAAAGCATTTTGACCCAGTCCTGTTGTTGAACGTGGCTGAATGCAGAATTTTACCTGTCTGCAATTTATACATTAATCATATCTTTGTACCTATTTCCCCCCACTCCAGATTTTCCTGGCCCAGCTATTGAGCGGGGAGATAGCCTGTTGCAGCCACCATCGAATACTGCTGTAATTGTTTCATGTTCAGGAGCCAACTTGTTTGGGATCTCTGTGCACTACTTAGTGTCTCTCCTCCCTCCACCCTCTCTCTTTCCCCTTCTCCCCACCAGATTAAATTGGGTGCTCTTGCTACTGTGTAGCATTCCACTGAAACCTTACCAAAAGTTTGTCAACTCCACAAATTCTAGCGTGAGAGAAAGCAGAGTTCAAATGAAGAATTTGAATTCGCGGCCTCGCTGCATTCCCCAGGCTCAGCGCTTCTACAGCTTCCAGTGACGTGTTAGACATTTGCTTTGCTCAGTTACCTGTCACTTGAATCCGTCGGCTATTTACGTTCAATCTCACCTGTCTGTTTGGAAAGTTTCCTTTTAAAGGAACCACATTGACTCATTAGTTGGTCTAGTGAGTGAACTGGATAATCGATCTTTTGGGGGAGGGGGGTGGTGGGAAGAAACTGGAGAAATTGGGAGAGTGCAAGCTGTTGACGATTGCTTTTTTACACACCAGTGTCTATATATATATATATATATATATATATGTATATGTATATTAAAAATAAGTTGATGGATAATGAAGAATCCCTGAAGTATTTAGGCACATTTCTTAATTTTAAAATTCCTCTTTGGCACTATACTGTTGAAAAGGTGAACTGGGTTGTATGGGAATTACAATGTGAACATTTAGTTTTTTTTGCTCTGACTGTTTAGTTGGACATTTTTACATCTCCAATCAGACAATTAGATTTTGGTTCTACTTGCCGTTTTGGAGCCAATAGAAGGATTTTTGTTTTTTTTATAGCTCCCGTACACAAGTGTATTTTGCCTATACTGATAGTCTGCTCTTCTGGGCAGAGTAATAGTTCATGGACTGGCTGGGCTGATGATGTTGTTTTGCCCACAAGGAGG
This sequence comes from Cetorhinus maximus, assembly GCF_964194155.1. NCBI lineage: Eukaryota > Metazoa > Chordata > Chondrichthyes > Lamniformes > Cetorhinidae > Cetorhinus > Cetorhinus maximus. The sequence continues at coordinate 26,771,146 of NC_135906.1, read as the reverse complement.
CATCCTCCACTTGGACGAGACAGTTGGGGGGCCATTGGCTTGTCGAGTCTCACTGTGGAGGGAGTTGACTAACTCCATTTCACTGCCTAAATATTTGACTAGCCAAGTGAGGAGAGTAAATTGGTTGAGTGTTGCTGTTACAGGAGGTAGGTAGAGTTGAGACATTTGAACAGTGATGCAGATCCTGAAGGACCGCAAAGCAGCTGAACATTCGAGTCTTGCAAGAGCGCTAGATGTTTGCGAACGTGTCCACCTTTCCCATTTAGCATTTGTGTTTTCCACCCCCCCCATCTCCCCGTTTGTGTGGGTTTTGATATTGGCCAGATGTAACTATCAGGACTCACCTCAGAGAGCAAGAAATGAGAATAGGTAGAAATTTCTGCAGTATGACACTAGGATATTCACTGATTTGTAGCCGCCATGGTGATATCAGCCTCGGACTTTACCAAAGTTGAACTTGATGGAGCCCATCATGGTGTCAATTTTTACAGATGATAAAGTGGATTTTGCACAGGAATTTCTCTTGTGGGGCTGGTCGTCTTGGATTTCGTTGGAAGCTTTACAAACATTCAACAGTGGAATATCTACAGAGTCTACTAGAAACAAATAAGTGGAAAAAGATACCCTTCATTGCCCAATTGGGATACATCACTCACTGTGGCAATGTTGATAAGCCCCTTGGAGAACTGGGGTGGTAAGCAGTACATTGACCAAATAGGCCTGGACTAAAATTCTGATCTTTATTTTTAACCCAATATGTAACATTGTATGGGGTGCAGCACTTGAGATTTTACCTCTGGATTTAAAATGGACTCTGATGTATGTGTCTACAGATGTGGGACCTGGAATATGTAATGTTAGAAGGCATAACATGAGAAAAAAAAATCTTGGAAATTTAATAAAAATAATTTACCAATTTACAAGAAGTATCTTTGTCTGCATTTGCCTTAATTCTGATCTTTCTAAACCAACCTCGGCAAATCTTAAACAGTGCAACAGTATTTGACGCATTCTTCCATAGAGGATGATCTTGATGTACAAAATCCATGGTGGGATTCTGGAGCAGAACATATGGATGCTTGGAAGAATAGGCCATTCGGCTCATTGCGATTGTACTAGCCCTGAAAGAGCAACCCAGTCTAATCCCACGTTCCAGCTCTTTGTCCATAGCCCTGTTGGTTATGGCACCACCAAGTGCACATTCAAGTTTTTTTTTTAACTGTGATGATGGCCTCTGCCTCTCGCATTCTTTAGGAAGTGAGTTCCTAAAATGAACCTCACCCTCTGGGTGAAAACATTTTCTTCTATTTATTCTTTCATGGGATGTGGGCATCACTGGCAAGGCCAACATTTGTTGCCCACCCTTAACTGGCCTTGAACTGAGCAGCTTGCTATTTCGGAGGGCAGTGTGGGCCTGGAGTCACATGTAGGGTAGGCCAGACCAGGCAAGGACGGCAGATTTCCTTCCCTCAAGGGCATTGGGTGAACCAGATGGGGGGTTTTTACAACAATAGTTTCATGGTCACAGTTATTGAGGCTAGTTTTCAATTCCGGATTTTATTAATTGAATTTAAATTCCACCAGCTGCTAAAGTGAGATTTGAACCCATGTCTCAGAGCGTTAGCCTGGGCCTCAGATTTACTAGTCTGTTGACATTGACACCACACCCCTGCCTCTCAACATCTTCCCTCTAATCCTTCCACCAATTGCGTTAAATCTATTCTGCCTAATTTATTGACCCTTCTGCTAACATCAGTGACGACGATTTAGTAAAACAAAGGTTTCAAATGCAAGTGAGTTATAGGCATGGGAAAATGCTCAGCAGGTCAGTCAGCATCTAGAGGAGACGGCTAGACTACCAGTCCAGTTCGGCCGAGGTTGCAGGCCTAGTTACAAACAGGAAAAGAACTTCTAGTCCAGTGAATCTGTTGGGCACGATGGAGATGTTTTGTGCACGCTCTTTAGCTTGCCCCAACCGTGTGATCTCCCTGGAGAGGTGAGTAAAACAGGTAAAAGTCAGGCTGATTTGTGGGGGGTGGGAGAGAGTAAAATTGGGAAATACCTCTCCTAACCCCCTCCTCAGCCATTGAATCGAGTCCAGGAACTCAGCCTGGCCCTGGATTCCAGTAAACCATCACGTGGCATGTTAATCCCGCTGATTGAAAACACCGGTGTCGTTGACATCAAAGAGATGAAGTTCCAGGGAGCAGGGGAGGGGGAGACTCCCTGCCTGCCAGTGGAATTTTGGTGCCGAGCCACGGAAATCCTGGAAAACTGGGGTAAACGCTGACTCTGTGGTTCCTGGCTCTTTTGCTGAAGTTGAAGTGACACGGAACTCTTGCCAAAATTAAACCCTTCCCCTCCACCTCCAAACCCCTCCCACACCAACATGCCCTCCCCAGAGTGCAATTGATCAATGGCTGTGAAGCACATTTTTTTCCCTGATGCTGATGACTGTTTCAGCTTCTATGTCAGATTTTGAGAGTTCTACACCAAATGTATTTTGTTAATTCATTATCAATGTGTGTGTTGTTGATCAGCACAGTATTTATTGCCCAACCCTAATTGTGCTTGAGAAGGCGGTGGTGAGCTGTCGTCTTGAACTGCACAGTCTGTCATGCTAATAGCTGATCGTGGTTGTGGACTCCAGTATACGCTACTCTGTACTGTATATGGGGGGTCACCTGACCTAGGGTTGGAAGGTCACATAGCACGTGGCACCTGTCTTGATAGAAGGGAGTCACATGTAGGCCAGACCAGGTAAGGACAGTAGATTTCCTTCCCATTAGTGAACCAGATGGGTTTTTACAACAATTGACAATGGTCATCATTAAACTTTTAATTCTAGATTTTTATTGAATTCAAATTCCACCATCTGCCAGGGTGGGATTCGAACCCTGGTCCCCAGAGCATTACCCTGGGTCTCTGGTTACTAGTCCTGTGGTTGCAGAAGGTGCAATATAAATATAAGTCTTATTTAGCTGAAACACGGTGCGCCTATAGAATTTTCTTTATTTGTTCATGGAATGTATTTGTTGCCCATCTCTAATTGTCCTTGAACTGAGTGGCTTGCTAGACCATTTCAGAGTCAACCATATTTGCTGTGGGTTTGGAGTCATGCGTCAGTCAGACTGGGTAAAGATGGCCTTCCCTGAAAAGGAGGCAGTAGTGAAGCAGAAGATAGTTTCATGGTGACCATTACTGAGACTAGCTTTATATTCCATATTTTCATCAACTGAATTCAAATTCTACCAGTTGCTGTACTGGGATTTGAACCCATATACACTAGAGCATTAACTTGGGTCTATTGGATTACTCACCCAGTGACATTACCTCTACACCACCATCTCCCCCTAATTCAGCTTCTACGCTCCTGAGATTTCTGTTTGAGATGCTGTCATTTTGATCAAGCACCCATTTCCAACCAAGTTATGAATTGGGCTCCACCACAACATTCTGAACCAGGAGGCCCCAGAATGGGTGGCAAGTATAGTGTCTGGTGAGGCCCTAAAATTGGGCCACAGGGCTGGGAAAATCATCCAGATGTTTCCCCTCATTTGCCACCCAGTGGCCGCAAAGGGAAAGGATGTGTGTAGATATTGGCTGAGGACTAAGTCCTGCTGTCTCTCCACCTTACCTCACATATCCCATTCCAAGCATTAAACTCTGCCTTGCCCTTCACATGAAGAGTAACCATGTGGGTGAGGCCTGCAGGGAGTGATTTGGGGGAAGAGGAGAAAGTTAAGCAGTCAAATCCTTCTTGTTAGAATGTGGGACAAGCTACCCAAGTAATAGTTAAGGCAAATAACTTAAATACATTTACAGAGGAGCTAGATAAGCACATGAAGGGGAAAAGAGGAAGCATTGCTGATAACCTTGATGAAGTAGTCTGGTAGGGGATCTCGTGGAGCATAAACGCCTGTTGGACCAGTTGGGTCAAATGGCCTGTTTCTGTGCTGTAATTTCTGTATAAATCTCTTTTTCTTTAGTTCAGTAGCATGAAAACCATTCTACTTTGTTACAATTGCAACGTAGCAGTGATGCCACCGAGTAGTTCTCTTCAAATTTCTTAACGTTTAGAGAATAAAAATTAAAGACAATTTATTTATAACAGGTAACATTTTGTTGATGCTGTGGTCCCTCATCCATGTACAGTTCTCTATATAATTACTTCAGGCAGTGTCAACTCAGTGGTTGATGGACACAGAATCACACTGCAAAACTATTATTCCACCATGAAGAAGAGTCATAGGGGCTCGAAATGTTAACTGTTTCTCTCTCCGCAGATGCTACCAGACCTGCTGAGCTTTTCCAGCATTTTCTGTTTTGTTTATTATTGGTATAAAGGTCTGAAATCCTGCGAGATGAATTTGGAAATTGATTGAGGAACTGGTAATATTAGGATTACTTCCCCAGCCATGAGCAGAAGGGATAATATATTAACACATGGCTGAAGATGTGCTATTATAATGAACCAGTACGCTAGGGTAAGGGAAATCAGCCAGGATTCCCAATCTCTAGTCGATGATTTGAGCTGAAATGTGTGTGGGAGAAGGGCATCAAGTGAAGTGAGAATTAGGTTGGGCTACAACCAGGGCAAGTATTCTACCAATTGAGAAGTACTGGAAGATCTCTGACATTGGTGGGAGTTATCATGGGTCAGAAAGTTGAGGAAACAAAACTGGAAGAGGGGCGTCCATAAATGCAACTTGTGGTGGGGGGGGCGGGGTTCAGGTTTTACTTGGCCATTATGGAACTCGTAACTGAGCCTTAATCATTTTCACTTGGGAGAAGAATGGACACCTAAATGGTGCGGTTGATATCGCACATTGCTAAAATGCTAATGATGTTTGTGACCCAGTTGCACAGCAACTTGGAGCTGTTCTAATAGAGTCAGCATTGCATAAATGGATTCAGTTTTCAAGTACAACCACCCATTGGCTTTAACTGCAGTTGCAGTGTGGTAATTTATCGACAAGAGTTGACCTCCTTGACATTGCCTTTGAAGCATGATTTACATTTCCTTTCAATTAAAAAAAACAGGGACTTTGCTTCAAGAGCGCAGTCAACCACTAGAGTTTTATTGGTGTGTACCAGCCATGGGATTGGCCACGTACCAATGCAACCCTCTCCAGAGCTTATGGAACTGTTCTGCATAAAGGTCCAGTGCCCTAGAGAAAGCGATTTCAAAAGTACCTCTGGTTATACTCTTAAAATAGTAAAAACAGGAAATGTTGGAAAAACTCAGCAGGTCTGGCAGCATCTCTGGAGAGAGAAACAGAATTAACTTTTCGAGTCCAAGAAGAGTCATACGGACTCGAAACGTTAACTCTGTTTCTTCCTCCGCAGATGCTGCCAGACTTGCTGGGTTTTTCCAGCATTTTCTGCTTTTATTTCAGATTTCCAGCGTCCGCAGTATTTTGCTTTTAAAAGGTTGTTTGCTTGAGGCGATTGGTCAATTTTGATTCAGTATAGTCGCCAAGTCAAATTAGTGTGATTGCATGTCCTTTGTCTCTTGCTCACACATTGTTTTGCACCCTAATACACTAACTGGAGAGGGCACAAAGAACAGATTGGGTTTACAAATTAGTGACCCTGGCAGACTTATGGACTGGAGTGCACCCAGGATCCATAAGTTGCACTTTCGAAAGATGAACTTTTCTTGTACCTTGGACCCAAAGCAAAAGGATGAACTGAATTAGTTGACTTGGCGGTTTTGTGTCTAACCTCTGGTAGTTAAATATCAAGGAGGTCTTGTGGTGCAGTGGGTAGCATCCCTACCTCAGTCTCATAAAGTCCAAGTTTAAATCCCACTCCAGAACTTGACGGCCATGGAAGGTGTGTTCATTGCATAGCCAAACAAGATGATTATCAGCCTTCCATTATGCCTGATGGTGGGTGCGAGAGTTTCCTGGTCAGCCATACTGCAGAAAGCAATGGCAAACCACTGCAGTACTTTACCAAGCATAATCATGGACCAATCCAATGGAAGTCTGTGGTTGCCAACGCCCTCTTCGGGCATGCTCCCAGAGGGAGTTAAATATTACTCCTTCCCTGTCTTTTCTCTCCTTTTCGCCACCTTTACTCCATCTACAACAAATTTATTTTAGTGTCAAGCACAGAGTGGGGTGGGGGGGGAACTAAACCTCTGCTCAAAACACATAACATATTCATATATTTTTAAAAAGATACAGAAGATGGAATTATCTCATGTTGTACTTGTACCAACTGTTTTTGCAAAAATTATTTCACCTAATATATCAACCATTTAATTCAACCGTTCCCTACCTATACTGGAATTTGAATCCACTTTGGCCAATTCATCAAGTGTTTTTAATCCTTCAACTTAATTTGCTAGAGGAGTAAAGGGAAAATTAAAATATCTGAGTGTACGAGTCTCATTTTTAATTCATTAGAAATGTGTGTAAATGTTGACGACCTCTTTTTGACTGGTGCAGATATATTTCATAGGAACAGGAGCAGGCCATTCAGCCCCTCGAGTCTGTTCCACCACTCACAATTTGTTCATTTCTGATCAACCTCTTAACTCTATTTATCTGCACTGGTTCCACATTAACTTAATATTCCTGCCTCATAAAAACACATTGCTCAGTTTGGAAATTTTCAATTGATCCCTTAGCCTCAACAATTTCTTGGGGGAAGAGAGTGCCAGACTCATACAGCTCTTTGTGTGAAGAAGTGTTTCTTGACATTAAAATTAGAGCCAGGGTGTTAAGGGTAAAGTTATGTCCCCTTCTTCAGGTCTCCCCCATCAGCTCAATTAGATCACCATTGTCTGTACTGAAGGGCGCATAAGCCTAGTCAATGCAATCTGTCCTCATAATTTAACCCTTTTACCCCAGTTCATTTTAATGAATCTGCACTGCACCTCCTGTAAGGTCAATATATTCTACCTAAGGTGCAATGCCCAGAACAGAGCTTTATATAACTGCAACATAACCCTAACCCATCTTTCTCAAGTTCATTTCCTCACCTTATGTTGTACAATGGTGAAGAATTCTATATCTTTCCTAACCCCGGTTACAAGATCTGTTAACGAATCCAGCACAATACTCAAAATTCTGCCTGCGGAAAATCTTAAAACATTGGAAACAGTTAAGCATTGAGTCACTGCTGCAATGGAACGACAAAATAGGTCAAAATATGTCCTCCTGTCACAAATGTCTATTGCTGCTATTTTCCTATAGATTGCTTCTTAGTAACACTCTGCAATCTCCTGAAGAGTAATCCCCAAAAGGTCTTTGTAAGAATAAAGATATAAAGATTACAGGAAACCACCAACTGCTCCACCTCCCCCCACCCCCCCATCACCCCAACTACATAAACAATTTCTGACAATGAGGCTGGTAAAAGGAAGAGGCTTGCGTTAATATCCAGCTCTGAAACAGTGTGTGTGAAGTGCAGTGACTGTTTATCCGTCACCCCCATGATTGATGACCTAAATTGGCGCTCGGCCCAGCAATGTTCAATTTTAAAATTCTCATCCTGGTTTTCAAATCCCTCCTTGGACTGGTCTCTCCCCATCTCTCTAACCTCCTACAGCTCCATAACCCCACACTCCTCCAATTCAGATCTCTTGTGTAAGCCCGATTTTTATCATGCCACCATTGGCAGCTGTGCCTTTAGCTGTCTAGGCCCTAAGCTTCAGAATTCCCTCCTTAAACCTCTCTGCCTTTCCACCCCTCATTCCTTAAAACCTACATCTTTGACCAAGCTTTTGGTCACATGCCCTAATATCGCCTTATGTGCCTTGATATCAAATTTTGTTCAATAGTGTGCTCTCCAGAAGCGCATTAAAGGCACCTTATAAATGCAGGTTGTTGTTTTTGTGCAAGTAAACATGGCAACCATTTTGCATACAGCAAGGTCCAACAAACAGGTTCTGAATAACCTCGTGATTCATTTATCGTGGTGTTGGTTAGAGAAGGAATGTCAGCCAGAGACATCAGGTGAAGTCTTTAACCTTCCAATAGTGCCATGGGAACTCTTAACACCCACCTTAATCATTTGGGCAGGTTGTTCCAACTTGACTGGTGCAGAAAATGGCAAAATGTCACACTATTGGTTAAGGCAAACCTCGGGGAGCCTTTGAATCTGAATCTAACTCATGCTATACCTGTTTAATTCTCGGTGCACCGCTTAAGGCAAGGGTCCATTCCCTTAACTTGATGAGCACAAAATATATGTGGGTAGGTGGAAACTATTTCCTCATCTGAAATTAGACAGCTAAATTACATTTTGGCAGCTTCGCATCACTGCCAATTTGAGTGAAGAAAAGGTTCCTAAAATAGCTCACATAAATAATTCAACAGTGCTTCATAACGATGCAAATTTATCACTTGTGTACCTGCAAAGTCTGGAATAAGAAGCTGGTATCAGTAATGGGTGACCACAAACCCACCTGGTTCTCACGACACCCCACCTGGTTCACTTTAGGGAAGGAAATCTGCCATCCTTACCCGGTCTGGCCTATTTGTGACTCCCGACCCACCGCACTCTGAAATGGCCCAGTAAGCCACACCGTTGTATTCAAGGCGGCAATTAGGGATGTCAATGAATGTTGGATTTGGCAGTGAAATCCACATCCTGTGACTGAATAAAAAAGTGATAACATTTAACGAAGTTCCAGGATTTCCATGTTTCCTTCCCCCTTCGGCTAATCAACAGTAGCCATTTCCACCTTGGCTAGACCCATATTTTGTTCCTTTACTTGTCTCGTTATCGCTCTTGCTTTGTGGCATCGTCCCGTTTGCCATTCGGCCTGCCCTGCCCTTCACTCAAAGGAACAGGAGGCGACCATTCAAGAACACAAGAAATAGGAGCACAGTAGGGTAGGCTATGTGGCCTGTTGAGCCTGCTCCACCATTCAACACAATCGTGGCTGATCGTCAGCCTTAACTCCACTTTCCTGCCCGCTCCCCATTCCTGAGGCCAAAAATCTATCCCAGCCTTAAATATATTCAACAATGGACCATCCACAACTCTTTGGGGCGGAGAATTCCAAAAATTCACAATCCTTTGAGCGAAGGAATTTCTCCTCATCTCAGTCCGAAACAATCCAAGTCTCTTTATTCTGAGACTGCGCCTGTTTTATAGGGCTCCCTGACGAGCGGCAACAATCTCAGTGCCAAGATTTTTGCCGCCGGGTTGGGTTTGCTGAGTCAGGAGATGGCCCGACTCGGCAAACCTGACCTTTCAAAATGTTCGTCCGCGGGTCAGAATTTCGGTCGGGCGGGGGGGTGGGGGGTTGAAACAGGAGTTGGGGCGGGCGACCCCAGAATAAATGCGCAGACTGTCTGGTGCGGAAGCAGGTTGGGCGCAATGTCTGTCTCTGTGCTTCGGGGACACAGTGTTCAAATAAATAAAAAATAACACAAATCCCTCGAGTCCTCACCCCCTATGCCCCCCACCATGGACCCCATACACCCCACCCACCCCCATATCCCCTATGCCAACACTTGCCAATTCATGCCTTCAGCCCCTCATGGAAATCATGACTGGTCTGTAACTCAACTCCAATTTCCTGCCTCTGCTCTACTATCCCTCAATGCCTTTATCAGACAAAACTCTGAGTTTTGAATTTTTCAGCTGACCTAGCCTCTACAGCCTTCTTGCGGGAGAAAGTTCCAGATTTCCATTATCAAGATGGTTGTACGTTTGTACGTACATGCATCTCAGAATTTCACTGAGAGAGAGACAGATTTGGTTTAGGTGAAGCCCTTTAACTACTGGCTATGGGTAAATGTCTGGAATGAAATATTAATGCATTGCAATCCTTCAAAGTACAATGAGGTAATGAGAAGTAAATACACGTGGCAAACATACTTTGGACAGCCAAATACAAGGTAATGGTGAGTAGTTCTTACTTACACATGCTGAGGGTAACATCCAAGACTCGGGGGAAGGTGGTGGCATAATGTAATAGTTACTGACTGGTATCCCAGAGACTCAGGGTAATGATCTGGGGACCTGGGTTAGAATCCCTTCACAGCAAACGGTGAAATTTGAATTCAATAAAAAAACCTGGAATTAAAAGTCTGATGATGACCCTTGCCGATTGTTGTAAAAACCCTTCTGGCTCACTAATGTCCTTTAGGGAAGGAAATCTGCTGTCCTTACCCGGTCTGATCTACATGGGACTCCAGACCCAAAGCAATGTGGTTGACTCTTAAATGCCTTCAGCAATTAGGGATGGAGTAGCCAGCGACACCCATGAACGAATAAAAAAAAAAGTACAAGAAATTTACAGATCTCAACAGTCGGCTAAGGTCCTGCGTGTGTGTAAATTTCACTGTGATTAAATGTACTGACTCTAAAATCTAATGGCTGACCGGTCAAGGAGATAGGGGCGTGAAGCCAGTGTCTGCTTTCATTCCTCATGGCCTCCAAAGGCTAGACTAGGGAACTACCCAATAGCATTGCTTTCCCACATTTATGCTTAAAAAGCGTAGCTTGAAACTTACATAAAAATACCCTTGCATTTATATAGCACCTTTCACATAGATTGTCCTAAAGTGCTTTACACCCAATGAAGAACATTTTGAAGTGTAAACATTGTACTGTAGAAAACACAGCAGCCAATTTGCAGACAGTGAGACCCCACAGACAAAAATGTGATGATGACTAGATCATGTGTTCGTGATGTTTGCTGGGGTATAAATATTGGACAGGACCGCAGGGTGAACTCCACTGCTTCTATCCGAGTTATGCCACGGGATCTTTCATGTCTACCCAAGGCGGCAAGACAGGGCCTCAGTTTAATGGCTCATTCGTAACACAGCTCTAGCACTGCAGCATTCCCTCAGTACTGCACTGGGTGTTTTGGTCTCTAAGGGGGAGCTTACCACCAAGACCTTCTGACCCAAGAGGTTTAGAGTACTACCCACTGAGCTTCAGCTCACTTGAGTTACCTCCGCATCCTGAACATACTAGGCTGGTCAGGGTTAGTCAGTGTGCAGATGTCACCATAATTGTGGCAACAGCAGTATATTATAAATTCTGAAACTTATTAAAACAGGTTATCCTGTCATTACCACACTGCTGTCTGTGGGAACTTGCTCTCTGCAAAGTGGTTGCTCCATTTCCTACATCAGTGGCTTCAATTTGAAGTGCTTCATTGCCCGTAAAGCTTGTGGGACAAACTGAGCATATGAAAGGCGCTAGACAATTGCAAGTTTTTCCTGAATATTAACAGAAACATGGGCTATCAGATTGAATTGCCACCATATCAGATTTACTGTCGGGTTTATCAGCGCACAGCACGGGGGTCTCAGAAGGTAATGAGAATTCTGGATGTCATTCTGATGGATCAGATATTTTCTGCAGTGACAGTATTGCTTATCCTTATGTCATGGACTGTCCTTGAGAAGTATCAGGATGACGAACCCTTGTGAGATTGTCAATATTTGGGAGAAAATGACAAACACTGGCCTTGAGTATGGAAAGGCGGGCAAGGGAACACTAGGTTAATAAAGGTCTTGACTGCCCCCCACACAAAGTATAGAAACTGCAACCGCCCAACCCAAATGGACTATTGGGTTTGTCCGTGCACGGCACAGCTGTGTATTTTGTAGAATTCTCATTTATTAATGTAATAGAAATAAGCTTTAAATCCTTAAAGAAACTGGCTCTAGCCATACATTTATATAAATACAGTTTAACAGAAGAGAAGGCAGTGCCCATTGGCTGGTAATACACAGGTACCAGGAGGGGGAATTGGAATACAAAACAGAAGGGGAAGAAATAAATCTTTCCATCAGTCCAGCTTCTTAACCAGCTAAGGTGTGCCTTAAACAGCACATACAGGGTATCTGCATTCCAAACAGCAGCTTCTGCTATCAAAGGCGATGGACGATAGGGAGTAATTACTCTGCATCGAGTTACTGTTCAGTCATCTTTCAGACCCCCAAACACTGCCGAGGGGACAGCTTTCTGCTCAAGTGGCACCTCTGCAAATAGGTAAGCAAAAAAAGTTAGGTAACCTATAAAAAGGAGGTTAAAATCACTTTAAATCATTTTCATCAAGATGTCAACACTAAGCTCTTAACTGATTAGGCAAGTCCAGAGAATTACCTGGCTCCCTGAGCAGTTCTGTAAATGTTCAGCTTGCACAGTGTGACAGAAAGACCAATTTTGCAGATATAAAGCTACAGCAGTGCCTGTTTGATTAGTGATATTAATTCCAATTTAAAATACAATCTAATACACGGGCTTACTTAAAAGTGAAATATTCACAGTTCTACTTGCTATTTTAAAGAAGTCTTGTGGCATAGTGGATAGTGTCCCAGCCTGAGTCAGAAGCTCTGGTTTCAAGCCCCACCCCAGGACTTGATGGCCAAAGAAGATGCATTCACTATGTGGCCAAGCAGGTTCAGTATCAACCTGTAAATCTTTCCAACACATGCCAATGGCAGACAGTAAGAGCGGGAGAGATTCCTGGTGAGCCACGTGATGGAAAGAACATTGGAGCCTCTACCATCACTATCCATAGCTCCAGACGACAACATGCATGTAAAAAATACACGTTGCCGCAGCAACTCAGCCTTCCTGAGTGAACTGTAACATATCATCACCAGAGACACTGGTAATATCCTATGTGATACAATGCACAGGGAGTATTACTGGGCATTCAGCACTGCAATTACACGGGCATTACAGTCCATCCACGTAACGTTTCTGGCTGGGATCAGTGGATACTAACCCTGGGGCACTGAGGCCAAATAGAGTGGTCACACTTCTACCTCAATGAGATCAGCTAACACAACAGAGACTAGAAATCAAAGCAGGAACCTTCCTGATCTGTATGTCTCAGTATAACACAAAAACAATGTAACTTTTGTGAAGGACAAGTATGGAGAGTTTCTATTTAAATGGTATCCGCACATTATTACATACAGTAATATAACGACATAGACCAGCTAATTCACAGTCCACAACCAATGTTGCAGCAAGAGAAAAAAAATCAGGATCTTGCTGCAGTAATGCAAACTCATACAATGCTTTTAAGGTACTGAAACAAAACACTTCAGAACAAACCAGGGATTAGAGGGAGAGGCACTGGGCAGCAACTAGGACAACAGTTAGGGGAGGTAACAGGTAGATTTCGAGGAAGCTTTTGAAGGCAGTGAAGGAGTTGCAAAGCAAATAAACGGGGGTTTAGAGGGTTTGTTAGAGGTTTTACAAAGATGCTCCAAAAGTGGGAGTGCATCTTTATTACGTGATTAATGTCCGTTAATCCTTACATACCGTCTGGTTCGTCATCACCCTCCTCATCGTCGTCATCATCATCATCATTGATATCAATCTCATCCGGGTTGGCCTGCTTTGTAAGCTCAGCAAGCTCGGTGCGAGATGCGTCACTCCTGTAAACGAGAGTGTGCAAGTCAAGACAGGAGGAAAACTCAGAGCTCTTTAGACTTTTACGCATGTTAACGCTAAAGGACCAAGGATGGGCTTTCTGGAGCAAAAGCAAGGTTGCAATCCGTTAAATTTATTCAAGACTGAAATTGAGTGCTGAGGCCCTGTAGTTTTGTACTTGGGGCCAACTGTATTTGGCCGCTGTTTTCAGTCCCAGACAGCGTCTCATAAGAGAAATTAATGGAAAATTTCCTTAGTGAAGAGTGTGCTGTGTTCTGCAGCCATTCAATTCAGTCCATTTGTATTACATTCCACTATCATAAACTTGCTCATTGCCACTCGTGGTTGGAAATAAGGACTGAGCTGAACTCAGCTGTTTAGGAAGAAACAGAGGGGCTTGGGGAGAAAGGTTAGAAGGTGGGAGGGGGGCACAAAGGTTTGACTTGGAGTCAAGCTCCAAGACCCTCTATATTAGGTCAGTGGGGGCACTGACAGAGGAAAGGATGCGCCCATGACTGCTCATCTCATCCAAGCTAGATTTCAGGATGCCCGGCTGAACTGAAAGATGCCAACGTTAGTAAGAATCGCTTCCAATTCTGCCCAAGGCACAGCATACCTGACAAACAGAATCTTGTCTTTGGGTTTGGGTTTTTCCCTCTCAGCTTCTTCCGCCAGTTGTTGGGCTTTCTGTTCCAGTAGTTTCATGTCATCCATTCCACTTTGCCCAGGTGCAAGATCAGACACTGAATAATGAATGTAAGGGGAAAAAGCTGATCTTATTGAAAACTCCATACTCATCTTGTAAATGATTTAGGGTTTTTAATTCTCTTTCACACATTACTCTTACCAGATTAAGCAAATGATTTGGACTGTAAGTTCTTGATTAAAGGCAAACTCTTGGGCTATTATTCCTTTCAGATTTCCCGCCCCCCCCCAATATGGCGTTACTACAAGTAATAGTACTTATTCACACTAAAAAAGATCACAACAAGCTAGTTTATTCCTGCAATTCAAGACAGAGAGCAAGGAACACTGCCAGAAAGTTCAAAACCTATTATTTCGTTCAGAGACTGTCTCTAATGAGTCACAGCTTTCAAAACAAAATACCAGGCTCATTAACACTTCCGCAAAATTCTGGCCAGACATGCCGCACAGCTTCCTCCATGGCCTACACTGCCACACAAGAGTCTACATGGAAAAAGCTGGACTAGGTAAGATTGCAATCACTGAGCAATCTGGGTGAAAGGTCAAGGCTTGCATTGAAGAAGGCATCTAAAAAGTTAAATGAGAGGTGATGCAGAAACTCAAGAAGCAGTGGTTAGAGTGATGTCAAGATTTTAGGAGCCTGTAGCCCATAGGGAAGGAGGGAAAGTGGGTAATTTTGCAGTGTTAGGTGTTCTGAGAATGAATGCACTGTGCAAAGAACATAACCTTTCATTTTTCTCTATTTCTGTTGGACTATGGATTTAAAACTACAGTGGCTACAGTCTGAAAGACATGTCTACTGAAACAGGATGAGAGATATATACAATGTTGCAGTCCTGGAACAGAGTGTGCCATGAAAGACAGGATGGTGCCAAAAAGGAGTCTTGGACCAAGGGAGCTGCCTGACATCACCGTTTTAATTGGCTCCTGGCCAGGTGACCAGGGCTTGTGTGGTAGCAGTGCAGAAAGTTCCTGGCCTGCAAAGAGAAAATACCTAAAATCTCTTTTCCTCATATTTCTATAAACTGCTCTTTCTCTCTCTCTCTCTCTCTCTGAGTAAACTTCTGTAAAAAGGAAAAGGGGAAAACCATTGTTAGGCACATTGAAAAGCAAGTTCTCAACCAGTGAACTAAAGACTGAAAGTACTGGAAGACCACCTCGTGTTATCAACAAGAACTGAAAGGAATTTGGAAGACATCGATCAAAATCAACCTGTCGAATCCGGGCTGGTGCTATTGAACTGTTTTAGTCCACTCTTAAAATCCATGTTTTGTATGTGCATATGTGTGTGCGCATGTGCGTGAGTGTGAATGAGTGAGAGTGTGTAGAGGGATTTAAGGGGGTAGAGTTTAAGTTATAGTTAGAAGTTCAAATTTCTTTCTTTTGTCACTAGTTAAAGACAATTTGTTCAATAAACAGTTATTTACTTATTTAGTTTACAAACCTGGTGCTTGTATTCTGTTAACCTAAATTAAACAGTTAGGTAGAATTGGGGCAATCTGGTGGTTTGGTCAAACTTTTCACATTTGTCGTGGCTCAGAGAACAGTGGGGCTGATATTACAGCGCACTGACCCCAGTGAGTCGATATTACAGCTCACTGTCCCCAGTGAGTTGATATTACAGCGCACTGTCCCCAGTGAGTCGATATTACAGCGCACTGTCCCCAGTGAGTCGATATTACAGCGCACTGTCCCCAGTGTGTCGTGACATTTGCAATAATAAAACAGTGTGCCTTCTACACGTTATAGGGCAGCTCTTCAACATGCAAAGCAGCTTGATGGGACACGGTAGCATCGTGGTTATGTTACCGGACTAGTAATCCAAAGGCCACGATGAATGGTCTGGTGACATGTGTTCAAATCCCACCACAGGAGTTGGGAAACGCAGATTCAATTAATTAAATAAATCCTGAATTGAAAATCTAGTATTGATCATGGTGATCCATCTGGTTCACTAATGCCCTTTAGGGAATTAAATGTTTACCTCGATCTGGTCAATATGTGATTCCAGACCTAAAGCAAGGTGGTTGCTCTGAACTGGCCTCTGAAATACTTTAACAAGCCACTCATTTGTATCCTGAGGAAAATCTGAAGTTGGGCCATTTTATCTTTGAGAGGTGGTGTCCAGGAGGTGTAAAAGATTGTGTAAACTGCATGCAATGGTAAATCTGGGAAACTACTAGCGGGAGAAGGCCAAGAGGCCGCAAAGTAGTTAATGACAAATTCAAGACTGATCTCAGTAAGTTCTTTGTCGCAGCATGTGGAAAAGCCTCCCTAATTGAGAAGCAGTAGGGGTGAAAACACCAGCACTGTTAAAGACCCAACTGGATATTGCAAAGGGGAGACTATCGGTTCAGCCTGGATGGATGAAGTAGAAAATGGGTCACAGGGCCTGGATCATTTGCAACTTTCTTGTGGTCTGAGGAGTGACAACTATCGCTTGTTTCTATTATTTCAGTAACTTGGCCACTTTACATCCGGCTGCTGGACAGCTTACCTGTGCCTGTAGCATTAGTGGAGGCCTTCAACATCTGCGAGGACATAAAATTGACCTGGGTGTTGTACGTGGCCTGCACACTACGCTTAATCCGCAACATCTCGCGAATGGTGTCCTCGTTACCGTGCCGGATCTCAAATTCCTTCCAGGTCATCCAGAATGACGGTGTTATCTGAAGGTAAACAGGGAGTTAAATAGGAAACCTGTTGGAAACTGAAAACTGCCAATGTATTGAATCATAACCATCTTTAAAAAAAACTGAATAAAGGAATCAATTCTATATATTAAAAAAAAATCAATCGCTCACCCCTGCAACTTAAACTAGAAAGGTACAGCACAGATGGAGGCCAGACAGTTTGTCATGTCCATGCTGCTTCTGCAAGAGTTATTCACCTAGTTCCACTTCCCCTGCCTTCTCCCTGCAGACTGTAAATGTTTCCTTCTTGGATAATGATCCAATTCCCTTTTGAAAATCCCGACTGAATCTACGTCCACCACACCCTCAGTCAGTGCATTGCAGATCCTAACCACGCACTGTAGAAAAATGTTTTTCATGTCGCCACTGCTTCTTTTGCCAATTAATTTAAAATTTGTGCCTCCGCTTCTCGATCCTTCCAGCAATAAGAACAGTTTCTCCCGATCTTTCCACATCCCTCAGGATTTTGAACAACTCTATTGAACTCCTCTCAACCTTCTCTTCTCCAAGGAGAGCAATCCCTACTTCTCCAATCTATCTACATAATTGAAGTTCCTCAACACTGGAATCATTCTCATGAATCTTATCTGCGCCCTCTCTGATGCTTTTACACCTTTACTGAGGTGTGGTGCCCAGGACTGGATGCAGTACTCCAGCTGGGGCAGTGTTTCATACTGGTTTTTCATAACTTCCTTGCTGCTGTATTCCATGCCCCTATTTATAAAGCCCAGGATCCCATATGCTTTATTAACCACTCTCAACCTGTCTTGTCACCTTCGATGATTTGTGTACATATACCCCCCAATTCCGCAGCTAAAGGCAACACGAGATGCAACCTTATAGACCAGGAGATCATAAGATCACGGTATGTTCTGTCCTCAGTCTGCTGAGCTCAGCTGCGGTAGAAACCAGGGGGTAGGGGCATCTAAAACTGACTTCAATACCCGAGCTAGAAAAGGAAAACAGGCTTTTCAAGGTTCCTATTTCCAACTGAAATTCAAATTCCTCTGCTGGATAGCGTGCTTGTTATCCAAGGCCAATTAACCTGTTGCCACTCACACGCTCAAGGGCTGGTTACTTACTTGAGGTGCCAGAATAGCGTCCGAGGAATATTTCCCAGGAGGAGTGGATTCCTTGAGGGCAGGAGGGGAGAAAGCAAGGACGATGTGGGTCATCGATGTCTGATGCTTACACCTGTTGTTTCCGCAGCTTGTTTTAACCTGGAACAGGTCCCAAGCCTGAAGCCAGGGACTATAACTTGAGGGGCGCCACTCCACATCAAGCATGACTGACCAGTTGGCTCTCCTGCTCTTACCACCTGCCATGGATGTATTGGAAGGATTTGCAGGCTAATAATCAACCTGTTTGGCCATGTTATGAAGGCACCTTCCTTGGCCATCAAGTCTTGGGGTGTTTTCAAACTCGGAGCAGAGGCAGGGACACTAGCTCCTAACTCTGCAACAAAAATCAAGACCCTGTACAGAAGCATATAGACCAGGATGATCATAACACCATGGCATGTTCTGCACTCAGTCTGCTGAGCTCAGCTGTGGTACAAACTGGGGAGGGGTGGGTGGGCTCTAAAACTGACTTCACTACTGAAGTTAAACAAGGAACACAGGTTTCTATCAAGCATGTGATACTAAACCAACAATGGGAAGAAGGAAATCTCACTAATGCTCCATAAAAGTGTGAAAGCAATTTGCCAATTCAGGAGTTTACCCTGGGATCACACAGCTGGGAGCAGTGAGAGTACCTACCCTGGGATCACACAGCTGGGAGCAGTAAGAGTACCTACCCTGGGATCACACAGCTGGGAGCAGTGAGAGTACCTACCCTGGGATCACACAGCTGGGAGCAGTGAGAGCACCTACCCTGGGATCACACAGCTGGGAGCAGTAAGAGTACCTACCCTGGGATCATACAGCTGGGAGCAGTGAGAGTACCTACCCTGGGATCACACAGCTGGGAGCAGTAAGAGTACCTACCCTGGGATCACACAGCTGGGAGCAGTGAGAGTACCTACCCTGGGATCACACAGCTGGGAGCAGTGAGAGCACCTACCCTGGGATCACACAGCTGGGAGCAGTAAGAGTACCTACCCTGGGATCACACAGCTGGGAGCAGTGAGAGCACCTACCCTGGGATCACACAGCTGGGAGCAGTGAGAGTACCTACCCTGGGATCACACAGCTGGGAGCAGTAGGAGTAAATGGAACGGGCCCGATCGATTTCACCCAGTTTGCATTCCATATCAGAGAATCGCAAGCACATGTCCCGGGCATGCTCATCTGGCAACACCTGTAACAAAAAGAAAATTACCTTATAAATACAATCCAAAATTATAACTTCATTGAGACCACAGTCGAGAACCTCCTCACAAATGCTCAGGCAAATGTGCACTGTGAACTCTCCATCACAGGTAGTTAATCCCGCACAACACCTCACCCTATCAACACTCCTAAACTCCTCATCAGAGTTCTGCCGTATCTTTTGTGTGATATCTTGAAAAGCACTTAAAAGGTACTGCATTTTTTCACTGTTGGGAGTGCACATGCAACAATTAGATTTAAGCAGAGCTTCCATTCAAATACCACAATGGTGAAAGAGAGAGGGCAGCTGGGGCCTTCTGTTGACAGCGGTGCACTGGTGCAAGAGTCCCTGGGTCATTCCCCTCCTCTGAGCACTCTAACTCAGGTTGTGGCCATAAGAAGACTTCACTCTTATACCAAATATTAAAAAAATCACTGGCCCAATCTACATAAGAACATAAGAATTAGGAGCAGGAGTAGGCCACTTGGCCCATCAAACCTGCTCTGCCACTCAATAAGATTATGGCTGATCTGATTGTGGCTTCAACTCCACTTTCCTGACCCTAACCCTAACCCTAAGCCTTGACTCCCACGCCAATCAAAAATCTAATTCAGCCTTTAATATATTCAATGACCCAGCCTGAGGGAGAGAATTCCAAAGACAGTGGGGAGCTGGTGGTGTAGTGATAATGTCACTGGAGAGGCCCAGGATAATGCTCTGGGGATACCGGTTCACATCCCTTGGCGGCAACTGATGGAATTTAAATTCAAATTGAAAGCTATTATCAATTGGCGTAAAAACCCATCTGGTTCACTAATGTCCTTTAGGGAAGGAAATCCCTTTACCTTGTCTGGCCTACATGTGACTCTCAGCAATCTGGTTGACTCTTACTGCCCTCTGCAGACCACTCAGTTTGAGGGCAATTAGGAATGGGCAACACACGCTGGCTTTGCCAGTTATGCCCACATTCCATGAAGAAATAAAAAAAAGATCCTCTTGTGGAAGAAATTCCTCTTCATCTCCGTCTTAAACACGAGACCCATTATCTTTCAACTGTGCCCCTTAGACCTAGGTTCCCCCAAGGCTGGAAACATCCTCTCAGATTCTATCCTGTCAAGCCCCCTCAGAATCTTACATATTTCAATAAGCATCACCTCTCATTCTTTTAAACTCCAATGGGTATAGGCCCAACCTTTCTTCATAAGACATCATCCCAGGAATGAACCTCTGAACCGTTTCCAATGCAAGTATATCCCTTCTTATGTAAGGAGACCAAAGCTATATACAGTACTCCAGGTGGGGTTTCACCAATGCCCTGTACAGTTGCAGCAAGACTTCCCTACTTTTATACTCCAGCCGCCTTGCAATAAAGGCCAACATTACATTTGCAATCTAGTGTGCAACCTATTCAATAAAACTCAGTTGCCATGGTTACAATGCAGATGCTTCCACAGTGCCCTCCCATCAGCTGAAACGCCAGAAATCAACCATCCTGCTCCACCATGGCTGTGATATTTGAATAGAAGCTCTGCTCCAACCTAAACATTGCCCGCGCCCTCTGGGCTTCAGCTGAATGACATGAACCTACAAACGTTGGCTTGGACAGGCCTTACAGAACATCCCAGGCACCACAGCAGAATGGGGATGAGAAATGAACAGAAGCCTACTGTACCTCAATCGCCCTCTCATAGATACCCCGCGTGTGGGTAACTCCGTAGATTTCGGCTGCTCTTTTAATGTAGATGTTGTACATCTCATACTGCTCCAAAGTCTCAACCGCCTTCGTTGCTCGTTCGTACACAGCCATGGCATGTCGGGCTAAGCCATACTCCTCCTCCAGCTTAGCATACAGCAGGTAGATAGCTGCAAAGGATAAAGATTACAGCTGAATAACCAATAGTGGTATTGTTTGTGTACGGCCCTCTCTCCTGCTCAAACAGCCGAAACAGGAATATAAAATAAAAACAGAAAATGCTGGAAAAACTCAGCAGTGTTTTGCTTTTATCTTAGTACAGAAATACAAATGCTGGGAATCTACAATTAATTACCGTCAGGCATATGCACCAAGCCAATGGGCATCTAAGAGAAGGAAAACAGGTTAAAACACGATGCTGCACCAGCCCACTCTGTGCTGTAATTTCTAGGAAATGGTTCGGTGATTCTGTTAACCTGCTATTGTCTATAAGATGCTGTGCAACCTGCTGCAGAGTTGCAGTATGTTTACTTACATATGGATATGTTTATATCATATATACAATGTATAAAGGATTAAATCAGAATACAAGGTAGATCTCTTCTCCTTAACACAGACGGTGTTATAGACCCCTGAACTGTCCTCATTTCATAGTGCAGTCCTCTTACTGAAAGCATCACCTGCCTCCAAAATTAAATCCATCATGAACTGGGGCCCAGTAACATGAGGGTCTAGCTTGAGGGTGGGAACACGAAGACTTGCATTTATTTTGCACCTTAAACAACCTAAAGATGCCCCAAAGCACTTTACAACCAACGAAGTACTTCTGAAGGGTGGTCACTGTTTGAACTTGGGAAACATGGCAGCCCATTTGTGTACAGCAAACTCCCTCAATCAGCAACGTGATCACGTCCGGATAATCTGTTTTAGTGAATAAGTGGCCAAAAAGTGAGAGAAAACACTCACTTCCTCTCCAATCTCCCTTAAGGCTCCATGATAGATTCCAAAGATTTGGGATGACCTGGAAGATAAAAACTGCACTGGGATACTAATGGCAAGGTACAAATTTCTCACTGACGAACGCATACTTTGACAACCCACGATTAGCATGTAATGTTTGATTAAATAGTAATCAGGCCTGGATTATGCGACACCCAAATACTGTGTTCTTGTACCATTCTATCCAGCAGCCAACAAAAACTGGGCAGGATAGTTTAGATTTAAATACCCAATCAGAACTAGACTGCCTGATTGATCTAAAGATCTGCATAATCACGAATGGACATGTATATTCTAACTATCAAAGCACAAATGAAAATGGAATCGGGTATAGGAAACAATATTTCGTCAGGGGTGGGAATGAACTGAGAGTTTCAGATTTTCCAGGATAGTGGGTGAAAGTGTAAAGGGACACCATCTATAGACGCCACAGGTTTGTACAATTGGAAGTGAAAAACTGAGGAAAGGTAAAAAAGGAGGGGGGTGGAAAGCAAGAGAATGTAAACGAAATAGAACAGTATCAACAGCGACGCATTAAATACATGGTCTTTGTTTTGAAACAGCTGGCCATATTTAGAGGTTGGAGGTCTAGTGGCGCAGTGGGCAGTATCCCTGCCTCTGAGCCAGAAACTCCAGGTTCAAGCCCCACTCCAGGACTTGATATCCAAGGAAGGCATCTATAACATGGCCAAACAGGTTGAGTATCAACATTCAAATCCTTCCATCACACACCAATGACAGGTGCTAAGAGCAGGAGAGGTTCCTGGTCAGCTATGTGATGGAAAGATAATTGGAGCCTCTACCATCACTATCTGTAGCTCCAGACTACAACACACATGCAAAAGAGCATGTTGCCACAGCAACTTGGACTCCACTGTGGGGAGCTGGTTGGCTGGTGTGAATCAGATTGGTGCCAACAGTACAGGGTTCGATCTTCGTTCTGGCTGGAGTGGATTCAGGACCTGTGGCCTTGCCCTACTCATGGAGGTCGTGGCGCTGTGAGCCAGAGGTGCCTTCGGGCAGAGAATGGAAGATGATGATTTACAAATTAGGAGGGATGAGAAAGGCAATTCAAGAAAAAGACAACCATAAACCATCTACAAGATGCACTGCAGAAACTCACCAAGGTTCCTTAGGCAGCACCTTCCTAACCCACGACTGCTACTATCTAGAAGGATAAGGGCAGCTGATGCATGGGAACATCACCACCTGGAAGTTCCCCTCCAAGCCACTCACCATCCTGACTTGGAAATATATCGTCGTTCCTTCACTGTCACTGGGTCAAAATCCTGGAACTCCCTCCCTAACAGCACTGTGGGTGTACCTACACCACATGGACTGCAGCGGTTCAAGAAGGCAGCTCACCACCACCTTCTCAAGGACAATTAGGGATAGGCAATAAATGCTGGGCCCAGCCAGCGAAGCCCACATCCCGTGAATGAATTAAAAAAATAAATAAAATCAGAGTGAAGCAGCTCTGGGGAGAAATTAGAGAACTGTTCTTCATGCAAGGGGCAGTAACAGTGTGGGGCTCTCTTCCACAAGAAGCTGTAGGTGTTATCAATTATTAATATTTAAATCTGAGAGCGATAAGAGTTTTGCTAGATGAGGTTATAAAAAGAGATGGAGCTGAGGGAGGTGGCCGGAGTTAAGATACAGTGATCTTGTCAAATGGCAGAATAGCTCAAGGGGCTGAATAGCCTAATTTTGTTCCTAATAAATGAATGCAGATAAAATGGAGGCACAAGATTGGGACAAAGGGAGAGGGCTGAAGAATGGAAGTCACCCTCTCAGGCTAGAAGCTTTTTCATCTGTACAACATGGTACTGGAACAGTTCCAAGTGTAAGGCCAAATGAGGAAGTTGATTACCTGTCACAGGTGAAGCCACGAACAGTTCACGGCTCAGAAGATGCACATTGCGGATTGTAAGCACATTTCAAAAGCTTTGCTGGAATCTAAAATACATTTCAGGACTCTTCAATCATGTTTGGGTACGTAGAATCAGTGCTACTGCCAGGGGCCAGGCTTACTGTGTGAATTCAGTAATGGAACGACCAAGTGTGGCTAATCCAAATCTTACAGCTAATTTATATTCTTTTATACAAGCAAAACTGCTCATTGTAATGAAAAAGCAAAGTGCCCGTCAGTTTTGATTGAAGCCCAAGAGAATTTGGTTACATTTAAAGAATTTGTCACGAGCGTAGCGAAAGCTAAAGGAAAAAATAAACAATACTTTAGTGACATCCTCTGGAAACACTTTTCACAGGTGTTTGCACCATTCACTGGAAATCGGAGTTTGAACAACAGAGTTAAAACGTCAAGTTTGTAAGGACTGACTTTTGGCAAATTTCGGTGGGCATCCATCAAGAGCTTGTTCAAAGAGGTCTCGCGCTCGTTCCAGTTTCTTCCCACCGTACCGATCGATGAATTTCGTAAGGTAAGTGTTCCAAATATCGTATACGTTGGGCCACTTAAATAGGGCAATCCCTCTCTCGTAAGCCTGCAAAAACAAAGCGCAGTTGGTTATATAGAAGGAAGAGACCCTTCCACTTTGTTAGTAGATGAACTGTGAGCTACTGAGCCAGATGGGCTAGGTTCCTAGCCTAATCCTTGCTCTGTATGTTGGTAACTGATCTTAACGTTTGAGGCACTGCAAATGGCATCACACTGGACTCTGCAGCGAGAAAGGTCAGCTGGTCTTGTATCTGATTGCCACCCAGTTACCATAAGGTGTTGAGCTATCTGTAAACTTCTGTCAGAAAGTGTCCATCCATGGAACAGCAAGACTGGCCTGCTTTGATGCCACCTCAGTCAAAGCCTGACCAAACTCACCATACAGGCTAAAACATAGGTTTACATTGAACGTATAGGGCAGGAGCTGGAAATTCAGCCCAATTGGTCCATGCTGGTGCTTATGCTCCACACGAGTATACTCCCATCCCTCTTCATCTCACGCCATCAACACATCCTTCTATTCCTTTCTCCCTCATGCGTTTATCTAGCTTCCCCTTAAATGCATCTACGCTATTTACCTCAACTACTCCCTGTGATAGAGTGTTCCACATTCTCAGCAATCTCTGGGTAAAATCGTTAATACTGAAGTCCCTACTGGATTTATTAGTGACTGTCTTGGAGTTAACTTCCCCCAGCTTGTCCTCCCCTGTCAAACTCTTTGATAATCTTAAACAGGTCTGTTGTGTGTTTCCCCTCAGCCTTCTCTAGAGATAAGGTGAGGGTCATTTGGAAGAGGTACTGGGCATGTGCTGGCACACGCACCCCTATGGAGGTCAACTTTAGGGTGGGAGGGAGAAAGTGGGAGACAAGTAAACAGTACAGAAGGAGCATGCGCAGCATATGTTACTGAAATCATCCAGAGGTACCCTTCATAGAGGAGCTGATTGTGTGGAACAATGTATTATGAAAATACCATGATGCTGTATCCAGTCACACAAGTGGGCTGTGGGCTGCACACTTACACCAACAACTTGCATTTATTTATCACCTTTAACATAGTAAAACAGTTTAAGGTGTTGCAAAGGAGTAGTGTCAAACAAAGTTTGACACCAAGCCTTGCCAAATAAGGAGATATGAGGATAGGTAGCCAAAATTTTGGTGAAGGAGGCAGATTTTAAGGAGCGTCCTAAAAGGTAGAGAGATTTAGGGAGGGAATTCCAGAGCTTAGGGACTAGGCTGCTGAAGGCACGATCACCAATGGTGAAATAATAAAAATGGAGGATGCACAGAAGGCCAGAATTAGAAAAGCACGATGAGCTTGGGAGGGTTGTCGAGCTGGAGGAGGTTATAGAGACAGGGAGGGGCCAGGCCACAGAAGGGTTTGAGAACAAGAATGAGAATCTTAACATAAAGGCATTGCTTATCCGGGAGCCAGTGCAGGTAGGGAACACAGAGGTGATGGGTAAACAGGACTTAGTGAAAGTTGGGATACAGGCAACAGAGGTTTGGACAATATTTATGAAGGCCACTCCATGTCATTGGCAAATGTTGACTGCCAGATGACAATATGCCAAACATATCAATCTGTTGTGTTCCAGAATGGCCCTCCTCATGATGACTTCTTAATCTTGGGTGAGGTCACTGCCGCGGAGGATGCCAATGCTAGGGCAACTCCCAAACAGGATGGAAGAAAATAAACATACAATGTTTTCTTTTAATTTACTCTTTCATGGGATGTGGGCACTGCTGGCAACATCAGTGCTTGTTGCCCATCTCCAACTGCCCTTGAACTGCGTGGCTTACTAGGCCATTTCACAGAGCAGTTAAAAGTCAGCCGCATCTGTGGATCTGGAGTCACATGTAGGCCAGACCAGGTGAGATTGGCAGATTTCCTTCTCTACAGGGCAACAGTGAACCAGATGGGTTTTTTTTTTAAAACAACAATCGATGATAGTTGCATGATCACCCTTACTGAGGCTAGATTTCAATTCCAGATTTTATTAATTGAATTTAAATTCCACCAGCTGCAGTGGTGGGATTTGAACCTGCCACCCCCAGAGCATTAGCCTGGGCCTCTGGATTACTTTGCTAGAGTCTCCCCCTAGTTGCAACCCGGGCACCCTCGTCTCCCAAAAAGTTACAATTTACTGTTAAGCCAGGTGGTTTGAGCAGGCCTCGATTCGGATTGTACAAAAACTTGGAACCACATCTGCAACATGCACTTATAGTGAAAGTAGGAGGCGTAAGAGTTTGGGGCAGCATAGCAAAAGAAATGTTTTATATAAATAGGAACATAATATTCGAATTAACGTAGAAACAGATCAAAAGCCCATGTTGTTCCAGTGCAGCACAGGCAAAGTTCCTACGAATAATTGTTATTGTTAGGAACAACCCTTATATTTTCTAGTCTACTGCAGCCAATATAAAATACTGCTCCCAGGCTCATGTTTTAATTAGGAAACTATTGTTTACAACAACCTGAAGAACCGATTGGCTGGTCATAAAGGGGCATTGTCAAATTGGGTTGCTAATCCTGAATAGGAATAGTGGGCTGAATGGCCTCCTTCTGAGTCTCAATGAGAATCAGAATGCTATTCTTCCAGGCACTATGATTTTATCAAATAATGGAAGTTGTGCTGAGAATCAGAAACTAGCATCAAGCCTGCAGTTCCAACAACCAAGAAAGGTTCATGCTCACAGAGTTATAATGGTAAGTCATAAAATAGAACATACTGGAAAAACTCAGCAGGTCTGCCAGCGTCTGTGGAGGGAGAAATAGAGTTAACGTTTCGAGTCCGATATGACTCTTCTTTCGAACTGAAGGGGCAGGTGGAGCAGAAGAGGTCAAAGGTAAATTAAGAGGGTGGGGGAGATTAAATGATAGAGATGTCATGGAACCAAAGGCAAAGGTAATGATTGTATAAAAGAAACATAGGATTGGTCCAGAATAGGTGCGAATAGCAGATTGAAGGTCAGTGCTGCCTGAAAGCAAAATGTGTTAATAGCAGCAATAAGTTCAGCATTGTCTAAAAGCAAAAACATGAAAACAAGATACAGACTGGCACTTGGGGAAAGAAATTCAAAATGGAGGACAAGAGCTCAGGGTCTGAAGTTGTTGAGTCCAGAAGGCTGTAAAATGCCTAACTGTAAGATGGGGTGCTGTTCCTCCAGCTTCTGTTGGGCTTCACTGGAACAATGTAAGTTGCTGAACTGGAGCGGAAACTGGCTTGGCTAAAGGAATTGAGGTGGTAAACTGGAAAAGCTTTGCTGAGATGGGGGAGGTGGACCCTGCCTAGTGATGATGCCCAATGGTCTGTTCCAGTCTCCTTAGCTCTACTCATAAATAACATGCAGAAAAGTATTTCTTGACCGCACTATAGTGCTTTGTATTATACACCTTTAAAGCCCTTTTCACTATATATAATTCATTCCTCAACATTGCAAATATAGCGATAGGAGTAGCCCATTCAGCCCCTTAAGCCTAATTTGTGATTCGATTACCCCGTGGCTGAACTGTATCTCAACTCCAATTACCCGCTATAGTTCTATAGCCCTTAATACTCCTATCTAACAACAAGTTATCCGTCTCACTTTCGAAATTTTCAATTGAGCTAAACTGAGCAGTTTTTTGGGGAGGAATGGGTTCCTGATTTCCAACACGCTTTGTGACATTTTGCCTAGTTCTAATTTTAAGGTTATTATCCCCCTTGTTCTGGACTCTGCCACTCTTTGATAGGGATTTACATGTTCCGCCTGGTTGTACGTGGCTGGTCAATTGCACATCATTTGGCTTCTGTTACTGCCATCCACATGCATGATACAGAAATGAGTGGAAATTAGCTGATGCCGGAACCAATATGAACCAAAAATAGAAATGAAACGCGCCCCCCCCCTCCCACACCACCACAACGAAAGCGGCCAGAGATTAGATTATAAAATATCAAATGCCAGGGCATGATGTGCAAGCTGTAATCTAACCTCAGGGAGTCATAATGGTCAGGTATTAGTCTAGTTTTGCATTTTGAGCCAAATCACCTGATTAGATCACTGGCTTTGTATAACCTGGCGTGTTTATGTGTAGTTACAGGATCCTTTCTCTCAGCTAGCGACCTGGTTAGCCTCAAGCACGCTGGCTTTCACGTTGCATAAATTGCGGTGGTCTGAATCATCTACATTTCACCGGTGTACAAGTGCTCCAAATTTTACACCAGGTTGTCAGGATGTCAGCTTATCCAAGGTGATAAGCTTATCCAAGGTGACAGCCCAACACTCCTCGTCAGCTGTCCCTCAGCTCAAGGACAACGCCTACTCAGGGTCACGGGTTTCAGTCACGGGTCTTCATGCGACTGAACAGGCTGATTCTCGGAGTACTTTGGGCAGATGCCCCATGAGGTCGCGGGATCTGGAGTGCAGGATTTGCTTCCTTTTCTGCCACCGCTCTACCTCGTCATTAAGAGGCTGTGACTCAAAACGTGATGCAGCTTGAC
The DNA here is from genome assembly GCF_964194155.1 of Cetorhinus maximus. NCBI lineage: Eukaryota > Metazoa > Chordata > Chondrichthyes > Lamniformes > Cetorhinidae > Cetorhinus > Cetorhinus maximus. The sequence goes on along the minus strand of NC_135906.1, from coordinate 26,742,424 downwards.
GGACAAGTTGTCGCCATTTTGGACGATAATAGCAAGCCAGGCCCAGTTATTCACGTCAATGAATTCAGTGCTTCAAGGAGAGCTTCAGAGTGTCTTTGTAGTGTTTTTTTTTTGGTCTTCCTCTGCAACACTGGCCATTTGAGAGTTGAGAAAACAGGTCCTGGTGGGGGAGATGCTTTTCGGCTATCGGGCCCAACCCGCCCATCGCTTCACAAATATTTAATGGTACAGGGCAGCTCGTCAGGCAGCAGTAACAGGCGATTGAAAGACCCAACATCTCACCTTGTACATAGCGAGTGAGTGGCAACATAGCTGAGGTGAAAGATCAGAAACTACAGCCTGAGTTTATGTAAGCTTGGTCTAAAATTTTTAACGGGGAAACTTTCTAGAGATCATGTCAAGGAAAGAACATGACCCATATTAATAAGATTTTGGCATATGATTCACGAACTGGGAGAGAAATGAGAGCAGAGGGCAACTCTGGAGCTTAATTTTTGGTTTAGCCAGTGATCATTAGTCAGTAACATGGTGCAACAATGAACTGCTCCATTGTGTACACTCCTGGCTTTTGCATATAGTATTAGCAGAATCTCTTTGCAACACTCAATGCAAAACTGGGTGGCAGGCGTGGCCCGGAAGTAAAATAAGCAAATAAGTTGTTCTATTGCATCATGATAAACCTAAACAAAACCAAAACAGGTTGTTCTTCTGGTTCGAACACCTAGTGATTGGGAACTAGATTTTTAAAAATTTCATTTATGGGATATGGATGTCGCTGGCTAGGTCAACATTTACAGCCCAACCTTAATTGCCCATGAGAAAGTGGAGGTGAGATATTCATACACACAAGGGAATGAAGCAATCAGAAAGTTTACTACCAGGGCACAGCTATCCACAGATTACATCGAGCCAGTGTCGATGGTTGTTAGATGCGCCAAATGGCCATCTGGATAATGGGAACTTGCTTGGAACACACCAGCATACCCTTTACTCTCCCAGCCTTAACTATTAGAAGCGCTATAGGTGCATCTATACCATACGGACTATGGCAGCTCACCACCACCTTCTCAAGGGCGATTAGGGATGAGAATCCAGCAATGCCCAGATCCCATGAATGAATTTTAAAAAGTGCTCCCATCATTACCTGAGCTGCGAATCAAGAGTTTTTTTTAAAAATGGGCCACATAGCTATGGATCATGGAGCTTCATGGGCCATACAATAAAATCCATGTGCCTAAAGATGTTCGGATTTAGGAATTATCCACCAATTAGTCAAGAGTGCAAAATGCTGCCCTTCCTCAAATTCCAGACAGGCAGAATTCAAACAGAGGAAACCAAATCAGAGTAAACCTTATCAAGTGCCATTAGGTATTGGCAACAAATGCTGGCTTTGCCAGTCATGTCCACATTCCATGGAAGAATTAAAAACCAACAAAAGAAACAGAGGTTTAAATAGATCATTAAATATGACTCAGCTTCATAGGCTAAGTTGCCGGGTCTCAGAGGCTGTCTACGGCCCAGGGCAACATATTAGACTCTCCTGCTGCATGTTACCAGAGAGATGTATGACGATGGCAATGCAACTTAATCAGCACTGACACATTGTCTTCCCCGGCATTGATAACAAAAGGCAGCAAGAGAAAAGCTGTTTGACTGATGTGCGAAAATCACTGAAGAGCAGATTTTAAATAAAAGAAACAATTATACAAAATTGCAACCTAATTCGAGGTCTAAAATCCAAGTTTTAACCCAATTTCCATAGCTAGGGAAGTAGAGAGGGCTTTAAACCAAACAAGAGGGGTGAGGGATCAAGCATAGGTAAATGTAGCAAATCAAGGGGTAGAGTCAAGGCTGGAGAGCAAAATAATAATATGGGAAATGAGGGTCAGAGAATGGCAGGAAGGGACAGAGAGAAAAAAACCTGAGAATACACCAACAGACAAGACTAGATGTTACAAAGATAACAAAAAGACAAAGCTAAAGGCTCTGTATTTGAATGCGCGTAGCATTCATAACAAAGTAAATGAATTGATAGCACGCATTGAAGTAAGTAAATATGGTTTGATAGCCATTACGGAGACGTGGCTGCTGGGTGATAAGAATTGGGTCCTGAATATTGAGGGGTACATGGCCTTCAAAAAGAATAGGAAGCTAGGTAAAGAAGCAAGGGTAGCACTGTTCATCAAGGGTGGCATTGATGCAATAGTTAGAGATGACCTTGATATAGGAGATCAGGGTGTAGAATTGGTTTGGGTGGAATAAGGAATAGTAGGGGAAAGAACTCCCTGGTGGGACTGATCTACAATCCTGCTAACAGTAACCACGACATAGGACAAAATATACAAGAAGTAGTATTAGTTGCGTGTGATAAAGAGATGGCAATAATCATGGGTGATTTTAATCTACATATAAACTGGGAAAATCAGGTTGGCAGTAGTAGCCTGGATGAGGAGTTTATATAATGCTTTTGAGATAGTTTCTTAGAGCAACACATTCTGGAACCAACCAGAGAGCAGGTTATATTGGACTTGGTATTGTGTAATGTGACAGGATTAATTAATGATCTCAGAGTGAAGGCACCCCTAGGTAGCAGAGACCACAATATGATTGAATTTTATATCCAGTTTGAAAGGGAGAAGAGTGGGTCTAAGACTAGTATTTTAAACTCAAATAAGGGCAACCATGTGGGCATGAAAGCTGAGCTAGCTGAAGTGAACTGGGATACTAGGCTAGAGGATAGTTCAATAGAGAGACAGTGCCAGATATTTAAGAGGATATTTCAGAATACTAAGAATAAGTATATTCCTACTGTAAAGAAAAATTCTATGGGGAGGACCTACCATCTGTGGTTAACTAAAGAAGTTAAGGAGAGCATCAAACTTAAGGAAAAAGCATATAACCCATGCAAAAATGAGTGGCAGGTCAGAGGATTAGCCAGAATATAAAGAATGGCAGAGAATGACTAAAAGGTTAATCGGGGAAAGAAATTAAGAATATGAGAGGAAGTTAGCTAGAAATGTAAAAATGGATAACAAGAGATTCTACAGGTATTTAAAAAGGAAAAGAGTAAGTGGAGTGTTGGTCCTCTAAAGAGTGACAGTGGGGAGTTAATAGTAGATAATAAGGAAATGGCAGATGAAATGAACAAACATTTTGCTTCTGTCTTCATTATAGAAGATACAAAAAACATTCCAGTAATATCTGTAAATCAGGAGATGGAAGGGATAGAGGAACTTGGTGAAATTACAATCATTAGGGAAGTGGTACTGAGCAAACTGATGGAGCTGCGGGCTGACAAGTCTCCGGGTCCTGATGGACTTCATCCTAGGGTCTTAAAAGAGGTGGCAAATGAGGTAGTAGGTGCGTTCGTGTTAATTTTCCAAAATTTGCTAGATTCTGGAAAGGTTCCATCAGACTGGAAAGTAGCAAATATAACCCCTCTATTCAAGAAGGGAGGGAGGCAGAAAACAGGAACCAAAGGCCAGTTAGCTTGACGTCTGTCTTGGAGAAGGTGTTAGAATGAATCATTAAGGAGATTATAACTGGGCGCTTAGAAAATCTCAAGGTAATCGGGACGAGTCAACATGGTTTTGTGAAAGGGGAATCATCTTTAGCCAATTTATTGGAGTTCTTTGAAGGAGTAACATGTGCTGTGGATAAAGGGGAGCCTGTAGACATACTGTACTTGGATTTCCAGAAGATATTTGATAAGGTGCCACATCAAAGGTTACTGCGGAAAATCAAAGCTCATGGTGCAGGGGGTAACATATTAACATGGGCAGAAGATTGCCTAGCTGGAAGAAAATAGAGAGTGTGCATAATGGGTCTTTTTTTGATTGGCAGGATGTGATGAGCAGAACTCCACAGGGGTCTGTGCTGGGGCCTCAACTTTTTACAATTTACATCAATGACTTAGACAAGGGAAGCAAAGGCATGGTAGCTAAATTTACAGGTGACACAAAGGTAGGTAGGAAAGTATGTTGTGAAGAGGACACAAGGAGGTTGCAGATGGATATAGATAGGTTGAGTGAGTGGGCAAAAATCTGGCATGTGGAGTATAATGTGGGAAAATGTGAAGTTGTTTACTTTGACAGGAAGAATAAAAAAGCAGACTATTACTTAAATGGAGAACGACTGCAGAATTCCGAGGTGCAGAGGGATCTAGGTGTTCTAGTGCATAAGTCACAAAAAGTTAATATGCAGGTACAGCAAGTAATTAAGAAGGCTAATGGGATGCTACCCTTTATTACAAGAGGAATTGAACATAAAAGTAAGGGTGTTATGCTTCAGTTATACAGGGCATTGGTGAGACCACATCAGGAATTGTGTGTGCAGTTTTGGTCTCCTTATTTAAGGAAGGATGTAAATGCGTTGGAGGCGGTTCAGAGGAAGTTTACTAGATTGATACCTGGAATGGGCCGGCCGTCTTATGAGGAAAGGTTGGACAGGCTGGGCTTGTTTCCACTGAAGTTTAAAAGAGCGAGGGGTGACTTAATTGAAGCATATATGACCCTGAACAGTGTCAACATGGTGGACATGGAAAGGATGCTTCCTCTTGTGGGTCAGTCCAGAGCTAGGAGGTACTGTTTAAAATTAGGGGTCACCCTTTCAGGAGAGAGAGGAGGGGATTTTTTTTCTCTCAGAGGGTTGAGAGACTCTGGAACTCTGCCTCAGAAGGCAGTGAAGGTGGGGTTATTGAATATTTTTAAGGCAGAGGTAGATAAGATTCTTGTTGGGCAAGGGAATCAAAGGTTATCGGAGGTAGATGGGAATGTGGAATTTGAAACACAAACAGGTCAGCCGTGATCTTACTGAATAGTGGAGCAGGCTCGAGAGGCCGAATGGTCTACTTCTGCTCCTATTTCGTACGTTTGTATTTTTTGCTCTTCCAACATGTAGATTCCCTGCCCGAGGAGGTCCACAAGTAGGTGCTTGGTCAGACTAGCTCACCAGAAGCTGTTGACTCTCAGACTGCACCTCAGCCTAATCAGGCTGGATGACATCAAACAATATCTGCGTGTATCTTTTTTTCTATCGTGGGAAGTGGGTGTGGCTGGCAAGGCCAGCGTTTTTTGCCCATTCCCAATTACCCTTTGAGAGTAGTTAAGAGTCAACCACGTTGCTGTGGGTCTGGAGTCACATGTAGGCCAGACCAGGTAAGGACAACAAATTTCCTTCCCCAAAGGATATTAGCGAACCAGATGGGTTTTTACAACAATGATAGTTGTCATGGTTACCATTACTGAGACTAGTTGCCAATTCCAGATTAATGGCAGCACTTCAAGCTAACATGATGGGTACAAAACTAATCCTAGGAAACTCAAAAGAGAAAACTTTGTAATGTACATTCCTCATGTACTGAGAATTCAAAATACTTTTTCACTCAAAAAAATTAAATCGTACAATAACACAAATAGTGGAGAATTTAATGATTAAAATAATTGAAATTTTGGGTAATTTAAGTTAGACAAATATGAAATAAGACTAAACTACACTTTCCCACCAGTTGCGAGTTAAGTGGGTAGCACTCTCACCTCTTAGTTAAATGGTCATTTGCTCGAATTCCACTCTTGAGGAGAAAGTCTAAGCCGACACTCCCAGAGCTGGTACTGAGGGAGTGCTGCACTGTTGTGGCAGAGGCCACAACTGAGGTCAACTATAGTATCTCCTTCACCTCACCAGCTGAGGTCAGCATCCACGGTTTGAAGCAGGAGTCAAAACTGTAGCCTCCCTGATCGCCGTGGTTCAGCTTAACGCTGGGCAGCACATTTGCGCATTGCAGCATCAGTGGGCGGAGGGAGGAGAGCAAACACCACACGCTTAAAATGTGCGGCTCTAACTATTCTGATTTACCCATCAACATACCAAGGAGCAAGTGCAAATTTTACAGGATCCATCGAGCATGACATTGAAAGTAATGTCAAACTAAGCATCATTAAATCATTATTGCTTTCAATTGAAAAGAGTTGCTAGGATACGGCAATAAAAATATGCACAAAGGCAAAAGGCATGATGTTTAAAACTGGAGGCATACAGAGTTAATTTACTTTGTCATTTTCTGGATCATGTGTATTGACATTTAAAATGCAATTTGGGTGTCTGATTATTAGTTCTTCCTCTTATACAAACTTCATAAAGACGATAAAATGTAGAGGTAAATCTATAATGAAACTGGACTAGTGATTTTTATATCCTCCTGTGCCTCGGTTTGGTTCAGAGCCTGGGCGGCTTTTATTCCAAAGCTGCAATTACAATGCCCCAGATGCAGCCTGACAAAAAGTAATCCAGTCTGAGCATTGCACAGGCCTCAGACTCTAAGCCATGAGGCAGTGGTGAAGTGATGTATTTTAACAGAGGTATCAAATCCAACTAGTCTGAGGCAGCGAGGTTTAACACAATTGTTACTGCAACCCAACACTGTGAATTCAGCAATAAATGTACCGCGATATTTCTTCCCTTCTAATTTTCTACCCCCTTTCCTAAAAACACTGGATGGAATCGTCCCAGAATTGCACCCACAGGCGTGAAAAATGATGTTTTACCTGCCAACCGCGATGGTGGGTTTTAGCACCTCTTCCTGGCGCGACCTCTGCCTCATTAATAATGCATTCACGAGAAACACACCGGATCGCCGGTGGGCGGGCTTGGATTTGCCCGCTGCTTCCTCGCTCCCGGCGCCATATTTAAAGCACACCAGAGCGTAGCCTACAGACTGTGCCTGGAGTGACGGTGAGGTTGGCAGCGAAAACCCACGTGAGGATCCTGCACCACGTCATCCCCCTCTCAACTCAACTGTGAGTGCTCTCTCTCCTGTTCCTGACTCTGCTGCCATGCATTAATTATCTCTACTTTGGTTCATAGGGAACCCTGCCAAGCAACTGACACCCCCAGCCAGCCAGTCCCTCAGCTCCATCCAGGTTCTCGCCTCCAAGAGGACACCTCCTCCATTGAAGAGCTGGAAATAAGCAGCCTGGAAGACCCATCACAGCGCTTACCCACACCCTCCACCAGCGCAGAGACACACACCTCGGTGGGACCTAGATCTACAGCAGGCTCGGGGTCACAGTCTGGTGGTCACCGCACGGACAAGTGTCCGTAGCAGGAGGAGGCAAGTTCAGCCGAGCTCCCCGGCACTCGGAGGACTGCTGGGGAAGAGGCGTCTGTCTCACCTTCCAGCTCATCATGGAGAGATAGCAGAAGGTGGGGGGCACATCACACTGAGTTATTGGAAGCCAACAGAGTGGCACACGAATCTGAGGTGTGTGTCTGCCTGCTCTCTGATGAAGTGGTGCCCAAATGTAGGTCTCCATGGGAAGGATGGTGAACGCCATGGAGACCCTGGTCCAGCAGAACATGGAGATGTGCACAGACCTGCACTCCACTGTGGTAGCCATGGGTGAGTTCCTGGAGTGGCAACACGAGAGGGAAATACGGCACCTCAACATCCCTCCAGGTCCTCCTTCCTCTCAAGTAGTCAGGCCAGGGCCTTCAGGCACCCGAAGGGAGGAGCAACGGCAGCTGGACACCCCTGGATCATCCACTCAGGAATCTCAGAAGCTGTCCGCTCCCTCCGAGTCCCCTTTGCCTGTGACCCCCTTAACCTTGTCCTCTGTCACCGCAGAGAGAGCAGCTGGCCCACCGGAGGACAGTTAAAGCAAGCCGGGGCCCTCAAGGCCTTTGATCTCCAGAGGACACATGCCAAAGTCATCAGAGGCAACGGGGCCAACCATTGCACAGGCTGTCTCCACCCCTGCTGCAGATGTCAGGGCAGCACCTAGAAGAAGTGGTAGGCCTAGAAAAGTTAAGAAATTCTGATCACAAGTGGTTGCACAGGTGAACACTTTTAGTCACTTTATAATCTGAAAATATATTCACTTTCACTGAATAACGTGTAATGTTGTCTTTCAGGCTAATTTACAGGCTTCGTGAGTACTCTACCTGCAGCTCCCCCCCCCTGCCACTAGCAGCTGCACATAGCCAGACCAGGAGTGAATCTGGAGAGAGAAGTGTCTGTGGCAGGGCCTTTCGGAGCCTCGTGCAAGCACTCTCCCACCCACACGGAGCCTTCATCCATCACACCCAATTCACAGTCCCGAGCATTTTCGATGCTGCCAGCTGGGGTTCCCTTTCAGTTGTCTATCTGAGCTGACTCACATCTCCACCCACACACTGATCACACTCCCATGCAGCACCCTGTGTCTGTCCAACACGAGGCTCCATTCACTTTCGCTTTGAAAACCATGGTCGTAGTCAAGTTTTCGATCAGCTCCCCTGTCCTTTCCCCTCCCCCAGTCACCATGTCCTTTCCCCCATCACAGGCCACCCCCCTGACATCACCTTCGACCTCCCCACTGTTGCCCTACAGCCTGAACCTTTCCCCTTCAGGAATGTCCAGGTGAACGTGCACGTTCCCTACCTTCCTGGAAATCTTATCCCTATCCACATTGACCACCCCGACCTTCTCCTTCCGACTCCCAGGGTCTGTGTTTGCCTCCATGACACCACCAACCACCCTCACCGTCCCTTCTACCGGTGCCAACGCAACCTCACCTTCCCACCCGAATAGCTGTCTCACACTCACCATTCCATCCTACCATGCCCACCCTGAGTTCGCTCCCCAGGAGGCTCTCCAGAGTCTGACTCCACAGGCTCCTCCCTTACACATTCAGTTCACTGGACATTCCACACCCCACCCCTTCCTCCAGCTCACTCCATCCTTACACCTTCCTCCCCCTCCCCTGCGAAGTCCCCTCCACCCCCTTGACACCCTCCCCCCGCTGAACTCCCTCCTCCCCCAGACACCCTCCCCCCTCCAAACTCCTTCTTCCCCCCCACCGGAGTCTGTCCTCCCCCAGGCACCTTCCCCCGCTCTGAATTCCCTCCTCCCCCAAGGACATCTTCGCCCCTCTGAACTCCCTCTCATACACCTTCCTCCCTGACTGCACCATTCTCCCGTTACACCCTCCTTCCCCTTCCCAATCTCAACCCCCTACACCTTCGCCCTACGCCCCCCCAACCTCATTCCCGCAACACCTTTGTGCCCCCTCCACAACCTCACCCAACCCTCCCCAAAACCTTGCCCTCCCCCCCACTCAAACCCCCAGTACATCTTCCTCTCCCATTCACACCTAGACCTTCCTCTCCCCACCGACACATTCACTGATGGTCTGTGCCAGCCTATGGTGAAGCCCGTGAAGTCGAAGCTGCTGCGTGGAGACTCCCACCTTCCGTGGAGCTGCTTCGTGGTGGAGCCGCGTCCATGAGGATCCACCCAGCATGCGATGCATGTGCTCCTCCAGGGTCCGGTAGCTGTAGGCCTCTAGCATCTTCTTCTCTGCGATCTGAGCAAGGCCCTAACGCTGAGTCCCGGCTTCTGCACATCAGACGTGTTCTCACCCCAGCATGTTTTTCAGCCAATGTTAACGGTAAATCGGGCGTGGGGGGTGGGGGACGATTCCAGTTGGGCCTTACTTTACGTCCCATTAGCGGGTTCACTCCGGCCTCCAGCGGGATTCGCGATCCCGGACACCTGCGGATGATCCTGCTGTGATTTCACGCTAGCATGAAACTGATCTCTGCCTCTCCCGCAAACGGCAGCAGGTGATTCTGCCCGCTGTCTCGGGCTGTACACTCTTATGATGCCAAGGGCCCCGCAGAGCAGGCGTCTGGACATTCTCTTATTTTGGTTTGCAAACCAACAGTGTTTGAACCTTCAAAAGAACAACCTTCTATACGTAATTTTAAAAATCACTACAGACTTAACCCAGCTACAAGAATGAAACTCCTTCGCCCAGTGCTGCAAAGGTGCCAAACAGATAGAAAAGCGGCAGCTCACCTTAAAACTTTCTTCAAAGTAGCTGTGCTCCTCCAGGAACATTGCATAATTGATGATGATTTGAGGTGTGGCAATTCGGAGATCTATAATTCTGTCGTACACTGCCTTTGTGGACTAGTTTGAAAATAAAAATTACAAAAAACACACAATTAACAAAACAAGAATTACAAAAAAATAAACACATTTCCTTTCGTTAACCCACACCTAGCAATACAGCTTTTTACACAGCAAGCGGCTAGGATCTGGAACGCACTGTCCGGGAGAGTGGCGAAAACAGGTTCAATGGAGGCTTTCAAAAGAGAATTGGATAATTGTCTGAAGAGAAATAATTTTTTCTGAGCTACGGGGATAAGGCGGGGGTATGCGACTGGGCGAGCTGCTCATGCAGAGAGCTGGCATGGATAGAACAGGCCGAATGGCCTCCTTCTGTGCGGTAACCATTCTACGATACTAACACGAGATCAACGACATTCTTTTTCCATTCACCACGCACAACTTTAAAAAATTTGTCCTGCTTTGTTTCAAATGCTTTTGTTTCGCTTTATGAGGTTTTCTGCCCTCGTGTTCCATTTTCAATTATTTTTTATACTTAATCTATGATGCACATTACTCATTTCTGTCACAGGAAGACCACCAACATCTAAACAGCGAAGTGATACTGTCTCGTACTCCAGGGGAGACTAACAGGAGTGTGGCAAGTTCAAACGGCCTGGCACTTGTGACATGAGGGATGCTCAAACCTTCCCTGAATGAGATCTGTAGTTGGCAATGGAAACTTTATGCGGAGACCCTTTGGTGTTGGGCTGCCACTTTGTGTTTGGCAGCAAGATCGGTACCAGCTCACGGCAGGCAAGCAGGATCCCAACCTATTCACGCCACAGGTTAAAGCAAAAATAATAAATTGCACAATTAAGCCAAATTCAAACACCTTTTTTGGTGTGCAAAGCAAGAAACCGAAGGAGTCCAAGACTAAATTTATTCTTTAAACACCTTAAAAGTGCCGAGACTCTCCTCCAGATCTGCTAACATGGACCAGACTTTCAGTGACTTGTATACTCTGTTCTGGACGGGTTCTGTGGAATCAAAGTACTCAGCTTTCCTTGCCGGTACTGCTGTGGCTCTCTGTAGAGGCAAAAAGTACAAAATAAAGGTTTTAATTTCCCCTCTGCTCTTTCCACCTGTCCATTCAGACAGGGGAGACACACAGACAGACAGACAGACAGACAGATAAGGAAAAACACACAGACAGCCAGGGAGCGACACACAGAAAGACAGGGAAAGGCACACAGACATTCAGGCAGGCAGAGAGGGACAGGCACAATGACAGACAGGGAGAGAGACACAGACAGACAGGGAGAGAGACACAGCAACAGGGACAGGGACACAGACAGAGAGGCAGGCAGGCAGGGAGAGAGACACAGACAGACAAGCAGGGACACAGAGACAGGGAGACAGATAGAGAGGCAGGCAGACAGGGAGAGACACACAGACAGATATTCATTGCACACAAGAAGAAATAAGTGATGCAGTGAAATATTTCAAGTAGCGATGGCTCCGATTACCCAAGCAGTGACCCAGACTGAGTCCACTCTCAGCGCCTTCCATTAACCACTTGCACTAGTCTATACTTTAGTTACATTTCATCTTTTTAAAACTAAAAAAACGTGGCAATTAGACTCAAAAACAGACTTTGCTTGGCTGTATTGGAGGCTTGTTTATACTTGACTTGCGGGAGACAAAATATCACAAAAGTTTATAAAGCCAGTAGGTGAACAATCAGCAGCAGGAAAGTCAGCCAGAGAGTCCAAAGGACCATTTCTCCAGTGGAAGGAGCACTCCCAGCTAGTTTGATATTGCCATCTGCTGACTCAACTGTGTAATCTGCAGCACCGTCCACTAAAGCTGAAGGGTGGGGTGGAGGAGAGGGATGAAAGCATCCGTGATTCAAAAATCAAACCTGGGTTGGCGTTTGTCCAGCTTTGGGCCAGACAGTTTTTCACTGGGTCTGAAAATCTCTGAAGTGTAAACCCAGAGATCTTCAATAATTACCTGACCTGTGCTCCGAGCACAGCAGACACATACAAGGAACGTCTGGGTCGGAGATGGGGGCTACGCAGAATCTCAGATCTTCTGCCTCGGTATTAATATGGCTCTTCGAAGGGGTAGCGCCCCCCCACCTCAAAAAAAAAATCTGCTTGACTTAAAAATCCATTTCTCTGCTAACCTCTGTGCTTTGCAATGTGGAATTATTGTTGAGCTTAGTAAAATTTTCAATTAATTTGCACCAAAGGCAAAGCAAGTTTTTTATTCTTTCGTGGGATGTGGGCGTCGCTGGCAAGGCCAGCATTTGTTGCCCATCCCTAATTGCCCTTGAACTGAGTGGCTTGCTAGGCCATTTCACAGGGCAATTAAGAGTCAACCACAATTCTGCGGGTCTGGAGTCACATGTAGGCCAGACCGGGTAAGGATGGCAGGTTTCCTTCCCTAAAGGGAATTAGTGAACCAGATGGCTATTTACGAGAATTGGTGATCAGTTTCATGGTCACCATTTCTGAGCTTTTACTAGCTTTCATTCCAGATTTTTTTTTTTGGTTTAATTCATTAAATTTACTCATTGAATTTAAATTCCACCAGCTGCCGTGGTGGGATTTGAGCCCGTGTCCCCAGAGCATTAGCCTGGGCCTCCAGATGACAATCCAGCGGCATCGCCACTTCCCCCTCTAAAGTGAAGCTCAATCACTATCCCCTACCTTTACACTGCCCACAATTTTAGATTCGGGAAAGGCAGTGAACCTAAATGAGAGTGCTTCTTTACCCCTAAACAAAAAATAATTAAGACACATTACTTAGATGGAAAACCATATTTGGAAATAATTCTGTGAAAACGATTAGGCAGGACACTCAAAGGCATACCCTCAACAGACGAAGTGCCTCATCATAGTTTTCATGCCGCAGTTCCATCTCCCCATATTCACACCAAACACCGGCGAGGTCGTCAACATGTTTGAAGTTTACTTTCGTGGCTTTCTCGAATATAGTCCGAGCCTGAAACAGAAGCAGATTCGGCTTTCTCAATGAACATTTCTTATCCTTTTCAAGAAAGACTGGCCCCAGTTGTCCAGCCGGTAAAAGCTCCGCTACCCTGTGTATGCAGCATTAGGTCCTCTACACTGGAAGGTTCCCAGTTCCATTCTGGTGCTGGTTAACTGTTTGCTTTAATTGGCCTTAGTACAGGTGGGCTAGAGGGTCGAGAAAAAACAAGTACGAATCCGACAGTTACCTGGTGAGTGAGGGAGTCAGTGGGACAGGGAGGTGGCAAGTTAGGGAGGGAGGCAATGAGTGTTTGAATGTCAGGCAGGGATAAGACTGGTTTTGGCTGCACCCTTCATGACCAACCAACACTCACTGGCAAGGCTCACTATATTACAGAGGTACCCATCGAATCAAACACAACAAGAGTTCAGCACCTTTCGGAGATAAAGGGAGAAAAATGTAAAGAAGGTGCTAAATGTTAAGAAGCATTTTACAATCCTCAGCACATAATAAAATGCCGCTGTGTACTGTTAATCGTATATTAATTGTGTTTAATTGTATCTAAGTGGTGGACATTAACTGGGGATCCACTTGTGCCCCTTTTAAAAAGGGGCAGTCAAACTGGTGGTTGGATTTGGAGGTGTATGTTTATAATGAGTATCTCTGCCAACAAATTATGTAGATTGTAAAGATTGGCTCCATTTCTATCCTATCTGGCTTTCTGGAATAAGCACCATCTACTTTAAAAATGGGTTGCCATAATCTGATTTTGTTGTAAAGTGAGAATATAGGAACCTCTTTATGTCATATCTCCCCATCCATCTGTGCTCAGGTCTTCCCATTTTAAGCACCTGGGATCATAATCAAGCACTTCCAAGATCAAGTAAAGCTCCCTCTACTCTCCCTCATTAAGGAATCTCAGTTCCAAATTTCCAGAACAGCTCCTGCACAAGTCTTCTAACTTGTTTCATTTCCCTACTAGCCACCTGAGGCCCCTGACTGAGACTCAGTTAGTGCCTAATTAGGGACCATTTTGTTGTGTAGGTTCACCCTCATCAGGAACTGGATTGAGACTCATCTTATAAATGAGCCAGAGCCACAGAAAAGTTACGGTGCAGAAAAAGGCCATTCAGCCCATTGTGTCTGCGCCAGCCCAAAAAAGGGAAAAAAGAAACCAGCCGCTCACTTTCACAGAATCACACAGCGCAGAAGAGGCCCTTCGGCCGATCGAGTCTGCACCGGCACGTGAGAAACACCTGACCTACCTACCTACCTAATCCCATTTACCAGCATTAATCCCACTTTGCAGCGCCTGGTCTGTTAGCCTTGCAGTTTCCAGCACTTCATACGCAGATCCAGCTGCCTTTTAAATGAGTTGAGCATTGCAACCTCAACCGCCGGCTTAGGCAGTGAATTGCAGACCCCCACCACCCTCTGGGTGAAAAGGTTTTTCCTCATGTCCCCTCTCGTCCTTCTACCAATCACCTCAAATGACTCCTACAGCCAGGCTTTCATCCCATCAGTCTCCGTCAAATTTGAATCCTAAGCTGAAAGGACAGTGGTCAAACCCGTTCACCATCCCCTTCCTCTAAAGCTTTAAGAGAGAGCAACGGTCCAACTTACATCCTGAATTTGACTATTTTCTTCGTAAAACTTTGCAAATGAAACCCAGAGTGAATGTGGTTTTCCAGTAGCTTTTAATGGGTCGACCGTCTGCACAGCTTCTGTGTAGGTGTTTATGATCTGTAATGGAGAAAAACGATGATTACGTCAGAGCAAACATTTCATTTCCTACCCGTTAAAAGTAGTGTAGTTGTCTGATTAGATGTATTAAAATAGTGTTTTGGAATCGCACAGCACCGTGTCACAATTGAGATGGTGCTCCCAATATCAAGTGAAATATCAGAGATGAACGTAGCATCAAGCCTGAAGAAAGTTGCAAGAAAGAAGAGTGTCAGCCAGGATCTCACTGAGTGCTGGGAAGGCTCAAGGGGCTAACTGGTCTACTGCTGTTATGATATGTCTGTGATGCCATCTTAACTTATGTAGCTGGCCAGTGAATGACATTAACAGGCGCTCCGAGCAGATCACCAGCCTTCCCTTGTGATTTACATTAGAGATGCCGACCATCTGCTTTCCGCATGGGCACTCGTCTTTTCCAATCCCCTATTCAAGTTGCTTATGAAGGGGGCCTTGGAAAACAGCCAGGGACATGGAGATCATGAGGCAACTTAGCAATTGGCCACTTGCCTCCTGCACAAATGCGAGTTGGAAGTGCTTAGAAACTACTGTGCGTTTGTGTGTGTATATTTTCCTCTATGAAGTATTCTTCATGAAGAATAAAAACAGCTCTAACTCAAAGGACAGTGTAGTTATAATGTCCATCACAGAAGACACATTATACCACTATTGATACAGGTACATCTCAGTACTAGTGACTAAATTCTTTGTTTTCTTGCCCCAACCTTTTCAAATCAACTCAACTGTGCACCTTTTGGACCAGAACAATTACTACCTTTTATTGATATTGGATGCAATCAGTATCTACATTGCAGATAACCTTCTGTTAAACTGAGTAATCTAGGAGTTGGGCCACTGTGGAGGATTCCCCCCCCCCTCCCACCCCCGGCAGAAAAGGCTAGATCAATGAAGAAGTGATGCTAAGTGCTAGGTTTGAAAGGCTGCATACTGCAGGTGGAAGGAAAAAGACAAGACAGGTATGAAATTTCAGCACTGAGAAACTGGGGTGGAATGAGTTAGAACACGAGGAAGATCTTGATTTCATCAGAAATGAGGAAGAATGGAGGACTAGCATGTAGAATGGTTTAGTAAAATGGGTCACTTACCTCACAACTAGTTTCACAAACTGAAATCAGCTCAGTGACAACTCGGAAGCAACATAAATTTGTCAACAGATTGCAGGTGTATTACGTGCGCAAACCTATTCTGCATTTTTAAACAGGCTTCGTGTTTCTTATGCAACATTGTCTAACATCCAGGACTCATGCTGTGGGGTTTACTCTAAAGGGGGAATGAAGGAAGTCTGATGATTCCAAGGATAGAGTTCCTCACCTCTCGCGGCTTTCCTTCGTTCAGTTTGACACGTTTATGCCACTCGTGTACGTTGTGTGGGTTCTGGCGAAGCAGCACACTGTTCAAAAGGAGGGGACGCCTATTTATCAGCTGCTCAAACCGAGCCAATCGCAGCTCCAGATCGATATCATCTGTTAAAAACGCAAGTATGAGTTACTGCACTGGCCACATCACACAGGACCCAGTGAAAACCTCACTGTTCACATTAGCATCAAGGAATAACCCCATAATGAAAGATAGCTCAAACGGATGTTAGAAACTCTATAAAACAATGCTATAGCTGTACAAATGTTAGCTAGGCTGCAGTTAGAGTGCTGCAAACAGTTTTGGTCACTGCATTGCAGAAAGGATATGATCTCACCAGAGAGGGTGCAGAGGAGATTTACGGGGATGTTGCCAGGAACGAGAAATTTTAGCTGTGAGCTGGGGTTGATTTTCTTTGAAACAGAAGAGGCTGAGGGGAGATTTAATTCAGGTGTATAAAATTATAAGGGGGACCCATTTCCCTTAGCAGAGAAGTCAATAACCAGAGGGTATGGATTTAAAGTAATTGATGAAAAGATTAGAAGGGAAATTGAGAAGAAAACCTTTCAGCCAGTTGGTGCTGGAGGTCTGGAACTCACTGCCTGAAAGGATGGCAGAGGCAGAAGCCCTCATCGCATTTAAAAAATACTTGGATATGCACTTTAGGTGGTCTACAGGGCCACAGACCAAGTGTTGGAAAGTGGATTAGGCTGGATAGCTCTTTCTTGACCGACACAGACATGATGGGCTGAATGGCCTCCTTCAGTGCCATAAATTTATCTAAATTAGGTACAGAACAGTATATTGATTCAGATCAATTTGCAACTGGTGCAATGAATGTGAATGGGCTTTCATAACTCAGCTGGCCTTTTGGAAAAAGCCCTAGGTGTGAAATAATAATTCGGAGCAAATATAGTGAAAAATTTACAGCAAACTATTGATGAAAAATAAAAATGTACTCTCATGTATTCCCACTAAATAACAGACACACTTTGGAGGCAGTTCAGGGGAGGTTTACTAGATTGATATCTGGAATGAGCGGGTTGTCTTATGAGGAAAGGTTGTTCAGACTGGGCTTGTTTCCACTGGAGTTTAGAAGAGTGAGGGGTGACTTGATTGGAGTATATAAGATCCTGAACGGTATTGACAAGGTGGACGTGGAAAGGATGTTTCCTCTTGTGGGTGAGTCCAGGACTAGGGGGCACTGTTTTAAAATTAGGGGTTGCCCTTTTAGGACAGAAATGAGGAGAAATTTTTTCCCTCAGAGGATTGTGCGATTTTGGAACTCTCTGCCTCCAGAGGCGGGGTCACTGAATATTTTTAAGGTGGAGGTAGATAGATTCTTGATAGGCAAGTGAATCAAAGGTTATCGGAGGTAGATGGGAATGTGGAACTTGAAACACAAACATATCAGCCATGATATTATTGAATGGTGAAGCTGGTTCGAGGGGCCGAATGGTCTACTCCTGCTCCTATTTCCTATGTTCGTATACAGGAAAGTCCTTGTAGCATAAAGACTTTACTTAGAATATTCACTTTTGTGCAAAAAAAAACTTACTGATATAATTCCTTGAACAAGCAAATTAATCCAATGTCATTATCATCGCTAAATTCCCTCACTATCAACATCCTGGGGGATACCATTGACCAGAAACTGAACTGGACCATCCATATAAATACTCTGGCTACAAAAGCAGATCAGAGCTGGGAATTCTGCAGCAAGTAACTCACTTCCTGACTCCCCAAAGCCTATCCACCATCTACAAGGCACAAGTCAGGAATCTGACAGAATACTCTCCACTTGACTGGATGAGTGCAGCTCCAACAACACTCAGCAGCTTAGCACCATCCAGGACAAAGTAGCCCTCTTGATTGGCACCCCTTTATCACCTTAAATATTCATTCACTTCACTACTGACGCACAGTGGCAGCAGTGTGTACCATCTACAAGAAATGCTGCAGCAACTCACCAAGGCTCCTTCAACAGCACCTTCCAAACCCATGACCTCTACCACCTAGAAGGACAAGGGCAGCAGATGCATGGGAAGACCACCACCTGCAGGTTCCCCTCCAAGTCACTCACCATCCTGACTTGGAAATATATCGCCGTTCCTTCACTGTCACTGGGTCAAGATCCTGGAACTCCCTCCCTAACAGCACTGTGGGTGTACCTACACCACATGGACTGCAGCGGTTCAAGGAGGCAGCTCACCACCACCTTCTCAAGGGCAATTAGGGTCAGGCAATAAATGGTGGCCTAGTCAGCGAAGCCAACAACCCGTGAAAGAATAAATGAAATAAAAAGAATAATATTCAATTATCTATAATATTTGCAAATTAGGTAGGAATTCAATTATTTATTCATGAACTCTCCCCAGCCTAAATTTGCGAATGAACAGGGGATGTAGTGACCTCGTAGATAATGGGTTTTACTGCCGTCTATCTGAGCAAGTCTATATTAGCTGGGGAAAGGACCAGAGAGGAAATGAGAACTTTTAATTGTATTTACGCAAACTGCAATGATCTGGAATGCACTGCCAGAAAATTGGTGGAAGCAGATTAAATAATTTTCAGAAGGGAATTGGATATTTATTGAAAAGACTTGCTACAACTGCACAGGGCATTGGTGAGACTCCGCCTAGAGTACTGCATGTACTTTACTTTTGGTCTTCTTACTTAACTGGGGGATATACTTGCACTGGAGCCAGTTCAGAGAATGTTCATTAGGTTAATTCTTGGGATGAAGGGATTGTCTTCTGAAGAAAGGCCCAGCCTGCTCAGCCTACACTCATTAGAGTTTAGGAAAATGAGAGGTGATCCTATTGAAATAATAAGATTCTGAAGGGCCTTGGACAGGGCAGAGGCTGAGAGGATGTCTCCCCTCTTGGGGGAATCTAGAACTAGAAGGCACAGGCCGGGATTTTCCGTGCCCGCTGGTGTCGGGTGTGTTCGGTGGCATAAGCGGACAATATGGCGAGAAGGCCAAAAATTGGTTTCACTTCACCGTGCAACCAGTTTGCGATCATTGATGGTGGGCCGCGTTCCCCGCCATTGGACGTCGGGAGCCTCATTGCAATACATTAGCATATCATTATAATGCCAGCCCGCGGGTCTCATCAACCACCCCTCCAGGATCGTCTGCCCACGTCGGCAGGAAAACACGCCGACGTGTTTCACAACAGCATGGATAAGCCGTGCACTTGGTCGGCTGCACTTCACTCGGGACTTCAAGGTCTGTTTGCCCACCTTGCTTCGGTCAGCACTCGCAGTCACCAGCGCCAGGCTTCACAGACAGCACCACATCACTTTTAGGGGGGGTTCACAGGCAGGCCTCTATCTACCAGATGAGCCAGTGGGTGGCTTTTCACCAGCTGCAGGGCTGGGGGTTGCTTGGGGATAGGAGCGAAGTGGCCTCAGGCAAGGGAAGAGGCTGCAGAACGAGAGCTGAACTGGGGAAGGAGGGTATCCCAGGGTGTGTGTGGGGACACATGTTGATCTGTGCAAGTGGCCTCAAGATGGTGAGGGCTGAGGAGGCAGCCTCCAGAGATGAGGCCAGATGGAGATGTGAGGGGGTGTGTGTGAGAGTGGGTGGTGATGTCCCTTGAGCTGGCAGTGAGTGCGATGCCAGTGAATGAGTGATGGGCTTGAATGTGAGAGTTTAGAGCAATGAGATGGTTGCCATACCCTGGCTGCACGGATGAGATCATTCATCCTCTATCTGCACTGGATGGCCAACCTCTTCTGTGCAGCATTGGCACTGATCACCAGTGCCATTGCCTACCAAGCTGGAGTGGTAATGTTGCTGCCGCTCCTGTGGCCAGAGCGGGGGTACAGGACATCACAGCGGGTCTCAGCCCGTTGATGGTGGGCTGTGTTCCTTGCCAAAAGGCGCTCGAGAGCTGCAGTATTCTTGCCTTTCGGGGCCATATCTTCTTTGCTGAAGTCCTGGGCTGGAAGCACTGAGCATGGCTGTACTTTAATTGTGGTGCCTGGCGTGATGAAGCGATGAGGTGACAGCATGGCAGGCGAATTGGAGCCCGCCCGCTATGGAAGCGGCGTGCATCCTGGGTAATTAACGCATAATTAACGCGGTGAGTTTGGGACGATACGGTGTGAAAAGCCACCATTGCGGCCGGCTATGTTTTTCCTGCCGCTACCGCACTTAGTGCAAATCTGGGATGATTCCGCCCACAGTTTCAAAATAAGGGGTCTCTAAATCATCATTTCTAATGATTAGAGTTGCTAATCTTTGCAAATTCTCTTCCCCAGAGAGAAGTGAGGCTGGGTCATGGAATATATTCAAGACTAAGTTACATTTTTGATCTACAAGAGAGTCGATGGTTACGGGGAACAGGCAGGAAAGTGGAGTTAAGGCCACAATCGGATCAGCCATGATCTTATTTTTTTTCCTTTATTCTTACATGGGATGTGGATGTCACTGGCAAGGCCAGTATTTATTGCCCATTCCTAACTGTCCTTGGCTTGCCAGGCTAGCTCAGAGAAAAAGAGTCAACCCCATTGTAGTGGTTCTGGAGTTACAGAAGGCCACACCAGGTAAGGATGGCATTAGTAAACCAGATGGGTCTTTATGACAATCGTTGATAGTTTCAATGGTCACCATTACTGAGGCTAGCTTTATATTCCAGATTTATTAATTGAATTTAATTTCTACCAGCTGCCCCATAGTGGGATCCGAACTCAAGTACCCAGGGCATTAGCCTGGGCCTCTGGATTAGATTCCAGTTACTGAATGGTGCAGGCAGGTTTGAGGGGCCAAATGACGTACTCCTTCTTATGTTCTTATGAAAATGACGAATCTGGAGGGCTACAGGGAAAGAGCGGAGGAGTGTGAACAATTGGATAGCTCTTTCATAGAGCTGGCACAGGTATGATGGGCTGAGTGGCCTCCTTTGGTATTGTACGATTCTCATTGGCCTCAATACTCTGAATTGTAAAAGGCGGAAAGTCAGCTCGGGTTCCTGATGGCAATAACTTCCTGCTGGAAAGCACGGATATCAAGTATGGACAAGACTCGAGGTCCTGTGATATTTACCTGTCAACACTGACACTATGGCTGAAGAAAGGCTGAACTGACGAGACATCAACAGCTTGCCGGGGTCAGTGCCACTGTCAACCAGCAGGAGTCAGTGAGAGCAAAGCGGGGTGAAAATAAATTAAATTAAATAAAAACAAGAAAAAAAAAATGCAAAGTAAAAGTAACTTTACCTTCCTCAGTTTGCCCCATTTCTGCTGTCGTCTCCATCTTGGCTGCAATCATGCTCTCCTCAAACTGCGCATAGCTATCAAACACTTGAGTGAAATCTCGAACTGTCATCACTGTTTGAATCGCCTCTTCATACACGTCTCTGGCCTACAAGAAATCGCAGAGGTAGCTCTTTTGTTTGCCCATTGAAAATCAGGACGGTGCAAACCAATGAGAGAGGAGAGTGCGAGAGTATATACACCAGAATAAAGGTGAAGGCATAGGTATGTGCGCATGTACCTATGATTAAGGCAAAGGGATGGGTACGTATGTACACCCAGGATAAGGGTGAACAGATGGGGTGCATATGTGCGTAACAAGGGGCCTGTAAAGACTCCAACCGATCACAATAAGTAGTACAGGGATAATCCTCCAATAGCAAGAACACTCCATTTTTGGACAGGTGTAGACATGGAAAAAGTGCAGCACAGATTTATTCAATGTTACAGAGATGAAAGGCTACATTGGCATGGAGAAAGACTTGTGAAGTTAGGACCTTTTTCCTCTAAGCTGAAAAGGTTTAAGGCATGACCTGGTAGAGCTGTGAAGATTATGATGTAGTAAATAGTGATTGATTGATTGGATCCACTGGTTAGTGCGATGGCAATTAGAAAAATAATTATTGGGGATACTAGAATAGCCACACAGGTGGTTAGAATGAGGATTCTCTACCTCAAAACCTCATTGAAGCAGACTATATTCTTTTAAGAGAGTATTAGCTAACCGCTTGTAATAGAGCATGAAAGAAATGAGAAGCAAGCAAGATAGTAGGATCAAACAAGGTGGCCTGTGGGGAAAAATGCCAGCACTAATTTGATGGGCCAAATGGCCTGTTTCTGTGCTGTAACATTCTATGATAAAAGAGGAGCGAACAAAATGGATGTCCATTCAGCACCCACGTGCTGACTAAGATGGGAGAGCTTGGTCAAAATGGGAGCATCACCAAGTTCAGATCTCAACTTTGGTGGTGCCACTGACAATGTTATGTGATGTGCCAGTCTCTCCTCAACATTCCTTCAAAGTGTTAAATGCTCGAATTCTGATTCGTCCTATTTAATATCTTGTTTGAAAAGCAAGCACAGCCCAGGAAACCGCAAGAAGAATAAACAAACCTAACAATGTGAAGGATCATTAATCTAGAGGCTTCACTGCTAACTATGCATAAAGCAACAGTAGAACCAGGGACTGATAGGACTCCTAGCCACACTAATGATGATGGGTACTGTCTCCATTTCACAACTGTTGCGCAATTGTCACGCCAGTTTAAAAACCACCCGTAAAGATCGAACAGGCAGTGGGTCTTTTCTCCAGAAAAGAAATGGCTGAGGGCTGACCTGATAAAAGCCTTTAAGATTATGAAGGGGCTCGATAGAGTAAACATGGAAAAGATGTGGGAGAGTCCAAAACTAGGGGCCGCAAATATGTTGAATTTATTATTCTTTATCTTAAAGAATGGAGGCCTTGTGGTGCAGTGGGTAGCATCCCTGTCTCTGCGTCAGAAGCTCGAGTTCTGAGTCCCACTCCAGGACTTGATGGCCAAGGAGGGTGCGTTCATAGCACGGCCAAACAGGTTGAGTAGCAACTTGTAAAGTCCTTCCAACACACGCCAATGGCGGGCAGTAAGAGCGGGAGAGATTCCTGATCAGCCATGTGACATTGGAGCCTCTACCATCACTGTCCATAGCTCCAGACTACAACATACACATAAAAGTGCATGTTGACACGGCAAATCGGACTCCTTGACGAGGGGGTGGGGGTGGTGGAATTGGCTCAGATGGCCGGTGAGGGTCAGATTGGTGCCAGCAGCACGGGACTCGATCCTGGTTCCGGCTGGGGTGGACTCGAGACGTGCTTCTTTGCCCTACCCATGGTGGAGATCACAGCACTGTGGGTCGAACCTGCCCTCGGGCAGACGACTGAACATAAAGAAGATCTTAAAGAATACTGGAGAAACCTCTTTCCCCAGGGGAAAATTCTATGGATACTGGAAATCGGAAATAAAGACAAAAAATACTCGAAATACTCAGCAGGTTAGGCAGCATCTGTGCAGACAGGAGCGCAGCCCTGAAACATTAACTCCGCTCTGCTCTCCAAAGATGTTGACAGGCCTGCTGAGTATTTCCAGCATTTTCTGTTTTTATTTCTTTATACAGAGTGGTTCAAATGTGGAACTTGGTACCAGGGGTAGTAGCTGAGGATAGATGCCTATAAAGAGAAGTAAGCTAAGTATGACAGAGAAAGGAACAGAAGGATATGCTGACGGGTTTGATTAATTAGGGTGGGAGGAGGCTTGTCTGGAGTGTAAACACTAGTACGGATTAGTTGGGCTGAATGGCCTGTGACAGTGCTACGATTTGTGTAATAGTATATTACAGGTTCCCAAGAGTATAATTTTCATTTTAATTGTGAGAGAGTCAATGCTCTTAACTCCAGAATTTAAGTAACAAGGTAACTTGGGCTAGTCAGCTTTCCATCATAGTCTACAATCACCCGGCTGGTTGGTAATTGTAGCTCCTCATGAGTGTCCAATGACACTACCAATGATTACCAAAACAAAAGTTTTAGAAATGAAAACATGCAAAACAAAAAAGATCAAAAAGCAATTGCAAAGTGTTTTTTCTTAAACTGAATTTTTTTGCTGAGAATGATTAGAATCAGAAATGTTTTATCATTAGTGGAGTTTCTTGTTCAGTTTGGAGCCCATACCTTTTCAAAATGACCACTTCTAATGTAATAATCAGCTAAGGAACACCAGAGCTTCCCTAGTTGGTCAGTGAAGCGGGTCAGGCCACCCCGGATAATGGCCCCAACGTTCAGGGACTTCACCTGGTCTGGGTTTGTAGAAATGAGGTGGCAGAGCTCGTGCCACAGCTGTGGAAAAACAAAGAACTTTTTTAATGCTTTGTTCTCAACTACAGAAAATTAGAATTTGCTTCTGTCCTCACCCGACATTGCACTCTTCATAATCTGCGAGTCACAAAGCAGGGAGAAGGGGAGAGAGAGGGGGAGGGGTGGGTGGGTGGGTGTGTGGCGGAGGGGGAGAGGGAGCAAGGAGGGGGGTGGAGGTATGAGAGGAGACAGGGAGGAAAGGAGAGAGACGGGGGAGGGGGCAGAGGGAGGGGCCCAATTTAGTAATTGTTCAATATGTGGAGAGATCCTGACCAGTCTTTCATTGTGAACCATGTGCATGCTTGCACCATTACAAGAAGTGCACAAACATTAAACTCAAACATTACTCTCCACAAATAGCAATAGGAAATCGATAATTAAAACCGGTTCAGGCTAGCAGGCCACAAAACGGTCAGCTCCACATTGGGATCCGTGAACTGAAGGACGGAGAAGCAGAACAGAACTAGAAGGAAAATACAATGAAGGAAACAGAAGTATCCTGATGCCTTATTGGATACATGCGTGATTGTCTGATGCTGAGCAACACAGGTAAAGAAATTTCAGCTTCAATTTCTCATTGTACACAGTTAGCTCATTTTGCCCAGGGTATTGGTGGGTTGAGGGAGTTGAGGATCAGGGTGTGGGTTATCACCCTGGCTTTCATTATCAACAGCCGTCCAAATAACCTCCTAGTGGAAAGTACACAAGTAAACAGAGGGTCAGAGCTCAGCTGTGAGCTCTGGTGTGTAACCTTTTAAAATATAATGTCTCAATTCACATGACAAACGCTTACTTGATGGAGGTACTGAAGGGCTGCTGGTGCCTAAAGGACTAGTACGATTCAGAGCCTTCAGAAGGCGGGGTTGGGAATTTAATCAAATGTTAGGTCATGCAGTGAAATCTCCATTATCTGCCTTGGTGGAGACAAAGGTGCCCCTCTATCCCAGAAAACAAAATGGCAGACAATCGTGAAACACCAAAATTTGGACATATTCTTACAATACAAAGGAATTATTTTCCATTTTAGCACTGCAGCAAACCATTTTCTTGGTGTACCTGGCATTATAAAGGAGCAATGATGTAGATGCATTCCTGAAGAGACATGCTGTCGAATCTTTTCCTTTTGCACTAATCAGGGCAGATGCAAAAATGCTAAATTTCAGAGGGAAATTTATGCTGGAAGCTACATATACTCATAGGCATGGACCTGTCCACTGCAGGCAAAAGGAACATGTCCAGGCATGGCCCCTTTTCTGAATTAAACAGAAATGTGGAGGGGTAATAGTTCCCTGGTGCATTTTCCATGGCAATGCCTCAATCAATCAGTTGACTTGCCAGCCAGCCAATCAGCACTCCTTTTTTCAATCAGTATAAATTGTTGCTCCCTTTGAAATTTGGCATTCTTGTGTTTGTCCTGATGAGTGCAAGATGAAAAGCTTCGACAGCATGTCTCTTTTTTCAGCAACTCAAGTTCTGTACTACCAAGCGGCTAGATAATTGGCTAGGCTAAAAACTGGCTTACTTGATAGTTTGATTTTCCTTCTTTTGAGACAAATGATTCATCGTTGACGATGGCAGCGAGCCGGACAGCAGCTTCATCCAGGCGATCGATGGAGTGGAGATACTCAATGTATTCCTCAGCGTTTTCAGGAGACAGCTGTGAATATTGAAGGATTTTGAATAACATCAAGGAATTGTATTCATTCAGAAATGAATGGGTGGGGGAGGAGAAAGAAACATGTAGTTTCCTTACCAAACAGCATACAGGCTGCCAATTTACACTTGGGTTATTGAAAAAGACGCGATAAAGCCTGTTACTAGCAAGTGAGTGACCACAGTGGGCCTACCCTCTTGTTGAGAAGTCAACTTTTCCTTCACATATTCCCTAATAGTGAGATCAAGAACTTACAATATGGGACAGTGAAAAACTGTATAGCCATGATCTGTCAATCTGAAGGACAGCATCTGTGCCAACATTTGCCAGTGATTCAACTTTGCCAGCACAGCAAACACAGCTAAACAAATCTATTCCTTCCTCCCTATGGAAAGCTTAAGGGTTGTTGAACAAGGGGAATTCCATAGATATGGCCCCAGATTATAGGAAACTCTACAAAGCATTTTTGGATCTCTGCAGCTCTCCGTTTGTGAGCATGTACAAATCCGTATCTTGCTGCATTTCAGTGAATGCGTGGGAACGTAAGAAATCTGAACAGGAGTATGCCATACGCCACCCTGCCACAAGCCTGCACTGCCAATCAACATCAACATCAAATCAAGACATCCGTCATTGGGAAAATGTTAGAATCTATTATAAAGGATGTAATAGCAGAGCATTTAGAAATACAGAATATAATCAAGCAGAGTGAGCATGGCTTTAAGAAGGAGAAATCATGCCTGACAAATTTATTATAATTCTCTGAGGAAGCAACAAGCAGGATAGATAAAGGGGAACCAGTAGATGTAACACATTTAGATTTCCAAAAGGCATTCGATAAGGTACTGCACATAAAGCTACTTAATAAGATAAGAGCCCTTGGTGTTGGAGGTAATATATTAGCATGGATAGAGGATTGGCTAACTAATTGAAGACAGAGTGTCAAGATAAGGGGGCATTTTCAGGATGGCAACCTGTAACTAGTGGACTGCTACAGGGATCAGTGCTGGGGCCACAATTATTTACAATATATATATTAATGACTTGGATGAAGGAAATGAACATACTATTGCCAAGTTTGCAGATGACATAAAAATAGGTGGGAAGGAAAGTGTTGAGGATGACACAAAGGGTCTACAGACGGATATAGACAGGTTAAGAGAGTAAGCAAAAACTTGACAGATGGAATATAATGTGGGAAAATGTGAGGTTATGCACTTTGTCATGAAGAAGAGGATCTGAATATTATTTAAATGGAGAAAGACTGCAGAAAGCTGCAGCACAGAGAGATTTGGGGGTCCTCATGCATGAATCCCAAAAAGTTAACATACAAGTTCAGCAGGTAATAGGGAAGGCAAATGAAATGTTGGCCTTTATTTCAAAGGAAACGGAGTACAAAAATAGGGAGGTCTTACTAAAACCATACAGTGCACTAGTTAGACCACACCTAAAATACTGTGAACAGTTTTGATCCCCTTATCTAAGGAAAGATATACTGGCATTGGAGGCAGCCCAGAGAAGGTTCTCTAGGTTGATCCAGGGTATGGAGGGATTTTCTTCTGAGAGGTTGAGCAGGTTGGGCCTGTACTCATTGGAGTTTAGGAGAATGAGAGGCGACCTTACTGAAACATATAAGATTCTTAAGGGGCTTGACAGGGTAGGTGATGAAAGGTTATTTCCCCTTGTGGGAAAGGCTAGGACCAGAGGGCATAATCTCAGAGTAAGGGGTCACCCACTTAATACAGAGATAAGGAGGAATTTCTTCTCCCAGAGGGTAGTGAATGTGAGGAATTCTTTACCGCAGAGGGCTGTAGGAGCTGGGCCGTTAAGTATGTTCAAGGCTGAGATAGACAGATTTTCAATCAGTGAGGGAATCAAGGGTTATGGGGAAAACACAGGAAAGTGGAATTGAAGGTTAGCAGATCAGTCATGATTGAATGGCAGAGCAGACTCGATGGGCCAAATGTCCCACTTCTGCTCCTATGTCTTATGGTCTTATCTTCTGCCTCAACTCCACTTTCCCATCTGATCCCTATATACATGGATTTCCTTCGAGTTCAAAAGCCCAACAACCTCAACCTTGAATGTACTGAACATCCATGGTTCTCTGGTGTAGAGATTCTGAAGGTTCACGACCCTCTGAGAGAAGAAATTTCCCCTCAGTCCAGAATAACTAGCTCTTCATCCTGAGACAATGGTTCCTAGCTCCAGACTCTCCAGCCAGGGCAGATAGTTTCTCAGCATTTACCCTGTCAAATCCTCTAAGAATTTTACATGTTTCAATAAGGTTATCTCTCCTTCCAAACGCCAGAGCTCATTCTACTCAATGTCTTAATCATTCATGTCCTCCACTGCTGACCACCAGGCAGAATGTATTCTCCACAAGGTGCACTGCCAAGGCTTCTTTAACAGCATCTCCCAAACCCATGGTCTCCATCTACTAGAAGGACAAGGGTAGCAGGTGTATGGCAATACCGTCACCTGCAAGCTCACCTCCAAGTCACACATCATTCTGATTTGGAAATTAATTGTTGTTCCTTCATTGTCACTGAGTCAAAATTGGGGAACACTTCCTTAATAGCACTGTGGCAGCACCTTCACCACACGGGCTGCAGCAGCTCAAGAAAGCGTACCGCCACATTCTCAAGAGCATCCAGGGTGGGCAATAAACATGGCCTTGCTGGAGTCTCCCACATCCCAAGATTTGTCTTTTATTCATTCATGGGATATGGTCATCACTGGCTAGGCCAACATTGACTGCCCATCCCTAATTGCCTTTGAGAAGGTAATGGTGAGCCACCTTCTTGAACCAGAGTCTATAGCTATGGTATAGGTACACAATGCTGTTAAGAAGGGAGTTCTAGGATTCTGACCCAGCGACAGTGAAGGAATGGCGATATAGTTCCAAGTCAGGAAGGTGAGTGGCTTGGAGGGGAACTTACAGGTAGTGGCGTTTCCATTATCTGCTGCCCTTGTCCTTCTAGGTGATAGAGGTCGTGGATTTGGAAGCTGCTGTCGAAGGAGCCTTGGTGAGCTCCTGCAGTGCATGTTGTAGATGGTACACACTGCTGCCACTGTACGTCGGTGGTGGATGGAGTGAATGTTGAAGGTGATGGTTGGGGTGCCAATCAGGCAGGCTGCTTTGTCCTGGATGGCGTCAAGCTTCTAGAGTGTTGTGGGAGCTGCACTCATCCAGGCAATTAGAGAGTATTCCATCACACTTATGACTTGTGCCTTGTAGATAGTGGACAGACTTTGGGGAATCAGGTGAGTTACTCGCTGCAGAATTCCCATCCTCTGACCTGTTCTTGTAGCCACAGTATTTATATGGTTAGTCCAAATAATCAAATAATAAAAGATCAACTAGTAAGCACTCTTCCACAGGCTGCTTTAACCAGCGATTCTGAAGATCAACTAGAAAAGGATCAACTGTTCCAATAAAACACCCGAGCAGAGGCAAACAGAAATGCCACGTTTACTCTTGTACCTTCAGGTAGCGCCTGTAAACTCGGATTGCAGTCTCTGACAGCGGAAACAGGCGGACAAACCTCAGGTACATGGGCCAAATGCGATAATGCTGGGTGACAGGGAGGGCCCGAAGGGCCCTGTCGAAGGTGCGGCGAGTTCTCGTTATCTTACACTGGTCAACCTGGAACTGACAGTAGTCCAGCCAAATACGCGGCATCTGAAAATTTTAAAAGAAAGTATTGATCGTTTTATTTTGCCCTCCTCCTCCTTGTCCTGAAGTTGCTAACTCATTCTAGTACAGTCAGTCGTCTGTCTTCATTGTATTTAGTTGTATGCAAGTGGTAGGCATTAAATGGGTTTCACTTGTGCCCTAAAAGATAAGAGCAGGCTGAAACAATGTTTGTTGGGTTAGGAGGTGCATGTCTGCAATGTGGATTCTGTAAATAAGTGCTTTTAAAACCCTGTAAAAATTGGCTCAGGTTCTGTCCTACACATTCTAACTTTCTGGAGGGCCCCTCTTCCACGAACATCTCACCCGGGTAGCCAAATTTGGACAAGGACAAAACTATTCAATCGTGGGGACACCACAGTGAAGCTCAGTCCTGTACTCAATTGGGAAATACACAAATTGACAAGTAGTCAGTGAGAATCCAAGCTTAATCTCTGCCACCACCATAGCTCAAGGGCACTAAGGCCAATTAGTATCTCTGTGACTGACATCAGCTAACTGAGCACAATCCACTCCAAAGAACTGATGCTTCAACCCTTTGGGGGCTGTTTATGGATCAGTATAACACAAGTTGGTGTCATTGTACGCTATGCCATCGGGAAACCTTCACCATATTTCTAAACTCATCAAACCCACTACAAAACAGGTTCAGGTCGTAGTGTCATATTGGTGTAACGTATCAAGTCTAGAGGTAACAAGAGAGTGAAGGAGGATGTTGGTGGAATTTGGAGTGAGACAGCAGAAATGGAGGTGGAGGAAAGCAATATTAGTTAGGGACTGAATACGGGGTTTAAACCTCAACTGGAAAGGACCCCCATCAGTTTGAGATATTGTTTATAAGGAGCTGCCTACATCTCATCTACATTATAGTTTCACTTATTAGTGATAGTGATTTGCTGATAAATGATCAAAACAACAGATTTCATTTCTGGAGGTGCGGGGAGTGGGTAGGGGCGCAGGGAGGAAGAGTGGTGCTAGTATTTATGCATTCACCAGTTGTGGGCGTTGCTTGCAAGGCCAGCATTTACTGCCCATTGCCAAATGCCCTTGAGAAGGTGGTGGTGAGCAGTCTATTTGACAACTGAGTGGCTTGCTAGGCGACTTCAGAGGGAAAGTAAAAGTCAACCACCTTGCTGTGGGCCTCGAGTCACATGTAGGCCAGACCAGGTAAGGATGGCAGATTTCCTCTCCAAAACGGTATTAGTAAATCATTTGGGCTTTACACACTCACCATTACTGATCCTAACTTTGATTCCAGATTTATTTAATTCACTGAAATTAAATTCCCCTGCTGTCCTATTGGGATCGGAAGTCATGTCACCAGATCACTAGTCCAGGCCTCTGGGTTACTGGGTGTGTAATAGCAACACTATGCTCCCTTATCCACTAAGTTAGGGCAAACCAATACTCACCTTGTGCATGAAAACCAGGGCTCGCTCATGGCAGTTGTTAACCTCCTCGAACGCAGGGTCTGTGACACATCTCCCCTTCACCTGTTTCCGCCGCTGTTTCAGGTAATTGTACCACAGCTTGTAACTGGGGAAGAGTTAGAAGCAGAATTAACATACAAGACTCTATCATTGTACACAAAATCCTCGGGACATGCCAGAAGAAAACGCTAGGCTCTAAATAGTTTCTCCTAACTTTCTCTCTTCTCCCCTGTTTGTGCTTTCATTGGTTCGGTGGATGTTGACAGATTTTATTTACTATCTTTGTTAATGGTCTGGAGCTAGGAGTCACACGCACAATGCCTGAATTTGCTGAAATGTACAAAGTTTATGAAGGCGGTTTATTTCAACGTTGAACGGGATAAGTTAGGAGAGGATTTAAATGTACTTGTGAATTGGGAAAATGTGTAGTAGGTGAAATGCAAAGGTGTTTCACGTGGGGATGAGAAAACTCCAGGAAGGGACTATAACCTGAAGCGAGAGAAAATAATGTGCATGGAAATAAGTGAGATCTGGTGTCCTGATTGATACCTTGTCTGTCTAGGTTAACATTTTTAACCCAGGTCTCCTAAGTAAAAGCTTCTGACCAAGTAAATTCCATCACTGTTCTCTCTCACACACACAAGAGCTAGGAGCAGGAGGAGGCCATTCAGCCCATCAAGCCTGCTCTGCTTTTCAATAAGATCATGGTCTGGCTGTGGCCTCAACTCCACTTTCCTGTCTGCCCCTCATAACCCTTGACTCCCTTATCAATCAAAAATTGAACTACATTCAATGATCCAGTCTCCACAGCTCTCCGGAGAAGAGAATTCCACAGACTAACGAGAGTAAAAAATTCTTTTCATCACCATCTTAAACCTTTAATTCATGTCCTCTGGTTCTAGACTTCCTCTCAGTGTCAAGTCCCCTCAATCTTTTTTTTAAATTCATTCATGGGATGTGGCCGTCGCTGGCTGGGACAGTATTTATTCCTAATCGCCCTTGCCCAGAGGGCATTTAAGAGCCAACCACATTGCTCTGGGTCTGGAGTCACATGTAGGGCCAGAGGAGGCAAGGACGGCAGATTTCCTTCCCTAAAGGACATTAGTGAATCAAATGGGTTTTTACAACAGTCAACAATGGTTTCACGCTCATCATTAGACTTCTAATTCCACCATCTGCCAGGGTGGGATTCGAACCCGGGTCCCCAGAGCATTACCCTGGGTCTCTGGATTACTAGCCCAGCTACAATACCACTACACCATCGCCGCCATTTGTTATATGTTTCAATAAGGTCATCTCTCATTCTTCTAAACTCCAGTGGGCATAGGCCCAACCTGCTCAACCTTTCCTCATAAAATAATCTCTTCATCCCAGGAATCAGTTGAGTGCATCTTCTCTGAGCTGCTTCCAATCCAATTGTATCCTTTCTTTTAATTAAGGAGACCAAAACTGGACAGAGTACTTTGAGGGAGCGAGAGAGAGTGCTGGGAGAGAGAGACAGGCCTGTTAGTTTGATGTCAGTAGCCAGGAAAATATTAAAATCTATTATAAGTGGTGTGATAGCTGGAAACTTGGAAAATAATGATATTAGGCAATCATGTTTGACAAATCTGTTGGAGATTTTTTGAGGATGTTACTTGTAGCATAATGGAGAACCAATGGATGTAGTGTATTTGGATTTCCAGAAGGTTTTCGATAAGATCCCACACCAGTTAGTAAACAAATGTAGAACATATAGGATTGGGGGTAACATATTGCTATGGCTTGAGAATTGGTTAACAGACAGAAAACAGCGTGGGAATAAATGGGTCATTCTCAAGATGGGAGGCTGTTACTAGTGGGGTACTGCAATGGTCAGCGCTTGGGCCACAGCTGTTCACAATCTAGAAAAATGATTTGCATGTGGGGAAAAAATGTAATATTTCTAAATTTGCTGATGACACAAAGCTAGGTGGGAATGTGAGTTGTGAGGAGGATGCAAGGAGGCTTCAAGGGGACTTGGACAGGCTAAGTGAATGGGCAAGATCATGACAGATTGAATATAATGTGAATAAGTGTGAAGTCATCCACTTTGGTAGAAAAACATAAAGGCAGATTATTTCTTAAGTGGTGAGAGGTTGGGGAGTGTTGATGCCCAAAGGGACCTGGGTGTCCTTGTTCATGAGTCACTAGAAGCTACCATGCAGGTGCAGCAAACAATTGGGAAGGCAAATGGTATGATGGCCTTCAATGCAAGGGAATTTGAGTCCAGGAGTAAAGATACCTTGCTGCAATTGCATAGAGCCTTGGTGAAACCACATATGGATTATTGTGTACAGTTTTGGTCTCCTTATCTGAGGAAGGATGCATTTGTCATGGAGGGAGTGCAACAGTGGTTCACCAGACTAATCCCTGGGATAGCGGGATTGTTTTATGAGGAGAGGTTGAGGAAACTGGGCCTGTATTCTCCAGGGTTTCAAAGAATATGGGGTGATCTCATTAAAACTTACAAAAATCTTGCAGGGCGTGACAGGGCAGATGCGGATAGGATGTTTCCCCTGGCTAGTGAGTTTAGAACCAAGGGACACAGTTTCTGAATAAGGGGCAGGCCACTTAAGGCTGAGATG
Source organism: Cetorhinus maximus (assembly GCF_964194155.1). Classification (NCBI taxonomy): domain Eukaryota; kingdom Metazoa; phylum Chordata; class Chondrichthyes; order Lamniformes; family Cetorhinidae; genus Cetorhinus; species Cetorhinus maximus. Next base: position 26,708,900 of record NC_135906.1, on the reverse strand, counting down.
AGGAGGAATTTCTTCACTCAGAGGGTGATGAATCTTTGGAATTCTCTGCCCCAGAGGGCTGTGGAGGCTCAGTCATTGAGTATGTTCAAGACAGAGATCAATAGATTTCTGGATACTAATGACATCAAGGGCTATGGGGATAGTGGGAAAAAGGGCGTAAGAGTTAGATGATCAGCCATGATCTGTTCGAATGGCGCAGCAGGCTCGATGGGCCAAATGGTCTACTCCCGCTCTTACTGCCTATGTTCCTACTCCAGATGCGGTCTTACAAAGACTCTGTACAGTTATAGCAACACTACCCTACTTTATACTCCTTGGAATAGAGGCCACCATTCCATTTGCTTTGATACCGTTCAATTTGTCTTCCTGCCTCACCATGGACAATAGAGATGTCAATACTTAATGGGTGTTAGACGAATATGAAACGAGTCTCTTTGACCTTTCATTGTATTGTGATGGCCCCTTCCCTCAAAACACTCAAAGTTTGAAAGGCCACAACACAGGATGTGTATTGGCCCAAACCACTACCTTATTTGGGAAAGCTATTTGGGCTTGTATACATATTGGACCTGTATGGGTAAGGCAGCCATGCTTGTGCCTGCTTTAAAAAGTTACAGCAAAAGCTGTTCGGATGAGAGAAACACCATGAGGGATACCATCTGAAAGGCCATTGAACCAGCTGCAAGATAATGCAGTCAAGATAAAACAGCTATAAAGAGGGAGAAGGACTCTCCCCCCCCCCCCAATCTATTCCAACTTCATGTTCACCTGAGAGCTTACCTGACCACTTCAATGGCAAGAAGCCTCGCAGCTTACTGAGAATCCTCTGCTTTTACCAGACCTCTACTCCAGCTAAAGCATTAACTTAGCTAAGAAACTACAGGCCGGCTATGAAAGAGACTGAAATAATACCAGATGCTAACTCTATTGTTTCGTTATTCATCCGTATCCAATCTTTGTGTCTATCGTAGTGTGTACGTTTTAAACATCCGAGGCAAGTGTGTGTTGATAACTAATCTTTATTTTTAAAAACACAAAAGCTTGTTGCTGGAAATTATTTTAATTGGGACAAAACATTCAGAGTAAGAACACACAGTAACTTCACACACAAAAAAAAAGCTTTGATCATGAACAATAAACACAAACTCTACCTGTGACAGTATGAACTGACAAATGATCTATCCCCAAAATGCAACCCAATCTTTCTTCTAGTGTGGACTGACTTGCAACATTTTCTATTTTTATTTCAGATCCCATTTTTTTTCCCCTTTTAATTCATTCAAATAATAAGGTGGACATAGGAAAGAGGTTTCCCATGTGGGACAGGGGGCGGTGGAGTCTAAAGCTGGGGGTCATAAACATAAAATAATCACCAATCAATCCATTAAGTAATTCAGGGGGAAACTCCTTTACCCAGAGAGTGGTTAGAATATGGAACTCGCTACCACAAGGAGTAGTTGAGCAAACAACATAAGGAGAAACTAGATAAACAGGTGATGAAAGGAATAGAACTATACACCGGGTTAAATTAAGTAAGGTGGAAGGAGGCTCGTACTGAGCATAAACAGTGGCACTGACCAGGTGGGTCAAGTGGTCTGGTTCCAAACTATACTTACATGCAAGCACTTTTATTCTAAAAGTGAGATATCTCCCATGATGTTGATCACAGTTGGCATTTGTTCTGGAACCTGCTTGCAAGCTGTCTGCACTCCTCTGAAGCAACTGCTCCAGCTAGGCAAAGCCAACTGATTCTAGCTGCGTTTAAACTACTGCAGTCAAGGATTATTGGAAATGTCATGTTCCAGGGCAAAGATTACTTTCCATAAACGTATGACGGACGCACGCAAGATGCAAAACTTTGATCTGTGCAAAAACGACTAATATTTTTGAGCAAGCCAGTAGCTTTTTTCAGCTATCCATCTTAGGAGTCTCAGTTTCCCCCCCTGTAATCAGAAAGCAACACTGCTCCTGAAGGGAACAGTTTTCACAATACCTGCCAGGAAGTTCTTTGAGTGCTCTCTCGTAGATCATGTTCACAACATGTTTGGGCGCAGACTGTTTATACTCAATGTAGCGGATCCAGCATTTAACGGAATAAGGATTGCGAATGATCTCTTCTTCGTAAGGCAGATCATCTTCCTCCTGTCAAAGAGATTCAGATAAGTGAACTGAGTGAAGACAAGGGGACACAAGAAAAAGTCACCAGTCAATCAGGCTCTTGGGCAAAGACTGGGTGTACTGGCGACGTGTTAAACATCTGTTCTGCCAGCGCAAACAGCAGCAACTTGGTAAAACAAAACTAATCTGAGAGTTATTGATTTACGTATGAAAAAGCTCCTTTGAAAACTTTCTTTGCAAACCTTTCTAACACCCCTCCAAAAGTAGTAGATATTTTGGTGCTTATCGATTAGTGTTGCTCGGAATTATACGTGATTTACTCAGTGAGTGTGTTTCCTTTGCGTTGTGTGTAACAGCCAGGTCCAAACTGTAACTAACTGGTATATAAAAATGTACAATCTTTACACCCCAAAACTACTTAGAGAACACAAGCTGCAAGACTTGGCCTGAACAACCAACACCCAGCTTTATATACATTAGACAAAGGGTGGCCAATGACCTCCTATGCTGTGTATGTGGCTTTTTTTAATTCTTTCACGGGATGCAGGCATCCCTAATTGCCCTTGAACTGAACATTTCAGAGGGCACCCACATCATCTCCTTGGTGTAGTCACATGTAGGCCAGACTAAAGGATATTAGTGAACCAGATGGGTCTTTATAACAATCAATGAAAGTTTCATGGTCACTATTACTGAGGCTAGCTTTACATTCCAGGTGATTTTTTTTTAATTCATTAAATTTAAATTCCACCAGCTGCCGTGGTGGGATTTGAACCCCTTACCCCCAGATCATTAGTCTGGGTCACTAGTCCAGTGACATTACCACTATGCCACCATCTGCCCCTGTGCTAGGGTTATTCTGATTGTACACTTTAACAGCCCAATGAGGCACCTGAACTGCCATCAGAACTTAGGTTTGCTTAGTAATTTTTTTCCTTGATGTCCACATCTGCTGGTAATCATCATTAGCTGGACTGCTTACATTCACAGAATCTAAAGGATGTAGGCCATTGCTCAACATTCAGTGCAGAATTTAAAAAAAGAGCAGTATCTTTATGGCAGTACCTCCATGTAAGTTGAGCACTGCAATCCACAGAGATGATGCATAAACTATGGACAAGAACAATCTGCTTATCACCTCTCAGGACTTCCCAAAGCAATTCCCATTAAACGAGTTACTTTTTGAAGCACATTCACTACTGTTGCCCTTTGGGTTCAAGCCCCACTTCAGGACTTCAGCAAGGCGGACACTCTTATATATTACTGAAGCAGCGCTGCACTGTCGGAGGTGCCGTCTTTTGGATGGGATGCCAAACCGAGTCTGCCTTCTCCGGTGGAGATAAAAGATCCCATGGGACTATTTTCAAGAGCTGGGGGGTTTCCACCCGGTCTCCTGGTCGATTCTCACCCGGCGTTGACACAAAAACGCCGACGACCTGGTCACGATCACGTTGCTGCTGGTTGGGAGCTTGCTGTGCGCAAACTGGCTGCTGCGTTTCCTCCATCGCGCGGCAACGAAGTACCTCACTGGCTGTAGAGCGCGTTGAGGTGTCCTGAGGCTGTGAAAGGCGCTATATCAATGCAAGTTCTCCCTTTCACACCGTTGGGTAGCAGCAGCCACCCTGACTTGCTCACTGCTGGATGGGGGGAACTGCCTCTGATCAGCCCTGCGGTGACAGTATAACTAGGTTCCCTACCCCAGCCGGTACTGACCAGTGAGGCAGCAAAGACCCTGACACATTCACACTGGACAGTCCCCTGGCTCTGTCATGTGGGTTTGGCATATTGCGTCTGCATTTTTTTTACAAGCCATTTTATTCAATTAAGTCCAAAACGAATTAAATTTTAAAAAAAAAGAAAAACCTGGGGGTCAACCCAAGGAGCTGCCAATGGCCCCCGGAGGCCGCAGCCGGGCTGACAATAAATCGAGCCCGAGGCTTCCGCTGAGGCCTACCCACGGAAACTGGCTCAGCCGATTGGGGACGATGGATTAGGGGTTACTAACCGACCGTTCGTGGTTTACTTACAAAAATAACATCGGTTTTCCGTAATAAGCTGCTCATTTCATAAAGCGGCCACTTCCAGCGCCGAGAGTGCGTGAAGTAAACGGACTGAACCCAGGTCCCCGCCCCTCATCGCGCTGATTGGCGGCTGGGCCGTACAACGTCGTTGTCTTCTGACTACTAATTGGGTATAACTATGATTGACGTTTGAATAAACCAATGGACTGTAGCCTCGCCCTCTTTGACTCTCTTGGATCAGGCTGTCGTGATTGGCATTCAATGCCAGAGGATGATTGGATAGCTCAATAAACCTTGTGATTGGATGGCGTTCCGCACATGGAACCAGCCCCTCTTAGTCCTTATTGGACAAGGTGGTCTGATTGACACTAGATATTGTACAGTTATTGGAGCATTCCAGTGTCCCCGCCCCTCTCTGTGTGACTGGTAAAATATTAATTTTGGCAAAATACTGAAATGTAATTGGTTTAGATATAATGATTGACAGGTTTTAATGAGTAACAATGGTGTTGAATAAGGCCAGCCAGTTGGATTTAATGTCCCCCTGCTCTTGTAAAATGAATGTTTTTTCTACTATGGAGCCAATAGTTGGCATATTATATAAATTATTCATTCTTTATATATTATAGAGTATATATAAAGTTTGATATTAACTGATAGAGAAAACATGGAATCCATCATTATTGTGAAAGTATTTTTTGCAGAAATATCAATGTTAATATCTATTGCATGTCGATTGACGTGAATTGTCTGCAGGGTGTAAATTGTGAGCCAAAACTCTTTTACTCCCAGCTCTTTCGAGCATGGCTGAGATTGGGAACTCACTGAATAGCAGCAACAGCTGCCATATAAATGAAGCAAAATGAAAGGAAAAGGGGCAATAAAGGCAATAATATCTTTTTTAAAACTTCTATTATATTTCACCTTTAACGTGCTGAAACGTCCCAAGATGCATCACAGGATCATTATAAAACAAAATATGACACCGAGCCACAAAAGGAGATATTAGGACAGATGGCTGAAAGCTTGGTCAAAGAGGTAGATTTTAAGGAGTGTTTTAAAGGAGGAAAGCGATGTAGAGAGGTATAGGGAGCTGGGAATTCCAGGTGTTGGGGTTTAAGCAACTGAAGGACTGACCACCAATGGTGGGGTGATTAAAATCGGGGATACTCAAAAGGCCAGAATTAGATGAACGCAGATATCTCGGAGGGTTGTGGGGCTGGAGGAGGTTACAGAGGTAGGGAGGGGCAAGGCTATAGAAAGATTTGAAAGCAAGGGTGAAAGTTTATAAATTAAAACGATGCTTGACTGGGACCTGACGTAGGTTGGCGAGCACAGTGCTGATAGGGGATTGGGATTTGCTGCCAATCAAGGCATGAGCAGCTGAGTTTTGGATAACCTCAAATTCAGTCGGTAAGATGCGGAAGAGCAGCCGGGAGTGCATTGGAATAGTTGTGCCCAGAGGTAACAAAGGCATGAATGAGGATTTCAGTAGGCTGTGAACTAAGATAGGGATGAAATGAGGCTTTGTTGCAGAGGTGGAAATAGGCAGTATTAATGTTGGCATGAATATGAGGTCACAAGCTCATCTCAGGATCAAATGGTGAGAAATCCTGGATACGTGTACTGTATCCAAACTTTATACTTTGCTGTCTTTGTTAAAGTGGCCGTGGATATTAATTCCAGGTGTTTTTCAGAAATCCATTCCATGTTTTGTGAGGTATGGTAGAGGCTACAGAAGCCAGCAGGAAGATGAATCTCAGCAAGGTGATTGACAGGAGGATATGATGGGGTGAATATGGCGGTTGTTAACCTGTTGCTAAGACAAAGGGAGAAAACCGGAGGTGAGAAACAGATAAGGTTATTTGAGTCACTCTCACTGTCACTGCGTGGGTGATGTTTTTACTTGCTGGTCTTCCAGCGCAAAGAGTTGTCTTCGACCAAGTGTTGCAGACTGGCACATTCCAAGGTTCAGGACTACATGCTGAGGGACGCACTAAAGCTTGGGACAGCCGCCACAAAGGCGCAATGGGGAAAGGTCATAGTCTAAGATCTTTCAGCCATAGCGCACTGAGGATCTGGAAACTGTGTAAAACTCCTCAAGCTGTATGATGGGATGGAATGTATATTGTAAATATCAGGGGTATTGAAATTGTAATGAGGCACCTCAGAGAGGAACATGCTGTATGAAGTTATTACACCTTTTGTAATTTCCAATTTGAAATATTTTGCTCTCAGGCTCCATGCCTGACATGGAATGTATATTGTAAATATCAAGAGTACCACCATTGTGTAGAGGCACCTAAGAGTGGAACGTACTCTATGGAGACAAGTCAAATTTTATTGCACTTTCTGTATTTTTCACATAGAAGTGTTTTGTAATGTACTTTTACAAATTTTATGAATAAAGTATATTGTTGGAAAAGAAAATACTTTGGCTCAGATCATCAATTTGTTTTAGCTTCAACAACAAATGGGTTTTCCACTCCACCATCATCAAGATCATCACCCAGGAGCAGAAGGTGAGAATCTATCCCTATGGAACATCTTATCTTCTTTGTCAATGATGTAAATTAGGTGAAAAACCTTAACGGCTGTTACCCTAAACTGATTTACGACAGTTGTTTTAAAGTTGTGTCTGCTGCAAAACTGCCGAAAAAAGTCAGTCCAAAGAGAAGCATGTGTCATAAATGAGTTCATAGGGCCACACTGTCACTGATTGGCTGAAGGTGGATGATGCCATAGCCATGTGGATGCTGCATGGGGTTGAAGATATGGAAGGACCTACCTTAATGGGGGAAGGACAGAACAGGAGCAAAGAAACAAGGAACAACCTGTTTCTACACATGGTCACCTGTTCTTTGACAGATAGGGAGTAACATCTATCTTTTGTATTTAGTGCCTTGCTGCTAGATCAAGTTGTATTGTAATCACTAAAATTATTGATGCTGCTGGTTGTTTTGTCAATTGAACAACGTAACCAATAACATATTATGGAGAGAATTAAGTGGGAATATAGATTTTCCATTTTAAAATCAAGATTTGGTGTCCAATTTCCATTTTCGAAATATCTGACTTGTCAACTCAAAGATTGAAAAAAACAGACAGGACAACTCAGTTCTACGAGCTGGCTTTCCCGGTGTAAACTGGCACCAACACATCTTGCCCTGACGTTGGTGTATTATCGTGAAAACCCAACTGTTTCTCCAATTCCTTCAGGGGAGGAAATCTGCCATCCTTCCCTGGTCTGGCCTTCATGCGACTCCAGATCCACAGCAGTGTACTTGACTTTTAACTGTCCTCTGAAATGGAGTAGCAAGCTACTCAGTTGTAGTCACTTGGTAGTACAGAACTTGAGTATTTCTTAAAAAAGAGACATGCTGTTGAAGCTTTTTGTCTTGCACTCATCAGGACAGTTTCACAAGAATACCAAATCTCAAAGAGAACAATTTATACTGCATGAGGAGAGGGTGCTGATTGGTTGGCAAGCGTATGTCCTGATGAGTGCAAGACAGACAGCTTTGACAGCATGTCTCTTTTTTCGGCAATACTCAGTTGTATTAAACTGCTAATGGGAAAGTCATTCTGAGTATATCAACCACTTGAGCTGCAGCAGTTCAAGAACATTGCTCAAGGGCAATTAGGGATGGGCAATAAATGCCAGTCTTGCCATCAATGCTCACTTATCAAGAATGAATAAAAGAAATTATTAACGAACATTGTAAGACTATCATATGACATTCTGCCATCTGCCATTTTAACCCATGGTTAATGATTTTGTCAAAGTGTTCATGTTGTCACATGAACAAGTGAATGTGTCAAATCTCAGACATTTTATAATGGAGAGTAACTACAAATTATTGGAGTTTTCTTGACATGAAGTGTACTCTATATTAAAATTCACTTGGGCTGAAGAGAGTGGGATGGAAGTGAAGAGACATTGAACAGAAAATAGGCAATTGAAGCTCAGTTATATGTCAAACATGCAACATTTAGATATCTTTATTAATATTTTGTACCAATTCTCAATGAAAACACAGTCAGAGCGATACACTCTGTTTCAATGACAATTAATAAATGATGACTGGTATTATTACACGATGGTTCTAAGCATATTTGAAACAATTTTTAAAGAGGTTTGAACATATCAGGGTGCTGCAGTTTAACAAGAGGGAAGACCAGGCCAATACGGTCAAATGTCTGCCTCAGTTTAGCAAAAACCACAAAACCACAACAGAGAGCAAAAAAGGTTTGCCTCAAACAAGGAGTGTTCGCAAGAATTAATATTTAAGGGAAATGATTCAGTATTATGGTCCATTTGCTTTTCCTCTGGCAGTTTCTCACACACTCTCGATTAGTCAGGTCAACAGCAATTTCGTCAGGTTCAACTGGAATCCAACCCTGACTTGTTCATTCAGCTTCGAAGTCTGAAACAATACAGGATTAAATGACTGATTCTAAAGTCACAATAGATTAACTGGGACAAAGTTATGATGTCTCGCGTAATGCTTAAGTAGGTAAAGCACCGTGATCGCTCAAAAAAAATACAGAGCACTGTTAATAAGCGCAGCATTATTTTATCTGTCTTCCAGTTACTGATGCATTCATCAACACCTTTAAAAAGTATTTTTGGCTAATGGCTGGTTAACAGGAGGAACGAAGGCTTTGAAGATGAGTAAAATAAGCATGAGATCAGATGCTTACAAAGAGAGTGACGTGTCAGTTGTGGCTCAGCGGGTCTTGTTCTCATCTCTGAGCCAGATGGTTGTGGGTTTGAGCCCCAGAGCCTTCAGACCATTCTGTACCTACTTCTGAGGGTGTAATGCACTGCCTTAGGTGCTAAATTTTGGATGAGAGGTTAAACCAAAGGCCCACCTGCCCTTTCAGGTGGATGTAGATGATTCCATGGCACTATTTTGAAGAAGAGTAGGGGTGTTCTCCCTGGTGTCCTGGCTAATATTTATTGCAAAAATAGATTATATGGTCATTGTCACATTGCTGTTTGTGGGAGCTTGCTGTGCACAAAGTGGCTGGCGCGTTCCTACATAATAACTTCAAAAGTGCTTCATTGGTTGTGATGCATTTTGAAATGTCCTGAGGCTATGAAAGGCACTATATAAATGTAAGTCCTCCTTGGCTATATAATGCAAATTGAGTGGTCTAGATTAGAATCTTACAGCTACGTTTGATTTAAAATGGGAAGACGGAAGCTAGCTTTCTCTCACTAGATTGAGTGAGTTAGATAAGAGTTTGTGATTATGGTCTGTGTGCATGGTTCATGGAAGGAATGAATGAATGTTTTTTCTCACTCCATACACCCTTACAATCCTATGAATACTTCTGCTAACTTATACCAAGTGTTGGGTGACCTTATTGATTGGGCTGAATGGAAGAGTTGCTGAGTCTGAGTGTAATTATCAGTACAGATACCAGCTGAAAGGTTCCACTATTTATAATAACCCAGGAGTTTATCAACTTCAACTACATTCAGTGCTGATGGGGGTGTTAGGGAGCGTGGAATGGGAAAAGACCATTCAACTCAACAAGGTGATTTAGAATCATAGAAAGTTTACAGCACAGAAAGAGGCCACTCGGCCCATCCTGTCTGCCCCGGTTGAAAAACGAGCCCCCCGGGCCTAATCCCACTTTCCAGCATTTGGTCCGCAGCCCTGCAGGTTATGGCAGTTCAGGTGCACATCCAGACACCTTTTCAATGAGTTGAGGGTTTCTGCCTGTACAAGGCAGTGAGTTCCAGACCTCCACAACCCTCTGGGTGAAAATGTTCTTCCTCATCTCCCCTCTAATCTTTTGACCAATCACTTTAAATCTATGCCCCCTAGTCACTGACCTCTCTGCTAAAGTAAATAGGCCCTTCCCATCCACTCTATCCAGGCCCCTCACAATTTTGTACATCTCAATCAAACTTCCCCTTCCATATGAACCACTCATTCTAACTGGGGCATGCTGCTGCCCATTTGATCTTCTGCTTGCCATGGTACATTCATCCCTCTAATTCATTAATACCCTCATGATGACATCCATCATCATCTTGAAGGTCCCTAAATGCACCTTGCCTCTCCTATCCTACTTGCTCACTCTTTCAGTTAAGGAAATTCTTCTCTACTGAAGATGGTCTCTAAATAGAGGGGTACTTTTTACAAAAGTGTGCTCCAGGCGCAGAGTCTCACACACCGGGACAATATCAACAGGGTCCAGGAGAGGGGTGGGGGTACAGACGGTGCCAAACACTGGGTTCCAGGGTCTGTGGGAGGGTGCAGGGGGGGGTGCAGGCTTGGTGTTTCAAACAGTTTCTCATTGCCCACACTGAACAGCCAGCGCTGCAGACCTGAAAGACCAGCTTAAAAAAAACCAGATCTGTCAGGCTGAGAGTTCCGATATTTTCTAAGCCGGTCTGTCAGTGTCAGTGTCAATTTCATTAGTTGCTGTTGCTGCTTCCGACCTTCGGGCAGCTTTGTGATTCCCATTTTTTCTTTTGAAAATCACGCCCGGAAACCACGAAGCTGCCCGAAGGTGGGAAGCAGCAGCAGCAACTGAGATTGTTCCTGCTCGAAAAATGGTAAATCACATCCCTGTAATTTTACAACCAATTGGATGCTGTTTGTGGGGGGGGGGGGGGGGGGGGGCGGGAGGGTTTGGATGGGGGCTGGAAGAAGGTTGGAGGGGGGGTTGGGGAAAGGTTGGGGGGAGAAGGTTTGGGGGAGAGGTGGGGGAAGGTTGGATGGGGAGTTGGGAGAAAGGTTGGAGGGAGAAGGTTGGGGGGGTTGGGAGAAGGTTGGAGGAAGAGGTGGGGGAAGGTTGGATGGGGAGTTGGGGAAGATTGGAGTGGGGATAAGGGAAGTTTGGAGGGGAGGTTGGGGGGAAGTTGGGGGAATCTTGGAGGGAAGGTTGGAGGGTGAGTTGGGGGGGAAGGTTGGAGGGGGGGTTGGGGGGTGAGTTGGGGGAAGGTTGGAGGAGAGATTGGGGGAAGGTTAGAGGGGAAGTTGGGGGCAAGGTTGGAGGGTGGGTTTGGGGAAAGGTTGGAGGGTGGGTTTGGGGAAGGTTGGAGGGTGGGTTTGGGGAAGGTTGGAGGGTGGGTTTGGGGAAAGGTTGGAGGATGGGTTGGGGGAGGCTCAGGAGGGTTGTGGGAGGTTGGGGGGGCTGGAGAGGGTGTTGGGGGGCAGGTTAGGGGGAGGTGTTGGGGGGAGATTAGCTACAGATTTGAATTGTTTTGTAAATGTGGTTATTTCTTTGTAGCCACTTTCCCAACATCAGTTGATTGCTCTGTGATTAATTATCTTTAGAGAATCAGCATTGGGCCTCCAATTTCCCCGTTGCTACAGTCACTCTGCCTACCTCATGCATGTGTAATGAAAGAAAGACAAAACCTACATTTCCACAGAATTTTAACAGCACAGAAGGAGGCCATTCAGCCCATCGTGTCTGCAACGACTCTCAAAATGAGCATTATGACCTAGCGCCATTGCCCTGCCTTTTCCCCGTACTCCTGCACATTGTTTCTATTCAAATAATCATCTAATACCCCCTTGAATGCACAGTTGAACCTGCTTCCACCTCACTTCAGATAGTGCATTCCAGACCTGAACCACTCACTGTGTGATTTATACAGCACCTTTCACAATGTCCCAAATCGCTTTACAGCCAATCAATTGCTTCTGAGTTGTAGCCACTGGTACAATGTTGGCAATGTTATCAAATGGCAGAACAGGCTCGAGGGGCCGAATCGCCTACTCCTGCTCCTAATATGTATGAGTGTATGTCATTCTGGGATGGATGAGATGAGCTGGGCCAGGTGGCCTTTGTCATTCATAATTATCTTGTGAACAGGGGGTGGAATCATGGCTGGAGTTCTGTTTAATTTGTTGCTAATGAAAGTTCACTGTGAGCGGGCTTTGTGGGGTGAGATTGCCAGGACATGAGTGTGCAATGGGCTCATAGTGAATCAGTAACCTGTTTTACACTGCACATGATTCTCAAGCATCTTTTCCATTGACTTCAATCTTGTCCTTTTGTCTACTTACCTATAATCTCACTCTACCTTGGTGCTTTTTATGAGTTTTTGAGGTTTGAAATATTGTGATAAAGTTCTGTTGCATAGCAGATATTGAAAATATCTTGTAGTGAGAAGCAGCGATCAGCAGAGGCTTCAGACTCGCTGATCACGAAACAGATACAATTGTGAACTGTTCAGTCTTTGCTCTCTGGTCTCTCAAAAGTTCTGTTGCCCATGTCATGACAGTGGATCACAGTCGAACTCCTTACAGGTATATGGAACTTTTTGAGGAAGATATTTTTTTTTTAAAAAAGGACATAGAAGCAAAAGCTGGCTGAGACTGCACAATGACTACTTTCTGGAAAACTCTTATGTGGATTATACTTGACTGACTAGTCCAGAGAGGCCTTGGAATGTCCCACCTAAAAAGGTGTCAAGATCCACTTCAGACAGAGACACTTGAAAGGGAGAGATGCAATGCAAAAGACTGAACTTTAATCTCCTGTGGTTGAGGAGACAATGGAGACTGATTATCACATCTCATCAGAAACCATCTCCAGTTGAGTTATGTCTCAGATTGTGGACATGATTTGAGTTGAAAGAAAACAGATTCTTGGCAAAAGACACGTTTGCTTTTTTTCCCTGCCAGGTATATACAAGAAAAGGGGTTAAAAAGCCAGCTGCAAACCTGATCTGTGTGCTCTAGTTCTAGTTCTGTGTGTCTAGTGTGTACTGTGAAAGTCACAGCAGAAGAACAGCAACTAGGCACCCCTGGAGCTTGCAGGTAAACGTCTCTCTCTCTCTCTCTCTCTCTCTGGCTGGAGGCAAGTCAGCAAAGCCACAGTCAAAAAGGAAATAGGACAGATCCTTCAGCTAACCTGCGGAACCAAGTGTCTCCAAGCCAACTGCTCAACTGCCAAAGTCAGCTCTACCGGAATCACCCATCTTAACGGCCGCAACATTTCACCATCCACTCCTCACGGACAAACCAAAGACTGATTCGTATATTTTTAAAACTTTTATTATTGTACTGAACTTCTCATTTCTAATTTGTGTGTATGTGTGTTGCATTTTTATTATTTTTTCCTCAGGTTTTAGTAACTAATAAACTTATTCTTTCTTTGACTCAAGAAGGCCTAGTTAAATTGGCTCCATCTAAAACATAAATACATTTGGAATAGGGAAAGGCATCCATGAGGGATAAAATTAACCTTGCTGCAACCAACCAAGGGGGTTGAATAAAGAAGGGGAGCCAGCTCATTTCTCCTCACCCGGGGGCATAACAAAATTGGGGTCCCGTTCAGGAAGTGAACAATTTGGGGTATCTCACCTGGGGAATGGTCATAATGCACAGACATACCCAAGGGCCCAGAAACAGGAGCAGCACCAGGGCCTGAAAATCAGAAAACTTGACCTTATGTCTGAATTGCCAACACGCGTTCCTATTGATGAGGAATTGGGAGCACCCTTCATAAAGTTAACTTTTTATTTCTTAATAATTTAAAGTGATTCCATTCATACCTTCATACCTCATTCCAAGAGAATTTTCTGAGTTTATACTATCTATACCACATAGTATTCTCTGTACCTCAATGAGGTTCCTCCTACCCTTTAGATACCTTCTGTCTAGATTATGCTTCTCGCATCCTACCCCATCCTGTTCAGAGTTAGGACTAGGTGTGTAAATGTATCATTTCATTTTGATGATCTTGCCTTCAGCCTCCTGGACCCTTCTGCTCTAGAATTCCTTCTCAAAGCCCCTAGACCCTTTGGTCACTCTTGTTCACATCTCCTTCTTTGGTTTGACAGCCATTTTGTATCTCTGTGGTTATATTATGGGATATTTTTCGATATGAAAGGTGCTTTACAACCTCATGGTGTTGATAAAAAGAATAAATGAGTAAAGCACACTAGAACAAAACATGCCCCAACAGCACAGTCATCACTGTAATGCTGCTGAACATAGTGACACATGGGGCTGAATTTCATGCCTGGGTCAGGTTGGCAGATGGGTGCAACGCTATGGGCGCTGTTCCCGACACCTACCCGCTGGCCCCCATTGCCATTTTACCCATGCCGGGAAGACGTTGAAATGCCCACTCGCTTGTGGGCCAATTGAGGCCGTTAAATGGCTATTAATTGGCCACTTAAGGGTCTCAACCCATCACTTCTGGGATTTAAGCCAGTGTGGTTGGGGGATCGCATCCAAATGTGAAGCTCAGCACCTTTCACTGCTCAGGTTGGTGGCGGGAAAGTTGGGAGGGGTACCTCCTTTATGTGATCCCTGGGCCCATTGAATGCCCTTTCCCAAGGTCTTTCCCCTTGCCTTTCCCCTCCCCTCCATGGCCTGTCCACCCTGACCCCCGCCCCCCGCCCCACCCTATCACCCTGCTCGCTGGTGTCTGCCAGCCATCTGCCTCCATTGATGAGTGCCACCGGGGACTGGATGCAGTCCCAGCAATGGCCACCACTGCCGGTGGCAGTGCTGGGACCAGAAAGCTGCCAGCCATTTGATTGCCTGGCAGCTCTTAGAGGCAGGACTTCCTCCCCAGATCAGGGCAGAAGACCCGTCTCAAGCCTGACAGACATTCAGTGATTGCGCGATAAGACAGCAGAGTGGTGGTGGGCTTGCACCCTGTATTTACATTGAGCGGGGGGGAGGGAATGGCAGGGACCTGGACCAGCATAAAATCCCAGCCATGAAATGTACAACACAGAAACAGGTCATTCGATCCAAGTGAGTCCATGCTTGTGCTTGGCATGAACTTCCTCCTGCCCTACTTCAATTCATCCCATCAACACATTCTTCGAACCCTATCTCCCTCATGTCTTTATCTAGTCTCTCATTAAACACATCCACTTCTAATACATCACCTGACGAGCGTTTGTCAGATGCAGGCACCGATAGGAGACAAGAGTTTGACTAATTGGATAGTTCTTTCAAAGAGCTAGCAACAGACATGATGGGCTGAATGTCCAGCCTTTTGGGCTGTACGATTCTGTCACGTGAGTTGGCCATTTCAAAGGTCTTGTTTGAAATTACTCCGATCATTTTTGGGACTGGAATCCATTGCCACGTTCGTTCATAAATCTGGGCCTAACTACTGTTGAGCTACAGCTGACTGGCCCCACAGATACTCGCATATCTGGAAGTGAAACACTTCTGCTGAGAAACTCGTTCTTGCCTTCATCAGTGGACGGTGTATAGCACTCGGACATCAGGAGACCGGGTAAGTTGTCACAGGTCACACGTTGATCATCCAAACGCTGGCCCTGTTTGTCAGCGAGCATGTCCAGGAGTTCATCGATTGGGCGCTCACTGCTAGACTCTGCCAGATAAAAGCCGAGAAACTCATTTAAGTGCAGGATGCATGAACAGATAGATCAAAAACAAGGAAAAGAAAGTTTTAAGAGGAACTTAAGCACCTCCCCTTGATAGGCCCAAGTACTGCCAAAGTGAGCCATACAGACTAGGAATTGAATTCAGTTGATTGACAGTCACATCAATTTAGGCGGAGTTAAGATTACACTCACAGTGGTGTGTCCAGGCACAGCGTCATTAGACTGTTGAGACAATGCACTGTGTTTAAGACATGACAGATAAGGAAGAAAGCATTGGACAATTAGGCTATCAAGTGTCTGTGGAGAGAAAGACAGAGTTAACATTTCGATTCCTTATGACTCTTCTTCAGAACTCTGAAGAGTCATACGCATTCGAAACGTTAACTCTGTCTTTCTCTCCACAGATGCTGTCAGACCTGCTGAGTTTTTCCAGCATTTTTAGTTTTTGTTTCAGATTTCCAGCGTCTGCAGTATTTTGCCTTCAGGCTATCAAGTGTGTTCCATTAACAAACCTTGTGTAACTTGCACTGGCGCAGCACAGTCAATACTTGCAAAGTGCTCATTGGGAGAGATTCAAGTTAACTCCAAAGGTGAATTGAAGGAGTCATCCCTTGATGTTTATTTTAACTTGAGTATTTAAAAACAAAAAGTTTGCAACTGGGTGTTAAAACAAAGGAATTCAATACAAATGCAATAGCCATTGAACCATAAGGGGAAGCGACACTTCCATATTTCAGCAACAGACACTTAGAGATCAGTTGTGAAGCAAGCACACATACACACACAGACACACACACGCACACACACAGACACATACAGACACACACACAGGCACACACACACACACGGGCACATACACACACACACACAAACACACACACACATACACACATGCACACACACACACGGGCACATACACACACACACACAAACACACACACACACAGGCACACACGGGCACATACACACACACACACACACACATGGGCACATGGGCACATACACACACACACACAGGCACACAGGCACACACACACACACACACACACAGGCACACATACAGGCACGCACACACACACACACACACACAGGTACACATGGAGCACAGCTCCCTCTATGTTGCTTCAAATAATATGTTCAGAACTACCTACAAACACAGCCTGTGGAGCTAGGCCGATTGAATTGAATTGAGGCTGCGCTGTGACCAGCTCGTTTACAACCCTTGAACTGGGTAAAGGACAACTGCTTTGATGTGGAGAGTGATGTTTCCTCTTGTGGGAGAATCTAGAACTCAGGGTCACTGTTTAAAAATAAGGGATCACCCATCTAGGGCAGGGATGAAGATTTTTTTCTCTCAGAGGATCATGGGTCTGTGGAACACATTTTCCCCAGAAGGAGGTGGAAGCAGAGTCTTTGGATATTTTTAAGGAAAAGGTAGCGAGGTTCTTGATAAGCAAGGAGATGAAAGATTACCAGGGGGCTGGCGGTATTGTGGAGTAGAGGTGACAATCAGATCAGCCATGAATGGCAGAGCAGGCCTGAAGGGCCGAGTGGCCTACAACTGCTCCTAATTCGTACGTTCATTCGTATGATCCCATCAAACTACCCGGGTTCAATGAGTGCCCTCAGGTGCCAACCCGGTATGCCAGTTCTAGGGAATGTCATTGTGTGTGACATTGCCAGTACGGTTCCTGCACTGCACTTACTGTTTGTGTCAATAACTGATTTTTTAGAAGGTGTCTCATTTCGTCCAAGATTGCATCGCTGGTCATCCATTCGGTTTCTCTGAGCATGACTCACCATGTTGAAGAACCCTTCATTTTCTGCCTCATTGGGATCAGTTTCCTGTGGGGGGGGTGGGGGGGAGAAATAACAGGTGCTGAGCATTTCTCAAATAGCCCTAGGATTCTGTGATAGGAACATCAGTAGGCCATTCAGCCCCTCCAAACTGCTCCCATTGCAAATAAGTCCCACTGATGTCCTGTTTAGACAGTAATTCCGGGCATCAGCAGAAAGTACTTCCTCCAAGGATTTTTCATGCACAAAATAAGTCCATTGCTTGACTCACCAATATGTATATTAAGGTTGCAAATAAACACTCTCTCTGCCACTGGTGTAGTGTTTGATTTTGGGTGCCATCTCATTTGACATTCCTTCTGACATGTAACTGGAATTCCGAGAGTTTCATTTGGGATGTTAGAAACTCCTTGTGGAGCAAGTAATTCTATTATATTAGGATCTCTCCTGAAGTTGACCACTCCAGCTTAGATCTCTTCCCCAGAGAGCAGTGGAGGCTGGGTCATTGAATATCTTCAAGGCTGAGTAGACAGGTTTTTGATCGACAAGGGAGTCAAGGGTTATGGGCAATAGGCAAGAAAGTGACGTTAAAGCCTCGATTAGATTAGCCGTGATCTTATTGAATGGCGGAGCAGGCTCAATGGGCCAAATGGCCTACTCCTGCTCCTTTCCTTATGACCTTATGATCTCTAATATTCCACCTTCTGTGTTTCAGTTCCCATACTTCATCCTTTGAAACACTCTTCTGGTGCATCTCCTCAGTAGATCTCTCCTTCCTTCAAGAAATGATCGAAAACCTATCTCTTTGACTGTTTTGCTGCCATTCCTTGCATTCTGTAGCTGACCTTCCTCCCCATTCGTAAAGCACCCTGACACCTTCTTCTTAAGCTACAAAAAAAGGTTGCAAATTTATCTTTGCCACTAATTCTTCCACTCATATTTTATATATAAAAAAAAACTAGCACCTGTAACATAGAAAATCGTCCCAAAGTCACAGAACCAAAAGACGAGAGATTAGAAGAGATAGCCAACATCTTGCTCAAAGGAGGAGAGGTAGGGGTGGAGATGTGTAGGGAGGGTCTTCTAGAGGATGGGCCCGAGGCAGCGAAGGTGCAGCTGCCAAAATTGGGGGTAAAGTGAATGGTGATGAGGGGGGAGGTGGAGGGAAGCATCAGAATTAAATGTTGGAGGAACAGGTGGCCTTATAGGACAGGAGGAGTTTACAGAGAAAAGGAGTGGCCATGGAGGCTTTTAAAGACAAGGATAAGGATAATGTAGATTACAGTGATCCTGAGCCACACATTTCTTTGGCTTAGCTGGACTGAATCTGTTTGTAGCAGCTAACTCAATGGTCCTAGGTCAAGTGGAGTGGAAAATCATCCAGGCTTCCCATCTGAGACTTCTTCCGGTAAATGCTGGACATCAGGGGAGGACAGTGAAGCTTCCCAGGATTAAATTATCTGTCAACATTCACAGTCTAGGCACACACTGGAAGAATAGCCACAAGGCACTGGCTGGGTGGCTGCTGGGGCAAGTGGACCCATAGCCAGAACATGGACTAGCGCCTTCAGGAGTGGAAGGGGATAAAATTAAACGGGGAATTAATAAGGAAAATAAAAAAGACATGTACAGGCAGGATGAGGAAGACTTGAGGGAAACATTCAAGCCGTTTGAGAAATGAGTATTTCAAGGCTGACGATGGAATTAAAAGCCAATTTAGCAAACTTAATCCCCAGTGCTTGTAGGATTTCTTCAAGCTACTGGCTATAAATATTTAATTTTTCAGCTTTGATAGAATTCCTATTTATGTAGTGTGAGATGTCAACGAGTTTCACACAGAGAGGGTTTGGCCCACACGGTATATCGGTGAATAGTCCGGCAGAATTCATTACTTCAATATAAACACCAAGTGAAGCCACATGAGCCTCCTCCCATCCCTCTTCATCTGACTCTATCAGTATATCTTATCTATTTGTTCCTTCATTAAAAGTAGGGCCAGATTTCAGCTAGTGGTATGTCTAAAACATGATGTGTGCACTTTATTCAAGGTAGGAGAAGGGCTATATCTGCTGGAGTTCTTTGGAGAAATAGGGTACCCTATTGGAGAGGTAGGGTACCCTATTGGATGTGGTCCCAGGACACCTTTGGGCAAGGTAAGGTGTCCTTTGGGAGATATAAGGTCTCCTTTGGGGTTATTAAAAGTACAGTTGAATGTGTAAAAAGTGGATAAACTCATTGGAACTTTCAAGAGAACTGTCAAGACGTCAAGTGATTTAAATATTCTGCCCTTTAAACTAAATAAAACAGCCCGCAGTATTACAAAAATCAGTTTTTGCTGTTTCACTGTCTGCTGACATAAGACTGAGGGTTATCATTACAAGGTTAGTGCTGCATGACTGATTTCACAACCTTTTGTTATCACAGTAGGGCGCCTGTCATTTCACAGTGTGATTGACAGCTCCAAATGGTGATAAACTCTTTGAAGTGGGGCTATGAATACAAATGCTTGTTTTCATAAGGGGTTAAAGGAATTTAAATATAGTGAATGGGTTTTTAAGCAATGAGAGTGTTTTCTAAAATAGTGAATTCATCAACAGACACTTAAGAACATTATTTAATCTCAGCATGGGTCCTGAGGTCTGCCCATGGTGGATACTGGATGAGTTGGCATGAGTTGGTGCTAAGTTGGCATGGGTTATAAAGGGTCATGGAGGGTTTGTGTGGAGGGGCATAGGTTAACCTGGAGGGTATGAGGGGCCATGGAGGGTGGGTGGAGGGACATAGGTTGGCATGAAGGGTTTGAGTGGCCATGGTGGGGTGGATGGAAGGGCTTAGCTTGACATAGAGGGTATGAAGGCATGGAGCATGGATTGAAGGACATAGGTTGGTATGGAAGATACGAAGGTCCATGGAGGGTGGGTAGAGGCATGAGGTGTTATGGGTTGGCATGAGGAAGGCATGGAGGCATGTGGGGGTGTGAGGGGTGAGGGCTGGAGGGCATTTTTGTTTGATTGTTTATTTCAGGTCAGCATTTTGCCCAGCCCGCCTCTGCACCCAGCCCGCCTCTGCACCCAGCCCGCCTCTGCACCCAGCCGCCTCTGCACCCAGCCCGCCTCTGCACCCAGCCCGCCTCTGCACCCAGCCCGCCTCTGCACCCAGCCCGCCTCTGCACCCAGCCCGCCTCTGCACCCAGCCCGCCACGGCTCCTAATTTAAGGCCCCCCCAACCCCTTAACAACCTCCGCCACTCCAGACCGACAACCCAGCCTTCCAGGGCGCATTTTCCTGGGTTGGGTTTGCTGAGTTGGGAACTGTCTCGACTCTGTGCTCCCGATCTGGGAGCAAAAATTCAGGCCTATGACTTTCACCTCAACTCATCCACCTTTTAGATTATTGCATTTAAAAAAAGAATTGCTGATGACAACTTCTTATTGTTGAAAAAGTTTCCCTATTTTCCCCCTTGCTCTGCCTGTTAGCTCTGACTCGTCCTCAATGCGAATGCCAGGCCCATCCATTGTAGGTGCCAAATACACCTCAATATGTTACCAGTTACCGAAGCTTTCAGAGATGTGAGCACCTCCCCCACCAGTGCCCGCACCCCCCCAGCTCCCCCCCACCCTCCCCCCACCCCCTTCCCCCCCTCCACCCCACCCCCTCCCCCCTCCACCCCCCACCCCCTCCCCCCTCCACCCCCACCCCCTCCCCCCCTCCACCCCACCCCCTCCCCCCCTCCACCCCCACCCCCTCCCCCCCTCCACCCCCACCCCCTCCCCCCCTCCACCCCACCCCCTCCCCCCCTCCACCCCCACCCCCACCCCCTCCCCCCCTCCACCCCCACCCCCTCCCCCCCTCCACCCCCAACCCCTCCCCCCCTCCACCCCCAACCCCTCCCCCCCTCCACCCCACCCCCTCCCCCCCTCCCCCCCCCACCCCCACCCCCTCCCCCCCTCCACCCCCACCCCCTCCCCCCCTCCACCCCCACCCCCAACCCCTCCCCGCCTCCACCCCCACCCCCATCCCCTCCAGGCCGCCCCCCCTCACACCCCCCAACCTCCCCCCACCCCCCCCAAACCTAAAGCACCCCTTCTACCATCTTCTTTTTCCCTCCTTCTCCTGGGAGATCCTGTAACCTCAGCATGAAGCCTCCTCCCTTAGAACAAAAAAGAGTTGGCCAGCATTCAGCCCCTCTACCCTGTTCCGTCATTCAGTTAGGTCAGGGCTGACCCGTATCTTAACCCATTGAATAGCAATACTCAAGAAAAATCTGCCAATCCGAGTTTTGGAATTTTCAAATTCCACAGCAGTTTTTGGGGACAAGAGTTCTCAGCTCCCACTGTCCATTGTATGATGTAAGACATCACCGCGTAACAGCCTGGCTGTAGTTTTAAGTTTGTGCTCCAAATTCTGGACTCCTTCGCCAGCGGCAATAGTTGCTCCCTATCTACACCATCAGCTCCATTAATCATCTTAAATAGCTCAACTCAATCACCCCTTAATCATCTAGTCTCAAGGGTATACAAGGCTGTAATATCTATGCCATCTGTCCTCACGTTTAGTCCCAGCTATCAACCTTGTGCATCTGCGCTACACCCCTACCAAAGCCAGTATTTGGTCTCCTTACTTAAGAAAGGATATAATTGAAGGAGTTTAGGGAAGGTTCGCTCGGCTAATTCCTGGGATGAAGGCGATATCTTATGAGGAAAGGTTGAGCAAGTTGGGCTTATACTCATCGGAGTTTAGAAGAATGAGAGGCAACCTTATTGAAACATATAAGTTTCTGAAGGAACTTGATAGGATAGATGCTGAGGGGGTGTTCCCCCAATTGTGGGGGAGTCGAGAACTAGGGGGCACAGTTTAAAAATGAGGGGTCTCCCTTTTAAGACAGAGATTAGGAAGAATTTCTTCTCTCAGAGGGTCGTTAGTCTGTGGAATTCTCTTCCTCAGAGAGCAGTGGATGTTGCGTGTCATTGAGTTAGATTTTTGAACGACTGGGAGTCCAGGGCTATGGGGGGCAGACAGGAAAGTGGAGTTGAGACCTCAATCAGAGCAGCCATGATCTTATCGAATGGCTGAGCAGGCTCGAGGGGCCGAGTGGCCTACTCCTCCTCCTAGCTCTTGCGTTCGTGTGTTTTCTTCTGAGGCGCAGCCGCTCAGAACACAACACAGTACTTTAAATGGGATCTTTGTATAATTTTAGCCTCATTCCTTTCCCTTTGCACTCTGGTCCCCTTGCAATAAAGGCCAACACTGGACTTGGGAAGTTAGCAGAGCAGGAGTCAAGCAGATATCCTTTCGTGCTCCATAGCTTGGAGTGTTGTCACGCAGTCAGCAGCAATACTGTGATCCTCCCCTTAGCTTGTGGATACCCTCAGTATCTATAGTTAAGTCTGATTTTCTCCTGTTCCATGCTCTCATTGAGGTTCCTTCTATAAATTACCAGCACAATGTCATCCCAGCAAGGAGGACTGCACTGTCCCGAACGCGTTTTCAGAAAGAATTTAAGGGGAATTAGCTAGATAGATAGGTGAGGGGAAAAGGAACGGAAGGATATGCTGAAAGGGTTAGATGACGCAGGGGTATGGGGAAACTCATGTAGACCATAAGGGCCAGTTGGGCCAAATGGCTTGTTTCTGTACTGTACATTCTATATAATAGTTGACTTCAAAGATGATTAAAATGAAGAATATAACCTGTCCTATAACTCACTTTCCTTCTCTCCCACTCTTCCTTCCTGTTTAATTCTCACCTTTTCACATTGTTGTATCTGTCCATTTCTCCCTAATTCTTTATGTCACTCTTTCTCTGCCCCCACCCCCACCCCCACTTCCATCTGTGGATATCTCCTGCTGTTTCCATGTGCCCATCACATGTATTCCTTTACTGGGAGAGTGCAGGTTAGTGGGGTTGGTTATGGGTTGCTTAAAGAGTCTGGACAGACTCGCAGCAGAGAGAAAAACACAGAGTGGACTTAGGTTTTATATAGCGCCTTGCCACACCTCAGGATATCCCAAAGCGCTTTACAGCCAATGGAGTACTTTTTGAAGTGTAGCCAGTGCTAGAATGTAAGAAACGCGGCAGCCAATTTATGCACAGCAAGCTCCCACAAACAGCTGTGTGAAAATAACTAGGAATTTGCTTTTGTGATGTTGATTGCGGGATAAATAAGATCATAAGAAATAAGAGCAGGGGTAGGCCATTCAGCCCATTCTCTCAGCATCTAGCCTTTCAAGCCCCCTCGGAATCTTATATATTGTAGCTCATTGGCACACGCCATGGATAGCATCCTTACTCTTCTTTGAAATACTGCCAGAGGATCTCTCATATCCACCCGATGGAGCAGCGAGGCCTCTTTCTGGGCCATGAGCATCTTTGGTCCTACGGTTTTCCTGAATTTGTATCCTTTAACTTTTTAAACCTGCAGCAGGTTGTGTGTAGGGGGCTGGATGTGAGCACCAGGATCAAGTGAAAGAGGTCTAGATTGGGTGGAGAGAAGGTCCTTCTAGGAGCTGCTGCAGCACCCACATGAATGAAAGAGAATCTGGGGTTTCCAGTCTGGTCCAGGGTACACCTGCACCTGGGTCAGATAACCTTTCTTCTGATGATGTGATGGATCCAGAGCTTAGAACCATAGAACCATAGAACACTACAGCACAGAAAAACAGGTCATTCAGCCCTCCTAGTCTGTGCCAAAATATTATTCCGCTAGTCCCATTGACCTGCACCCAGAACATAACCCTCCAGACCTCTCCCATCCATGTATCTATCCAATTTATTCTTAAAAGTTAGAGCTTTTACCAGTAGTTAAAGAGATATTGGGAAAATCTTTCTTAGTCAAAGAGTGACAAATGTTTGGACAGGGTTCTGGAGGTCAGGTGCAGCGAGATGCAATTCTGGAAGAGTTAAGAGAGCTAGAATGACGTTCAATGGGCTGAATGTCCTTGACCCGTTTTTGAATTTTATGACCTGCTCAAGATACTTAGACAATCAAATTATCTGCAATAGCTTACATATAACGGATTTCCCTTCATGAAGGGCACCAAGCCATACTAAGCAATTTCATTTTGGTAATGCGTTATTAATCCCGATTAAAACAAATACAGATTTAAGATATAATTAGACCACCGGGAAAGTTGGTGCTATAGTCGCACTTATGACTGTGTCACAGGGCAGAATCTTATAGCCTCGCTGTGGTGGGGGAGGGGCCATAAAATGCGGCGAGTCACTCAAAAGTCCACTGACTTCGGCAGGACCATAAAATCCTGCCGGCCTAAAATTCCGCCCACGATATTTGCCTCATGCTTCGTGTTCCCATAGGAGGTTTTTAAAGGGCTGGGAGCCTGCTCGCAGGATTTCTGTGGAAAAACAAGCAGCAGGGAGTGTGCATGTTGAGTGGGTCACACCTGAAGGATAGCCACTTGGGTGAGTTACCAGGAAGGGGAAGGAAGTGGGTACGCTCTCTGCAGGAAGAAAGAATCAGGGTCTTAAACAAAAAAAAATACGGGAGGATATTTAGATTTGTTTCAAGAACCTTTACGAGCAGCTTTTCCCGATTCGAAACACGACAGTGTGCACAATCTGCGGCATGAGCACTGAATTTAAAAATGCTAATTATTGGAACCTATGCGAGGAAAAAACATCAGCCAAGAAACAACCAAAGGAGTTTTATGGATCGAACTATTATATGGGGCTTTGGTGTGACCACTTCTGGGCTACTATGTGCAGATTAAGTCTCCTAACCTAAGGAAGAACATACATACTGTGGAGGCAGCAAAACAAAAGTTCACTATGGATTGAGAATGAGGGATTTGTCCTATGAGGAGAGATTGGGTAGAACAGACCTATATTCCCTGCCGTTTAGAAAAATGTGATGTGGTTTCATTGAAACGTATAAAATTCTTAAGGCTTTTCACAGTGTAGGTGCTAAGAGGCTGTTTTCCAGGTCTGGGGACTCTAGAATTAGGGGTTCACAGACTCAGAATAAGGGGCCAACCATTTAGGACTGAGATGAGGAGAAGTTTCTTCACTCAAAAGGTTTCTCTACCCCTGAGGGCTGTGGATGCTTACTGGCCACACTCAAGACTGAGATCCATCAATTTTTAGGCACTGAGGAAATGAAAAGATATGGGGATAAAGCAGGAAAGTGGAGCTGGCGTAAAAGATCAGCCTCTTACTGAATGAAGGAGCAGGCTTGATGGCCCATCTTGCCTACTATTTCTATTAAAATTGTTATGCAGATTGAAGAGAGAAAGGAGTGATACAGATTGAAACACTTACCAATTCACTGTCAACGGCACTAGGCGTTTCCTCCTTGCAGTCAGTCCCGACATCAGGCCTAACACTGTTGATTGTATTAACATCATTAGTGGGTGGACTATTCTGGAGCATCTTACCGCTATGGCTCATTGCTGGGAGAGATGGGCCGCAGCTCACAGAGGTGATGCCTTTTCAGACCGAACAGAGGTTGTGCACAGTATCCCCTCCAATTCTTCAGCAATGAACCGCTCAATAAATCTTCATCATTGTCTTTCGAGGGATCTCACTCATCTCCTGCTCACCTTATTGCACCTCCAGCAATAATGACGTGTAGCCTGCACTACCGAGGCACCAGTATCACAGATACATGCAGACCTAGTCAGATCCTACAACTGACAATCTTAGTTCAATGCAAAAAACCCACTCCGGTGCAGGTTTATAAATCCTCCAATCCTCTCTATACAATGCTGCAGCCTATATTCACATAACAAGCCTAAGGAATCTTTGGTAAACACCCAACCTGTTTAATCCGGCAGGCAGCTTATCTCCAACACACAATTGATAAGCTAAAAAGTGATTAACTCTTTCAGTAATAAACAGCTAGTAAGTGAGACCATGATTATAGAATACTGTGCACAGTTTTGATTTCCATCTTAGTGGAGGAGGCTCACAGGGGAGATTTATTTTCTTTATTCTTCCATGGGATGAGAGGCGCTGCTGGCTTTGGCCATCCCTAATTGCCCTTGAACTGAGCGGCTTGCTAGGCCATTTTAGAGGGCAGTTAAGAGTCAACCACATTACTGTGGGTCTGGAGACACATGTAGGCCAGACCGGGTAAGGATGACAAATTTCTTTCCCTAAAGAGCATTAGTGAACCAGATGGTTTTCCTTAAAAAATAACAATGATAGTTTTATTGGTCACTGTGACCAAGGCTGACCTTTCAATGCCAGATTTATTAATTGAATTTACATTCCTGGGATTGGAACCCTTTTCCCCAGATTACCAGCCTGGGGCCTCTGGATTACTAGTCTAGTGACATTACCACTACACCACTATCACTCCCATTAAAAGGACAGGAAAAATTGACCAGGGCCTCTAAGTGTAGAGGCTATTGGCTTTCACTAAAGTTGTCTATCACAGACTAATGTACCACCTTAATCTCTTGCTGAAGTCCACAATGACCAACACTCCTAGACACAGCACAGGAGCTATAGTGTCTCTTCTCTCAAAGAGAAGGCTGAGGAGTGGTCTGATTGAGCTTTTAAGATTGCTGAAGGGTTTGATAGACCATATGAGAGAGGAGGAAAACTACGGGCAATAAATATAAAATAGTTATTAATATTTGAAATAGGATATTCAGAAGAAACCTTTTTACCCAGAGAGTGGTGAGAATGTGGAACTTGCTCTCAGGGGGAGTAGTTGAGGTGAGCGGTATCAATGCTAGAATAACAGGTGAGGAAGAAAGGAATAGAAGGTTAGACTGATAGTTGAAGGGGGGCGTGGAAGGTGGGTCATGTAGAGCATTAATACTGGCATAAACCAATGTGCCTGCACATTGTATGTAATCCACTGTCAGTTACAATGCATTCATTGAGGAGTGTTTTTTGCCTATTTTTCTTCTTCCTATTTAGAAAGAGAAACCTCCCTGAGCTTCCCTCTGTCAGAGGCTTAAATATAAAAAGAACCTGGTAAGTGAAGTTGGTTTTCACTAAACTTGTCTATAACGCACCCCTCAATCTCTTTGTTGAAGCCCACAATGAACAACAGCCCCGGACCTTAATAGCACAGTGTCCTGAGGAGTATTTTGTCATCTGCTTCTATAATTATCCAGAGTCTTGACAACAATGAAAAGGGATCAATATTTATTGGGAGTTTGAGAGGGGAAAGAAACAGGTGTAGAGTTCAGAATCCACCCTAGTATGTTGTAATTTTGAATTCAAAATTAACAGATGAGTACTTCCTTTCCCTTGGAGGAAGTCTTGTAGTGCAATGGTAATATCCTTGACTCTGACCTTAACAGCACTGGATTCAAGTCCCACTCTAGGACTTGATGGCAAGGTTACCACCCCTCCAGCATTGGCCTGGAATTTTCAGGATGCTGTTGTGTACAATCCTGGAGAAAAACCACATGGACACTAAAAAAAAAGGCTTTTTTTTGTCATTTTCTTTGAACATTTCTCTTTGCCAGGTGTAAAAATATTGAAAATTGGGGGTGGAAAAGGCTGTTTGGCTGACAATCAAGCATCATCCAATTGGGTAATAAGTCTTTTTGCTTTCCAAGTGCCTAGGAAGGCAGTCCGTCACAAGGATGGATGTGTTGGCCGACTAATGGCTGAAGCGTTGGGCAAGTCAAGTGATTAATCCTCCAGGAACACATTTAATCACAGTTGGCAACCCTACCTGATTACCGAGGAAGGTGCGTTCATAACGCGGCCAAACAAGTTAATTATCAACTCACAAACCCTTCCAACACACGCCAATGGCAGGCGGTAAGAGCGGGAGAGATTCCTGCTCAGTCACGTGATGGAGAGAACGTTGGAGCCTCTACCATCACTATCTGTAACTCCGGACTACTGCATGCTAGTGCATGTTGCCACAGCTACTCAGACTCCCTGAGTGAACTGTGTACACCGCTACCGCTTTTTCCCTTTGTTACACCTTCTGAGTTGAGTGCAACTTATGGTATTGAGATGAGGGAAAAGACAGCTGATTTATCAGTCCTGCCCAACACTAGTATCATGTTTAGACACTTTGTACCCCTCACGTCATATAACTGAATTTAGCAAGGTACAGTCCAATGTAGGAGGCTCAAAACTGGTCTGTGTTCTGTGCATAAAATGGACCAAATAGAGATTTATGAAAGTTTGCCTTCAAAACTAAGGTAACTGGGGTTGAAATAGCTTCAGTGTGAAGTATTTACATCTACCTTACAGTAAGCTTTGCACAGCCTCCTTATTTTGTAGAATAATCCTTCAGCTTCTGTTTAGAGTTCAGGGGTGAGACAGGCTATTCTCAGTGAGAGGCAGTGACCCCAGCAGTGCTCACACATTCTGACTGACAGTTTGCCAAGTAATTAGGTACAAGATTCTTAACACCAGCAGTGGTGAAAGAAGGTGTCAATCTTTCCCAGTGTTGTAGATACTTTCACACTCCGGAACTCTCTTCCCAAATCCTCCACCTCCTTAAGTCTTTCCCCAGCTCCTGCCACGTTCTCTCTAAAATCGCTCACCTCCTTTAATTCCTTCTCTACAGCAGCTCAGGGTTCAGCCACAGTTGAGTGCTTTAGGATATTGGCAGCATCACTAAGAACAACACAAAGTAGTCTTCATCCTCAATTGCCCCCAGCAAATATACCTTTGTCTACTAGTCGCTCTTGTGTGGCATTGCACACTGGGAGTCATGACTGTGTAGTTTTCAGGTGAAGTGTGGTTACAGTACAGGGATAATTGGATCAGAAAGTATTACTGTTAATATAGTCCTCATTTAAAAAATTAATGCATTTTGCACTTACTACATCGCGTTAGATAAAAGTTACAGCACAGAAACTGCATTCAGCTCACCTGGTCTGTGCTGGTATTTATGCTCCAATCAACACACCCAAATTCATCCAACCTTGTCTGCATATCCTTCTATTCCTTTCTTCCTCGTGTGGCTTATCCAGCTTCCTCTTAAATTAATCTATGCTGTTCTCCTGAACTGCTCCATGCGGTAGCATGTTCCACATTCGAACCGCTCTCTGGGTAAAGAAGTTTCTCTTGAACTCATTATTGGGCTTTGTAGGAACATAGGAGCAGGAGTAAGCCATTCAGCCCCTCGAATCTGCTCCGCCATTTAAATAGATTATGGATGATCTTCTACCTCAATGCCATTTTCCCGCACTATCCCGATATCCCTTAATGTCATTGGCATCTAGGAATCTATCGACCTCTGCTTTGAACATACTCAATGACTGAGCCTCCACAGCCCTCTGGGACAGAGAGTTCCAAAGATTTACCACCCTCTGAGTGAAGAAATTCCTTCTCATCTCGTTCCTAAATGGAGGGAATTGGAAAGATCTCGGAGGAAAGAGGCTCTGCAGCGCCATAAGTGGTGGGACCATGTAATTACAGCATGACAAGTTTACATAGGTATTTTCTGCTATATATAAATATGGACATTGGGCTTTATGGTGAAATATAGGTAGAGAAGCTGGGGTTAAAGATGCACGCATCATTAAAAGTAACAACTCAGGTTAAAAAGGCCATAAGAAAATGCAAAGAAAGGGTTTATTTCTAGAGAAATATAATTACCTCTTACTCTGAGACCATCTTACTTGTGACTATCGTTTTTTAAAATCCCAGAGAAAAGAGCCCCATCTTATTCAGTCTATCCAGATTGAAACTTGTCAGTTCTGACATCATCCTTGTAAATCTTTTTTCACCTTCTCCAGTATCTTTTTTGTCATACGAGAACTAGAACTGAGCACCGTATGCCAAGTAAGGTATAACCAAGCTTCCATACAGCATCTACCTTCCCTGCTTTTCAATTATATTTCTCTAGAAATAAACCCTATCTTTGCATTTTCTTATGGCCTTTTTAACCTGAGTTGTTACTTTTAATGATGCGTGCATCTTTAACCCCAGCTTCCCTACATATATTTCACCGTAAAGCCCCATGTCCATATTTATATATAGCAGAAAATACCTATGTAAACTTGTCATGCTGTAATTACATGGTCCCACCACTTCTGGCGCTGCAGGGCCTCTTTCCTCCGAGATCTTTCCAATTCCCTCCATACCCACTCCCTCCCCACTCTGTGTTGTGCAAAGAGCCTATTTTTTTTTTGGGCTGTGGCTTTAAAAACTACCATGGCCATATTTTAAAAGAGGTCCAATGGAGCAGGAAGAAGAAAATCCATGATGTTGCTCTCTCTTGGAACAGTGTGTGCCAGGTTAGACAGAATGGTGCTGGAACAGAGACCTGGTTTAAGAGGGAACTGCCTAGCGACAGCGTTTTGATTGGCTCCTGACCAATTGGCCGGGTTCTGTGTGAGGTTAGTGCAGTGGATCAGCTCCTAGCCTGAAAAGAGGAAAGACCAGAAATCTCTCTCCTGTGTTTTGTAAGACTCCAGTAATCCTGCCATAGTAGCTAGCTGGCCATTCCTCACATCGCTGTATCCTACTTTCTTTGAGAAACCCCAGTCAGGAGGAAAAGGAGAAAAAAATCACCAGTAGAGACATTAAAAGCGAGTTTCAACCTGAGAACCACAGACTGCAAGTGCTGGGAGACCACCTCATGTCTTCCTGCAAGAAATTTGGAAGAAAGCAATCAAAGTTAACCCATCTAATCTTGGATTCTGGATTGGTGCTAATGAACTGTTTCATCTCACTCTTAAAATCCATGTCTTGTGTGTGTGTGTTTGTGTATTGGGGTTTAAGAAGGGGTAGAGTTTAAGTTATAGAGTTAAAAGTTAGCAGTTCATATTTCTTTCTTTTGCCACTGGTTGCAGACAATTTGTTTAATAAACAGTTATTTACTTGTTAAGTTTACAAACTTGGTGCTCGTATTCTTTTAACCTAAGTTGAACAGTTAGGCAGGGTTGGGGTAATTTGCTGGTCTGAGTAAACTTCTCACATTTGTCATGGCTCGGGGATCAGTGGGGCTTTGATACTACAGTGCACTATCCCCAGTGAGTCAATAGGACCATAAGACATAGGAGCAGAAATTAGGCCATTCGGCCCATCGAGTCTGCTCCGCCATTCAATCATGGCTGATAAGTTTCTCAACCCCATTCTCCCGCCTTCTCCCCGTAACCTTTGATCCCCTTACCAATCAATAACCTATCTATCTCCATCTTAAATACACTCAATGACCTGGCCTCCACAGCCTTCTGTGGCAATGAATTCCATAGATTCACCACTCTCTGGCTAAAGAAGTTTCTCCTCATCTCTGTTCTAAAAGGTCTTCCCTTTACTTTGAGGCTGTGCCCTCAGGTCCTAGTCTCTCCTAATAATGGAAACATCTTCCCCACGTCCACTCTATCCAGGCCTTTCAGTATTCTGTAAGTTTCAATCAGATCCCCCCTCATCCTTCTAAACTCCATCGAGTATAGACCCAGAGTCCTCAAACGTTCCTCATATGTTAAGCCTTTCATTCTTGGGATCGTTCTCGTGAACCTCCTCTGGACCCTCTCCAGGGCCAGCACATCCTTCCTGAGATACGGGGCCCAAAATTGCTCACAATATTCTAAATGTGGTCTGACCACAGCCTTATAAAGCCTCAGCAGCACATCCCTGCTTTTATATTCTAGTCCTCTCGAAATAAATGCCAACATTGCATTTGCCTTCCTAACTACCGACTCAACCTGCAAGTTAACCTTAAGAGAATCCTGGACTAGGACTCCCAAGTCCCTTTGCACTCCAGGTTTCTGAATTCTCTCCCCATTTAGAAAATAGTCTATGCCTCTATTCTTCCTACCAAACTGCATCGTGACAGTTGGGAGTCCATGTACACTACCTGTGCAGATCAATATAAATTACTTCCCTATAGCTTCAGGAGAGGATGAAACGCAACTGGGGGAGAAATAAAGGAAACAGAAGCAGTTAAATTTTCCCATAAAAACACTGCTGACGTTTCCGTTGCAACAAATATTACCTCAGCACAAACTTCGCTGACTGAGTGCTACGGTCTCAAAATTGAGAAGGTTGAAATGAAATATCTCCCAAAATATCACCAATTTCTCTTTAAGTTGCACTGAAAATCCTGACTCCATAATAAATAATACTACGCTCAAAAACTTAAATGCCTACTGATGTTAACTGTACATTGCTGTTTCAATATCATAGCTTATCACAATATTTGTTTAAGAGAAACAGTCAGCTGTTTTGTAAACTCTGCCCATTCTGACTCATTAAATCCCATCTTAATTCTATGTTTAGCTAATCCTCACTTTTGTATTCAGATTTAGTAAATCCTGGCTTTAGGGTAAACACTCTGTAAATCCTGGCTTTGCAGCACTTACATTAATGGGACGTGAAAATTAGAAATGTATGCTGTGAGCGTGGGCTATGTTGAGGAGATATTCAACTCGGCAGCAACAGTGACTCTATCATAATTATAATTAGCCGCAGATTTATCCACATAGGTTAGAGAACTGTCGAGGTTTACAGCAAAGGTGGAGGCCATTCAGCCCATCGTATTTTAGCCACCTCTTTGTTAGAATAATCCCATGCGTGCGCCACTGCTCTGCTTCCCTCTGCATAGCTCTTTATCATCTTCTTATTTAAGTATTTACCTTACTTTCCAAAAGGTGCTATGGTCTCTGTTTCAACTTTTCCTTGTGGAAAACAATGTTAATGGCTGGTTGATTATGTTGTTATTGACACACGGGTGAAGGGCATTATTTTATTAAGGACTGAGAGCACATAGAAAGGCAGTCAGCCGGGTATCCCTGGAGAAGGGGCATGCAGGGTCCACTGGTGTGTTTGAGGCCGGCTGTGACCAGTGGGCACCAGTGGGGGTGGAGTGCTTCATTGGCCCCCAAAACCATGTTTGGGTTTAATATGGTACGGTTCCTTTAAATTTTTCCTTAGTTACAGTGCCTGTTAGGGGCTATCAATTTAAAAAAAAAAAATTGGTTACTTGGTTAATTTGTTTTACCGATATTCAAAAGAATATAAAGAGAGTCAGCCGGGTGTCCGTGAAGAGAGCGTGTGGTGACCACTGGTTTACTTGAGGCCTATGTGACCGGTGGGCACTGTGGGGGCTGGAGTACGTCATCAGCACCCAAGATAACATTTTATTTTAATCTAATAACTTTCCTTTAAGGTTTTGTCTTTTGTTACAGTGCCCCTTTAAGATGCTATCACATGAATTTAATCCGTTAATTTTTTAATTTGACCAATTGCTTAAAGTCATACTCAAGAGTACAAAGAGAGTCAGGACCTGGTGTGAAGGGCTTTGCGAGCAGCAGCCCTGTGCAATAGGAGATTAAGATGGTTCACCGACTCCCAGGACACCTGTATTTTCTGTGGCCTTGAGGGGTCTGTGTTCTATGTCTATAGAGATTGCCAGAAGTTGCAGCCCCTTTTTGACTCCTTGAAGGGGCTGCTCCTCAAATTCTGGTTGCACTTCAGCCCCACGCTCCTGGTCTTTGGTCACCCGGTGTGGTGGGGTGGTGAGGAGGGAGGGGGAACCTCCTTGTTAGCCAGCTCCTGGGCCTGGCCAAGGTGGCCATCAACAGGTCCAGGCAGTGGGCGATTGAGGGGGTCGTCTGACCTGGCAGTCTGCCCCTCTTCCGCGGCTATGTTTGCAGCCGCGTGTCTCTGGAGTGGGAGTACGCGGTGTTCACTGGTACACTCGAGGCCTGCTCTGACCGGTGGGCACCAAGGGCGCTGGAGTGCACCACCAGCCCTGGGAATGACATATTTGCTTAATTAGATAGGTTTTCTTTTGTAATTTTTATTTATTTTCTTTTGTAAATTTTATTTATTACATTGCCCCTTTAAGGGGCTGTTAATTAGTTAGTTTATTCTTATTGGTATTCAAAAGAGCACAGCAAGTCAGGTGACTATGTGGCCTAATGAATCTGACTTTAGTGAGAATTATGATGCCATAAGATAACTGAGTTCAAGTCCTGCTGTGGTCATTTCGTTGAGTAATTTGGTTTAACCTCCCCCTTTTAAGAGGTGGTTCTTTAGTTTTCTTTCATTAGTTATTTGCTTTTATTTTGTTATGCTTGAAAGAATATAAAAAGAGTCAGGCCTGTTGGCCAGTGTGGATCAGATCGGTGCCAACAGCATGGGGTTCAATCCCCAATCTGGCTCAGGTGGATTCAGGACCTCCCTCTTCTCTACCTGTGGCTGTGCCCTAATCTCTGGAATTCCCTCCCTAAATCTCTCCGCCTCTCTATCTCTTCTCTCTCTCCTCCTTTCAAGACTGAAAGCCTACCTCTGTCATCTGTCCCATACCTTTTATGTGACTTATGTTTGACTGTTCATTTTGTTTGATAACTCTGCTAAGAAGCACCTTTAGATGCTTTGCCATGTTTTAAAGCACTTGGGGAGATCCCTGGACCAGTAATCCAGAGACCCAGGCTAATGCTTTGGGGACATAGGTTCAAATCTCACCATGGCAACTGGTGGAATTTAAATTCAATTAATAAATTTGGAATTAAAACCTAGTCTCAGTAATAGTGGCATTGGACTTAGGAGCAGGAGTAGGCCATTTGACCTTTCGAGCCTGCTCCGCCATTCAATAAGATCATGGCTGATCTGGTTGTGGTCTCCACTCCACTTGGTCTTTTATAACCCTTGACCCCCCCCCGTCTATCAAAAATCTGTCTCACTCAGCCTTGAATAAATTCAATGACTCATTGTTTTCTGGGGAAGAGAGTTCCACATACTAATGACCTGACCCATCTGGTTCACTAATGCCCTTTGAGGAAGGAAACCTGCCGTCCTTACCTGGGTCTGGCCTACATGTGACTCCAGACCCACAGCAATGTGGTTGACTCTTAACTGCCCTCTGGAACGGCCTAGCAAGCCACTCAGTTCAAGGGCAATTAGGGACAGGCAACAAATGCTTGTCAGCGATGCCCATATCTCATGAAAAGTTTAAAATAATACTCAGAAGAAATTCCTCTTCATCTCTTGTCTTAAATATGAGGCCCGTTATCTTTAAACAGTGCCCCCCTAGGCCTAGATTCCCACAAGACTGGAAACATCCTGTCAGCAATTATCCTGTCAAGGCTCCTCAGAATCTTATATATTTCAGTAAATTCACCTCTCATTCTTCTCTTACCTGCCCTCTGAAATGACTGAGCAGACCACACCGTTCAAGGGCAATTAGGGGTGGGCAATAAATGCTGGCCTTGCCAGTAACGCCCACATCCCATGAAAGAATGAAGCGAAAATATAAAGGAAAGTTGTTGCTGACTCATTGTGCATGAAGGAATGACAACTCAGAATAATGGGCAACCTGGAGGCAAACTCCAAGTGATGCTGCTCCTGTGATACAGTTGTTCTTGATCTTCTCAGGAGAGGATGTGGCATTGTGGTATTGTCACTGGGCTAGTATCCCAGAGACCCAGGCTTTATTATCACATTCCTTAGATAATATCACCAGCTTCAACACCTCTTTGTCTTTTTGTCTATGACATCTTTTGGCAATCTCCACCTATAAGTAGAGGGTATCTAGACCAGAATCAGGGGATTACTGTTCTTAGAATTCAGCATTTATAGTAGAAATCTAGCCCTAGGGAACATATAGTTAATAAGGAGTCAATAAGCAGTTATTAGATTTAAATTGATTTATTAAATAGTTCTAGAAATGGCAGTAGCTGGGGTGAAGTGCTTCACCTGTGGGATGTGGGAAATCTGTGATGCTTCAAGTATCCCGGACAACTACATCTGCAGGAGGTGTACCCAATTGCAGCTCCTCACAGACCGCATGGATCGGTTGGAGCAGCAGTTGGATGCACTTAGGAGCATTCAGGTGACGGAAAGCGTCATTGACAGGAGTTTTACAGACGTGGTCACACCCAAGGTACAGACAGATAGATGGGTGACCGCTAGAAGGGGCAGGCAGTCAGTGCAGAAATCCCCTGTGACTGTCCCCCTCTCTAACAGCTATACCATTTTGGATACTGTTGGGGGGGATGGCCTATCAGGGGAAAATAACAGCAGTAGCCAGAGCAATGGCACCACGGCTGTCTCTGTTGTTCAGCAGGGGGA
The DNA here is from genome assembly GCF_964194155.1 of Cetorhinus maximus. NCBI lineage: Eukaryota > Metazoa > Chordata > Chondrichthyes > Lamniformes > Cetorhinidae > Cetorhinus > Cetorhinus maximus. The sequence continues at coordinate 26,672,646 of NC_135906.1, read as the reverse complement.
TCAAAGCACAGAAGAGCAATTGTCATAGGGGACTCTATAGTCAGGGGCTCAGATAGGCGCTTCTGTGGTCGTGAAAGAGACACCAGGATGGTATGTTGCCTCCCTGGTGCCAGGGTCCGGGATGTCTCTGATTGGGTACGGGACATTCTGAAGGGGGAGGGAGAACAGCCAGAGGGCGTGGTACACATTGGTACTAACAACATAGGCAGGAAGAGTGACGAGGTCCTGCAGCGGGAGTTCAGGGAGTTAGGCAGAAAGTTAAAAAACAGGACCTCTAGGGTTGTAATCTCAGGATTACTCCTTGTGCCACATGCCAGTGAGGCTAGAAATAGGAAGATAGTGCAGCTGAACACGTGGCTGAACAGATGGTGTAGGAGGGAGGGTTTCCGATATCTGGATCATTGGGATCTCTTCCGGGGCAGGTGGGACCTGTACAAGAAGGACGGGTTGCGTCTAAACTGGAGGGGCACCAATATCCTGGCTGCAAGGTTTGCTAGTGTCACTCGGGAGGGTTTAAACTAGTATGGCAGGGGGGTGGGAACCAGAGCAATGGGTCAGCAGGTGAAATAAAGGACTGGGAACCAGTGAATATGGCCAGTAGGACTAAGAGGAAGGGCAGGCAGGGAGAAATTACTGAACACAGTGGGACTGGGGGTCTGAAATGCATTTGTTTCAATGCGAGAAGTATGACAGGCAAGGCAGATGAGTTTAGAGCTTGGATTAGTACTTGGGACTATGATGTTATTGCTATTACAGAGACTGGGTTGAAGGATGGACAGGATTGGCAGATAAATGTTCCAGGACTTAGATGTTTCAGGCAGGATAGAGAGGGATGTAGAAGAGGTGGGGGAGTTGCACTTCTGGTTAAGGGGAATATCACAGCTGTATGACAGGAGGACACCTCGGTGGGCTCATGCAGCGAGGCTATATGGGTAGAGCTCCGGAATAGGAAGGGTGCAGTCACAATGTCGGGGGTTTACTATAGGCCTCCCAATTGCCGGCGGGAGATTGAGGAACAGTTATGTAGGCAGATTTTGGAAAGATGTAAGAGCAATAGGGTTGTTGTGGTGGGTGATTTTAACTTTCCCTATATTGACTGGGAATCACTTAGTGCTAGGGGTTTGGATGGTGCAGAATTTGTAAGGTGCATCCAGGAGGGCTTCCCGAGACAATATGTAGATAGTCCAACTAGGGAAGGGGCAATACCGGACCTGGTATTAGGGAATGAACCCGGCCAGGTGGTCGAAGTTTCAGTAGGAGAGCATTTCGGGAAAAGTGACCATAATTCAGTAAGTTTCAAGGTACTGGTGGATAAGGAAAACAGGAGTCCACAGGTTAAGGTGCTTAATTGGGGGAAGGCTAATTATAACAATATTAGGCAGGAACTGAGGAATCTAGACTGGAGGCGAATGTTTGAGGGCAAATCAACAACTGACATGTGGGGGGCTTTCAAACATCAGTTGATAAGAATTCAGGACCGGCATGTTCCTGCTAGGATGAAGGATAAGCATGGCAAGTTTCAGGAACCTTGGAGAACGAAGGATATTGTGAGATTAGTCAAAAAGAAAAGGGAAGCATTCGTAAGGGCTAGAAGGCTAGGAACAGATGAAGCCCGTGGAGAATATAAAGAAAGTAGGAAGAAACTTAAGCAAGGAGTCAGGAGGGCTAAAAGGGGTCATGAAAAGTCACTGGCAACCAGGATTAAGGAAAATCCCAAGGCCTTTTATACATATGTAAAGGGCAAGAGGGTAGCCAGGGAAAGGGTGGGCCCACTCAGGGACAGAGGTGGGAATCTGTGTGTGGAGCCAGAAGAAATGGGAGAGATACTGAATGAATACTTCTCATCAGTATTCACCAAAGAAAAGGACTTAGCGGTCAATTTGTCTAGGGAAGAGTGTGTAAATAGCCTGGATCATGTTGAGATCAAAAAAGAGGTGTTAGGCGTCTTGAAGAATATTAAGGTGGATAAGTCCCCAGGACAAGATGGGATCTACCCCAGAGTACTGAGGGAGGCAAGGGAGGAAATTGTTGGGGCCTTGACAGAAATCTTTGTACCCTCACTGGCTACGGGTGAGGTCCCAGAGGACTGGAGAATGGCCAATGTTGTTCCATTGTTTAAGAAGGGTAGCAGGGATAATCCAGGAAATTACAGGCCGGTGAGCCTTACGTCAGTGGTAGGGAAATTATTGGAGAAGATTCTTCGTTACAGGATTTACTACCATTTGGAAGCAAATGGGCGTATTAGTGAGAGGTAGCATGGTTTTGTGAAGGGGAGGTCGTGTCTCACTAACTTGATCGAGTTTTTTGAGGAAGTGACAAAGATGATCGACGATGGAAGGGCAGTGGATGTTATCTACATGGATTTCAGTAAGGCCTTTGACAAGGTCCCTCATGGCAGACTGGTACAGAAGGTAAAGTCGCACGGGATCAGAGGTGAGCTGGCAAGATGGATACAGAATTGGCTTGGTCATAGAAGATAGAGGGTAGCAGTGGAAGGGTTCTTTTCTGAATGGAGGGCTGTGACTAGTGGAGTTCCGCAGGGATCAGTGCTGGGACCTTTGCTGTTTGAAATATATGTAAATGATTTGGAGGAAAATGTAACTGGGCTAATTAGTAAGTTTGCAGATGACACTAAGGTTGAAGGAGTTGCAGAGAGTGAAGAGTATTGTCAAAGGATACAACGGGATATAGATCGGTTGGAGACTTGGACGGAGAAATGGCAGATGGAGTTTAATCTGGACAAATGCGAGGCAATGCATTTTGGAAGGTCTAATACAGGCAGGAATTACACAGTAAATGGCAGAACACTTAAGTGCATCGACGGGCAGAGGGGTCTGGGTGTACAGGTCCACAGGTCACTGAAAGTGGCAACGCAGGTGGATAAGGTAGTCAGGAAGGCATATGGCATGCTTGCCTTCATTGGCAGGGGTATTGAGTATAAAAGCTGGGAAGTCATGCTGCAGCTGTATAGAACCTTGATTAGGCCAAACTTGGAATATTGTGTGCAATTCTGGTCGCCACATTACCAGAAGGATATGGAGGCGTTGGAGAGGGTACAGAGGAGGTTTACCAGGATGCTGCCTGGTCTGGAGGTTATTAGCTATGAAGAGAGGTTGGAGAAACTTGGATTGTTCTCACTAGAGCGACAGAGATTGAGGGGCGACTTGATAGAAGTTTACAAAATTATGAGTGGCATGGACAGAGTAGATAGTCAGAAGCTTTTTCCCAGGGTGGAAGAGTCAATTACTAGGGGACATAGATTTAAGGTGAGAGCAGAAAACTATAAAGATGATGCGCAGGGCAAGTTTTTTACGCAGAGGGTAGTAAGTGTCTGGAATTCGCTGCCAGAGGAGGTGGTGGAAGCAGGTACTATAGTGGTGTTTAAGAGGCAGCTTGACAAATACATGAATAGGATGGGAATAGAGGGATACGGACCCCGGAAGTGCAAAATGTTTTAGTTGACGGGCAATATGATCGGCGCAGGCTTGGAGGGCCGAAGGGCCTGTTCCTGTGCTGTACTTTTCTTTGTTCTTTGTTCTATCACTGGCCCTCTATCCAGCTCTACCTGTCCCACCCCCCTTAAGCCAGCTTATATTTCACCTCTTTTCTATTTTTCCTTAGTTCTGTTGAAGAGTCATACGGACTCGAAACGTTAACTGTGTTCCTCTCTGCAGATGCTGTCAGACCTGCTGAGTTTCTCCAGGTATTTTTGTTTTTGTTTTGGATTTCCAGCATCCGCAGTTTTTTGCTTTTATCTTGATGTTCTGGGGACCTGGGTTCATATCCCACCCCAGCAGATGTTGAAATTTGAATTCAATAAAAATCTAGAATTAAAATGTCCGATGATGACCACAAAACCATCGCTGATTGTCGTCAAAACTCATCTGATTCACGAATGTCCTTTAGGGAAGGAAATCTGCCGTCCTTACCTGGTCTGGCCCTATGTGTGACTCCAGACCCACAGCAATGTGGTTGACTCATGAATGCCCTCTGAACAAGGGCAATTAGGGGTGGGCAATAAATGCCGGCCTAGCCAGTGACAGCCACATCCCATGAATGAATAAAAATTGCTAGGATGGAAATTACATTACATTAGCTTCAGGGCAGGTAGAGCTGCTTATCAGGTATAAGGGGCATTTGGTTGCTATCAGAATATTCCATCTCTATGGTAATTGTTTAGTTAAACATTTTGTGCTTGGTTAAAATCACAATCAAATTTAGTTCACAAAGTTAGAAATACAACTTGTTACTCTACAACTGGAAAACAATCTGCCCTAAATCCAGGTACGAAATGGGACACATTGAACAGGCCCATATGGAAAATTATGGGGCTCTGGACAGAAATGAAACTCCGTTTGATATTAAAACACCTGAAAAATCAAATGAGTCAGACACAAAGTTTGGATTGTCTAAATGTCAATATTTTTAAAACGCTGGGCTCCAGTTATTTCCAAATTGTCTGCTTTCCAACCTCGTGGGTTCCCAGTCCCACCCAGCCGCTGAGCTGACAGAATTCTCTGACCCACTCCGAGGCCTGCTCTTAAAATTGGCCATCTCAGAGTTTGCTGCCCATCCCTAATTGCCCTTGAACTGAGTGTCCTGCTCGGCCGTTTCAGAAGCTAGTGGGTCTGGAGTCACAAGTAGGCCCGATCAGGTACGGATATTAGTGAACCAGTTGGGCTTTTACAACAATCTGATAGTTTCATGGCAGTCACCACCTACTGAGGCTAGATTTCAATTTCAGATTTTATGAACTGAATTCAAATTCCACCAGCTGCAGTTGGTGCGATTTGAACCCATGTCCCCAGAGCATTAGCGGGGGCAGCTGGATTAATAGCCCAGTGACATTACCACATTACCACTACACCACCATCTCCCCCCACCTTTTTTTTTGTCTGAACTCGTTTCACCAATTTCCTCCAGCCCTTCAATGAATCACAGTAAAGTGCAATCCCGCAAGCATCAGTCACACTGCCGGGCCTTACCTTACGTTTCTGTGGATGTCTGCCATCCTTTACTATCTCATTCTTTGGCTTGCCACCCGCCACAACCTCACCCTCACCCTGCAGTTAACGAAAGTTGCCTTAATGTGATGTGACTATGGCGAGCAACTTTGTACGGTAATCTGGGAAATCCTGTTTGCTTGCGTATGCTCTAGTGCTCTGATCCCCTGAAGGTTGAATGTTCCTCCTCCACCACCCACCCTGACCCCCCGCCACACTAATTCGAAAGGAAAGTAGGTCACATATGTTTCACTGAAAAACTATGCATTTAGCAATCACAATTTCAAGCAGTACCAATATTTAAATCCATAATGACTAATTCATGGAAATACCCAAACTTCTATGAACCAAATAACAAGGGAATGAAATCCCCTCATGTGCCCTGAGACATGAGAATTTAAGTTACAACCTAATGAGTCTATTCTGCCATCTGGGGAGGCAATTATTGCAAAGTGCTCCTTGAAACATGACCTGGTTAGTTAACAGAGGATCTTCAGCTTAAAAGGGACCTAAGGTCATTAAACTCTTAAATTTCATTCATAAAATGATTGAAATAACCCAAATTACACTCTCCACATCATAATACTTCCATAAATCCAATGGAATTATTTGAAAAAAAAAGAGCAGGGAAGCTTGCTCTCCTGTGCCCTGGCCGATAATCATCCCACAGTCAACATCGCAAAAACAGATTATCTGGTCATTATCGCATTACTGTTGTGTGAGCTTGCTGTGTGCAAATAAGCTGCTGTATTTCCTACATTATAATGGTGGCTACACTTCAGAAGTACTCTATTGGCTGTCAAGTGCTTTGGGACATCCCGAGATTGTGAAAATTGCTATTTAAATGCAAGTCTTCCTTTTTATTTCAACAACTTGGCTCAAGGAAATCCACAGAGGAGACCCCTCAACTCCCCCACCCTGCTTCCTTCCATTCCCTTTAACTGTGATCTCTCTGGCCTCTTTGAACGAGGTTGCTTAATTAAAGGCAAATTATTGGCATTATTCATGCGGTGAATTCAAGTCCCTGGGAAGTAGAACTGGGTTGTGCCTGCCCAAACATATTTCACTTGGGAGACTTAACAACCATGAAAGACTACCCTTCATTTCGCATACTCTTCTGTAATTATAAACTATTGATGTGCCATTACATTTTTACTTGCTAACTACAGTGATGGTTTATTCATCAATCATCACTAATGATGATTTTCAAATGTAATTTTTTATTCCCTTGTATAAATCTATAAATCAGCCAGAGTTCCACATCTTGCGTTCTCACTTACATTAAGAGCTGTGTCCCAATCCCTTCCCTCACACCCCTAAAACTCCGCTCTAAGACTCTTGGCCGTGTTTTCCAAATTCTTTCATGGTCTCACTCCTTCCAAACTCAGCTACCCCTTCCAGACTTATGCCCCACCTATTGATTCTTACTCACCCCTCCTGTCCCAGTATTGGAAGATGTTATGTTGTGGGTCAGTGGGTAACACTCCTGCCTCTGAATCGGAAGGTTTGAGACCTACTCCAGAATGGATAATCAAGGGAGACACTTCCACAAATGACCGGATTTATTGAATTCAAGACTTGCTATGGTGGGAGCTGAACTCAAGGCAACAGGGTTGCTTGTCCAGTACTATAACGAGGCAGTGCAGTCTTTAAGTATTCAATCACCTCTGTTTCATTGCACCTTTCAGTTTAGTTTCCCAAGTAGCAGCACAAGTTGTACAAGACAGGTAAGGGCTCGCCAGGGGTCCCGCTGCGAGTTTGACGAGTTGCTTCCAAAGGTGACCTTGTGCGGTCGTTTCTTTTTCCATTCCCTTCTTTGTTCCCATTTCCTCGTCGATTTCTTTCTTGAGCTCCTGTCCACGGTGTGCCTAATTTTCTGGCAAGGCACTGTAGGTTTAGGGGGAAGTCCAACAGGAAAGAACGGCCTCCCCTCTAAGATGGTGCTTGTTTGCACCCAGTTAAGGTAGTGAGAGTACCTGGTGAATAGGGCAGTGTAGTTGCACGATTGTTTGCAGAAGCTCGCAGCCCCGGCTATAATCCAAATTTTTGTGCGCTTGTCCTGACATTCAAGGGGGGCTCCGTAACCTCCCTAGGAAAAAAGAAGAGCTGGAACCAATAATACTGTGCGAAGCCCCTTAAACGTTGACCCTATTGAGTACAATTCAACAGACAACCCATTCCAACCTGTGGGCTTCCACCATATAGGAGTCTACACAATGAAAACCAACAAGTGGGGCAGTGGAAATCACATCAGATTCTTTCCCATCATCCACACGTTGGGATATATGAGTACTGTTGAATTTTCCTCGATCATCTTTGGAATCCACAGTAGGGAACACCTATACAGAACTTCCCTTCAGAAGATCCAAGGTTGACGAAGAGCATACATGGTCAATGAAAAGAATGGGTTGAATGACCTTTCTTGTTCTGTGTATTTTTTTATGTTCTGTACCTCAGACCCTGACAAGCCCCCTTAAAACTAGCATTTCTTGCCCTGGGCTGTGGTGACAGGATGGGTATTACAATCTGCCTCAGTACTCTGGGGTAAGAAAGAAAACCAAATCAAGTAGGATATTGACTCCTGATGCCTTTTGCCTGCAAAAGCTGGATGTGATTATTAATGGCAGATAAGATTGGCCTCTGATGTCTCCAATATCCAACCCAATTCACAAATACCCCGCCAAAACTCCTCATCCTAGGTTCGCACATAAAAATAAAATTGTCACTCGGATAAGGAACTGCTGGTCTACTGGAGACAGTAGCACAATCTTCATGAGGAAGAGAATAAGATAAGAAGCAGGTGTAGGCCATTTGGCCCTTCAAGCCCTGCTCTGCCAAGCAGTAAGATTGTGGCCGATACCTCAACTGCGTCTTCCCACACTATCTTTGTACCCCTTTATACGCAAAAATCTATCCATCTCTCACTTGAATATACTCAATGTCTGAGCAGCTACAGACCTCTGGAATAGAAAATTCCAAAGATTCACAACCCTTGGAGTGAAGATATTTCACCTCATCTCTGTCCTAAATGGTTGAACCCCTGTTCTCAGACTATGGCCTCCAGCGTTACATTCCCCAGCCTGGGGAAACATTCTCCCAGCACCTAGCCTGTCAAGCCCCTTAAGAATGTTTCAATGAGATCACCCCTCATTCTTCCAAACATAGAAAAAACTGTTTATCCTGTCTGATACAAAATGTGAGAAGTGCTCCGGATCACCTCTACATTGAGGTACCCCACCCGTAGCGCTCAGATAATAGAATGGCAAGCATTGAATAAAACATTACCATGCAGAGAGACTGTTTCTTATCCCAATTCATCACGCAAATCACGTTTTTCCTCAAGTTTTCAGGGTAGAATTTCCCGCAAGTCGCAAGCGTCTGATGCCCTACATTCTGCTTTACCATGTGGTAAATTGGAGGCATGGGACCTTGAGCTGTACACACAAAGCAAACAGGGTCAAATCCACAAGAAAATCAGCTGTATTTAACACTGAGCCTGACTCTCTGAAACTGAGTTCAAACGTGTGAGAAGAAAAACCATAGTGTTGTAATAAGAACAGCCTTGTACAGATTTACGCAGACTAATGGCTTCCTTTCAGACCGAATTTAAGCCCCTAACACAGGTTGGTTTTAGACCACCCCATTTCCCTGTTCTCTTCCCATAGCCTTTTATAACTTTCTTTTCCAAGTATCCAGTACCTTTTTGAATGCTGTAATTGGTTTAATGTCGATTGCCACTTACGGCAATTGCACGTTCACATATGGATAGCTCCTTGGCACAATGGATAGCATGTTGAACTTCTAGCGGCAGAAGGCGTTCTGGGTTTTGAGTCCTAGCAGAGTCGATGCACCGCTGCTGGGACTCAAACCCAGGCTAAGCCACCCCAAGCTACAATGCTTGACAGTTAACTGTCAGTCACCATCACTGGTGCATTCTCCATGGCAACGTCTCTACCAAGCAGGGTCCGTTTGCCATCAATCAGCGCTCTCTTCACATACAGTATGAATTGTTGTTTTCCCCTTATACTGGTATTCTTGTGAAGTGTCCTGATGAGTGCAAGATGCAAAGCTTTGACATGTTTCTTTTTTCGGCAACACTCCAAGTTCTCCTGACATCACCCCTGGCCGGCCCAGCTCTATCTAGTTTTAGGGTTACATCCCATGGTGTCCAAGGAAGTGGTACCACTGTATCCACCCCATCAAATTCTCTGACACTAACATCCACCATGACTATTTCCTGTATACGATATTGCCTAGAAAGCACTAGGAGATAAAGACATTCTGCTACTAAAGGAGGGAGTGATGTTTGATAGAGACACCACTCCATATCACTATTGCACATCTCCTGCAAATACACCACTGGCCTAAGTTGCCAGTAGTGAGTGAGGTGTGAAGAGGGGAAACAAACAGACACAATTGAAATAAAACTCAAATTAATTACCTGCGCTTTTCAATTGCCATCCAGAAACCCAGCAATTTTCCACAGTGTCCATGTCAAAGTGTCTGTCATCCGGTAGGCAGATTGGTGACACCAGGTTGTTGAAAATAAATGGTTCTCTCACCAGAGCGAGAGCAATATCGTTGTCTGGGATTTTGACCCCGAACAAATCGTACACAAAATATTTGTGCAAAATGATTTTGTGAACGTTATAAATAATTTGCACGTCGTCCACCTGAAGGGTCCCAGCGACGATGACTAAGTTTGGATAGAGTTCCCTGGAGCTGCTGAGGAACGTGAAAAACAAGTATTGAAATAGGGTTTCAGCGAAGGATAAAAACGCACGCACTGCAGGCGTTGAAAACCTGAAGCGAAAGGTTCGAGAAACAGCAAGTCCAACTGGTATCCAAACTGAGCAATTTCAGCCAACGCCTTTTCCCATCCACTTCCTCTGCCTATCATCCACTTAACTCCCTGCAGTTTGGGAGCAGATTTGACCTCTTTTACCTTTCGAATTCCTTCTCACTGTCTGTCTTAAGATGATCTTATCATTTAGCGCTGTTAAACCTCTTTAAAAACCCATTGTGACGAGAGATAGTCTACATGGTTCTTGCCTGTTCCTTCTTACCCACCTCATTTTGTTCAGTCTGCAAAGAGACTTTCTTACCTCTGAACCCAGTTCGAGATGAAGGGCCTACACCCCAGCCATTAATCTAACTCTTAGATGAAGCTGGTGTATTTTCAACATTTTCCATTTTAATCTTGGGGTTTTGTTAATGTCCAAAAGCACTAATGTGGTTTCCAAATAGCATATGGTAAGTGCTGCAGTCACCATTGCCTCCTACCTATTTTCCAGAGAATTTTCCCATTAGTGCTTGGTGGAACCATCACTCTCTCTCGGTTTTGGTTTCATTTACTTAAACAAGGAAATGGTTGCTGACTCAAAGTATTGCCAACTAGGCGAAAATTTGAACTAAGTCACAACAACCGAGATGTGAAATGCTGAGTGGATATTGACTTGAAATGTTAACTCTCGTTTCTCTCTCTTCACTAATGTTGCCAGTCCTGCCCAGTATTTCCAGCAGTTTCTGCTTTTATGTCAAATTCAAGGTAAAATTTAAAGTGCTTTGGGATGTTCTGAGTTCACAAAAGGTGCTGTAGAAATGCAAGTTTTATCTTTTTTATGTTGTGAGGTGGATCAGAATCCTGGAACTCCCTCCCTAACAGCAATGTGGGTGTACCTACACCACGTGGACTGCAGCGGTTCAAGAAGGCAGCTCACCACCACCTTCTCAAGGGCAATTAGCGATGGGCAATAAAGGTTGGCCCAGCCAGCGACACCCACATCCCGTGAATGAATAAAAAAAAGAGCTCCCAGGTCCTTAGCCATGACAAGTCAGAAGATACACTGCTTTATAACAGGTGTATTTATGTAACACAATGTGTTATAAGGTATGAAGAAGGGAATGTTTACACTTCAATAGCTATTTCCCAATCAATGTGGGGTGAGACATCTTTTAAGTTGTTTGCTGTTGAAGTGATGACTGTGTTCAAGTTGCCCATTAAGGCCACAACCAAAGCAGAGCATATAATCTTCTACCTACTGAACTACTTCCTTTATAGAATCATAGAACGGTTACAGCACAGAAGGTGGCCATTCGGCCTTTTGTGTCTGTGCTGGCTCTCCAAAGGAGCAATTTACCTAGTGCCGCTTTCCCACTATCTCTACCTAGCCCTGTACATTCTTCCTTTACAGATAACAATCCAATTTGAATGTCTCAACTGGACCTACCTCCACTACACTCGGAGACAGCGCATTCCAGATCCTAACCGCATGAAATAGTTTTTCCTCACGTCTCCATTGTTTCTTTTGCCAATAAACTGAAATCTGTGATCTCTGGTTCTTGATCCTACCACCAATGGGAACAGTTTCTCCCTATCTACTGTGTCCAGACCCTAGAATTGATCTAATTAGGTAATCTGACATTCAGTTAGAAGCTGGTTGCTGTTGCGTGGTAACTGTTGCAGGTTGCTTATAAAACTCAGCAGGCAAACACTATGAAAGTCCCAAAATACAGTGATACTTACAACATGAAAACACAATGTGCTGTTGTCAAAACCCACCATCTATCCAGAATAACACCACCGCATAAATACTTCCAGTTAAACTGCAATTGGACTTGCCATGGGAACTCTCCAGGACGCATCATTCTGGCAAAGTTGCTTTCGTATTTTATATTTGGCACACCGCATCCTGTAAAGATTTAGCAGAGACTTGGTAGGTTCAGGACCTAGTGTCCACTTTTTACACTCGCTTCAAAGCTAAAACATTCACAACTACACCAGCTGAATGATCATGTACTGTTAACTGCCTAGTGTGTAATTAAACTGTATAGACATAAGGTCCCAATGGCATTGGTTAATCTCAGCCAGGACAGTTGGAGTGTTTCCCAAAAATGGCACAAATTAGGCAGGGACGATGGGGCGGGGGGGTGGGGGGTGGGCCGGTGGTTAAAGGAAGAACAGGCAGCCCTTGGCCTGGATTTTCTAGCCCCGTTGCGGGTGGGACCCGCCGCGGGTGAGGCTGCGCCCCAGCCAGAAGTCCATCGACTTGTGGCGGGACCGGGAGATCGTGGCAACGGGAGGGTGTGGAAAATCCCGCCGCACGTCATCTTCTGCTAGAAAAAAATCCCGAATGTAAGATCAGGCTTGGATGGTCATATATATTGCTTGTGTAATGTGATTTTTTTTTATTTGCATAGAAATTCTAAGGAAAGCGCTGTTCATGGTGAAAACATTTTACTTAAAAAAAAATTCAGCGTTGTGAAGGGTGGGTCTGGCCACGTTGCCATGGAATGCTCCAAACAGTTGGACCTTGTCATAACACCTATTCCTCGTGGAAACATTTATACAGAAAATACCTTTGACCACGGGTCCATCAGGTAATGTCCTAGAGGCCTGCGGGAAAAGGAAATGATGGGTCCTTTCAGATGGTTCCCCGAGCAGACTGTCAAAGTCATTTGGCAGAATGCCTCATCGCCAGAACTTTCAAACGAGCACCAAGATGCAGCTTGGCTGGTGGTGAGAAAGGCCCTCCCCGTCAGATCCTTCCTACACACCCAGGGTTTCACTGCCTCCGCACGTTGCCTCCGAGGTGCTGTGGTGAGGAAGAGAAGGTTGACCGCCTCTTGCTGGAATGCACCTTTGCCAAGATTTGGAAAGAGATGCAGTGATTTTTGTCGAGGTTCATCCCGAGCAGCTCCGTGACACGACTTGGTGCTCTACGGGCTGTTCCCAGGGATGCACACTGAGAGAAACATCAACTGCAGCTGGAGGATCATCAACTCAAGTGAAAGATGCTCTTCAGCCTGCCTAAACGTGGTCTTCCAGTGTTGATTGATTGAGTGTTGCAGACTGGCACATTCCAAGGTCCAGAACTACCTGTTGAGGGATGCACTAAAGCTTGGGGCAGCCGCCGCAGAAGCACAATGGTGAAAGGTCACTGTCCAAGGCCTTACAGCCATAGTACACCAAGGGGCTGGAAATGGTGTAGAATCCCACAGTTCAATGCCTAACTAGGAACGTATATTGCAAATATCAAGAACATTGAAATTGTATTGAGGCACCTTAGAGTGGAACATGCTGACTGGAGAAAAGTTTAACTCAATTGCATTTTCTGTAATATTCAATTTTAAACGTTTCACCCTGCTGCATGTCTGACATGGTATGTATATGGTAAATATCAAGAGTATTGCAATTGCATTGAGGAACCTCAGAGCAGAACATGCTGTATTGAAAAAAGTTTAATTTTATTGCACTATAACCTTTCATTTGGAGTAATGTACTTTTGTAATTGTAATGTACTCTTACAAGTTTTATGAATAAAGTATATTTCTGGAAAAAAAATATTTTAAAGGATCCCTTTTATTTTTTACAGCAAATCTAGGTAATGAGCATACAAGTGCACCAAGGTCATCTCACCAAACATTTGAATTTTCAAATGCACTGGAGCCATATTTATGGGTTTTATCCTGTTTTTTTTTGGGGGGGGGGGGTGGGTAAGCTGGTCAATAGGGGCAGACGATTTGTCTCCCTGATTTTAAACTGAGAGACTTGATCTGAAGGGATATCGAGCCGTATTTCGCTGCTTATTAGAATACTTTAGGCACATTATGGTGGAACATCAGGCCATAGAACTGTCCTGCTGCACTGACCTGCAACACATTCTAAACATTAACCCGAAACAATCAGAACTCATGCTTACCAGGGTAACACCAACCATCTAGTAAGTTCCAAATAAATACATAAATATAAGCCAATTTCATTTTTTTTATGTTAGCAACAAAAATATTGGGTCAGCCATTCTGAAAACCACTGCACTAACTCGAGGTTTCTCTATTGCTTTGCAATGTAACTGCTTATCCTATTATGACATCACCACTTTCCTTCATAGCATGTCATGGCTTTATAAATTAAAAGTGTGACATAATTATTCTCCCCTGCTTTGTAATTGGTCTATTTTTGTGAACTAACAGTTTTCTGCAAGAAAGGCAATTAAATGGTGCTCTCAATGTACCCCAAACTCTGATTCGATTGTACGGCAAGGTTGAGGTTTTAAGGATCTCATTTAAAAATCAAAGTGTTACTCCATTAAAACACAAGGCTGGTAAGGAGATGGTCAAAGGTCACAATGTTGGCCATGGTTCTGTTTGTAGTAGTCCCATCTCCGACTCAAGGTTCACAGATACATAGCTCCACTCCAGAGCTTTGAGCACAAAATCTAGATGACCCTCTCAGTGCAATACTGAGGGAGTGCTGCACTGTCTGTGGTGCAGTCTCACCAATGAGATTTTGAAATCAGAGGATGTGAAAGATCCCATTGCACTATTCAAACAGCAGGGGAGAGCTCAAGTCAACCTACACATAATTAAAGCAGTATGTCTGTTCCTTCCTCACCCACACCTAATTTTCAAAACACAGCTCATGTCCGCTAGGGTGTTTAATCTGGTGTTTCCTGGTCTATAAACATCAAACGTAAAGAGTATATTTATTGAATAAAAAACCTAATGAAATTGTGTGTCAGTGGTTGAGTACAGTGCAGCTTTAGACATCTCATTATATAATGGATATCACTGAAAAAAGGGGTTTCATTAGATGATGCAACAGCACTGCTGGTGTTCCTCAGGGCAGATTCCTAGGCCAAACCACCTTTAGGAATCAATGACCTTCATCAATTGCCTTTCATCAAAAGGTCAGAACTGGGGATGTATGCTGATAGTTGTAGTGTTCAGTTCCATTCATAATTCTTCAGAAAGTGAAACAGCCCATGCCCACATGCAGAGAGACTTGTACAACATCCAGGGTTGGGCAAGTGACATTTGCAATAAACAAGAGCCATGCAACCAATTTCTTCACCAAGAGTCTAGCCATCTCCAACTGACAGCCAATGTCACTAACATTATCGCCCACTGTCAACATCCTGGGGATCACCATTGAATAGAAACTGGACCACCCACATAAATACTGTGCCTACAAGAGTAAGTCAGAGGCTGGGTAATGATTCAGCTCCTGACTTGCAAAGCCTATCACCTACAAGGCACAAGTCAGGAGCTTAATGTCTCCACATGCCTGGATAAGTACTGTGGGTGTACCTACAGGGTGCCCACAGGAACTGCAGCAGTTCAACGCAGCAGCTCAAAGACAATTAGGGACAGACAATAAATGCTGGCCTAGCCAGCAACACCCACATCCTGTAAATGGGAAAAAAAAAGCTCCAACACTCAAGAAGCTCAACACCATCCAGGACAAAGTAGTCCTTTCGACTGGTACCCCATCCACCACCTCAAACATTCACTGCCTCCACCACAGGGGCAGAGTGGTTGGTTGCAGTATGCATCATCTACAAGGTGTACTGCAGCAACTCACCAATGCTTCAACAGCACCTCAACCCATGACTTGCATCATCTAGAAGGCTGAGCATCAGGTGTACAGGACAGCACCAACTCCAAGTTCTCCTCCAAGTCTCACAGCATCCTAGCTTGGAAATATAGTCATTCCTTCATTGCCACTGGCTGAAAATTAAGGGAGTCCCTCTCTAACAGCACTGTGATCATATCAATGGCATGGGGACTGCAGCTGTCCAAGGTGGCAACTCATCACCACCTTCTTAAGGGCATCTAGGAATGGCCATTAAATCCCAGCTCAGCTTCATACAGAGATGTTTCTGGTCGCTTCAGTGGCCAACAAATGGACACAGGACAGCAGAGATAAAGGAAAACAATGAGTTGCAGGGAGAGTCAGGACCTCAAAGAGGCTTTTCAGAGCAGGGAAGTGGTGCCAAGGGAGTCACATTTTCTGGACATTTATCGGAGGTAAATTGGGACCACATTTCCACACAACTGTGACCACACTTCAATTAGACATGAAATGCTTCAAGGCATCCTGAACTGGCAGAAGCACTACACAAATGCAAGATCTCTTTTTAAAAAACTATAAATACATAGCCTACAGGAGATGGAATCAAATAAGTAAATACCAAAAAGGTAACTTATTACATGAAGATAGATTGTGCACACACCATAAACTGAGAGAGTTTATAGGACTTTAATTATTCAATGCATATACATACAGAAGTTATTCTGGCTACTACTAAAGAGGAAATATTTACATCAACTTTTGCCATCTAGATAAATCATAAACACAATGAAATTAAATCCATTGAATCTATAGGCAGATTACATGCTGGATAACAAAAGATTCAAATAGGTCCGAAAATAGAGTTAATTAGCCCCCCTCCCCAATCATGTGATGAACTGTTCCATGGCAAGAGAGTGGGCACTTCATAAAGAATAGGTGACCTCAGACCAATTGGTTAAGTAGGTCAGGTTTATAAACAGAAACCCTAGTTAATATTAAGGCTGAAGTTATACCACGTACACCAATGTAATGTGGTAGCAGGGCCACAGAGAGAATGAAGTACTGATTAGATTTGGAGATGTAATGAAGCCAAATGGTGCGAGATGGCCACCTGGGGAAAGCAGAGGGGGAAGAGGTGGGGGGTTGGGAGTGGGGCTGAACCATTACAGAGCATGGCACCATATGGAATACACCAGTGTGAAGCTAGGATTTTAAAAGTGCACAAAGGTCCCGGTAAGCCTAGAAACTCACTGCAGAACTAGTTTAAATATCATGAGAAAGTGGACTATGTTTTAAGCATCCCCCTCAGACAAGGAGTGTGTGTGTGTGTGTGTGTAAGCACACGTGGGAGAGCTTCTTCCTGGCGGGCAGAATGCGATTGACAGCCAGGCACAGCCCACAATCCAAAGAAAATCTTGTATTTGTCCAGACATGACAGTTCTGCCCAAATGTGACTTGAGCTGTAAAAATGGCATGTAAATCATCAGGTGGCTTACCACTGGCTTCCTTAAAAGGCTCGGAGGTAAAAATACCATGTTTCAGAAATTTCCTTTACTCAAATCTGAATAATCTTTCTAGGGCCCAGAGTGCATGTGCCATCCTGTTCAACATCCCTTTCAGAATTGATGTTGGAGTGGGGTGGGGGATGTTCTGCAATTCAAAAGGTACATTTTAACTGAACAGAACACAGGTCGTAAGCATAGGGAAATGCACAGAAGTTAATAGTAGCACACAAGGAATTCTCAGTGATACTTTAAACAAAGATTGCATTATAATGTTATCCAAGGCCAGAAGGTTCCACCAAACCATCTATGTATCATTTCAAAAATAAACCTCAATGTTGACTAATGCATTTGCAAACAGCTTCACTTAAACCAAATTTACAAACATGCATTGAAAAATTCAAAAATTCCCATATACAGTCTGGTGACAGAAACTTGTGCAGAGGCTGCATTTAATTAGTGCAATAAAGCTTCAAAAACAAAAGTGAATTCAATGCAATCTACACCGACGCACAGAATTAGGGTGTGGCAGGGGCCAAACGGTATCGCCTCTCGCCTGAGGAGATCCAGGGGAGGTTGAGTTCTCAAACGCTTTCGCCAGACTAGTTTTGTGTTGCAACCGTTGTGACATCCCTTCAGTGTGAAGTTCGGCAAATGCAGTTTATCGCAACAAGTCGCCTTCGTGTCAGACAAAAGAAAAGAGACAAAATTGTGCAACACCAGAGACTGCTATGGCTGATCGAGAACACAGGGCTGTTATCTCAGAAAACTGGAATCGATTGAGGATAGGGGAGAAGTGAATTCTCCAGGCACCATACTCTCTAGTGAGCTTACTAACAAATTAATTCAAACTAAAATACTCCCTAAAGGCAAGCCTTCATTCTAGCAATAGAAATTTCTCCAGTAATTGTTTGTCTTGAGGTAATAAGTGTTCAGATGTAAATATCTTTGGATATACTAGTGAGCTTTACTAGGTTATATGATCTAGAAATTGATTCAACATCTCTTATTTGACATTGATGGGATACTGTGTTGTGCCTGCTGCTGTGATGTATGGTGCCATCCAGTGGGAGGATGTAAGTTTATACCATGATTCCACGTACAGCAAGCTCCTGAGTTTGGCAGTGTTAATGGAGGAGGTGGAGGGGGCAGGGGGAGCGAGAGAAGTTGGACCCTTCCCCTTAGGGACGGAGAGAAGGAAAGTTCAGAGCACAAGTCTGTCCTGGCCCCCCTCGTCTACTTCCTTTGAGCAGCCTCAAAGGAAATAGTAGATGACTTGCTCACTGCAAAAAAAAAAAGTGCCAGGGGGATGGACAGAACCCATTCTAAAGGGGGGAGTGGAAGACAACACACACAAAATCCTGAATAAGTCAGAGAACCCAACACTGTGAAGTGCCATCAACAGACATGTAAATCACCATAATCCAATAGGCTATCAATTTATGAAGGATTTCTGGTGATGGAAAATATTATGGGTATGAAAGCTGTTACATGTAATCTGCAATTTTTTTTTTGGCCTCAGATTAACATCTGCTTATTGTGATTGTGATGGCCAAACTCAACATCTGTTCCATCGAGGCTTGATCTTAAAACATAATTTTGTCCTAAATTTGATTTTGCATTATTTAATATGAGTCATTCAGTAAATGTTAAGCAGAGGTCCATATGCCTATATAAAGCAATAATGGGAAGGCTGTAGCATTGGTATTCTGCAAGGATCAGGTCAAACGGACCTGAAGGGCCACCTTCATCTCAACCTATTGAATCTAAATAATTAAAAATACAAGTTTAATTGCCTATTCGGATTGCAGAACAACTGCAAGCAAAGAGGTAAAGTAAAAGATTATGCAACACACCACAAATATACAATCCTTTATGATTTAGTCTTTGCTTCCAGTTTACAAACAATGCAAAGTGCATTAAAATTTATAATGTAAAAATAACATGGGACGTTTCCATTGGTCGAGAGGAATGCTATGCGATTATATGCGGATAGAAAGGCTTTTTAACCTCAGGTAAAACAGGAGTAGGAACCAACCAACCAGGTGGCAGCTTTGGTTGAGCTCGAAATCAAAGCACTTCACAAGCTAGTGGGTAGCATCGGTGCATCTTATCATCTTTACACCTTCAACTGTTTACTGTACCCTGGCTCTTTGCAACTGTTGTAACTCATGCTCCGTCCAATGAATCAGCAACTCCACTATACCAAAGGTGCTCCAAGGTCCTGCTGGTTAAAAGGTTTTAATGGCAACAGGCGGAGTTAGCTTCAACAGGTTTATGATGATATAGAGGCAGACAGACCAGGAAGGGGTGAGGTACAAACTCTAGCCTATACTAAATCTTCTCATCTCAGCTTGAGGACGAGGAAATAACTAGGCAGGCTCCTCACTCCTAGCCCAGGTGTTAAAGGTCAATTGTATGACCGCCTGTGTGCTATCCAGGCTGAGGTCAACAAACTTGATGCAGGCCAGGGACAGAGCCAGGGAGCTCCCTAATCTGCATGTCTCTGGATGACAACAAACTTGCCAAAGTTAACTTATTTAAAAAGAAATGCTCTTTGTTGGAAGGGTGCGTGGAAGCACAGACATCAGACGAGGGTAGGATTGAAGAACCAGAGGGCTGGCAGCATCTTATAAATCACAGCCTGGGCAAGAATCTGCATCTTCAAGGGGAAAAAACGGGTTGCGGGCAGAAGGAAAGAGAAGAATGTGCAACTCACTAAGTGGCAAGTAAATTAGCATTGATGCACCCATGCTTGCCAATTAAAGGAGGGAGATAACTGTAAACTTCAATTTAAAGATAAATAAATAATTACATCTAATTCTGTGAGCGTAACATACAACCAGTTGATTTAGAGTCACTATTCCACCTTTTTGTGGATTTAATCACAGTTGGAAAATTACAGGTTGGCGGCAGGGTTGGCAACATCCAACAGTAGTTTCAGCTTTGAGTCTCCAGAGGCTTGTCTAAATTCTTCAGACTGTCCAGGAATCTTTCAGGAGTCAGGATGTGAGTGGAGCCTGTGGTGGAGGCAAAAGGTGGACATGTTGTTCTGGTACTGATCAAATTGTAGAATGTTTTACCCAAGCTGACCTTTCTGAAGAAGAGCTCTCCTACAGAAGGCTTTCAGGCAAAGGGAAAAGCCATCAGCCCCAGAAACCAGCTCTGTTATACAGGATCTGAATGCCTCTACTAGGTTTGCATCAAAGCCTTTAAAACCTTTTGTTCTTCTGAATTCAATTGCTCTTGACCCAATTCCAGCAGCCACTGCAGTGGGATTCCCAAGTCACTTATTTCACAACCCATTTATCAATTGGTGAACAAGTGCTGTCCAACTTCATTTCATACACTTAATGCCTTAAGTGTCAAACTTGTCTTTCCTCCACCCCCCCCCCTCCAATCAGGAATGGTGCTTCCAAATTCCAATCTGGTTCCTGCAGGTTTTTGCAAGCTCCATCTGGATAAATTTAAAATCATCTAAAACCTACACTAGCTATTTTCTACACACTTAACTCTGCCAATGTCAAATCTTTCATGGTTGTCTCTGAGAGTATAATAAAGCAGTAAATGGACAAAAGCAATAATATAGTTAACAAAGAAACACGGGGTGTAGGGGGGCGTTACCATTTTAAATAGGTTGCCTATAGTGATACAAATACCAACCGGAATGGACTTGATGGGGGAATGCTCCCATTAATCAAGCCTGGAGCAACAACTGCTGTAAGCAACTAGAACTAATTTCACGGATGCAACTTTTATTAATTAACTATTAACTCAATGCATTGGGCTGGACGAATAATCCCACCGTACTCGGGTGATGCTGTTTGCTGTAGTTTCAGTCACCAACTCGGAGACCGTTTGCTGTAGTTCATAAATAAATTAAAACCATAGCTCCCACCCTACCTCCAATTCAATGTCAATATTCACTCCGTTTTAAACAATGCCCATTAGATAAGTTCGAGTGCCAAAATGTTTTGCACGGGGGTTCAGTGTATTTTTAGCGGGGCAAACGATGGTTGAAACTCAGTACAGGAAGTAACAAAGCTGACAAAACTTACCAATCAACACCTCCCATTTGTTGTCGGTGGCCTTTGTTACTTCGTATGCGCAGCGCATCTCAGACATGGAAACCCCTCCAATAACAAAAACAATGAGCCGGGGCCCAGTTCTATACTCTGTTGGAGTCTTGTTCTTGTGCCAATGACCAAAGCGGGCGCTTGAGGAAGTAACAAAAATTCACGTTATTAAAGTTTTCCCATGTGCGATTAACAAAGGGTGTCTCAGGGTTGCAAGAGTCTCAGTGTTGGGGTAACAACATGCAAACAATCTCATCCCATCCCCATAAATGGAGGAGTAAACATCACTTTGGGCTGATGGCGACGCTGGCAAGGTGACCGTTTATTGACCATCCTAGCTGCCCAGAGTAATGGTTTGATGCAACTGAGTAGCTTGCTAGACCCTTCAGAAGGCAGGTAAAAATCAACCACATCGGTGTGGCACTGGGGTTACATATAGGCCAGATCAGGCAAAGACAGCAGGTACCTCCCCCTAAGGGACATTGGTGAACCAACTGGATTTTACACCAAAATAAAAACAGAATTACCTGGAAAAACTCAGCAGGTCTGGCAGCATCTGTGGAGAAGAAAACAGTTGACGTTTCGAGTCCTCATGACCCTTCGGCAGAACTGAAGTATAGTTAGGAGAGAGGTGAAATATCAAATATTTCACCTCTCTCCTAACTATACTTCAGTTCTGCCGAAGGGTCATGAGGACTCGAAACGTCAACTGTTTTCTTCTCCACAGATGCTGCCAGACCTGCTGAGTTTTTCCAGGTAATTCTGTTTTTGTTTTGGATTTCCAGCATCCGCAGTAGCTTTTAGCTTTTTGTTTTTATCTCTGGATTTTACACCAGGCAGCTTCATGGCCACTTTGTGGAATCAGTTTTTTAAAAAAAATTTATGGATTTTTAAAGCTTCAATTTAAATTCTCAAACTGCCAGGGTGGGTTTGGAACTCGTCCTCTGGATTACGAGATGAGTAACAATTTCTATACTATCCATACCCTTTCTAATATGCACAGTGACTTTACACAGCATGACTACAAAAAGAAAGTGACCCATTTTCTTCAAAGAAGATGAGAAATCGCCAAACTGGCTCAAGAGTGTTCAGCCCCAGCAGACTGGATGCAGGGAGCTCATCACTGACATACCTCACGGCTGTCTGAGTTGCTGTACTTGGGGCTGGGTCCGACACAAACGGCCATTGCTTTTTGCAAAGCTTTTCTTCTGTAGCTTCCTGTAGGAATTACAAGTTGTTACATCAAAAATGCATACTATTGTAAATCAATGGATGATAATTTGCAATACAGGACAATCCGTTTTTCAAACGAGATTTTAAATACGTAAACTTCATACAGTAATGTGCAATATCCAATAGAGACATTATGAACTGCACCACATCTGCCATCACGTAAACCCATTTTTACAGCTTTAATATTCCAGATTGTTCATTCTCTATTATAGGCAAATTAACACTGCATTCCCTCCCTCTAATTTTGCTAGTCAAAAGAAATATATTTCATGCTTATGAAACCTTGAGGTATCGGCACGGAATAAAATGGAGAAACACAGCTCACTTTCCCTGACCAGTGAATACGTAGCAATCATAAAGTAACAGTTTACTTTGTAGATCAGAGGCCCACATTTATTCACACTACAGTACCTCCATAATATCTTTGATGACTGGAGTCCACCTGGAGAGCTGGTAAGTTGATTCTGTTCGTAATTTTCTTTCTGGTTTAGACTTTGAAGATAATCCGCTCTTAAAATGAAGTTTAAAAAAAAAGTACACGTTAACTTCTCTAATTTCAGGTGCCAACATTTGGTCTTTTTCCACTTTTAAAATCCCTTAAAATCTTTGTGATTTGAAGTAAAGTTGACAAATCCAGAGGGATATATCCAAAACATATCCACATTTGCCCTAAACCTACATTTCTTTGCCACTTAAAAATCAATTCAGGGTACAATGACATTTTCTGATCTTCTGCCAGACCACATGTTCGACCAAGACCCGAGTTCTGAATCCCACTTCCTTCTATTCATCGCCAAACGAAATGTCCACCTTCGCAACATCCTCCATTTGCACCTCATACCCAAATCAGCAGAAAATTTTATTTGTACTTTAGTCACCTCTGAACTCAAATTTTCTAACGCATCACTCATTAACCTCCCAACTTTCACAAATAGCTGATGCAGTATAAGTTAATACCTCAGTGAAGCGACAATGATTGTTCCTAAATTGTAGCACAACAATCACATTTTACAATGTCTACAATGTGGCTGAACATGGGACATGTAGGAAAATCAGATATATTATTACCAATTTAACATTTTTCTAGCCCATCTTTTGGCCCATTACTACCCCATTTTGCCTTGCAGCATCATCCCTTCTGTTATTTAATCTCTCCTGCCTTCCACCCTGTCACAGGCCTTCCCTTTTGTCCTCCCCCAGCCTCTGTATTTGTTTACATACCTGTTATATCTCTCAACTTTTTCCAGTTCTGATGCAAGGTCATTGACCGGACAGATGCTGCCTGATCTGCTGTGTATTTCCAGCATTTTATGTTTTTAGGATATTACCATAAAACCTAGCCACAATTTAGGAACACACTTGTTACAGCTGAACTCAAATAGTGATTATTGGCACTGCCTTACAGTTATACATATGGAAAACTAAATTCTTATACCTTTGCTCAAGAAAATTAATTACTACCGTCTAGGTTTCTGCAAACATTTAAAGCAAAACTAAAATAAGGAAGTTGGTCAATTTAAGTTCTGCATACCCCAGCTATGATTGTTGTACCCAGATTCTGATAGTTTCGGATTATATTGCTGTCTTCCTGGATATTTGCGTGCTGGATAAGTTTGGTGAGGTTCTCTTCTGTGATCCCTGAAATGACCAAACCGAACAGGTTCAACCAAAGGAAGTTAGATAATATAAACACAGTAATAAAGATAAAGAAAATATTTCTTATACCTTTCCCCCTTACCTCACAAAAGCTTCCACAAGAACCAGTAATCTGATAGTAATAGCCATTCTTCACATTGGTCTCACAACAGTGGATTTTGAATATAAGGGAAGGGAGAGGGGGTAGGCCTTATGGTCCCTCAAGTCTGCATCACCATTCAATGAGATCACAGTTGATCTTTCATATGAACTCTACCTTTCTTGCCCTCCCTATCCCCATTTCCCTTGATTCCCTTAGTGCCCAAAAATCTAAGCGATTCAGCCTTTGACTATACTCACTGATTGAGCACCCCCAGCCCTCTGGGGTCAGGGTGACCAACTGTCCTTTATTTTATGGGATTGTCCTGAAACTGAGCCCAGTATCCTGGGTTGCATGCATCTGGGATGCTGTTTGTCCTGTAAATCTTGTGCAACTGCAGTAACTCACACAACTCTAGCAGCAAACACTTCCCCCTCTCCCCTAGCAACGTGCTCTAATGCCAGAGTTTCCCTTAATTTTCCCAGTGAGAGCTAGTCATCCTGTCTGGGGTAGAAAATTCCAAGGATTCACCTCCTCTCGGCCCTAGATGGCTGGCCCCCTATCCTGAAACTATGCTCCTTAGTTCCAGACTTTCTAGTTGGGGTGAGGGGGTAACAGTTTCTCAGCATTTATGCTGTCAAGCCCTCAGAATCCTCCACGTTTCAATGAGAAACACTGGCAGGCTGTTTGCATGGGGAAGACACCCCCATCAAGCCCACACTTGTCCTTGCCCAACACCTAGACAATGACTTACCAGCAGGGGTAATTGGACAGCGATTAGCAACTAATGTTAATGTTCTCCAAAGCCTAAAGGCTCAAAGCCCAAGGCTGAGACCAATTAACTCAGCATAGAGAATGATCTTGATAACACACCAATGCTGAAATTAGTGTGACTGGACAGTTACAAATGGAGGATGTTGCATTAAACTTAATAACTTGGGGTATGTGACTTAACATACAATATGTTCAAGTTTAAATGAGACTTCAGATAGTCAGATTTTTAAGAGACTTTCTACTTAAAAGCTCAAAGAGCCACCTTACTACTTAGCAAACATTTGTCAAATCACATCAGTTCATCTTTTATTTAAAAATGCTATAATAATAAATTTTTGTGCTCAAGTTAATGGGGTTCTACGGAAAGGAATGCTTGTCCATTTCAGGCAGCCAGTGTCAACAGCAAGCACTCCCTGGTTAGGCATTGCTCAGCACAATGCAGATTACGGCTCCACCTACTCTTACCCTACAACGTGCCTCAGCCCCAACCTCAAAAGAGCATCCACTTGCCTCTTTGCCCTATTTACTGCATAATACATTTCGTTGCAAAGACATGGACAATTAGCAGTGAATCTGGGCCTACTGTTAGTGGAGGCTCATGACCACCACAGAGGGAATTGGCTGCCCAACTCCGTTTCACACTGGACCAGCACTTTGTCAATTTGGCTGGATTTAAGCCCAGGATGCAGAGGCAAGAGGCCAATTCTAAGCTATCCCACCACTCAAATTCCCCAGCCCACTTCTTAAATTATGTTGCCACAAAGCTGAACGTCCTCATTGAAGTGATCTCAAACCTTGCCAAAATGATACCGGTTGTCAATTTAATTACTTTACTTCAAAATTATGCTGCATCTTTACACTGAGGCAAAATGAAAGATTTGTAACTTCAATGCTAAAACTACAGTGTGACTGGTCTGTTGTGTGAAGCGGGTGAAAATTGGTGGCCACTGAGCAATGCAAAGCTATTTGAATTAATATAAAAATAGCACAAGTTATACTGCACCGTTTTTGAGGAAGATGTATAGAAGGATAATCCTGATCTTGTCATAGGGTTTGATGTTAGTATCCAGTAAGATTGGCACAATTATTTTCATGGGATCTTTGACCTTCTCTCCCTCTGAATCAGTCCCCATAGCAAGGTCCTGTTTGCAGGAAAGAAGTTTGTGTTATTAATCTGACGTACAAATATTCTACATAACTACAGGTTTCTGTACCGAGCAATTGCAAAGAAAAATTCAATTTTGTAGCAGTTTGTAATATATCCCAGAAATGTCAAACTACAATGAGACACACTTTGAAAGGCATCAATTAACAAGACTTCAAATATCACTGTTATTGTCACTGTGAATCAGTGACCAAAATATTACCTGCCACTAGTATTGACTCCAGACTGGCGCGCACATTCTATGCACTGACCTGCTCCACTTTACACATCTTTTCAACTGAGCCCTTGAAGTGTTTCATACAGTCTTCAACCAAGTGCAAGTGAGTGGAGTACTAGAGGGAAAAACAAAAGGAGGGACATTATCACGAGGACAGCTGCACTTGTCACAGGTAGCAAATAACTGAGAAATAAGACACCAGCAGGACTACTGTACATAAAATAGGGACTCATTGATCCTTATCCTTAATTTAAAATTAACTGCAAGGGAAATAGATCTTGAAGTCTAACAGTCAAAAATTACAAGTTCTTGAATTGAATTTTGTTCCTTCCTTCCCATCTACTACTGAGGGTTCAGTCAGATTACATAGTACTGCATAACCCTTAATCATAACTAATTTACACTGCTTCTTGTAGACAGTGTACATTTATTAAATATAAATAGGGTTGTTTCTTTATTCAGAACTTGCCCTTTTAACTACTA
This sequence comes from Cetorhinus maximus, assembly GCF_964194155.1. Lineage (NCBI taxonomy): Eukaryota > Metazoa > Chordata > Chondrichthyes > Lamniformes > Cetorhinidae > Cetorhinus > Cetorhinus maximus. The sequence goes on along the minus strand of NC_135906.1, from coordinate 26,646,104 downwards.
AAAATATTAAGCTAACTGGTACAGTTTATTCAACAGGGTGTAATTTATTGGGTATCTTAGACTCTTTTTCCTCCAATATTTTAGCTCTGGTTGTTAGTGAATTAAAAATACATGTGCTCATTTGTTCTCTACCCTCTTCACAGAGATGGCAAACTATAGTGGTACTCACTTTGCTGAGCTCCTTCTGATATTGAGGCATTTTCTTTAGTATTTGAGAAAGATCCCGCAGGTTAGCCTGAAAGAAAAAAAAACAAGTGTTTTTGACACTTTAAAAAAACTTCAGTTCTCTCCCCTTCCCTTCTCAAGGTACTTTAGGCTAAACAGTCATTCTTCACGTTACAGCCTCAACACTAAGTGCTGGACTTCTTGACAGTCATTAGGGTAGGTGGGCTTCACAGCTGAATCTGATCCTGCCCACACCTGTGAGACAAAAGTATAATAATTTTCATAATATTTTTCTCATTTATTGTGGAGTAGGTTTATGGGCGTAATTATAGTTGGGTCTGTGTGGTTTAATTACATTTGGAGTCAAGTAGACTGAAGGCTTGAAATCATCAAAAGAAGCTTGGTGCTTGACATTCTAATGGGTAAACACAGATGCTGGCTTAGCATGTAAGGGAATTTGCATTTTTAGATAAAAGAGATTTGGATTTCAAAGGGATTTTAGTCTGTTTACAACTAGCCAAGGCTAAGAAGTGTTTATTTTTCCCAAAGTTACTGACAATATTGGCAACATGATAGTTTTTGAGGAAACTACAGTTTCAAAGACATATGGAACAATAGAATTTACATATTAAAAAGAGAGGAACATATACTGAAGGATTTTCCTCTTGGCAATTTGGGGGCAGGGCCCGCTCGCCGAGGGGAAAATGACACGGGATGACGTCGGGAGAATAGCGCTTCCTGTCAGGTAGGCAGCTGGGCGCGCCTTAATTGGCCTGCTCACTCAAAATGGTGGCGGGCCCCGTTTCAGCAGCGGGGATCAGGTGCCCGCCTGCCGCCGAGCTGGTGGGACCCGCTTGCCCATTGAGGGCTAAATTCTGCCCATATAAAGGAGAATGAAAGGCTATGCAGAAAAAAGGCCATGTTAAGATCTAACAGCAGAGTATGAAATAGCCTTAATGAAGCCTCCAGCTATTTGTGCATAAGTCTGCTATATAACGAAACTGAAGTTGAAGAAAAGCTATTTGGGATTCCACTGTCAAGTGGGTATTGTGTTAACTTGCTGGTTCCATTTTAAATCTAAAATCTATTTTGGACTGTTGCCTTAATGAGGGTGTAACTGGGAGTCAGGTCAATTAGGAATTTTAGGAGTTATTAGTAATAGTAAGTAATTGTAGTCTTATGTATGTGCTTGAAATCTTTTATTTTGTTAATAAATATTTGAATTTAATTTTTAAAATATCCAAAGGTCTTGGTGGACTTATTACTTCTAAATTCAGGGCACAACACATCTTATAATAAATACAAATTGCAAAACTGTTATGGTAGCGTGACCAAGCTTCCCTTGTGGATTTGGTCCATCTGGCACACATCATCTGCCACGTCATAACATCTGGCAACCACTTTTCAGCTGGGATCATGAGATAAGGGGTCAAGAGTGCAGCCGTTGGGCGATTTCTCTCCCTTCCTCAATCTACTGAAATCCTAGGTCTGAGTCAAAAGGAACCCCTCCCTGCTGCCCCAGTTGAAATCAGCTAAACAGGGTAAATATTTGGGGTACTGAATCCATAACTTTCTGCTTTGAAGATCGCATCAAATAGTCAGTAATCCATCAGCTTGCTGTAATTATGCACAAATGTTTTTCAGTACAAAGAAATGTTCAAGTGCCTCAACTCAAGTCCAAAGCAATTACTCCAGTAACTGCCCCACTACCAAAAGAAGGCAAACATGTTTGGCGTTATAATGCTGAAAATTATACATCAGTCTAATATTCATGAAACAAGTGGGCATGACAGCAGATTCAATAATTAAACTGTGAAAAGTAAAACAGTACAATTTTAATTTCAGAATTAGAATTTAAGAAGTACTTGAGTGTGTGCGCGCATGCATAGTTTTATATTGGACACCACCGCATTCAGCATTCATTTACAACTAAGTCTGAATCCCACAGGTGCGCAGATTCAAACTTTAAAGAGTCAGGTCTCAGTTCTTCGATTGGAAATCCAAAAGACCACAAACAGGCTACAAAATCAGCAGGGTAAAGAGTCAACTCCCTTTACATTTATGTATTGATTTCTGCACTCACCTCACCCCCCCACTCAAATTTCAATGTTGAAAAGCCTGGGTCAACTGGCCAAGATTAACCAAGCAATACATCAGCAGTTGGGGAAGAGGGAGTAATAAATTGAGAATGCTTAGGTGATGCCAAGCTTGATCTAAAGTTAGTGTATTGTAGGAGATCAGGGACAAGTTCCATAATTTTGAAGTCTTTGGTAAAGAATGAATTCATATAGGACAGTGCTGTCCAATACACTCGCCACATCTGGTGAACTGATGCTCTTCACCAGCTGAGACAGCTTTTAATCCGATGGACATTAGAACCCTGCGGCAGCCCATTAGACTGAGGACCTGGTTCCAGATTCTGTCTGACACAGACCATGGGTATGTCGAAAGTAAACACAAAATCCTGCAGGAAAAAAAAACAATCCTTAACATTAAAAAAAAAACTGTGGCCTAGCTTCATTAAGGTATGGAGTAAACAGGCCCCCATTGAAGAAGTGAAATCATACAGTCAGTAATTTACGGTACAGAATGTTGAAATATTTTAGTTGATACACCACAACTGGATATATAGTGGTTAGTTGCTGTTACTAAAATTATTTGACAGAGCTGCTGTCACAGTGCAGTACACTATTGCTCATCTTTAGTCCTTTCCCTCAATGCCAGTTCATCTCTGGGAGGTTGTTACAAGATTTGCATATATTTTGTATCACGTTGGTGACTGCCACAAGTTTGATGGGCATCGGGGTCCTACACGGCTGTAGGAGTTAGTGCAATGGTCTTGATTTCAAAATAGCAAAGGTGAAAGGTCCAAGTTACGAGAAAATGTTGGTAGAAGTTTGGGTCTTCAATGGGAAAGGGGGCCTCAGATGATCTTTGTAAGAGGATCATTCCAGAATATTATTTTAAAACAATTGCAAGAACAATAGTGGGGGTGGTCACCGGTTAAAATTAAATTAAATTTTAAAATTGAAATTAACAGTAAATTTCATACAGGTATCAGGAACATCTTCTCCACGAGTGATTAGTATATGGACTTGAGAATAGTGGAAATAAAAATCGTGATTAACTTAAGAAAACAATTGACACTGCAATGGGATTGGGGGAGGGGGCAGAGAACAGAATGGGTAAGCGTAGGATTTTTATGGATGAATAAAAAAAAGGATGGGCTGAATGGCCTTCCTCATCCATACTTAGCCTATAATGTCATGTAGAGAGGGGAAATTTTATAACGCATCGATGCTAAATCTGCACATACCAAAACTTGTAATGTGGTGACGTTGCGCTGATCAGACAGAGAGAAATGCACATGGGTCTGGCAGCAACGCCACTTTGACAGTGGGTAGAAATGTCATGGGACAAACTTCACGGCATATACTGTCAGAACATTGGAGTATCAGCACCTGTTAGCCAACACTGCTGCCTCCAATATTCCAACTAAACATTAAACAACATTATGTTTCTTTGATTGACGAGAACAAACTCAGAGGCATTTCTGACGCAGCTGATTGCTTCAGGATGTCACCACGTTCAGTAACGTATCTACTGCCACCTCAGCAAGTTCAACACTGGTGTGAATAACCTGCCTTTACAAACATGTAGAGTAATGTTGGACAGTAGAGAATCAAGTTTAAAATGAGGTAATATTTCTTCATACAAGCTTAGCAGAAGAGAAGGCTTGAAAGACGCAAAAGAAAATCCAGTCAAAAACTGAAGTTGCGGCTCATATACAGAGTAGGCCATTCAACTCAACTAGTCTGTACTGTTATTTATACTCCACATGAGTCTCCTATTCCCATTTACCTCATCTTAACCTTTCAGCATATCTTTCTCTTCGGTACATTATATATAGATGCAAGTATTACCACTGCACGTGGCACACCTTTCTTTCTCTAACTGTAGTTCCCTCTTTTTCATGTTCTACCGTAAAACCTAACTGCCCCCTCGACAAAAAAAGTGAAAGAAAAGGGTTTTAAAATTGGATTCATAATTAAGGAAGTGTGTTACGTGGAGAGGTATATGAACTGTCGTGAACACTCAAGAAAACGCTGCTCACCTTATCAGTCGTCATCCTTTTGCTTTCACAGAATGTCTTTAATAACTCTGTTACTTTCCTGTATGTTAGGAGGGGAAAAAAAACATGCAAGGTAGATATATGGTGCAGGCTCTTGCATGGAAATATGCAAATCTATTTAACAGGACAACAGTATAGTGTTAAATGATGTATTTATACTAACAGCCCAGCCTTGCAGAACCTGATTACAAATCAAACTCTCAGGAGAGAAGTCTGCACATTTCCATTTATATGATGCATTGAGCTGTAACAGTTTAAATTTACTCAGCACAGGACTCCAAAGAGGTTACATTTCCATCGTTTTAGGAGCACTGTGGATGCTGTTTGAGAAGTCTGTAATAAACAGTTATTATCACACTATCAGAATAGACCTGGAGCACTTTTCAATCCTCCCAACTTTAGCCTTTTGAGCATTTCATCCGTTTCCTCAGCTCGCCCGTGGCAGAGTTCATTCTCCCTGCCCTCTCCTCTAAACCCAGGTGCCTCTCTATTTCAATCCTTGCCTTTAAAAGCCTAGCTGTCACTTCATTCTCCCATTATTAAGCAACTCTGGAATGGCTTGCTAAGTTTCTCTATGTTAAAAGGTGCTTTATGAACACAAATTGTTTACATTAATTTACACATAATGGCACCCCCTCAGAATAATCAAGTCCCCAAATTTTAATCTTTCATACAATGAACATGGGAAAGTGCAATACAAATGAGAAAAAAACATTTTGCAGTTTTATTCAAAGAAAAGCGGTGATACATAAATAACAAAAGTTGTTGTACAACAAAATGTCGAGGCACAAGGCTTTGCCCTGGGAAAATTTTGGTGATCAAAATGGGGGATAAACAGAGGTTGCACTGCAATTGAAGCAGGAGGATTCCACAGAGCAATCTAAACTTTTGCATGACTAACTTACTCAGATTTTAAAAATGTCTTAAATTATACAAATTGGAATGATATTTTAAGCAAGCTTGAGAATCTGGATTAAGAATTCAATGACAACCTTCTGTACTTCCCAACTTTATAACAAACTACTTATGTCCCATCTCCCCCCAATCCCTCCACATCAGATGACAATGGCAGTGCTTATCAGTGAACACCAGGACGAACCCGAAGGAGACACCTGCCTTTCAGTGTGTTCATGTGTAAAATTAATTAAATGCGATTTTGTCAAATTTTTTCCCATTGCAATACTGTAATCCCTACGGGAAAGCAACTCAAAATAAGGGGGCACAGGAAAGCTCTGAGAATTAGGTTGTAGTTTTACTATTAGTGGAATTAGCCTATGTGTGTAGAATTACTACATTACAGCATTGACTACACTTCAAAAGTATTTCCATGGCTGTAAAGCATTTTGAGACATCCGGTGGTTGTGAAAAGTGCTCTGTAAACAAATGTCTTTCTTTGTTATTCTTTTTACAAAACCTCTTTACTACACTCATTTTTTAACACTGCTGATGTGTGCTAATTACATGGGAATAATTGCTACTTATTGTTCTGGGTTACATGCTTTAGAGGCTAAAGGAAGTGGTTGTTATATATTGACAATCTGTTTGGTAGAAGTCAGGACTAGGCTGGAAATAATGATAATGTGTGCGAATCTGCTATCCTGAGTAGAAGAAATACACACCTTGTTCTAAACCTGCACTTACATAGCAGCTTTCATGACCTCAGGGCATCCCAAAGTAATTTAAGTAAATTAAGTACTTTTGAAGTATAGTCACAGTTGCACAGCAAGGTTCCACAAACAGCAGCAAAATAGTGACCGTATACTCTGTGTTAGTGATGTTGGCACAACGTTGGGGTGAACTCCTCTGCTCTTCTTCAAAATAGTGGCATGAGATCTTTTATGTCCACCCAAGAGAGAAGATAGGTCCTGACTTTAACATCCCATTCAACAGACAACACCTCTGACGTGCAGCATTCCCTCAGTATTGCACTGGAGTGCCAGCCTGTATCCAGTATCTAGACTGCAGCTTGAACTGGCAATATTCTGACTCAGGGGCGGGAGAGTCATCATCAAACCACGTCTAACACCAGGAGATAAATGTTAAACCGCTCAATAACAAACCGCTCAATAACATACTTGGAGACGTCAGCAATGTGCATGTGGCGCAGCTGAAGCCAGAGCTCATCATCCTCATCAAGGAGTGTATCTTTTACCCGAGACTCTGCAACTCCTGCAGTTTCATACCTGAAAAACAAAGCAACAAGGTCTCCACACGTGTATCCAAAAATACTGCAAAGAAATCATAATGGATCTCTTTTAATATGGATGTAATTCCCCTGCTTTCTCTTCTCCCACCCAACTAGCTATATCTTCAACATCTACACTACTTTCAGGGATAACAATCACCCAGACATTATCTCTGACATTGAAACAGTAAAATTAGTAACTAAAAATCAAAAAGAACTGTATAATTTTATTTAACAATGGAGCCATGAATAGCTACTACTAACACCGAATGCCCTCTGAAACACACAATAAACCAGGAACAAAACTTCTCCAAGGCCTCAAATGGAACTCTGGAATACTGTGGAACGATTTCTGACTGCCAGGTTTTAAAAGTTTTAAATGCTCTGTTTAAATTGGCCATTACTGTACATAGTACCATTCTCAATTTGAATGGGACTCCTTTACATCTCCGTTACAACTTTCAATATAATGTACCACAGAACAGGATCATGGAAAGCTCTTGATGAAGCCTCAATATAACTTCTTTTCTTGGGAGTGATTTAAAAAAAAAACTTACGAGTAAATATCCTGATCAATCGGTAACAAATCATAGGCCATCGCCTGGAGGGTCAGCTCATGCAGGATTGGTGACACAGGGTCGTAGCCCCGGTCCAATATCAGCAGCTGTGAACGTGACTTTTCAGGGCCCTAGACAAAAGATTGGAAGTTTGAGTTAAAAAAATATATAAAAATTAGCGACAAGATTAAGACCGTTTGGCCCATCTTGATTCCATCTATCCAAAAGAGAATCCCAGTCTATACAACGACACGAGGTCACAATGTATTGCATAAATCCTACCGAGTGTCCTTATGGTTTACAGAGAGGTGGCGCTGGGCTCAGAGTTATTGGTATCGGTATGGTAAAGAAAGGGCGGCATGCAAACCAACAGCTTAATTCATGACGTAGATGCTTCCTCCCACCACATACTCGGAACCACGAACACCCCACCTTCCTGTTACAGAGCTTCAGATGCCAGTCAAATTTGGATGAGGTTTACAATTGAAATGCTGGATGTTTTGACAGTTTGTGTGGACACTGTTTTAAAGGGTTACCAGCGCACCCGACTGAAATCCTGCTGGCAGCTTTAAGACAGCGTCTGGGACTCGAAGCAATTCCCAGAAAGCAGGACTACTTCAAATAAGGCTGAATAAGAATTGTTTTGTATTAGGAAATGCTATTTCTAAGAAATGGAAAAACAGTCAAAGAAAAATAAAGTCAGTTTACAAGGAGAGTTGTATATCTATTTGTGTTCTATAGAAATGCTGATCAAGATGAGTTTCTGTTAAAAAACTAATATCCAGATTATATTTCTTGTAGAGTCAATATTACTGCAACAGAATGCCATTTGTAGTAGAATACTGCTCTTACAGGTCGGAGAAGTGACTGTGTTTTGCAATGCTCAAAAGCTCCAGGTGGAGGCGCTATTGCACAGTAAATCATCACTCACTGCAATGGTACAGGGAAATGCTCAATCTCTACCTAATGCTTAGCAAATTCATTTACTCACCTTTACTCCCGTTCAAGTTAGGTTTGGCCAGGAATCAAAAACACAGGGGCAGAGTCTCAGAATAAGGGGCTGATCATTTAGGACTGAGATGTGGAGAAATTAGTTCACTCAAAAGGGTTGTGAACCTTTGGAATTTTCTACCCCAAAGGGCTGTGGATGGATGCTCCATCGTGGGATGTGTTTAAGGTTGGGGTAGACAGATCTTTGGTCTCTCAGGAATCGAGGGATATGGGGAGCAGGTGGGAAACTGGAGTTGAAGCCCAAGATCAGCCATGATTGTATTGAATGGCGGAGCATGTTCGATGGGCCATATGGTTTACTCCTGCTCCTAGTTCTTGTGTCCAGTGCTCTTATAGGTTATGAGTGTTTTTTGACCTATGCAGCAGGAGTCTGCTTTACTGAAATCCAAAAGTATCTTATTTTAAAATGGAAGCTTAGGAAAGTATAAAGCATTGGTTGCCCTTCTCAAAAGCACCAAAATGTGACTTTTTCCTCTGGTGGGGTGGCAATAAACAAATCAGTTAGTGAAAATATTTCATGAACATTTCTACGATAAAATGTCTTTACTAGATTGCAAACACCAAATCTAAGGAATGTTTATTTGGATATACCATAATCTGTGAAGGGAGAAAATAGTGTGTGTAAACTGGATGCTAAAATTAGCAGAGATGGACTGTGGAAATAAGTTACACATGATGATAGTTGAGTTAGAAAATATTTTTAAGGTGTAAACTGAAATAGCTGCAATGTATAACACTGCGATATCATTAACCAGGGTTCTGTGTAGGCATACAAGTTTTTCCCAAAGCAAGATTAGGTTAATGGTACCTCCAGATATACAGTCTTGCCCATTACTTCCTCTAGTTAAGGGCATTAAATTACCAACCTAACAACGGTTTCACATACACAAATTGAAGATTTCCATCTCCACAAGTCTGAACTGACTCTTCCACTTTACAATGCAACTCAAATCCACCTCCCTCGGATGTAAGCCTGCACTCTGAACCAAGATCGATCTAAAATACTTTGTCAGATGTAGAAATTTTTCGGTAGAACTCAGATGTAGAACATTCAGTAGAACACTCTTCCCTCTCTTCTCCGTCTGCTATTCAAATGTTAGAACACCAGATGGAGCTAAGTGAATGTTTTATTATACAACTGTTCAAGTTTTAATAAAGAGGTTTGTAAAGCTGGGGGTCTCTTTGGTGAAGGTGTGGCAACATTTACAATATGCACTTGTAATTAAACCACTCTGAGAATACTCCCTCCTTACCTCACATTTTACTGTCCTCTCCTCAAGACATTGATTTCCTCACTGAAAATAGATTACAGACATTTCCTTTTACCTCGATCATGACACCACTGTGCAGTGGTCACTCCTACCGATGCCAGCACAGACAGATGCATCTGTGGCAGAGGATGAGGTCAAGTATGTTCTTCCCTCTTGTTGGTTCCCTCAACATTGCCACAGACCTAGTCTAGCAGTTGTGTCCTTTAGGTCTCGGCCAGCTCGGTCAGTAGCGGTGCTACTGAGCCATTCTTGGTGATGGACATTGAAGTCCCCCACGCAGAGTACATTCTGCATCCTTGCCACCCTCAGTGCTTCCTCCAAGTGGAGGAGCACTGACTCATCAGCTGAAGGAGGTGGGTACGTGGTAATCAGCAGGAGGTTTCCTTGCCCATTTTTGACCTGATGCCATGAGACTTCATGGGGTCCAGAGTCAATGTTGAGACTTCCAGGGCAACTCCTTCCTGACTGTATACCACTGTGTCACCATCTCTGCTGGGCCAATTTCAAACAGATCTAGCAACTCAAGACTGGGCATCCATGAGGCACTGTGGGCCATCAGCAGCAGCAGAATTGTACTCGAACACAATCTGTAACCTCACAGCCTGGTATATTCCCCCCCATCTACCATTACCACCAAGCCAGGGGATCAACCCTGGTTCAAAGAAGAGTGCAGGAGGGCATGCCAGAAGCAGCACCAGGCATACCTAAAAATAAGGTGCCAGCCTGGTGAAGCTAAAACACAAGACTACTTGCATGCCAAACAGCGTAAGCAGCATGCAATAAACAGAACTAAGCGGTTCCGCAACCAATGGATCAGATCTAAGCCCTGCAGTCCTGCCATTGTCGCAAATGGTGGTGGACAATTAAACAACTCACTGGAGGAGGCTCCACTAATATCACCATCCTCAATGAAGGGGGAGCCCAGCACATCAGTGCAAAAGATAAGGCATTTGCAACAAGCTTCAGCCAGAAGTCCTGAGTGGACGATCCATCTCTGCCTCCTCTGGATGCCAGTCTTCAGCCAATTCAGTTTCCTGCCGGTGGGACAGGAAATACCCAGGATGGTGATGGTGGTACCTGGGACATTATCTGTAAAGTACAATTCTGAGTGTATGACTATGTCAGGCTGTTGCTTGACTAGTCTGTGGGGCAGCTCTCCCAATTTTGGCACAAGGAGGACTTTGCAGGGTCGACAGGGCTGAGTTTGCTGTTGCTGTAAGTCGATGCGGAGTGGTCTGTCCGGTTTTATTTCTTATAGACTTTGTAGCTTTTGACACAACTATGTGGCTTGCTAGGCCATTTCAGAGGGCATTTAAGAGTCAATTATATTGCATCTTTCTGGATGTGTGGGAGCAGCAGTGTTGAAGGGGATGGAAGGGGAGGAAGAGCTTAGGCCAGCGATATAAGGCCAAGCAGCTGGCCTGTATGGTTGTATGCATAGTCAGAATAAAATGGCACCCAGATGACTGCCCTTTAATATTGCTTTCAGCATTCATCTCCAGAAGCCTGCTGAAACCCTCATCACTAATAGGTGTATCATCATTTCTGGATTCAGCAAGATAGATATATTATCAGCATCAGGAAATTAAGAAAGTTTTGGGACAGCAGAAATAAAACTATTTAACTTGGTAACACTGCTATCTGCCATGAGGGATGTTTTCCAACTGCATCTGGAAATTCAAATCTTTCTCAACATGATATTCAATTAAACACAGCATGTAGGTCTGTGATTAATGACAACGTCAGCTAGTAACGCACACAGCAATAAAGTAATGAATACAATTAATTCGCTAGCTACATCTTCACTAAGTCTCCATTTATATAATACATTGAACTAAGTACATAAACATTCAAGCAACAGCCAAGACATGGGTATTTATTAGATACTCTTTTCCACGGCTAGGGTATGGAATAAATTCCAACCTGTGTTGTGAAGGTGCTCAACGGTTGGCTTTAGTCAGAGTTGCTCAATTGTGTGTTCTGGTTGGGGGAGCTGTTTTGGTAGAGCTGAGTGTTACTTTCGGGTGCTTTAAATCTCTGAACCCTGCATGTTTCAAAATGATTTTAATGTCTTTAAATCTCATTTAACTGTCAGCACACAAGTGCCCAATTGCCTCTGAGGCAGAAGCTTCAAACTAAGACTTGGGCAAGTAATCTAGGGCAGCAGCTCACTGCATTGCTGAGAGAGTGCTGCATTGTTAGAGGTGCTGACTTTCAGATGAGATGTTAAACCGAGGTCTTTTTTGCCTATTTATGTGGATGTAATGTGCGCAATGTAACTATTTGGTAAAGAGCAAGAAGCTCGCTTAGTGTCCTGGCCAACATTTATCCATAAACAATCAGAAATGCAGCATAACTGGTCATTTATCTTGGTTTTTGGACCAGCTGCCCACAAAACAGTTGTGACTATACGTCAAAAATAATTAATTGACCTTGGAAGCTCTTTGGGATAGTGAGGGGATTTGAAAGATACTATTTAAATACAAATTCTTTCTTGTAATTCATATCCCACATCCATATTGGATATTTATTATTGGAGTCAATATCTCCTTGTAGGAGCATCTTTCTTAGCCCTCCCAGTAATTGATCTCTCAATGTCTCAAACATCTATTTTGACTCATGAAAGTTTTTCAAATAAGTTAAAAAGACAAATTATGTTCCAGGGCATTATTTTTTTTAAGTAGCACAGCATGTTTAAATAAATGTTTTCCTCCTATTCTGCTGATATTCCTTCAGAGAGTACCCAATTTAAAAGTCCCAAATGAGCAAAGTGCACGGCTGTCACTTTTACAAGGAGACTACACGCTTTGCAAAATGTGCAAACTGATACCACTTACATTTAACATGTATGTAGAAAGCTATTACCAAGAACTGCTCCTGAATCTGCTGGACAAAAAGAGACTCACACAGTAACATCCACAGAAATAAATGTGCGCTTATTTACCCTTGGCTGAAATGTAGCGACTGTTCGCATTCTGGAAGAAAAGGGACAGGAAACTGGAAATGGACATGGAAGGAAGGGACAGAAGGAAGAGAGAAAAGAAAACAGTTTAAAAAGAAAGTAAGAAACACTACAATGCAGATGGATAAATTAAGACCATGCCCCATCATGTTCACTTCATAGGCTTTCCAGAGCACTTTCACAGATAACCTTGCAGATTGTGTTAAAAAGTTAAGTCTACTTCCTAAAAATTATTCGCTGATCTCCTGTGGTATTGCTCCCAGGTAGTCTGGAGCATGATTGCAGTGTTTCACTGTTCATGAGCTTCAACATTGATCAAACCCTCTGTCTGGGCAAATCTGGGTAATTGAGACAGACCTGTAATTATAATCGTTTTCAGCTTTCAGGTCACCGCCCTGCCTTTCTTTATTTTAAGAAAAGATTATTTTCCAGGTGTAACAAAGCTCCTAATTTTCTCCCAACTATATAAAAAAAAAGGAATACTTAAAAAATATTCTCAAAGTTGGGAGTTAAGTCACTGTGAAGTCATTAATAAGTCATTAAGTTATTTGTCAAAATGGCCAATTATTCACCACATTAGAATTTTGTAGCAACAGCTGAGAATGGATAAAAAACAAAATCAGAAGTCAAGAAAGATAAGACGGGGAGAAGTACAAAACAAATTACTCCCATCTGACTTTTGTTGGGTTACATTTCACAGGTGACTGTCCTCTGCTAAGTGGCCATTCTTCATTTACCAACCAAAATACTTGTGCACTGACTATTCAACTGCCAAGGGCATCACATCAGAATCCAATCCTGTTGGCTCCTACTGTCCATAAGTTTCAAACATGTATTTTTGGAAAGCAAGTCATTAGCAAGGGCCTTAGCTGGTTTTCCTCCTCAAGCTTTACCCAATAGACTATGGGTTTTTGGGGGTGGGAGGAGACAGATTGGGGTGGGGACGGTGGGAGTTCTTGAAACTCGGCATTTTGAAGGGTGCGGAGGAAGAGGAAGAGGAGGAGGAGGAGGAGGAGCTATATATTTTGAGGTATGAGATATTTCCATTTTTATTCTGCTTCACCCTCCTTATCCAGATATTTGATTTCTGGGAACTGTTCCGCTGAAACCATCAGACAGTGGTTGCAGATCAAATCTCACGGACACGCGGCACAACAACGGCCCTCAGTGGTAAATGAGAGTCAGTCAAGCCATAATAACTCCTGTTAAAGCTGTAGAATTTAGCACGACAGCTTCGTACTGATCTATCTGGTTAAATCCAACCTCAGGTCATTTAAAAATTCTGTTTAGAAAAGAATTGCACGCTGCAGTAATATTTGATGGTAAAACTCTGGCTCAGAGCAGCTGCTGAACTTGCCTAGGCGACAGGAGTACTGAGATTAGAATCAGAGCTAAAAGCAGAAAATATAATTTCTTTGACATCCTGAGTCAATGGCTTCATACTGCTAGTTCAGCTTCTTCACAGTGCAAACACAGTAAAGCCCTCTCAGCAAGTCACTCCATTAAGGTTATTAACACACCCATTACTCTTCAGTGCCTCTCCCTTTCCTCGACCATCATTCCCACTACTTAATGGCAATAATGAGGAATCTCCCAAACACATAGGCATGCTTCAGCATACAAAATTTTTAAAGCAGTTTTAAGAGGTACTTTAAAATGAAAATTATACTAAATTCCAAGAGGATAAAAACTTATCACCAATTTAAACGCCCACAATGTCCAAAAAAGATAACGCCGACAGATTAGTACAAGGACCATTCAACATGAGCTGTGGATAAAGGGGAGCCTGTAGACGTACTGTATTTGGATTTCCAGAAGGCAATTGATATGGTGACACATCAAAGGTTATTGTGGAAAATAAAAGCTCATGGAGTAGGGGGTAACATATTAGCATTAGAAGATTGGCTGGCTGGCAGAAAGTATGCATAAATGGGTCTTTTTTTGATTGGCAGAATGTGATGAGTGGAATTCCACAAGGGTCTGTGCTGGGGCCTCAACTTTTTACAATTTATATCAATGACTTAGATGAGGGGAGTGACAGCATGGTAGCTAAATTTGCAGATGACACAAAGGTAGGTAGGAAAGTATGTTGTGAAGAGGACATAGGGAGGTTGCAGACGGATATAGATAGGTTGAGCGAGTGGGCAAAAATCTGGCAGATGGAGTATAATGTGGGAAGATGTGAAGTTATTCACTTTGGCAGGAACAATAAAAAAAGTAGAGTATTATTTAAATGAAGAACGGCTGCAGAAATTCCGAGGTGCAGAGGGATCTAGGTGTTCTAGTGCATAAGTCACAAAAAGTTAGTATGCAGGTACAGCGAGTAATTAAGGCAGCTAATTGAATGCTATCCTTTATTGTGCGAGGAATTAAACATAAAAGCAAAGATGCTATGCTTCAGTTATACAGGGCATTGGTGAGGCCACATCTCAAATATTGTGTGCAGTTTTGGTCTCCTTGTTAAAGGGTGCAAACGCATTGGAGGCTGTTCAGAGGTTTACTAGATTGATACCTAGAATGAGTGGGTAGTCTTACGAGGAAAGGTTAGATAGACTGGGCTTGTTTCCACTGGAGTTTAGAAGAGTGAGGGGTGACTTGATTGAAGTATATAAGATCCTGAATGGTCCTGACAAGGTGGACATGGAAAGGATGTTTTCTCTTGTGGGCGAGTCCAGGACTAGGGGGCACTGTTATAAAATTAGGTGTCGCCCTTTTAGGACAGAAATGAGGAGAATTTTTTTCTCTCCGAGGGTTGTGCGACTTTGGAACACTGTCTCAGAAGGCGATGGAGGTGGGATCACTGGATATTTTTAAGGCAGAGGTAAATAGATTCTCGTTATGCAAGGGAATCAAAGGTTATCGGGGTAGATGGGAACGCGGAATTCAAAACACAAACAGATCAGCCATGATCTTATTGAATGGCGGAGCAGGCTCGAGGGGCCGAATGGCCTACTTCTGCTCCTATTTCGTATGTTCAAGTACCAGGCCTTGCTTTGAAGGCCAGTTCTCATGTATTCCTTTAAACCTGATGTTCACATTGTTTGCCACTTGCCCTCCAGTGTTGATGATTTTACAAATGATGTCAGCAAAAAGAAAAAGCAAAATTAAAACCACAAGGTGCATAAATGACAGTTAAATCAGTAATGATGTGGCTCACCTCCCCCATGCTGGGATTATCAGCCTTGTATGCATTCAGTTTGTCGTGAATTAGATTTGCCATTGTTGAATTGATTTCTGGGCCCCTAGAAACATAAGAAGAAGGTAAATTCACACCTCAACAATGACATGCTTTATCGCATTTTAGGACTGAGTGGCTGTGGTTGGGGGGAGGATGGGTTAACATTAAGCCCAAAAGGTTCACTGAATCAACCAAAGATCGAGAGTGGAATTGAGAAGGGTACAGTACTTTAGGCACACAATTGTTAAAATGTCACTATTAAATCCCCAGAATTTAATTTGCGATGTAACTGCACCAGTTTCTGGTGCATTCCAAAGGAATATCATTCCTGAGGAACAGTTTTAGCACGCTGTATCAGCAAACACAAACAGGCCAAACAGAGCAGGGGTCAAATGTAAAACTTACTCTCCTCTTCCAAGCTTTGGAGAGCATCGCTTCTCCCCATTTGCTGCATCAGTGCACGTTTTCAATTTCCTACACATGCCATCTCCCTGAGCATGATATATTACCAATTTATATGGAAAGCTTTTGTGCTGTGGGCTTGCAGCCACTGGGAGCTAGCTAATAACTGCCCAAGGTCAATTCCCAACAGACCTTTGATGAGACTTTCACAGCATTAGTCTGTTGAATGGCCCCCTCCTGTGCTGCATACTTCGACGAAAGGACTTTGTATAGTCCACTGCATTGATAAGCCCTTCAAATTGCAATTTGTAATTGAAAAAGGTACACTATTTTGGAAAAAAAAAACACAATTGTAGGAGAAAACGAAAACTTGTATTTTCTTTCTTGGTGCTTGCTTTTTTAGATTCGGAGGTTTGAGGGGAGAGACTGCAACTACTACTCTGCATTTATGTAACAGCTATAACCTTTAAAAAAAATTCCAATGCATTTCACAGAATATGAAGAAAATGCATACACAGCCAGAAGAGAGATTGGATAGGGTGACCAAAGGCCTGGTCAAAGTGCTGGGCTTTAAAGGGCACTTTATAAAGTATGAGGGCAGTGGAGAGGCAGAGGGAATTTCAGAGTGGCTGGAGGCACAATCACCAATTATGGGGCAAGAGGATGAGAGTTGGAAGCTATCGAAGGATTTAAAGACAAGATGAATTTTTAATTGGAGGACCAGAAACCAATATAGGCCAGCAAGAATGATGTGAGAACAATGTGGGATAGGATTTAAGCAGCATAACTTCAGACGCTTTATTGGCCTGAATTACAACAGGTTTTGCTAACTTTGCTAGCTGAAGGAGGAAGGAAACTACTTCTAACAATATGTCTTCTTCATTAGAAAAACCACCTCCTCTAGCTCCACACATCCACTGCCAAGACCCTCATTCATAGCTTTATCACCTTCAGCACAGCTACTCCAATGCTTTCTGCAGGGTTCGAGCGGTAGAAGTTCAGAGGAGTTGTAATTTATGGAGGTGGGAAGGTGAGGGGCCAATCGGACGGCATTCCTTCTTTAGTTCCACCATTAAATTAGAGCACGACTAATGAGTATCTTAATTTCATCTACGCCTTGGTTCCATAACCTTGAATACAAAAACCCAGCAAGCTGAGCTTTGAACAAGCCTCAATTTTTTTTTTGGTGGGTGGTGAGGGGCACAATGGGGGAAAGAGATAGAGAATGTTCCAGGTTTCCACAGACCTTGGCCCATCACACGGGTATGTCACTAAGGGGAAACTGCACACTGATCTCAATGTGAATTATGAACAGACTTACTTTCTGTATCTCACAGCTGGATATTCCTTCAATGTTTCACATAATGTTGCTATCTGTTCAGCCAGATCCTCCAGCAGGGTACTATTGCCATTTGCAGTGTGAGCGCTGAAGAAGTGATAGAATGAATCTGTAGAATCCAGCGAGAACACCTTATGGAGATCACACACACACACACAGTCACTGGATGCCAGCATTGGGCACAAACAGGCTATACTATAGACAAGTATGCTGTGAAATAAGTATTTTATTCAAGAAAAATATGAAACACAAAGATGTACTTTTGACAGAACATAAGTTAAGCTATTAAACTGAAATTAAAACAAAAATATTTGTATTTATCCAGCCTGCCACAGAAATAGATTAATTTTCCCTATTTTAACAATGCAAAATTATTACCGTAATATAGCAGCTCAAGGGATTAGATTTATCATGTCAAAAGGCACTTGTTAACAACTTTAATAAGCGGATTGCCTTAGAAGGCAGCAATATCTGTGGAGCTGCCATGAGTCTGTAATCTTTTCATTCCTGAAACACTGGAGAGCCCTCTGGCCTCAAGAACACAAGTTCATTTTATAGATATTTGAAAGTGCTCAGTTTTGGGTAAGAAAAAGTGTATAACAAAAGTATAGTTAGATGTTAAGTTAAAAAAAGTCAAATCAAAATTTCTCTCAAGTAAAAAAGGGTTTATTTTTAATTTTTAATATACAGATTTTATAATTCCTTTTTAAGTTAATTAGCACAATTTTGACTGTTTTTAAACTTTGTTAGAGAAGAAACTGTAAAGGCATGTCAGATTTTCTTTTTATTCACCTTGATTTGAAAAGTCTTTTGAATCATTAATATGGTAAAACGCAACTGCCATTCATCCATATTTACTGCGGCATCAGGATTGCTGTACAAGGTCAAATGATGCATTATTAAAGCAGGTTTCCTGCAATTACTCACTTGGGATTCAAGAGGAAGGAAAGACGCATGGATTTCTTTGAGGGTTTTGACTACTTTTGTGCACCGTGATCTTCCAAGTTCGGTAAACAGTGACTCTGGACAGGCTGGGGGGAGCAAGAGTTGGGATTGAAACCAAACCAGACTGATCAATGCCCAGCATAACTTTTTCGATAGATTATCTATCTTCGCAATAGTTAACTTACAAGTAGGGGCCATGGCCAGTTACAGAGAGTGTGCAAAGATGGTGTAACCTCTATTGAACTATTAAATATGAAAAATGGGCATCATACTTTTAAAAAAGGTTTCATTTTGCTATACTTTGAAATAAAATCTGCCTTCTTTAGGTTTCTCTCTTATTTTCTTTCTGAAACCCACTCCACCCCACTCCGAGGTATAAACAATCCCAGGATGAGGTTAAAGTAGAGGTCTAATTCTAGATAAGTATCAGCTCCACCTTTATGTCAGGGGTTAAGAAAATATTTGGGCAATCATTCCTGGATATTTCCTCTTGAGGGTGAAAAATATGTGGGAAACCTAGTACTGTCAATACCCTGTGGCATGAGACAGAGTGCCAAAATGTACAATCACCTTAAGTTTTTAGTTCCCAATTTCCAATCTACCAGTATAAAGGATGAAGACAGTACTTGCAAGTCTTTGGCAAGGGGTGGGGGGGGTGGAGATGTGCATAGATTTAACACAAGTTAATCTAACTGGACAACTTTGTACCTGGATGAAGGCTTGGAGAGAAGCAAGCTGGCCCAAACAGGTATTATAATGGTAAGATGTCAAAGCAGCCTCATATTGAATGCAGTACGCGAAATTGACCATATCTTAATTACAAGAGGCACAAAGAATACATTTTATACCATAGAAGTCAGCCCACGAGGCTGTCAAGCCAAATCCAGCTTTACAGATAGCAGCAATTCACTTGGAGCCATCTACTCTAATCCCATATATCTTGACACCGTATCCTTTTCAAATTCTTATCCTGTTCTCTTATAATTGTTAATTGCTGCCTCAGCAGCCACTTAGTTTCCAATAGCTGTATAATATAAATTAAACCACGCAGCATATGTTTCCTGGATCTCATGCAGAAGTATGGAAATCATACACATCCTTCCAAATGCTCTTTCAAAAGGGTCCGAACCATGTATAAAGAAAGCGCAGCATTTGGAATGGCATTGGTTGTTCCAATACTCCAGGACCGATTTCTACTTGTTCATGTTGAGAACAAAACCTGAAACATCAACACTTACAATCAATGAAGAAGATATGGGCTGCTTTGTACATAAATGTTGGTATATCTTTGAAGTCATTAATCAGGGCTCGCACAGACTGGGAAAGAAAAAAAAGAAAAAATAAATCACCCAGGACAAAAATAAAACAGAAATACATAGGCACACTGTAAATTGTAACTTACAACTCCTATACATACAATGGGCAATCACTCCACTACTGAATGTGAAGCAGTGGGGCACTAGTTTAGTGTTTCAAATCCCATCAAGTTATGAAATTGAATTCAATAAATCTGGTAATTTCGTGGATTGGGAGCCAACATGAAGACAGTCAATTTGTCAAAATTCAACAGGTTCATTGAGATTTTTGGCAAGCATCTTTCTGAAGGGCAGAACTTTCCCTAACAGCTGAAATTTCAAAATCCATCCATTCTTTTGACAGGTGCTGACTAACATGTTGTTTATTTCCAGAATTTTACATTTTAATTTCAATTATGTTTCAGCTCTGAACTCAAAACATTAAGCTTGTCTTTCCACTAAACAAATGTAGACTGACCAAGGTAAATGATCTGCTAAATGGGACTGAAATAAAGCTCAGCACAGAGAAGAGGTAGCAAAATAAAGGGAAAAACAGGGTCACAAATCAAAAACGAAATGCCCAATAGGGCTTGTGACAATCTAAAACTCTTGGAGCCGAAAACAGCTGGGAATCTCCAGTAAATCTGCCTATACCTTCACTCCAAACACTTGACCAAGATGTTAACCCTCACTTAAAAAAATAAGTTGCAAGGCTTGCTGTGGAAGGGCACAGGCTTCCAGACAGGCAACAGTCAGGTTAATCATTTGCAAGGCAATTTTGCATTTGTATCCTGGTAGGGATGGGCCTTGAGGGTAATGCCCCTTCCGTCACACTAGGTCCATGGACAAGACAGTTCTACTGGGGGGGCAAATCCAGGTACCCAGGAAAAGTGGGTTTTCACTATAACCAGGACAAGGTAAAGTAGCAATTTATACTGGGAAGTACTATTAAAGGTCCAAGACTCAAAGTCAGAAGTTGACAACAATAGTGCAAAAAGTAAACTCACTGGACAAGCTTTAACAGTTTCCACCCAGGATCAGAAAACAACATTATTGTACACAGTGAAAAAAATGAAAAGCTAGTAGAAAGGGTACATACCCTACAAAATTACGCTATTAGGCAGTTAACTTGGATTGTATCATTAATGGAAGGGCAAAACCAATTAAGACCATCCAGGTCTTCAAACCTGGCCCGATCAGAGAGGCGTGTACAACTTGCATTGCAATTTGCTCCACCCCAATTTATTTAAACACTTGAGAGCACTGAAGCACTTCTACACCGAGGAGTGCTGTGGAGGCTGGAATACAGCATTCCTGCTGGCATTTACTAAGAAGAAACAGGGGACATCTGGAGGCCAGACGATATTGGAAAACCACATTCGAGGGCCCCACAAGATGCACGGAGACAGGTTTTTATTGCCTTCTACCCACAAACGACGAATTTAACAACTCGAAGCTGAAACAAAAGGAGAAGTAAATGTAGGGTTTATGTAGCACGGGGCTATCACTGAACACCACTTACAGGGGAGATGCAACCAAAATGTAAAAACCTCTGAAAACTTTCAAGAAAGCAAGCCATAATCAAGTTTCTTACTAAGACCTATCAAATGAAAGCTCCAAGATATCAAATATTGCAATCTACATTATTCAGTTTTGATTGCTGCCTTTCTAAAATCCCAACTGGTTTGTAAACTATACTTTTCTGTGGTATATTTGATCCTAAACTTCTACAATTAACTTTCAATCTGTTCATGCAGGTATTTGATCATTGCTTTTCTGTGAAAAGAAGCTAACTGACAGATCATTAAGAATTTGGATACTGCAAATTCCACATACAAGCATGCATGACAAACACCTTTAAACCGATTTATATTGCACTAAAGTCCTGTGATAATGGAGTTGGCTCCTGACATGCAGATCCCACACAGCCAGCAGCAGCCAGTGAGCAAACATGGCAGTATCTGTGAAAGGGAGAGGCCCATCTTTATGGGTCTTTCCAAAAATGTTAAAGCAGATTTACTAATACATTACAAAAATACATTTATATAGTGCCTTTAACATAGGAAAACACCTCAAGGCATTTCACAGACACACCATCAGATCAAAACAGACGGAGTCAAAGAAAATATGAGGGGGTGACTAAAAGGTAGGTCAAAGATGGTCTTAAAAATAGAGGAGAGGGGGATGACATATAGATGGGAATTTCAGCCTCACTTGTAGAGTGCCAAATTTCTAGTCCTGGGATTACCGGTTTAATTATCTGATATAGCCACCAACTGCAGCCAGAGAAGTCCTTCCTTGAGCTGTACAGGTAACAGAAGTGGCGCACATAGCAACGTATCATTTATAACCAGGGCTAGCATTTTTTAGTGTCTTAAGTTTTTAAATGACAATATTAACACAGTCTCTACTATTCTGAGACTACACTGGAAGATCATGTCTATTTTTCAATTTGCTCTTTTTTAAAAAAAGAGCCAGAATTTGCTGTGGCAATAACAATATTTTAAGAAAAGAATGTCAGAACAGGTTTGAACAGAGCTTAAATTCAACCCAGAAAAAAGGGATTTAAGGCATGCCACTCTACTAGCCCCTACTTGTTCATATAATAAACTGCTGCTCATTAATTTCCCACAGTTGTAGTGCCATTTACTTATGTTCTTTGTATTTTTACTCAGAGCTGATGTAAAGTTGTTGGTGGTGATACAGAATTCTCCCATAATATAAATGGGGAGGTTCCACAGCAGTAGCAACTAACATAAAAAAGGAACCTCTTGCATTTGAATAGTTGCAATACCAATTAAACCTAGCATCAGACGCTCTCAATGCAATCACTAGGAGACCAGTGTGGTTTTCCTTCAACTGGACTGGATGAGGTGTCAGCTGTGGCTCAGTTCATAGCACCCTCGCCTTTGAATCAGAGGGTTGTGGGTTCATGTCCCACTCCCGGAAACCAAGAACTGTGATTGTACTCGAAAGAGTTGCAGTCTGTGACTGTTGATAACTCGAAAGAGAGTTTCAACTGGACTGGAGATGCATTCTTCAGCAACGTAGGAGATCTGCATTGCAATAGATGTGTGCCACACCCAGTACCAAAAAGATTACTGAACATATTGACAAACACATAACCATAATGAGCCCAGTGGTGATCTGAGCGTTTATACTTGCAGCACATGCCTTTTCTGATGGTGTAATCAAATAGATGGCTTCCAAGCTGGGAATCGGCTCCCGCCTCTTGTTGATATCTTCAACAACTGGAATAAAAAGTGAGAGCAATGCTCTAACAGGATTTCAAGTATCGTTGTATGATAATTAACACTGCAGTACACAGAAGGCAAATATATTAGTCTGAAGAAGAGTCATATGGGCTCAAAACATTAACTCTGTTTCTCTGTCCCCAGATGCTGCCAGGCCTGCTGAGATTTTCCAGCATTTTCTGTTTTTAATTCCGATTTCCATCTGCAGTAGTTTGCTTATATTTAGATATATTAATCTGCTATGCAAAAATGTAATGCAAGCTGCGAATGCCATGTACAACCTAGGCCCCAGGCAAGGAGGGAAAAAAAAAACAGATTTCACTCTCAAATTAGGGATAGTATTTTTGAATCATTCACAGCAATAAAGTATTTTTGCCAAAAGAGCTAATCCTGATGCTTTTCTCTGCAAACTGGCTTTAACAAATGCATACAATACTTACAGCTTTGTTTAAAAAGGAAGAGGGGAAAATATCTTGCTGGAGTTTTTTTTGAGGTGGTAACAGATAAGGTTGATAAG
Organism: Cetorhinus maximus; assembly: GCF_964194155.1. NCBI lineage: Eukaryota > Metazoa > Chordata > Chondrichthyes > Lamniformes > Cetorhinidae > Cetorhinus > Cetorhinus maximus. The sequence continues at coordinate 26,622,891 of NC_135906.1, read as the reverse complement.
GGCAATGCTGATGTTGATGTGGTGTATATGGGTTTTTAAAAGGCATTTGATACAGTGCCACACAACATTCTAACTCATGGAATAAAAGGGAAAGTAGGCACTTGGATAAGAAATTTGCTGAGTGACAGGAAACAGAGTAGTGATAAATGGTTGTTTTTCAGATTGGAGGAAGGCTGTAGACGAGTTCCCCAGGGGTCAGTGCTGCGACTCTTGCTCTCTCTGACATATATTAATGACCTAGACTGTGGTGTTCAGGGCATGATATCAAAATTGCAGATAATACGGAGATTAGAAACATTGTCAACTGTGATGAGGATAGCCTTGAACTTCAAAAGGACATAGACTGTTTGTGGATTGGGCAAACTTAGTGGGAGATGAAGTTCAATGCAGAAAATTGCGAGGTGATTCATTCTGGCAGGAAGAATATGGAGAGGCAGTACAAAATAAAAGGAGAAATTCTAAAGGAAGTGCAGGAACAGAGGGACCTTGGTGTATATGTACATAAGTCACTGAAGATGGCAGGGCATGTTGAGAGAGGCATTGCACACAAGAGTAAGGGATGTTGAAATTATATAAGACACTAGTTAGGCCCCATCTGGAGTACTGTGTTCAGTCCTGGGCATCATACTTGAGGAAGGACGTGAAGGCATTGGAGAGAGAACAGAGGAGATTCACAAAAACGATTCCAGGGATAAAGAACTGTAGCGATGCGGATAGATTGGAGAGGTTGGGGCTGTTTTCCTTGAAGAAAAGAAGGCTGAGAGGAGACTTGATAGAGGTATTCAAGATCCTGAGGGGCATGGACAGGGTAAATAGAGAGAAACTGCTCCCACTCAAGGGGCCGAATAGCCACCTCCTGCACTGTAAAGATTCTGTGATTCTGTGAATTACAATTTACCAGAATTTTTTGATCCTCATATACGATCTTAAAGTGAAACTGCAGTCATCTATATTGATATTTTCAATTTCCACCCAATCCTTTCTGGGTAGGGTTCAAACAAACGGTTGCACTAAAGCTCTACTTTACTTACTGGTTATGCCTTCCGCCATTATGTCCGACATCTTGCAGCAGGAGGACAAGATCTTCATGCTCAAGTGATCTACAAGCAGCACCTGGGAGAGGTTTAGACAAAGTTACATTGAATTAATTTTTATACTTTTTGGAAAAGGCATTAAAAACAAAGCTGATATTGTGGAGTTGAAGAAATATTTTTTAAAAAGCAGGGGTTAGGTGATGCCAAATGTGGGTGTTAAACTTTGCTGTTAAATTTAAGTACAAGGGCAATGGGACATGGGTACAAATTGCCAAGGGATAAAATATATATTGGGAAGCAGTTTATAGTGAATAATAATTGGAGTTGTCTTTGTGTGGGGTAGCAATAGAAAATCTCCTATGTTTTCATCTCCAGGATGCTGCTTTAGTCCAAACATTTATCATCGTCATTAAAGGAGTTCTTTCTAAAGTCAGTTTTCAAATGCTTTCAACTAATTTACTTTGACATTCTTTATCCTGCTGGTCTAACTCAACTTTGAAGTGATATTCTGAGGTTACCGTGTCTACATCATTTCATATTTTACATTGATAAATTCCCTCCTCCCACTCGCCCTCGCTTAACTCTCATTCTTTCTCTCTGGAATGTACAGCTTCAGCTTCTCCAATTCCTCTTAAACAAGTTACCACCACTTTCAAAAGCTGCATCATTGCTAGTTTGTGTGTGAGGAAATCACCAGAGTTAGCCTTAAACATCCAAGATCAACGAGAATGAGGGAGGTCATTTGGTCCATCGAGTTTCTTCCTCCTGCAGTTTTCAATATATCAGGATTTTTTTCCCCTTTCTACACTAGGCTGAAGTTGATCACTGTATAAACTGTTTCATGGTAATTTTGCTCTTGGCTAGTTTTGTCCGACACTTAAAAGTTCATTAATTTAGCTTTTCTTTTCCATTTGGTATTTAATGAATCTCTAGAGTACCCTTATTTTCAATCTCACAAGGAGCTAAATTTGAGGTTTTCATGCCCATTCTCATCATTTAATCTCCTGGCACTTGTGTTTAGTGTGGGTAGGTGTATGGATGGGGGTGTAGGGAGTCTTCTGTACCATTTCCTGAGCTTAGAGGTTTCCTTTGCAATCACACTGATCAGAACGCCCTGCCATTTTTGCCGCATTGCCTCAGGCATTAAACTCTATTGACTTAGTGGTATAGCTCAGTATGTTTTGCCTCACTGAGTACTGTCTATATTGACTGGGCAAGCTAAGCACACACTCATTTGCAGGTCTTTCAGCTCACCTCTCTCATTCAAAGCAATTCACTGAACGAGTGCCTTTCATTCTCTTTCGATGTAATGCCTTGCACTTAACCTGTTTTAACTTATTTGTTTCAATTCTGCCTGCCTGCAATTTTGCTTGATCTTCCTTGGATTCTTGGGATTCCTAACAGCTTCTCTTCTTGGACAGTCCCTCAGGATCTACTCCGTTCCAATCCTAACAAGTACCTGTGGTGGAATTTTATGCCCCTGTCACGGTGGGGATGGAGCTGTAAAACGCAGCGAGCCATTCCAAAGTCCATTGGTTTTGGCAGGACCGAAAAATTCTGCCAGTGTAAAATTCCGCCCTTGGTTTCCCCCCATCTCTTCTAAGCGAAGACTTCTACAGCCATTTTTTTTTCAGCCATGGATTCCTTAAGCCTACGCAGCAGCATCTCATCCAGAGTATGATCACGAGATTTTGCAAAGTGTGAGAACCATAAATCATTTAAATATCCTGTATGACACACCACTCCACCTAGTCATTGATTGTAAAAGATTTATCACTGTCCTGACACCCATAAGTGCAAGCTAAGAGTGCAGACATTTTATTTAACTTATTCCACTAGCACTTATCAGATTTGAAAGTCACCTTCTTGTAAGATTAATTCAAACTTACTCTCCAGATGATAAGTAAATAGATGGAATTGACCACAGCTCACACTCCCCACTTACCACCACCTCCCCACCAGCCCCCCAGTTTGGCACCAAGAACGTCTTGGGTACTTTGCATTTTAAAAGAACAAATTCAATTATATTTTACATAATTCCAGTAGAAGCGTTACTGTAATTCAAGCACCGAGTTACTCAAAGGATGACACAGCAAGGCTAGGAAAAGACAACTACCTATCATCACCCACAAGGTTCAAACAATTCTTGTACCAGCTTCAAAATCTGGCCTTTGAACCACTGGAGAAGCTCAAATACATGAGAAATAAAAAATGCTGCTTGAAGGTAAGCATCTCTCTTCCTTCTCTAAGCTAAACTATTCAAATCCAAACAGCTCTCACATACCTTCCATTCTCCCTCCTTCTTCAGATTCTTGATCACTCCAGTTAAAATTTCTATGAAAGAAGAAAAACTCCAGTTAAGGTTAGGAAATATTGAAGTCCTGGGTGAAGGTTTCTTTTCCTGCCTTTACATGGTAATGCAACAAGGACGTGTGTGACATTAAACAAAAGGAAACAAAGCAGGCCCTCGATCAGCTAAAGTCTTCAACCAAAATATAAATATAACAAGTTACACAAATGACAGATGAGCAGGCAAGAACTACTGACCCAAAAATACTAAAGGACAAAAAAAAAAATTGCAAGTGAGGTGCACTTAAGTTTCTCTCAGCAGTCTTTATTTAAAACTCAATAATTGGTAAAGTACATCGCTGGGTTTATATAGCCTTTGTATGCATTATAACACATATTGCACACATGAAGCCTCCGAGGGCCTTTTCTAGCTTCAGTACAGCGCCATTTTATTCACACATATGTCTATTACATAAAGATTAATTTAGTTTCCAGTATTTTACCGACTAAAAAGGGTAATGGAGAAGCAACCATTTCAACTACAGGATCAAGTTAAAGACTCTAGATTTTAAAATGCAATTTCCAAAATGCAGGCCACATTTTTTCCCTTTTCGATTCTGACCTAACACGTCTATTGAAATGATTTATGATTACTATCCTTATTCAGCATTTCTACTTTCCATATCAGTTCCATCAAGGCCACTCAGCTCCTGACCTCATTGCAGCCTTGACCCAAACATGAACAAAAGAACTGAATTCCAGAGGTGAGGCGGAGTCTCTACCCTTGATATCAAGGCAGCATTTGACCAAGTGTGGTATCAAGGAACCCTGGTAAGACTGAAGTTAATGGGAATCAGGGTGAAACTGGTTGGAGTCATACCTAGCACAAAGGAAGATGGTTGTGGCTGTTGGAGGTCAATCATCTCAGTTCCAGGACATCGCTGCAGGAGTTCCTCAGGATGGTGTTCTAGGCCCAACCATATCCAATGACCTACCTACTGCAAGGTCAAAAGTGGGGATATTCACTGATGATTGCACAAAGTTCAGCATCATATCCAACTCCTCAGAAACTGAAGAAGTCCCAGCTCATATGCAGCAAGACCTGGCCAGCATTTATGCTCGAGCTGTGTAGCAAGTGATATTTGCACCACACGAGTGCTAGGCACTCACCATCTTCAAAGAGAGAGAATCTAACCATCTCCCTTTACATTCAATGGCATTACTATTGCTGAAACTCCCACTATCAACCACCTGGGGTGTTACCATTGACCAGAAACTGAACTGGACCAGCCATATAAATACTGTGGCTACAAGAGCAGGTCAGAGGCTAGGAATTCTGAGTCAGGTAACTCACCACCCGAGTTAAAACTCACTCCCCAAAGCCAGTCCACTATATACAAGACACAAGGAAGAGTGTGGTGGAATATCCTCTACTTACCTGGATAAGTGGCTCCAACAACGGTCAAGAAGCTCGACACTATTCAGGACAAAGCAGCCCATTTGATTGGTGCCCCATTCAACAATCTAAACATTCACTCCCTCCACCACCAAGGCACAGTGGCAGCAGTGTGTACTATATAGCAACTCACCAAGGCTTCTTCAACAGCACCTTTCAAACCCACAACTTCTATCACCTAGAAGAACAAGGGCAGCAGACACATGGGAGCACCACAACCTGCAAGTTCCTCTCCAAGCCACTCACCATCCTGACTTGGAAATATATCGTTGTTCCGTCATTGTCGCTGGATCAAAATCCTGGAACTCCCTCCCTAACAGCATTGTGGGTGCACCTACACCACATGGACTGCAGCAGTTCAAGGCAGTAGCTCACCACTATCTACTCAAGATCATCTCAAGAGATGGAAAACAAATGCTGGTCTTGCCAGTGACACCAAAACCTCATGAAAGTTTTTTAAAGTTGTTTTTTGGTGATCCAAATTCACACTAATTTGGTGATCCAAATTTTGAATTTACACTGCAAGCTGTTTGGGAAACTATCCAAACCTGTTATGTTCTTGCGCTTTTAATCTAGGTATTTTTCTTGGGTTCAGTGTGGCTAGCTGCTTCCACAAGTGGGCCTTCCATCTGCGTGAATCTGCGTGCACTTTGAGATTAAGCTAGTTGTTCGCAACCTTGGTGTTGCATTTAAACCAGAGATAAGCTTCTGACCACAATCGTGCATCACTAAGAACGCCATTGCCACCTCCAAAACACCACCCAACTTCCCCTATCTCAGCTCATTTGCCTCCGAAACCATCTTCATGCCTTTGTTACCTCTAGACTCAACTATTCCAACGCATTCCTGATTGATCTTCAACATTCTACCCTCTAAGCCAGAGTTCATCCAAAACTCTGTTGCCTGTGATTTAACTTGCATTAAGTCCCATTCCCTTATCACCCCCTGTGCTCGCTGACCTACGTTGGCTCCCAGTCAAGCAACGTCTTGATTTTAAAATTCTCAGCCTTGTTTTTGGGTTCCTCCATGGCGTCTCTCTCTCTCTCTCCCTCCCTCAGTAATCTCCTCAGGCCCCGTAGCCTTCTGAGATGTCTTCACTCATCTGCCCATTTCCGCATCCCCAATTTTGGTTGCTCCACCATTAGTGGCCATGTCTATAGTTGACTGGACTCTGAAATGCCCTCCCTATGCCTCTTAACATTCCTGCTCCACTTTTCTCATTTGGGATGATCCTTAAAGCCTACCTCTTGGACCAAGCTTTAGCTTATCTGACCCAATGTTACGTGCGGCTTGGTGTCACACTATAATGCTCCTTTGAATTGCCTTGGGACATTTCATTATGTTAAGGGTGCTATATAAATAAGACCTGTTCCACATCCAGGTAAATGTGGCGAATAGAGAAGGCTGCACAATGTATCTGGCTCACTGGAATATGTCATGTGCTATGTGATCTTGCCTTTGGTAGTTAGAAGGGTATATACACAGATTGTGCCTCAGAGTATAAGCCACCAGACCAATTTATTGAACGTTAGCAGAAAATCAAACTGGATTGTTACAGTATTTACAAACTTTAATAACCCTCTTGAAAACAAAGTGTTCTTACACTAACCTCTGAAGTAACTCTTTAAAGGTAGTGCTTGACTTCTTGTATGCCAATCATCACGGTGGAAACTTCTGACTTGACTTTGAACCAAAACACCACCCAAAACAAAGCTTTGAGCACTTCTAAGATACCCCAGTGCAGAAAGAACATTAAAATTCCATTTCTCATTGTCAAGGGCAAACCCAAATAACTTGATGCCAATCAGAAGCAGCAAAACCCTACTTAGGAAAGAGGGTCAGTAGCTGCCTCCAACTGGAAATTAGCAATGGCATTAAACCATCAACAGCATAAGTATGGTGTCTGCCATTTTGATTTAGGCCATAGGCAGGCTGACTTTCGGCACTTCCATATGGGCCAATGGGTCATTACCATCAATGGCCTGTAAGTACTTTCTTTTAGTCCCTCCCTTAACCTCCTGTGTGGGAAAAGTCTGAATGCTCTTATCTTGTCTTAAAGCTCTCAACCCTGGATTTATATCGGTAATAAAGGGGAAAATAGATGAGTACATGAGTAAGGATAGAAGGATATGCAGAGAGGGTTAAAACGATGTAAGGTAGGAGGGGGCTGCTGTGGAGATTTATTGGGCCAGATTTAATCAGCACAGAAACAGGCCATATAATTCTGAGTTTTCAACATACCCTTTCCAAGGATCTGTTACCCTTCCTCCAACAGGGATAGCATTTTAATACTGACAACAGTCTGCCTTCTTTGCAGCAGTTCCAATATTTCAACAGTTCCATTAAAGGATGATGGTGTCACACTGTTTTAAATACCAGTCAGATAATAAGTATTGAGATGCAATTATCCATAAAAGTGTTCTGAAAATGCCTCTAACATTTTCAAGCTGTTCAGACAAGAGCAATCTTCAGCAATCACAAACATTCAGAAGTGATTAAGATAATTGGTGCCAGTTTCCACAGAAATGGAACCACCATGTGCAGCAGCAACAATGAACTGAAGATATCACACACCATCAGTAGAATGATCATCAACAGCAGATGTACGCTGAGAATGAGAATCTGTCACACTGGAAGCCTAAAAAAAAACTCAATTTATACACCTAACTATTTCAGTTTAATATTCACATCAGGAACCTAGCTGAGTTTTTTTGGCTGAGCATTTTTAAGGAAGCATATTCCACAGCAATGTGGTTGACTGTTAAATGCCCTCTGAACAAGGGCAATTAGGGATGGGCAATAAATGCTGGCTATGCCAGCAACGCCCACATCCCAAGAACAAATTTTTTTAAAAAAATCCTAACTATAAGTACCAACAAACCTAGGGATTCTGACTTAGGGCTTGCCCACAAATGAAGACATTCAGGCCCACAAAATTCAAGCAGGACAAACTAGCTGGGAAGAAATAAAAGGCCAGAGTGGCTTGGGTTTCATGGGTTGGACAGCCTTGGCCTACTTAAACTCATTAGCTCAGCCCCTCATTCATCGTATGTGGGCTATGAGCAGGTAGAGATTCCTGGGGATTTTTATCTCACCAGGAATCAACATATTCAGAAGGGGGTGGGGGGGGGGGGGGGGGGTGGAGAGGATCAGGAATTCAAAAAGTTGCCCACTCTGGTTTAGTTACCGCCTTTAGTCAGCATGCTGTGCCATTTTACGTTAGGCTACTTTATTGCCAACATAAAAACAAAAGCCTCATCAAAATGGAGAGAAAACTGCTTTGGAATTCAACAGGGGTATTTCCATGGAGTGACATAATCCAGGTTTTACAAGGAATTGAAATCCATTCTCCATTGCCTCCCAATCTGCAGCTAAACTCCAATATTCAGAATTCTCCACCTGCAGCCTCTCCTGCACAAAATGTCAGTATCTACCACTCTGCTCCTCGCCAACCTCCACCCCGCTCCCCGCTAACCGCCACTCCACTCTCCGCCACCCCGCTCCCCGCCACCCCGCTCCCCGCTAACCGCCACTCCGCTCCCCGCTAACCGCCACTCCGCTCCCCGCTAACCGCCACTCCGCTCCCCGCTAACCGCCACTCCGCTCCCCGCTAACCGCCACTCCGCTCCTCGCTACCTTTGCAACCACCTCCAGTCCCAAGTCTCCGCCTCTCTTCAAATTCTAGTCTGTTGCATATCCTCTCTATTTCAGTTAACGCCTGTGGTATAGCCTCACACTTGCCAAAACAGCATTCGTCCTGCAAAAAACTTGAGTAATGCACACCCAGTTATGTGCATGTAGCCACTTAAGGACCTGCTGATGCAGACACATTTTTACTCTTGGACTTTCCTGTGTCATGGGCCAAAGTCCAAGAGGCTACAATACACAAAGACATTAACTGTGCAGACCGGTGGAAGCACACAGCTCTTGTCACTTAGGCTATACTGCTTTAAATTAGCAGTTTGCCCCTTGACTTCTCAGTCGAGTTGAGGCTTCTGCATACTGTAAGGTGCTGGATGTCATTAACAGCCCTAAATAAACTGTACACATTAGAATATGGACTACTATCCTACTTCTTTTGCATCAACATTCCCAAACACATTTCAAACACCTAGATCCGATTGTTTTTCCCCTTAGTGGAGAGGTCAATAACCAGTGGGCATAGAATTAAGGTAAGGGGCAGGAGGTTTCGAGGGCATTTGAGGAATTTTTTTTTTTCACCCAGAGGGTGGGGGCTATCTGGAACTTTCTGCCTGAAAGGATGGTAGAGGCGGGAACCCTCAACATTTAGGAAGTATTTAGATGAACACTTGAAATGCCACAGCATACATGGTTACGGGCCAAGTGCTGGAAAAATGGGATTAGAGTAGATAGGGGCTTGATGGCTGGCGTGGACATGATGAACCAAATGGCCTCTTTCCGTGCTATAAAACTCTATGACTCTGTGAACTTGTTTATTTTTCCCAAAGCATCAGCCAATTATAGCGCCTCTAAATAGCTCGAAGGTGCACAAAAGAGGGTCCCGGGTTTAAATCGCACAGCAGCATTAGTGGATCTCAGCCGCACAGCACTTGGGCAGTTATAACTGGTCACAGCATACTTTGGCAGATTTTATTTCCTCCTTTGCTCCTACCCTTCCCATTTTTGGCTGCCGCTCAGTGATCACTTTTGCAAAAGTGCAAGTGTGCTCGTCAGGTGAGACCAGGAGGATTAGGTCTAGTTATAATGTCCTCGACGGTCAAGTATCACACTGACGCCCACCATCCGAGTTCACAATGAAGGCGGACTGTTTGGGCAAAGTACTAAAGGCTGGCCAGCCAATGTCCAAGAACTGTATTCCAGCAAGAATCCACTTTCTCAGGGGAATATAAAAAAAACCAAAGGAGTCAAAATTTAATCTAACATGGTCAAGTGACAACATGTCACTGAATGCAATATCAAATTTGCCACATTATTTGAAAACCACATAGTCTAACATTAGCGAGGTACCCAAAATAAATATCTAATTAAATGTAACATGCAAAGGGTTAATGTAAAATCTCACCATGCAGAACGTAAAACACAAAGTCCACAACAGGAATAAAAAGTGTGATGACAGGTGGAGGAATCCAAGGTTACGGGTGAGGGGACGGTGGTGTGGTAACAACATGGTTCAAACAAGTTCAGTGAAAAAGAAGCTGAGTTCATTATCAGTCCAGAGTCATTAAGAAACTTCAGTTATATCAAGGGAGCTAATTGGGCTCTGCAATATCCTTAAGCCAGTGTCCTTAATAAAATTACCAACACAAACCAAGTAAACAGAAAAGTAGCTGCAAACCACATTAGATTCACTGCAATTCTATGTTATAACAGACTCAACTGAAGCACAAGCAATAACAGTGGTTCCTTGAACAAGTAAGTGATTTCTGAAGCTGGTTATTTCTAATGGGGAGCTTGGGTGGCAGCTCTTCTTGTATCCTACCTACATTTAATCGGATGAACAGCAATTCAACTGAAAGAATAGGCAGGATAACAGAAACAATGGCATACTGGGTACAGAAGCAGCCCACTACAATCTGGTCAACACATTTATTGAAAAAGGCTGAACTATAATTTCACTCATTCCCTTTATACTTTATTCTTCATCACGTTTAAGTTATGACTGGAGTGTGAGGAGGAATTAGACCACCTGTACCTGCAGAACACTGACTTTAATAGAAGTTACAAGAAATTGTACCAGACCTATTCAATGCTCCTGCTTAGCAGCAAAACGATTCTTGACTTTGAATTATAGCCATCCACAACAGTGACCCTTATGGCAGAATCCAGTTCTTTCAAACAACAGGATGGTGTATATGGAATAACAAGATAAAATCAACTATTCGGTTACCATTCATTTGCACGCCCAGATGAAATGTGTTAGAGTGGCAGTCATGAATCATCACAGCAAAACATAACCCTGGCTTCACCTGTGATCAATCTACAGACGTCCCTGAACCTTCATCCCAACCCCAAAATCACCCATCCTGGAGATCACCAGGAGAATAGAGATTGCATATGATACCTCCTTTACATTTCTATTTCTGGGGCTTCTATGCTGGAGGCAGCACTGGGTTTGCAGGTCTGTGGAAGGCATGCAGATGAAATGGGAGGGGGCTTCTGCTGCTGTGGCAATGGGATTCCTAAATACAGGGGTGTCCCACAAAGCTACTCTTGGGCTATTCCTGGGACACCCAGTATCCCTTATGACAGACCCCAATCTTATTTTGCAAACTAGTTAGCTAGAAATGAATAAACTCTTGCTATCCATTTTTACAGGTACTTAAAAAGGAAAAGAATAAGTAATGTTGGTCCTCTAGAGAGTGACAGTGGAGAGTTAATAGTAAATAATAAGGAAATGGCAGAAGAAATGAACAAATATTTTGCTTCTGTGTTCACTATAGAGGATATAAAAAACATTTCAGTAATTGCTGCAAATCAGGAGGTGAACGGGAGAAAGGAACTTGGTGAAATTGAAAACATTAGGGAAATGGTACTGAGCAAATTGATGGGAGCTGCAGGCTGGCAAGTCTCCGGGTCCCAACAGACTCCATCTGGGTCTTTAAGGAGGTGGCTAATGAGGTAGTTGATGCGCTGATGTTAATTTTCCAAAATTTGCTAGATTCTGGAAAGGTTCCATCAGATTGGAAAGTAGCAAACATAACTCACAATACAAATACAAGGAGGGAGGGAGGCAGCAAACAGGAAACTATAGGCCAGTTAGCTTGACGTCTGTCATGGGAAGTTATTAGAATCGATCATTAAGGAGGTTATAGCTGGGCATTTAGAAGAGCTCAAGGCAATAGGGAAGAATCAGCATGGTTTTATGAAAGGAAAATCATATTTAACCAATTTATTGGGGTTCTTTGAAGGAGTAACATGTACAGTGGATAAAGGGGAGCCTGTAGACATACTGTACTTGGGTTTCCAGAAGGCATTTGATAAGGTGCCACATCAAAGATTATTACAGAAAATAAAAGCGCATGGTGTAGTGGATAACATATTAGCATGGATAAAAGATTGGCTGGCTGACAGGAAGCAGAGAGTATGCATAAATGGGTCTTTTTCTGATTGGCAGGATGTGATGAGTGGAATCCCACAGGGGTTTGTACTGGGACATCAACTTATTACGATTTACATCAATGACTTAGTTGAGGCGAGTGAAGATATGGTAGCTAAATTTGCAGATGACACAAAGATAGGTAGGAAAGTATGTTGTGAAGAGGACATGAGGAGGCTGCAGATGGATACAGATACTTTGAGCGAGTGAGCAAAGATCTGGCAAATGGAGTTTAATGTGGGAAAATATGAAGTTGTTCACTTTGGCAGGAAGAACAAAACAGCAGAGTGTTACTTAAATGGAGAATGGCTGCATAATTCTGAGGTGCAGAGGGATCTAGGTGTAGTGAGTCACAAAAAGTTACTATGCAGGTACAGCAAGTAATTAAGGTGGCTAATGGGATGCTATATTTTATTATGGGAGGGATTGAACATAAAAGTAAGGACGTTATGCTTCAGTTATACAGGGCATTGGTGAGCCTGCACCTCGAATACTGTGTGCAGTTTTGGTCTCCTTATTTAAGGAAGGATGTAAATGCATTGGAGGTGGTTCAAAGGAGGCTTACTAGATTGATGCCTGGAATGAGTGGGCTGTCTTATGAGGAAAGGTTGGACAGACTGGATTTGGAGTTTAGAAGAGTGAGGAGTGATTTGATTGAAGTATACAAGATCCTGAACGGCTTTCGCAAGGTGGGTGTCGAAAGGATGTTTCCTCTTGTGGTTGAGTCCAGAACTAGGGGGCACCATTTAAAATTAAGGGTCGCCCTTTTAGGACAAAGGTGAGGAGAAATTTTTTTCTCTCAGAGAGTTGTGCGGCTTTGGAATTCTCTGCCTCAGAAGGTGGTGGAGGTGGGGGTCATTGAATATTTTTAAGGCAGAGGTAGATAGATTCTTGTTACGCAAGGGAATCAGAGGTTATCGGAGTTAGATGGGAATGTGGAAATCGAAACAAGATCATCAGCCACGGTCTTATTGAAAGTGTGGAGCAGGCTCGCAGGGCCGAATGGTCTACTCCTGTTCCTATTTCTTATGTTCTAAACTCCAATGGGCTGGGTGGGTGTGGAAAACAATAAAAAGCAATGGCTGAGTAACCATTATGAATGTGCTGGCCATACTGGAGAACGCAAAGAGCAGCCCAAAAGTAAGTTTTATAGTTTTCATCTAGTTACCAAGTAAATCTTCAGACATTAGGGCTGTCTTGCAACTGCTCCCTACCAGCAGTATCGACACTATGTGCAGCCACTCGGCTTTTGTCAAACTTAAGACCAGTTAATTGAGGTTAGATGAAGGGTCCTTCTGATTTAGTGCAGTCACATACACTTTATTTTATTATGCAAACTACAACCAGTAGTTTTAGTGCTACTGCACAGAAATAAAGTTATTCTGGTAAAACTGTAGGATACCCAGTTTTTTTTTTTTACAGACCAAAAAATAAAATTCCTTACCCAGATTCTAGATACTGCAAGACTGTTTGAAAGGACTACCATAAAAACGGAAGCAAAAAGAAATCTTAACCAAGTGAAGAACTGTTGGTGCTGATTAGCAGCAACACTATAAATCTGAAAATACTTAAAAACTAATATTCTTCCATTTTCACATTAATATGAAAAGAAATCACGTTAGCTTACATAACCCAAAAATAAAAAAAATAACCCGACTCCAACCTCGACAATATTAAACCTCGTATCCGTCATGGTTATGCTCCTGAGGACATAGGGAGAGACAAACGGGTGACAGGAATTCACACAATGCAGATCATCCACATTCAAGAATGCCGGTCTGGGCAAGGTAAGAGTGTGTTATTTTTTTTCTTAAAAAAGCACACCTCCCGGCAAAAATATCAATTAAAGCACAGTAATCCTCAAAAATAAAAGCAAAGGACTGCAAATGCTGCAAATGTGAAATAAAAATGATGTGCTGGAAATACTCTGCAGGTCTGGCAGCATCGGCGGAGAGAGTAACAGAGTTAACGTTTAAATCCAATGTGACTCATCTTCAGAACTGGTAGTACTTTTTCCTCAAAAGTATTTTGCCACTTGAAGCTGCTCAGAGTGCTTTAAGCTTACCCTTCTTTGTGATCCAAACACAGGTGTCCCTAAACTCAACCACTTGAAGTGACCATTTCTCCATGAATCGATCACTCCTTACAAACACACAATGCTTATGGGAAAACTCATTAAATTGGAAAATAAAGCTACCCACAAGTGTAAGGAGTATTAAAACTCCCCATGAAACAAAGACCAGTCTAATCGTAACAAATGTTATTCTCTTGCTGCCACGTAGAAAAGCTGATCATCACCTCTGCTCAACTTCTAGAACTGCCCCATTTACCCCTCGATCCACCTGTCAACAGTTTACACTGTTTTAAACTGTAGTCTTCAGACGGAGGAGTGAAACATTTCAGGTAAGATTAGGCACAGATGAAGAGCAGAACTTCCTCTACAGAACAGAGTATTATGATTTGGGCTCTCTCAACTTGTGCTCACTGTAAGTTTGTAGGCAAATACACATTTCCCATGAACCAAAACTGGTGCACAAGGTATTTAGAGTAGGAGAGCATAATAAATCATTTTTACCACTAAGGTTTGAACTGGAAAGCATCTGTAACACCCACCAGCTTTGATCACTTGGACTGCCAAACATCAGACTGCCAGATTAGAAATTACCAATTCATATATTTGGTTATCAAGAACAGCAAAATAGTAGATTTGGTCACACTATAAAACTTCAGCTTGGCCAGTTTTAAAAACAATAGAACTCTCAAAAACTTCACAGTTCTCTTCAGTCACTTTGGATGAAAAGGTTTACACAAGAGACGAATTCCATGAGGTATTCTTTCTCACTGTTTTTTGGCTCAGACAGCTGAACTGGAGCAAGCAGCACATGTGCATCCTGCGATACCTCTCCAAAACCAGAATCAAGACACCATGGTCAAAAATGGTTGCACACCATACTGACCAGCAGTAACACCTATTGTCTGTTTTGACCAGGAGATGTTAACTCTGATGAAATGTGGGCTGGCCTGGCTTTTGAGATATAATGCTACCTCCCTCAGCTTTCTGCCAAAATCAAATATTTATAAACACATCAAAACAAATCCAGACAGCACAAAAATATTGGAGAAGGAAAAGAATCACACAAGTCAATATGCTTTGATATTGTGCATTCTCTTAATTCATCACTTCAAACTCCTTCTAAAATCAGTAACAGACCTGTAACAGTCAGCTACATAAACACTATTTTATTCGCCTTTGATTCTCGGGGAACACGAGCAGGAAAGGACAAAAACTATTATATTGACGGCATTTCTCAATTTAATTGGGCCTAGTGGGGAAATTTCAAAAGATGATATACTTCAGTGAAGTTTAAGTGACATTCATTGTGAATGGATTCTCATATTAAATATCGATTATGGGATGGCATGAACCTTAAAAGGAAAAAAACCCAAAAACAATTTAAAAAGGAGGTAGAACAAAGTTATTTACACAAAAATCAGTTTCATATTTCTTCTCTGCTAGCACATTCATTGCAAAGTAATAAGGGAAAAATGCAAAACATTACCCAATTGCTTGACTCATTTGATAATTGACAAGTATGTAGACAGCACTGTTGGATAGAACTAACATAGCCATTTATCTTGCACAGGTGAATGGCACTGGAATGTTTATAGAATCATAAGCATCTCAAGAACATGTTTCAGGGACTTCATTTACTAGCTTGTCACTCACAATGCCCAGAAGTGAAGAAACAGGAAACAGATTTTTGTGACAAGATTATCGTGAAACCATCTCTCCAACTTCCTGAAAATATCCTTTTTCACTCTCCTACAGTTTACATCAATCCTGTCACTGAGATCTGAGTAATGATGGCGAAATGTTCACTAAAAATCCACTTGAAAATTAGTAAGGCTATCTGGAGCATTAAGTGTGAAATATTGGCAGTGATAGGTCTGTCATTGGTACTGGTAGCAACAATGGGAGTAATCTGGATTGTAACATGGACTGCAGTGGTTCAAGAAGGCAGCTCACCACCACCTACTCAAGGACAATTAGGGATGGGGCAATAAATGCTGGCCTAGCCAGCGATGCCCACATCCCATGAGTGAATTTTTAAAATGGTGAGAAATTGAGTAGTACACAACAGCCAAACACAACATTAAAGTACATCAGTTTAAGAGGATTTTTTCCTATAATACATCACAATACAAATATGGTAAAGACACTAAAATGCCAGCTTTGGTCATTTGTTGAAGCATGGGAATCACTAATTCTTTGATGTTGCTAACTGCTATGCAATTGTGATACCCCTTATTTGATTCCCAGGACTATAACATCTCCTGTTACTCTGCTAGGGCTGTTTTTTCATGATCCTTTTTCCTTCCCTCTGACCATGAGAAATTATCTCCTCTTCTCTAGTGTCCCTGTGCCACGAGTTACTGAAGGCTGAGAGGATACCTTGTATTAAGTTAAAATCTTGTCACAAAATCAGTTTTCTGTTTCTACATTTCTTAGCACTGCAAGTGAAAGAGAGTAAACCAAGTCCCTGAAACACAAGTGTTCTGATGTTATTACTATGGCAACATCTTCCACACAAGATAAATGGGCATGACAAACTTGCTTTAAAAAAATAACTTGCATTTTTATTGTGCTTTTCACGACCCTAGGGTGTCCCAAAGCACTTTGCAGCCAATAGAGTACATTACAAGTGTATTCGCTATTACAATGTGGACAACTTTTCATGTGTAAAATGTTAGATGCTATCCCAAAGAAGGGTATTTCAAAACAGCTAGTCATATTTGGTTATCGGGGAAAACAGAATAGATTTGATGAGTGGTTGTGGAAGAAAGTGTATTTGACAAACTGGCTCAAATTACCGTAGGTACCAGTGCATAAGGATAAAAGGATCTCTATTGTTACCATTTATCTTGGCTTAGGCAGGGCTTTTGAAATAGTACAGCACAGCAGGTTGGTTATTAGGTAGAAAAGCAGACATTAGCTGGGCAGTAAACAAAATGCACTTGTAACTGGTTGCAAAGGAGCAGACATTAGCTGTTCACTCAGCTACACTGAACTGGTAGAAAGTGTTTAGTGATGAGACTGAAGGGTTAGTGCAAGGGCCTTTGCTGTTCAAGCTATTTACCAATGACTTTGGAGTTGAGTTAGCACAAAACAGTTCAATGAAAATTGAGGGGTAAAGGGCTCTACATAATCAGGAGCACATTGATGAAATATAGGGAAATCTAGATAGAGTGGGAAGTTGGGCTGTGAAATGACAAATAAAATTCAGTGTTGACAAGTGCACACTAGTGATGAAAAATAAACAGAACTGTTCATCTAAAAGGGATAAAGCACAGGGAAAAATGTTTCAAAGTATTGGTGAACAGAGTTTCAAAACCATGAATATTGACAAATAAGACAAACAGGAAAAAGTTGTTCAGCTCATGGAATACATCAGACGAATCACAGAACATGGCACTGAACCTATACAGAGTATTGGCTTTCCCCCATTGGAGCAATGTGTTCACTTTTGGTTATATTACAGGAAGGACTTCATGATACTAGAAAAGATTCAGAATACTCAGCTGATACCTGAGAGTTACTCCCTGGTAACCAAGTTCTCAAAGCCCCTTTTGGCTTTGGCCACCATTCCTGGACTAACTGCAGCCACCATTAACAAACAATTTCTCCACAGCTGCCAAAGGAACTGAAGAACTTGAGTGGAATTAGATCAGGAACAACTCAAAGTATTGAAAGCGGTGTGGACTGAACTGCTCCTAAAGTGTTTTTCTGTCTAACATCCAATAGGCTGTGATGCTGGAATCAATTGGGTTGCTAATTTACATTGCAAAGTCTGATAATAATTTAGATACTGATGTCCATATCTTCCAAAAAGTGTTATTTGATGCCCTTTGTGAATCTCTACAGTTAGCTGATCAAAAATTTTAAACTTAACAAAAACAGCACAATTATGCATTACATAAAAATAGGGGAAAGAGAAAACTGGCATAACTGAAAGAAAGGGTGTGCATAGGTAAAGTGCTTAAAATTTACCAAAATTGCATTGCAGGTTTTTGATTTAGTGCATTACGATCCATATTAATTAAAATACTAAAGCTTCAGAAACTTTATTGCTAAATAAGTCTCTTGGTATCATAGCATGCAAAGTGGAAATTAAACAAATGAGCTGGCCCAGTTAGTTTCACTGAACCTGCCGAGTGTTGGAGGCTGCAATTATAACGCACTATCCACCCAAGGACAACAATGGCAAAGCACTAAGTTCCGATGGAAAGGTCCCATTACATTGTGGCTGCCTGTAGCTGTGAATCATGCCCTAACTGCCAGGTGGCAACTCTACAGGTATTTAACTCTACAAGCTCCAATCTCTGACCTGCAAAGTTTTGATTTTTTGGGAGCGTCAGGAGGGCTTTCTGATTCCTTAAAAATATTAAAGTGGAATCTGGAATAAATTTATAATATTCCACAAGAGATCTTTAACTGTCTGAGCACTTGTTTAACATATTCCACATATGATCAAGTGGTGCAGGGCGACCTCCCTCGGATATTGTATATTTCTTCACTTTAGTGCATTCAAGACCAAACATGGAATTCTCCTGCCACTTTCACTTCAAGAGTGCTTTGAATAATATGAAGGAAAGGCCAATGCATCTTGTTTGAACTAGTCACTTTATTCACAGTGCTGTTAAAGAGAGAAGCAAATTACAATTCTTTGGCCAACTCTTGTTAACCACATCTCCAACTTGATTGTTTAAAAACATTTCCCTCCTTGCCGGAATACAGAGCTGATTGTGGCACTGGTGCTGTGACTCCTACCTGGAATTCATGTATGGAGAACACATCTCAGAGTACGGCACAAAATGGTGGACAAAGAGTGCAGGGCAAGCAGAAAGGAAAAAAGAGAGAAGGGAAGAAGACAAAGCATGTACAAAGAACAGGATCTTAAGGATACTTTAGAAGGCAGGAAAATGAGGTTGATGGCAATAAAGATCCTGGGCGAGGGAGTTCCAGACTGCAGGGGATAATTGCTAAAAGAAATTCACAATTCCCATAGTGGAAGGCACATACATTTTCATGTGCACAACATGTACATTCTAAGAACACACTGGTTCATTCTTCTAAACTCATTTAACTAGCTTTGCATTTTTTTTTTATTCATTCACTGGCTGGGCCAGCATTTATTACCCATCCCTAGATGCCCTTGAGAAGGTGGTGACGAGCTGCATTCTTGAACCGCTGCGGACCATGTGGTGTAGGTACACCCACAGTGCTATTAGGAAGGGAGTTACAGGACTTTTGTTCTAGATTCTACTCTGAAATGAACTTGTATGAAACCATGCTAATTTCCAGCTTGTGGAGTTGAGCCAATTTTAAGAAAAAATTAAGGCAGAGTCAATTTAGAAACTAAATACAAATGCCAGGGGAATATTAAGTTCTTTCACTGCAAATACCTCAAAAAGATATGAAAAAACAGATCTGGTGGCATGTCATAAACTGATTCAAAATGACAGTAATAATGCCTTTACAGCAAAATGGGACATAAGGATAATTCAAGCCTTAAAGTAAAATTCTAACTTTAACCGTACACAGCACAAAAGTTTCACCAATACAGAATACAGGAAACCATTTCAAAAGACTCCATGTGAAAACATTACACATTTTGTGCACTGAATGCTATTACCAAACTTCCATTACCAGTTAGAAACAACTACACTGTACCAAAAAAGCCAACCCCCACACACACAAAAAAAAACAAGAATCTTTTGATCTGTGAGCTGGGTAACAGCTTGGAAAAACCAGAGCCACGCATATTCTGGGTGTTATTCTTCACTAAATTTACATCAGGAGGACATCTTATTCTTTCCACCCTGCTCCCCCCAAAAAGGCTAACACCTCCTCGCCCTCTTGAGAATCAGAATGTTACTAAAACTAAAATATAAAAGCTGCATTTCACAAGTTCTGCCAGGCAGGAAACTTCCTGAGTGACATTAACACAACAGCTCTTGACAGATAAACAATTAAATAACTTTAGCAGGAACCACACTGGACAGCAGCTCCAACACCTTCCTCTTTTTTAAAAAAGAACTTTAAAAAAAAAGCTATTAAGCCTCAATCCCTGTTTGTATTTATTTATATGTTATGTATATAAATAAATAACTTGCAAATAACAGAATTCCAGCTCCAAGCACCACACCCCACAGTTTATTTTTTAAAGCTCCCTACTTCAACCAGTCCCAACCCTCAGCAACAGGTCGTGTCACAGGAAGCCCGGTTTGATCGACAGCCCCAGCAGCCAATCAGGAAAGGAGAGCAGAGGGTGTGACAGGAGGGCGAACCAATCGGCGACGAGAAGGAGCGCGCGGGCGGGGCCTCGCCACCTCCCCACCCCATCCCCATCGGCCCGGGCGGCGGCGGCAGGGAGCAGTCGGAAGGATAGCTGTCAATTTGATCTTAAACGTGTTATTATCGTTCGCACGTTCTCCGGAGCCGGAAGGAAAATATTTCGAGCTCGCTCTGATCCGGGTTGGGCGGGGGGGTGGGGTGGGAAAGGGAGGACGAACGCCAGCGAAAATGGACTTACTTTCCCCGACGACTGCCTTCAACCCAATCGGCGCCATCTTGACTTTTCCGCCTCTCGCGATAGACGAGCATCGCTTCCCTTTGTGACGTCACGGAGGATGACGTCACAGCCAAGTTCTGGGTGACCTCGTTGCCCAACTATCAAATGACGTCATCCATTCCTGTTGGGTTCACTGTGGCCTGTTATTGCCCCCTCTCACCTCTTCCTCAATTGGAATGGGCCTTCAAATACCCTGAACATGCCACACAGTGGCTGCATGGTGGGGAAAACTATTTGGACATGCGTGGCCAATGATATTTTGCAATGCGGTCACTAGTTGGCGGTAAGTATGGGTAGCCAGCTTAAGCACAGCAAGATCTCACAAGCACAGCCTAATCCTAGGGCTGCCAAGCACATTCCTTAGATAATATCACCACCTTCAACACCTCTTTGTCCTTTTGTCTGTGACATCTTTTGGTTATCTCCACTATCACTGGCCCTCTATCCAGCTCCCCTTAAACCAGCTTATCCCACCCCCGCCCTTAAACCAGCTTATCCTACCCCCCCTTAAACCAGCTTGTGTTTCACCTCTCATCTATTTTTACTTAGTTCTGTTGAAGAGTCATACGGACTCGAAACGTTAACTGTGCTCCTCTCCGCAGATGCTGCCAGATCTGCTGAGTTTTTCCAGGTATTTTTGTTTTTGTAGTGATTTAATGTATCCCTGGAGGTTTCATCACATGACTTGCACCCACACTTTTGCCATTGGTTGGCCAGCACATCCATCCTTGTGACGCACTGCCCTCCTACACCAATAGAAACAATAATTAGAGCCAAAATTAATATTCACATGGACAAATGCAGGTTGATTAAGGAAAGCCAGATTACTTAGGCACTCGTGCCCAACAATAGTTTACGGCATGGTCACTAGTTGCCGGTGAGTATGGGCAGCCGGTTTAATCACAGCAAGATCCCACGAACATGGCCTCATTTCTCCCTATCTCTCTAATCTGCCCCCCAGCAAGGAGGATGGAGTATAAAAGTAGGGAAGTCTTGCTACAACTGCACAGTTGGTAAGATTACACCAGTTAGGGTTGCCAACCCTCCAGGATTGACCAGGAGTCTCCCGGGAATTGAAGATCAAACTCCAGGACACTGCTGTGTGCAACCCTGGAGAAAAATCATCAGAACATTAAAAAAGATTGTTCTTTTTGTAATTTTTAAAACATTTTTCTTTATGCAGATATAAAAAATTGAAAATGGGAGAAAAGAGCTGTTTCACTGATAGTCAATCAGGTTGGGCCTGTACTGACTGAAGTTTAGAAGAATAAGAGGTGTTCATATTGAGACATGTAAGAATCTAAGGTCACTTGTTAGGGTGGATGCTGAGAGGATGTTTCCCTGTCTGGGGGAATCTGGAACTAAGAGTCACAGTTTAAACATAAGGGGCCTCCCATTTAAGACAGAGATGAGGAGGAATTTCTTCTCTCAGGGAGTTATTGTTTGTAATTCTCCAGATCACTGGAGGCTGGGTCATTGAATATATTCAAGGCTAAGTAAGGTAGATTTTTGATCTACAAGGGAGTCCAGCGTTATGGGAAAAACAGGCAGGAAAGTGGCGTTATGGCCACACTCAGACCAGCCTCGGAGCAGGCTAAAGGGGCCAAATGGCCTACTCCTGCCCCTATTTCTTATGTTCTTAAATTACAACCTTGATCATTGCACTCTGCCCATTCTGGCCTCTTGAGCATGCCCAATTTTAATTGCTGCACCATTGATGACCATGACTTAGCTGCCTGGGCCCTAGGACCTGGACTCCCTCTCTGCCTGTCTATCTTTCTTTCTTCCTTTGAGAAGCTCCTTAAAACCCAACTCTTTGACTAAGCTTTTGGCTGTCTGCCCTAATATTGCCACATGTGGCGCAATGTTTATTTTTTCCTGATGAGGCACCTATGAAGCACCTTGGGATGGTTTCTTATGTTATTGTTGTCATTATACCCATTCTTGAGCTTACACAGAGTTCGCTGTTGACTTTTTTTTTGCAAAAATATACTTTATTCATAAAATATCTTCAACAACATTTCAAACCATTTCAAAATCACCATCACAAAAATACAATCAGGTTCAACTTTTACAACATGTATCACGAAATGCATCAATACAATAAATGAATATTACAATCATTTGCAGACATTCATTTTGAGCTGTACAGCCCGAGGGGATTTAAACAGTTCCCAGCCCCTCGGTGCACTGTGGCAGAAAGGTCTTAGGCAGCGACCCTTCCCCATTGCGCCTTTGCAGTGGCTGCCCCAAGCTTTAGTGCGTCCCTCAGCACGTAGTCCTGGACTTTGGAATGTGCCAGTCTGCAACACTCGGTCGGGGACAACTCTTTGCGCTGGAAGACCAACAAGTTTCGGGCAGACCAAAGAGCGTCTTTCACCGAGTTGATGATCCTCCAGCTGCAGTTGATGTTTGTCTCGGTGTGTGTCCCTGGGAACAGCCCGTAGAGCACAGAATCCTGGTCATTTGGCAGAATGCCTCATCGCCAGAACTTTCCAACAAGCACCAAGACGTAGTTTGGCTGGTGTTGAGAAAGGCCCTCCCTGTCAGATCCTTCCAACACGCCAGGAGTCTCACCCCCTTGGCACGTTGCCCTCGAGGTGGCTGTGGTGGGGACGAGGCCGTTGTTCACCTCCTGGTGGATTGTACCTTTGCAAAGAAGGTCTGGAGAGAGATGCAGTGGTTTCTGTCGAGGTTCATCCCGAGCAGTTCTCAATCATTTGCTGCTGACTGAGAACCAGTCCCTGGGTTCTGGTTCTGACCAATTTAATGCTGGAAAAGAACAGGTATTCTTTCTATCTATCTATCTCTCTCTCTCTCTCTTCGGTGAGTCCACAACCCACAGCATGATCAATGATGCTATTGTATTCTGAGTGGCCTAAATTCTAATAGGCTTAAGGGGGTGCGTGATCAGTCTGTGATTGGCCCCCAAGGGTGATGGTCATCAATTGATATCACTTCTCACTATTATCTGACTGGTTTCTTAATATGCTAATTACCTGTAGGACTACCCTCCTCATTAAAGTTTATTTCTGTTATTTTAATAATTTCTTGCTAGGATTAAAGAATGTTTTATTATGTCTTCCTTTGACCATTTCTTCAGGATTGGGGAGTTATGCTGTCATGTCCTCATGAATGATACCTTGAGCTCATTGTCTCAGACTCTGCTTAATTGGTACAGGTTCCTCATTAAATCGAGAGGTGTCAGCTGTGGCTCAGTTCATAGCACCCTCGCCTTTGAATCAGAGGGTTGTGGGTTCATGTCCCACTCCCGGAAACCAAGAACTGTGATTGTACTCGAAAGAGTTGCAATCTGTGACTGTTGATAACTCGAAAGAGTTCCTCATTAAATCGAGAGGTGTCAGCTGTGGCTCAGTTCATAGCACCCTCGCCTTTGAATCAGAGGGTTGTGGGTTCATGTCCCACTCCCAGAAAACCAAGAACTGTGATTGTACTTGAAAGAAGTTGCAATCTGTGACTGTTGGTAACTCGAAAGAGTTTCCTCATTAAATCAGAACCTTTATCAGTAACTGTCTTTACAGGCTATCTGCTAGGTGATGTTTTTCTCCCTGTTCTTGTTGGTAATTGGAATGAGTTACTTTACTTTTAAAACAAAATAATGATTTGCTGAAGCTCCTTTTAACCTTAAAACTATGTAGGTCTAATACAAAAGATTGCAAAGTACTAATACAAACGATTACAAAATAGCTAATACTTAAAAGTTATACAGAGTGTGCATAAAAATATAAGCACATAGCAGTAATCAGTGCTCAAAATGTAAGGTAGTAAAGTCTCCTTATACATTCAACTAATACATAGTCTTGAGTGATAAAAGTCTAAAAGAATTATACAGTTACAAAACTAGTCACATATTGTTACAAAGGTTTGCTCTTAATACAAAAAATACATTGAGCCAAATGTAATTGCTTTCTTCTAAAACACTACAAATTAAAACTAACTTAATGTAGAACGCAGCTGTTGTTATTGTTTCCCTCCTCTTTATGCAATAAATCCCTCTTAACTTTCCTGTCTTGATAGCACCAGGTTCTGATAAGGTTCTACGAGTGAGGGGATGTAAACTTGCCCATTTAACCTTGAAGGTGGCAAGTCAATGTGTTTCTGATGGAGACACTCATGGAGATAAGTGCAACAGGAGTGTCTTCAGCAGTTGTTCTGTAATTAACTCATTAGTATGTTACCTCATTGTGTCTAAAATCCTGTGGTGCCTTTCTCTGTCAAATGAAGCTAAGCAGAGCCACATGATATTAAATGCTGGAGTCTTCTATTGGTTACAGATTAAAAGGACAGTATACCATAAGGTTGATTGATCGATATACTTTGATTGTGTGATCTAGGCTAAAACTACTCTTTAAACATCAATTTCCCTAAATATGCCCCTACTTGAGGCTAAAATGCTTGGCATTTGATGCCTCACAACAAATCTATCATTGTTTTTCACAGCAGCCCAGCCCAAACAAATGGTGCACCTCCACAGTTTCCAGGTGAGGTGTCTCAGGTAGCAGAGTCTCATTATTATCCCAATAATTGTCACTACTTATAAGAAGACAAATATTGTGGACAGAGTTTTTAACCAAGGGTGTTGATCTACATTCATGACAGTTTCCCACCAGTATCGGGCTCGTAACTCTCTAATTCCTCTTTCCTCATTGTTTTGTTGCCTCTTTATCAAGTGATTCTGAGATGAGGTAGTTCTTTCTATTTATGGACCTCAAATTTAAGGATAGAGAGGGTATAGGGTGTCCTAACTGAACTATCGCTTTTAGTGCTTCCTCTTGCATCCCAAAGTTAACTCTGAGTTCGGTGATATTGGTATATAATATACAGGTACTGGAAACAGAATACTATCCCCAACACGTGATATCTGTATAGGTTTAAAACAGAATATGGGTTTCGAAATAGGACACCATTTGGCGCCATGCCTCATTTTTAGGGTGTTAGCTGTGACACAGTAAATTCACATTTGCAAATATAAATACTTAGCATGTTCCTCTCCCCACTGTTGAATGTTCATCTCAGTATCCTGTTCCCCTATTAAATTTCATTTTCCATTGTAACTTGAATATGATCTCTGAATAACACCAGTGTCAATTGATGCTCCCTTCAGCCTGACACTCCCCACCTGCAGATTACCTTACTCAATAACATTAAAGTAACAACATGCGTTGACTTAAAAGATTCTCCAGCTCTCTTTTCATCTGTATCCATCTTGTGGATACTTCCTACTACATGTACTTACTCCCAAGCCCTTCATTGTTTCAGTCCAAACCTTTCACCCTTTTACTCTAATGTTGCTCACTTTGACAGGTATCAGTGTGTTTAATTCTATCCTGATTGTTTTAAAGTCAGTTTCTCTATGGAGTGTGCGTCAGTGCCTTGATGATTTAAAGGTGTTGTCTCACTCTACTGGCTACGTTCACTATTTCATGCCATGCTGTTTGTCAAGTAGTGCACATGCCTGAGCCCTGTCCTTCAGTGCATTTCTCCAAGTACTTCTCAATCTTCGGACCAGCCCTTTTTGAACTGATTTCCTGCATATTAATTATTTCACACATAACTCATCTGCACACATATGCAGTGTCCCAAATGTCATGCCACACATTCTTGACTCTCATGTGATCTTCTCAAAAGATCTCAAAGTATTTTCTTATCTCTCCAAGTATGGTCCCGTGCCTCAGGTGTTGACCAGAAGATCAAATACAATTCTTAAAGATAAACAAAGACTAGGACACCTAGAGAAAGTTATTGGTTTACTAGCCTCATCTACACTTTTTCCTTTTGCTAGAATATATCAGATTGAGATATTCCATTGAATTAGACCCAATATAGATTATTCCAATTCCCATTTGTTCCTGTGTTTTCCTCTCTCTATCTTGTGCCCTCACTTACTTCCTCTCATCTAATTTCACACATCCCGCTATTTACTATTCCATTACATTTATGAGCCCTGGAGAAATTTTACAGTCCAATAAAATATTCTCATTATATCTTTAAAACAGAAGTCAAACATTTTTATTTGATTCCAGGCATTAACATGTTTTGCTTGTTTGTTCTGTACCTTAGATGAAATCAGAATTTTTCCAAAGTAACTTGCTAAATTACACTGCACTTTTCACATCTCAAAATAACAGTGTTGAAGGCCTAACAGATTGTCCTTTGATATTCATTTCTTCTTCAAAAGAAACTTCTTTTATATCCATAGAAACCACCTTGGCCGTGTGTGCATGTCTTTTTATTGTTTTCCTATAGTTCCTCTGAATTTCATGTAATTTGTCCTTCATTTTTTTTTAGAATACCAACTTGTATGAATGAAAATTAACTCATCAATTCCAATTTCTTGTGCCCAGGCTTAGTAGGTTTTAGAAGTCAAACTCACTGGTCAATGCATTTGCATTAGATTTTCCATACACAAACACTTTGGGCAGAATTTTACATTCGGTGTACGGGCACACACCCGACACACCGGAACATAAAATGAGGCGTGATGACATTGGCCATATGTCCTGACGTCATCACAAACTCGCGCAATATTTCGTTCGGCAGGTGCCCGCCGAAGTCAGCTGCGCGCCCGCGGATAATCGAGAGGCCGATTAAGGCCATTAACGAGGTAATTAAGCTGAATTTTATGCTGCCCGTCCAACCTTACGGCTGGCGGGGCAGACGAACAGGCCAAGCGGCCTTTACGTTTTTTTTAGGGAACCTCATCCACGAGCGGGAGGAGGTTTCCTAAAGCTATTACAAATTAAATAAAAACTTTCTTAGAAAAATAAAAACATGTCCCATCTCAGGTGACACAGTCACATGGGAGGGGACGTGTTTCATTAAATTCTTAATGCATTTAGTTATTTTTTTTAAAAAGCGCTTTAATCTCCCTGAGATACAGAGCTGCCTCAGGGAGGTTGAAGCGCTCTTTCACCGCATGTGCGAAAGAGCACTGACCCAACTCTCCCTCCGCACCCCCACCCCCCCGCCTGCACAGGTGGCGCTCAGCGCTACCGCTCATGATCCACACAGGGCGGGCCTTAATTTGGCTCCGCCCGCGTGAAATGGCGGTGCGGAGCCAGTTGTGGGCGGCGTCAGCTCCGTGACCGCTCCCGCCAAACCCACCTGACGAATGGAAAATCCTGGCCTTTTATTTCTGGGAATAACAAATGGCCTGAATAGGTTTAGGCCAAATTCCTCTTAGTTTTCTTTTAAAAAAAACACATAGCCTTTAGTCCGTGACTATGCTGTGACATTGAAAGTCTGCAGATAAATTCACAAGTTCTTGAAGCCACTGCAGATTTTGTTCCACTTGAAGTTATATCTGTAAAACAAACAGAAAAGGTCCATTCGGCTCAGGGCAAAATGGGTTAATTCGTCCAAACATATCTGACAATTCAGAAACTCTAAATTTTGTAATTAATTTTCCTACAATAGTTAATGACTGAAAGACAATAGTTCTCAGGAGAACAGGGTTAGGATTTGAGTTCAGCTCAAGGCAATTCAAGCACTTAATGCAAGAAAAAGGGTGGTGAATGGCAGTCAGTAAGAGCAGAATCTTTTACTTTAAGCTATCGTGGGAGTAGAAGGCCATTAAGCAGTGGAGACTTTCCAGAATGGTGCCAGGCATGAGGGGCTTCATTTATATCAAGGGACTGTGCATGTGCTGGTGTCATTATTAGAGCAGAGAAGGTTGAGGGGAGATTTGATTGAACAGAAGAACACAAGAAATATGAGCATGAGGAGGCCATTTGGCCCCTCAAGCCCGCTCTGGCAATCAATAAGATCAGAAGTTCCACTTTTCTTCCTGCCCCCCCCACCTTAACTTTTGACTTCCTTGTAGATCAAAATCTGTCTAACTCATTATGAAGATGTGCTATACAGAATATTAATTAGTATATATATACATACACACACACATATATATATACATACATATATATATATACGCATAGAACTTTTTGCAAAGAACATTTTGTGCTAAACAAAGGACACTGGCCCACAGCAGCTACTAAGTTGCATTTGTGAAGACCACAAGCCACTTATGGAGAAACAGAGTCTACAGAGCTCTCAGAGACAATGGCTAAGATAAGCCGCAGATTGAAACGAGAGAGAGAGGTCACGTGACCCTGTCAAATATACTGTATTTGAACCAACAGGCAGAGACTGCCAAAGGGACAGTAGGACAATAGGCAGCCTTCCCCACCGCCCCGCACCTCCCTCCAAAACCTCTCTCAACAAAGCTGAGCCCTGTTTGTGGTTTGTGAAAACCCACCAGAAGACCTCATTGCTGCCAATTGAGAGTTCTTAAAGGAGGACTCCAACTCAATACCATTGTCTTCAGGAGAGAGAAAAAACCAGCCACCACTGCAGAGCGACTGCTTCAGTGAGAAACCAAAGTACCAGCAGCCACCGCGGAAAGTGACTCTCTAGCGCTGAACAAACATTTAGACAATCCATGAATAATTTTTCTGACAACTTTTTTTTTCCACTCAGCAAAGTTTTAACATCTGAGACTCTAACGTTTTATTTCTTTTTGGGCATGTCTGGGGAAGTTACGTGTGTATTTTTTACATTAGTGGGAAGTTGGACATATTTGTACATTTTAATGAAAACAAAATACTGCAGATGCTGGAAATCTGAAATAAAAACCGAAAGTGCTGGAAATACTCAGCAGGTCTGGCAGCGTCTGTG
Organism: Cetorhinus maximus; assembly: GCF_964194155.1. NCBI lineage: Eukaryota > Metazoa > Chordata > Chondrichthyes > Lamniformes > Cetorhinidae > Cetorhinus > Cetorhinus maximus. The sequence continues at coordinate 26,593,707 of NC_135906.1, read as the reverse complement.
GAAAGAGAAATAGAGTGAATGCGTTGAGTCCAATTTGACCAGTTCCAAAGTAGAGACATATCGGATTTGAAACGTTAGCTCTGTTTCTGTCTCTACAGATGCTGCCTGACCTGCTGACATTTTCCAGCACTTTGACCGGAATTTTCCGGCCCCATTTGCGTTGGGCTGGCAGGAGGGGACAATAGGGCAAGAAGGCCAAGAATTGGTTTCATGCAGTCGTAAAGCCAGTTTGCGATTGTCCACTCGACCCATCATGGGCGGGGCTGCGTTTCCCGCTGCCACGTGTCAGGAACCTAATTTCAATACTTTAGCATCTTATTATAGGCCCTGCTCACCGGAATCATCCCCCACGCTGGATCATCCAGGTGTGTCGGCATGATCGCACGCCAATGTGTTTCACAACGGTACATGAGCGACATGCACTTGGTGGCTGCACTTCACTCGGGACTTCGAGGTCTGTTTGCCCACCTTGCTTCGGGCAGCACTCGCAGTCATCAGCGGCAAGCTTCACAGGCAGCACCACGTCAGTTTTAGATGGGGTTCATGGGCAAGTCTCTACGTATCAGACCAGCCATAAGGCGGGGGTGGCTTTTCAATGGCTGCAGGGCTAGGGCTTGCTTGGGGAAGGGGGAGAAGTGGCCTCAGGCAAGGGAAGAGGCTGCAGGGTGAGGGCTGTACTGGGGAAGGAGGGTATCCCAGGGTGTTTGGGTGGGGGGGGAGCACATGTTGATCTGTGCAAGTGGTCTCAAAATGGTGAGGAGACAGTCTCCAGAGGAGATGAGGCCAGATGGAGATGTGAGGGTGTGTGTGTGAGAGTGAGTGGTGATGTCCCTTGAGCTGGCAGTGAGTGAGATACCAGTGAATGTGTGATGGGCTTGTGAGTGTGTGAGTTTAGAGTGATGAGATGGTTGCCTTACCCTGACAGCACGGATGAGATCACTCATCTGTTTCCTGCACTGGATGGCTGACCTCTTGTGTGCAGCGTTGGCACTGACCGCCTCTGCCATCGCCTCCCAAGCCGGAGTGGTGAGACTGATGGGCCTCCTGCGGCCAGAACGGGGGTAGAGGACTTCACAGCGGGCCTCTGTGGCATCCAGAAGGCATCCCAGGGATGCGTCACTGAATTGGCAGGCTGCACTCATCTTGGCTTTTGGCACTATGTCTTCACTGGAGCAGCCCTGGGCTGCAAGCATTGAGAAGTGTGTGCGCAGCAGCTGTTTAAATATGGTGCCCTGCGTGAGGAAGTGTTTTAGCAGCGTATGTGCTTTATTAAAGAGGTTTCAAAAATGGTTACCCAGTCACATGACCTCTCTCTCCCCATAATAATTTCAGAAGGTATTTGTTTAGCTCAAGTTGGAAATGACTGTGGCTATTATTCCATAGATCTATAACCTTTCCATCTAGGTATTGTCCTGGTGGATTTTCTGTCTCCGCTTGAGAAGTAGCCTTATAGAAAATGCAAACGTGAGGTCCTGTACAGTTCTCAGTAAATCCTTTCAAAGTAGTTCCTGACACCATCAGGTGTGAAATTCCATGAGGGTGTTGTGGCATGTCTGAAGTGTAATTCACATTGGAACTTTCCAGAAACTGATCACTTGCAATACCAGACATCAGGTGACTTCTGGCAGCCAGCTTTCGTCAATGGATTTTCTTGCTTTTAAAAAGTCCTTTTTAAACAGTTCAATATATGTTTGATCAGCTCATGAAATTAGAGATTGATATCACTCATGCACAAGACACATCATTGTGACTGTGTGTGTGCGTGTGCGTATGTACAATAGAATTTGTATAATATTTAACTAAAGTCATTCTCTTTACAAGATAAATTTGTGTGGATCTTTAATCGTGTTCAAACATGTTGACTGTTTCCTCAGCCTGAGCTTTACTGAATGATTTTAGCCAGGAGTTGGGTTCCCTTTGTATGTACGTGTCTGCTGGGTGATATAAATAGGGTGGACCACAGCCTCAAAACAGAAACAACTTCTTCTGCAACTTATCTTGATGCATCGCCTTTCATGAAGTAAAACGTCCCAAAGTGAATAGTGAATACAACTCTCTGCACCGTGTACAAAGACTAATTCTTTCTTAACCTATTGGAAGCACATTAAATAACTGAGTACTCACTGAAATTCACAGTAACCTCTTCAGTCTGGAATGTTTGGGGCTAAGGCATTTCTGGATATTGAGATTTTCTGCATTAGAAAACGTTAGAATGCCTGACCACAATTTTGATTCTTGACTAATTAGCTTTTCTTCCTCCATCAGCCATCTTGTCTCACTCCCTCTCCTGCAGTCTTCCCATTGAGACGGTCAAAGGCCATTACTCTTATCTTCAGCAACTATTACCCATTCCCATTCTAGAAGCTCGAATTCAGACGTGGTACTGTACACAGTAGAAACAGGACCATTGGAATAACCAGAACGCCCATCAAATTCATTCTTTTGTGATTTATTGCAGTGCCGTGAGTTGTGTCAGTGAGATGCGTGGGCCTGTTCAAAGAAATTCCAGACATCTGATGTTTTCGGATTTTGGATTTTCAGACTGGAGAAGTTACATTGTTCCAGCAAGAAAGGTTCTTCGGTGCCAAGTAGCTGCAGTTTCCAAATCACAAAAGCGCATCAGGACCCAAAATTGTCAATGTCAACTCGCATTGGCGATCAGAATTTACATGTGAATGTAAGTAGGTGTGGAGGGCACAATATCAAAATTTGTGACTGACACAAAACTTGGAAGTGTTGTGAACTGTGGGGAGGACAGTGAATGAATTCAAAAGAGACAGGTTGGTGGAATGGGAAATGGAATTTAAGGCAGGGAAGTGTGAAAATGATACCTTTTGGTAGGAAGAACAGGGAGATGCAATATAAAATAAAGGGTAGAATTGTAAAGGGGATGCAGGAGCAGAGGGGCTGGCGGTATACATGCACAATTCATTGACGTTGAAAGGGCAGGTTGAGAAAGAGGCTAATAAGGATCCTTGGCTTTATAAAGAGGGTCTAGAGTACAAAAGCCAAGGAAGTTATGGTGAACCATTATAAAAATAATGGTTCAACCTCAACTGGAGTATTGTGTCCAATTCTGGACACTACACTTTGAGAGGATGTGCAGGTTCAGCAAAGATTCATGAGAATGGTTCCAGGGATGAGAGACTTCAGTTATATGGATAGATTGGAGATTCTGGGACTGTCCTTCTTAGAAAAGAGAAGGTTGAAAGGAGATCCAATAGTAGTGTTTAAGATCATAAAGAACCTGAACAGAGTTAGATAGGTAAAAACTGTACCCATTGGCGGAAGGGTCAAGAACTAGAGGACACCATTTTAATGTGAAGGCAAAAGAATGACATGGGGAAAAGCCTTTTCACGCAGCGAGTGGTTAGGATCTGGAGTGCACTACCTGAGAGTGTGGTGGAGGCAGATTCAACCATGGCTTTCAGAAGAGAATTGAATAACTACCCGAAGAGAAAAGATTCAGAGGGGCATGGAGAAAGGGCGAGGTAGTGGGACTAGGCCAGTTGCTCTTGTAGAGGTCACGACAAGTGAACGGCCTCCTTCTGTGCTGTAACTGTTCAGTAATTCTACGATTCTATAATATTGTCAAGACAGTTTTAGTGGGAGAAAGTGATGAAGTTTAACTGCCCAATTTCCAGATCCCAGCAGATGGTGCTACTGATTCAGTTTGTTGCCAAGTACATTCAATAGTGAAGTTGATAAAAAGGGCAAACACAGTGAACCAAAGGAAACAGTGGCTTTTTCTGATGAAAGGCAGTCGTGTACTTAACATCTAATCCCCCTGTTTCTCATATCCAAAACCTTATATCTGTGCCCCCTAATCATTGTACCATCAGCTAATGGGATCAGCTTCTGTTTGTCTACCTATCTAAACCCGTCATAATCTTGTCCACCTCTCTCCAATCTCCCCTCAATCTACTTTGGTTCAAGGAGACAAATGCCAGCTTCTCCAACCTAACCTTGTAGCTAAACTATATCACTGTTCCTTCAATGTTGCTGGGTTAAAATCCTGGAACTCTCTCCCTATCAGCAGGGTGTACCCACACCATACAGACTGCAGCGGTTCAAGAAGGCAGGTCATCACCACCTTCTCAAGGGCAATGAGGGATGGGAAATAAAAATGCTGGCCCAGCAAGCAACTCTCATGTCCCGTGAAAGAATAAAAAATAAAACTCCCTCATCCTTGGAGTCTTTCTGATAAACCTCCTCTGCACCCTCTCAAAGGCTTTGAAATCCTTCATGAGCGGTACCTTTTTAATTTCTAAAAACTGAATTCTCCAGCAGCCATGGCGGGATTTGAACTCACAGCCAGCTGGACTATTACCCCCTTCATATCAAGAATCTATCTACCTCTGCCTTAAAAATATTCAAAGACTCTGCCTTCTGGAAGAGAGTTCCCCAAAGACAGGCAACCCTCTGAGAGGAAAAAAATCTTCTCGTCTCTGTCCTAAACGGGCGACCCCTTGTTTTTAAACTGTGGCCCCTAGTATAGATTCTCCCACAAAAGCAAACATCCTCTCCACATCAATCCTGTCAAGACCCTTCAGGATCTTATATGTTTCAATCAAGTCGCCTTTTATGCTTCTAAACTCCAGCGGATACAAGCCTAATCTGTCCAGCCTTTCCTCAGAAGACATCCTGCCCAATCCAGGTATTAGTTTAGTAAACCTTCTCTGAACTGCTTCCAACGCATTTACATCCTTACTTAAATAAGGAGACCAATATTGTACACAGTACTCCAGATATGGTCTCACCAATGCCCTGTATAACTGAAGCATAATCTCTCTACCCTTGTATTCAATTCCCCTTGCAATAAATGATAACATTCCATTAGCTTGCCTAATTGCTTTCTGCTTGCTTAGGTTACAAAACAAGGTCATTAGACTCAACAACAAATTGGACTAATATTTTTCAAAATGTGTCCCACTCGCCATATTCTCCACTTCCTCCTCTCTCCAGAAATGCATCCTATTGTCCCATGCCAGCCATGGTTTGGTGGGTAGTGTGGTATTGTACATGTACCTCTAAGGGGCGTTTCTTAAACTGCTGTCCATCGCTATCCACCATGAAATAGGATGTGATTTATAATCCCATGATTCTGTAGTCAGAATACAGCAGCAGTCCCACGGGTCAGACGTGTCTACATAGCCTCCCAGTTACCATTGTCTTTGTATAGTCTTATCTTCAAATAAAGAACCCGCATTATTGTTTTACCAATCCTCGCTATAGGATGGATTTGTTTGTGATAAACACACGGGGCAGAATCTTCAGCTCGGTGAGCGGGGGTGGAGCACTTTCGCCGGAGCGTAAAGTGACACGGGATGACATCGGGCGTGCGTCCTGACATCACCACGCATCATTTAGATTTTCAGTTCGGCGGGCCGAGCTGTCAAAGGCCTGTTAAGGCCATTTAAAAAGCCACTTATGCAATTACCTGAGCTGCCCGTTCAACCTTAAGGTTGGTGGGCAGGCGAAGAGCCCAGGCGGCCTTTGCATTTTTCTCTGTGCCTCAGGTAGATTTCTGCACTCTTTCAGATGCATGCGCGAAAGAGCACACTCCCGACTCAGGCAACACCCACTCCTCCGCCCACACAGGGAGTGCTCAGCGCTTCCAGGCACGCGTCACACTGGGCGGGCCTTAATTGGTCCACCCAAGTAAAATGGTGGTGCGGACCCAATCCGGGGCGCCGATCGGTTCCACGCCCACCCACGCCCACTCCTGCACCGCCCGCCCGACAGGCAGAAAATTCTGCCCACGAATTAGCAGCAGGAGTAGGCCACTCGGCCCCTTGAGCCTGCTCCGCCATTCAATAAGATCATGGCTGCTCTGATTGTAATGTCAGCCCCACATCCCTGTCTACCCCCGATAACCTTTCACCCCCTTGTTAATCAAGAATCTATCTAACTCTGCCTTAAAAATATTCAAAGACTCTGTTTCCACCACCTTTTGAGGAAGAGAGTTCCAAAGACTCATGACCCTCTGAGAGAAAAAAAATCTCATCTCTGTCTCTAATGAATGACCTCTTATTTATAAACAGTGACCCCTAGTTCTAGATGCTCCCACAACAGGAAACATCCTCTCCATGTCCACCCTGTCAAGGCCCCTCAGGATCTTATATGTTTCAATCAAGTCGCCTCTTACTCTTTTAAACTCCAGTGGATATAAGTCTAACTTGTCCAACCTTTCCTCAGAAGACAACCTTCCCATTCCTGGTATTAGTCTGATAAACCTTCTCTGAACTGCTTCTAATGCATTTACACCTTTCCTTAAATAAGGAGACCAATACTACTCCAGATGTGGTCTCACCAGTGCCCTGTATAACTGAAGCATAACCTCCCTACCGTGGTAATCAATTCCCCTCAATAAACAATAACACTCTTAGCTTTCCTAATTACTAGCTGCATACTAACCTTTTGCGATTCATGCACTGGGACACCCCTCTGAATCTCAGAGTTCTGCAGTCTCTCACCATTTAGATAATAAGCTGCTTTTTTATTCTTCCTGCCAGAAGAAGCAACAGCTAGAGCTCTGGACTTTGAATCAGGAGGATGTGGGTTCAAGTCCCACTGTAGCGCAGAATCTAGGCTAATACTCCAGAGTAGTTGGATGTGCTGTCTTTTGGATGAGATGTTAAACGAAGGCCTGTCTCAGGCTGATGTAAAAGATATGATCACTATTTTGAAGGGGAACTGTTTCTGGTGCCCTAGCCGATATTTATCACTCAACCAATATCACTAAATCAGATTATCTGATCATAATTTCATTGCTGTTTGTGGGAACTTGCTGCATGCAAACTGGCCTCTGTGTGACCAACATCACAACAGACACTACAGTTCAGAAGTACTTTATTGGCTAGAAAGTGTTTTGAAACATCCCAAGGTCATAAAAGGTGCTGTATAATGCAAATTCTTTCTTCCTGTCAACTTCAATGGCATTCTCCTATAACACATTCTGCACCCCTATTTGGCCAAAACGTGCTTGACAAATGGAGCCAGGTGTCCCTTTTACTCTTAAAGTTCTCTCTTTGTAACCAATGTCCCTGGTGTTTGAACACCTTCACAGCTCAATTTGCTCAATTCCTTCCTGACCTTGAAAACCAGTTAAAGAGTGTATTTTGTATTGTATTTGTATAGCACCGCTTTAAGACATCCCGCAGCACTTTGACTTGGCTTAAGGACTGCATAATTCATACAACTGCACGGGAACCTTGAGCCAGTCTGATGCCCAGAGCAGATTCAGTGAAAAGGGCTCCTGCCCACCATTATCTAGTAAAATGCAGGCGCCCCAAACCAAACGTTTTGCAAGAGGCTCCTGCAGGGCAAACATCATTCCCGAATAGAGGTAATACTGGACCTGTAGAAAAAGCCCATGTTTTGTAATAAAGACTAAGAACTACGCTTTGACATTGACTTCAATGCAAAAGGTGTAAAAATAAAGACTTGCATTTATATAGCACCTTTCGCAACCTCAGGACATCACAGCCAATGAAGTACTTTTGAAGTGTCATCAATGTTGTAGTGTAGGCAATGTGGCAATCAATTCACGCACAGAAAGCTCCCACATGATGTTGATTGAGGGATCAATATTGGCTAGGACACCAGGCAGAATTCCCTTACTCTTCTTTAAAATAGTGACACGTGTCATGTCACGTCCACCTGAACAAGCAGACAGATCCTTGGTGTAACATCCCCTGATAAAAATGAGACCTCAGACAGTACTGCATTGAGTGTCAGCCTTGACTGTTGGGCTTAAATCCTGGGCTTGAATTTTTCACTCATCGGGCGTGTGTGATCAGCGTTCCCGAGAGCGGACGGGAAACAGATGGTGAAGACATGGCCCCAAAAGGCAAGAGGAGTGCAACCCCCCACTCCCGTTCAGTGGTGCATCCCTGAGATGCCTTCTGGACACTGTGGAGGCCCACTGCCTCAGCACTCCTGCTTGGGGGGCAGAGGTGGTCAGTGCTAACGCTGCACACAAGAGGTTGGCCATCTAGTGCAGATAATGATTGAATGATCCCATCAATGCCACCAGGGTAAGGCAGCCACCTTATCACCCTAAACTCACACACTCACAAGCCCATCACACATTCACTGGCATCTCACTCACTGCCAGCTCAAGGGACATCACCACTCACTCTCTCACACACACCCTCACATCTCCATCTGGCCTCATCTCCTCTGGAGACTGCATCCTCAGACCTCACCATCTTGAGGCCACTTGCACAGATTAACTTGTGCCCCCACACACACCGTGGGATACCCTCCTTCCCCAGTACAGCCCTCGTTCTGCAGCTTCTTCCCTTGCCTGAGGCCACTTCTCCCCCTCCCCAAGCAAGCCCTAGCCCTGCAGCCGTTGAAAAGCCACCCCCGCCTTACGACTGGTCTGGTAGGTAGAGACCTGCCCATGAGACCCCCCGTAAAAGTGATGTGGTGCTGCCTGTGAACCCTGGTGCTGATGACAGCGAGTGCTGCCCGAAGCAAGGTGGGCAAACAAACCTCGAACTCCCGAGCTTATGTACAGTTGTGAAACATGTCAGCGTGCCATCACACTGACATGCCCAGATGATCCAGCGCAGGGGGATGATTCCGCACAAGGGAATGATTTCAATGAGCAGGGCTCATAATGGGATTCTAAAGTATTGAAATCAGGCTCCCGATGTGTGGCAGTGGGATACGCAGCCCGCCATTGATTGGTGGAGCGGATGATCGCAAACTGGTTTCACGACAGCGTGAAACTGATTTTTGGCATTCTCGCCATATTGTCCTCCCTCCACCCTCTCCCCCCAGCCCTCCGTGAAGCCCAACGCCAATTGGGACCAGGGATTCGGGCCAATGTTGCCCTTCTGGCCTCTCCAGCTGAAATTGAGTGCTGCTGGTGAGAGAGGCAAAGGGTGAAACAGGCCAAAATCAGAAAATAATGACCTGAGGAGTTCTTAATTATTAAAGAATGAAAAGGGCTCACATCTTTATGGTGCTTTATCCTCTTTCAGGATCCCAGAAAGTGCTTCAAATATAATGGGTGACTTTGTAGTATTGCACTTGCTATTTACCACACATATAGGCACAAATTGAATAAGCAATTAATCTATGATTGGCATTCATTGAGGACATGTTAACCAAACAACCTCTTGGCTCTTCTTATGCCATGGAATCTTTAACATCCACGTGGATGGGGGATTGGATGTCTGTTTGACATTTCTTTTGCGGTTTTATCTATAGGATCTTCTACAGTCTCATCTATAGGACAATTTTACACTATTTGGGACTGCACTGGAGTGTCAGCCTGGATCATACGCTCAGTTCTGAAAGGCAAACCCCCTCCCCTGCATAGAGGTAATATCGGGCTGTAGAAATAGCCTCATGCTTTGTAATAAAGGTTAGGAACTACACATTGGACATTGGCTTCACTACAAGAGATGGAAAAATGCAAAAAGAAAGACTTGCATTTATATAATGTTTTTCATGACCACATTACAGCCAATGAAGTATTTTTGAAGTGTAGTCACTTTTGTAGTGTAGGAAATTTGGCAGCCAATTTGCGCGCAGCAAGTTCCCACAAGTAGCAGTGGGTTCATGACCAGTTAATCTGTTTTGAGGGATGTTGATTGCCTATGAACGCACAACCTTTTGATTCAGAAGGTGCAAGTGCCGCCAACTGGGCCAGCCGGATCTTCTTATTGCCTTGTACAAAGTGAGCTTCGAACATTTAATCTGATTGCGGCATCACATAGGTGGACCTTGCAACTTGCAAACAAGTGTGAAAGATGAAGAGCAGCATTTGGTGTATGGGGACAGCTCGCATTTTCAAATCCAAAGATCTAAAATATCTAGATAAAAGCAAAAAACTGCGGATGCTGGAAATCCAAAACAAAAACAAAAATACCTGGAGAAACTCAGCAGGTCTGGCAGCATCTGCGGAGAGGAACACAGTTAACGTTTCGAGTCCGAATGACCCTTCAACATTGCACCCAGAGATTTAAAACCAACAGCAGTTATCAAGTGAAATAGCTTATATTGTCTAGGAAATCATTAGATCATAGCATTCTAGTCAAACGTACTGACCTTATTTTTGTACAATACTTTGATTATTAAATTCTCGTCTGTCAACTCAGCTGAGGTAATGGAGCCAAAATAGGTGCTGCACCAGACAGGCTGTTTCATTCATTTGTTTCCCTTCATGGCACAAGTTACTCTTAACATTTTTGTTTTGAATAGATTTCTTGGTCTTTCTTGGTTTCTTGTTCCATGTACCTTTGGGTGCAAGGCCATGAAAAATATTCCAGTTGTGTCCATCCTGGAAGTGTGGCCAATTGGTTCACGCCGTTTTTTATGCCCCCCCCTCCATGAGCCTATTTCACCTTATACTAATCTTCTATTTATTTCTTCCTCATATATTTATCTAGCTTCCCCTTAAGTGCATCTAAAGCTATTTGCCTCAGCTGCTCCTTGTAGTCACAAATTCCACATTCTCATGACTCTCTGAGTAAAGACGTGTTATCCAGTTGGATTTATTAGTGATAACCTTATATTTTTGGTCTCTAAGTTCGGTCTGCCCAGCAAGTGTAAACATCTTTTCCACGTCTTCCCTAACAAACCTTTTCATAATCTTACAGGCCTCGATCAGGTCACCCCCTCAACTCTTTTCCTTTCAAGAAAAGAGTCCCAGCCTGTTCTATCTTTCCTGATAGTTATAACCCCTCAGTTCTGGTATCATCCTGGTAATTTTCTTAGACCTTTCTAATGCCTCCATATCCTTTTGGGACTCCAGTGCTTTGTTTTCCTTTCTAATGGCCTTATTAATCTGTGTTGCTACTTTTAATGATTGGTAATTAATCATGGGATGTGGGTGTCGCCAGCAAGGCCAGCATTTGATGCCCATCCCTAATTGCCCTTGAACTGAGTGGCTGGCTAGGCCATTTCAGAGGGCATTTAAGAAGCAACCACACTGCTGTGGGTCTGGAGTCACATGTAGGCCAGACTGGGTAAGGATGGCAGATTTCCTTCCCTAAAGGACATTAGGGAACCAGGTGGAGCCAATTATTCCTCCAGATCCCACTCCTCTAACTCATTTGGATTATTATTTTCCATATGTTTCTGTCAGGGCTCTTAACAAGCCCAATATTCTTCTCAAATTAGTGCTTTTACTAAAATTGTGAATTTAAATTGTTAAATTATGCGTAGCTTCCTGTTGTCTCTTGTGTTACTAGAGACGACGCTCAGGGAAAATAATTGAGCAGCAGAATTGCCTCGATAATCAACCAGTCTATATTGCACCACTTAAGAGAATGCCCTAAAGCAGAGAAACTGTATTTAATCTAAAAACAAATGATTTGATTCAAATATCACACATCTAGTCTTTCCATCATCCATCTTTTGTGTGACAGGTTAAACCGAGGCCTCATCTTCCCTCTCAGGTAGACATCAAAGTTCCCACAGCACTATTGTCCAGCCCAATACTTATCCCTCAATCAACATCACTGAAACAGATTATCTGGTCATGATCTCGTTATTGTCCAGGCTAGTTTGTGCAAATTGGCTGCCATGTTTCCTCGTTCACCAGACTAACCCACGGGATGGCGGGGTTGTTTTATGAGGAGAGATTGAGGAGACTGGGCCTGCATTCTCTAGAGTTTCAAAGACCGAGAGGCGATCTCATTGAAACTTACAAAGTTCTTGCAGGCTGTGACACGGTGGACGTAGGCAGGATGTTTCCCTTGGCTGGTGAGCCCATAACCAGGGGGACATAACCTCAGAATAAGGGACAAGCCATTTAAGAGTGAGATGAGGAGGAGTTTCTTCACCCTGAGGGTGGTGAATCTTTGGAATTCTCTACCCCAGAGGGCTGCGGCAGCTCAGTCATTGAGCACGTTTAAGACAGAAATCGATAGATTTCTGGAGACTAATGACATCAGGGGTATGGAGATAGGGTGGGAAAGTGACATTGCTGTGGATGATCAGCCATGATCTAACTGAATGGCGGACCAGGCTCATTGGGCTGAATGACCTAGTCCTGCTCCTACGTTCCTTTTTTCAGATTAATTTACGGGATGTGGGTGTTCACACCAGTCACCGCAATTCAAAGAATGCCAAAGGTGTAAAGCACTTTGGGACATCCTGAGGTTGTGAAAGGTGCTACATAAATGCAAGTTCTTTCTTTATCTCTGGTGACACTTAATTCATCTAGAAATTGCAGTGAGAGGGGGAGGGGGATGGGGCAGTGGTGGCGAGGTGGAACTGTTCTACAGTACCAGGATACAATGGAGAGATCCTTTGTTCAAATGGCTGGTGTCAAATCCAGAAGGCAGATGAATTGTAGAAGGCCAGTTTGCCTTCAGCCAGCTCGATTCTTGCACTATGAAGGACTGCTGAGACTTTAGAGGTTTTCTGAGACATCCACGAAAAAGGTTTTCAACTGAAGCCAAGCTGGGACTGCAGAGTAAGGTTGCCAACCCTCCAGGATTGCCCTGGAGCCTCCAGGAATTACAGATTAATCTCCTGGGTATTGCTGTGAGCAACAGCCAAGAGTAATTAAACAATAAATGTGTTTTTGTTTTTGTTTAAATACTTTTGTTTATTAATTATAAAAATATTTAAAGGTGGGGTAAAAAGTTGTTTGGGTGGGGTTGCTGGGGGCAGAAAATCAAGTAAGGAATCTCCAGGAGTATGCCCAACCAGAGTTGGCAATCCAGTCTCCAGGCACACGGTCCTCTCTACCTCAGCTGCACTCCATAATGTCAACAGGGTCCAACTTCCAGGACACATGGCATCATAGATCCACCAAAACGCTCTTGAACAGGGAAACTTAGGGTGAGTGCATGAAGTGTTTGTACAAGAAGAACCACAATTACTATGCTAAGCTGTATTAGTCAAACAGTGACTGGATAAGATCACCATGCCATTGGTGAGTCACTAACTTCTTAGCTGGAGCGAATACTTCTGTCTGGCCTGAATAAGAATGTAGCTCCCAGCTTTTTATCTTTCTGATATTTCACTGCATCTATGGAGCGCATTTGGTCGGGCAAGTTTGGACTAATTGAACTTCTCTTTCATAGGGCCGTCATAGGCACAATGGGCTGAATGGCCTCCTTCTATGCTGTAAGATTCTATGATTGTGAAGCATCCCTGTTTAGAACGCAATCAGGAGCTGTTCTGCACTGTTGTGCTGTGGAGCCTGTTCTTCCCTTGTGTTTAATTACACGAAACCTTAATTAAGTGTCGTTGCGTCTAGTTTGATTTCAAACAGTTTCTGCTCTGACTTAAAGAGATTTGTCTTGATGGATGCTGATAATTGTATAATCCTAATGATTTTTTTCACCCTCTGGCAATTTAGTTGATATGTGACACCTGGATCATCCCAGCGGCTTTATTTGCATGAATCATGTTAAATAATGACACTTTTCAATTGAGTGGATGTTTAAATTAAACTCAATTAAAGTTTGCACTTCAAACAGTTTTTAGACAGTCAAATATTTTCATCTTTAAAATGAACACTTCAGGGCATAACTCCGATGAATCTATAATATAATATCAAAGAAGTCATATTTAATGTTAGCACAACATTAAAAGGCAATAACATAGATTTTACCACCAAAAATGATGGTGTGTTTAATGGAATTATTCATGGGTCAATTGTCCTGCAATTTGTGGTGAGGAGGAGATAAATTCCCCTTACTCTGAGATTCTGCATCATTAACAACCACCACCAAAATTGCAGGAATGTGCATTTTCTAGAAATACGGACCCAAATCTTAAGGTCTCTAGGTTGTCGTAGACCAAACTTACATCTGAGATGTCCATCGGGACCCTACGGAAGCCCTGATGTGTTGACCTATGTGTGTCAGTTTTAAAGGGGTATATAATTAAAATTTAGATTCAGCTTAATTTGGTTGCATGCTCCTAATTATTCCATTCCAAACTGACCAGCTGTATAGAACCTTAGTTAGGCTACACTTGGAATATTGCGTGCAATTCTGGTCACCACATTACCAGAAGGATATGGAGACGTTGGAGAGGGTGCAGCGGAGGTTTACCAGGATGCTGCCTGGTCTGGAGGTTATTAGCTATGAGGAGAGGTTGGAGAAACTCGGATTGTTCTCACTAGAGCGACGGAGATTGAGGGGCGACTTGATAGAAGTTTACAAAATTATGAGTGGCATGGACAGAGTAGATAGTCAGAAGCTTTTTCCCAGGATGGAAGAGTCAATTACTCGGGGACATAGATTTAAGGTGAGAGGAGAAAACTATAGAGGAGATGTGCGGGGCAAGTTTTTTACGCAGAGGGCAGTAAGTGTCTGGAATTCGCTGCCAGAGGAGGTGGTGGAAGCAGGTACGATAGTGGTGTTTAACAAATACATGAATAGGATGGGAATAGAGGGATACAGACCCCGGAAGTGCAAAATGTTTTTGTTGACGGGCAATATGATCGGCGCAGGCTTGGAGGGCCGAAGGGCCTGTTCCTGTGCTGTACTTTTCTTTGTTCTTTGTTCTTTGACCCTCTAAAACACTTTGGCACAAAAGACACTGAACCATAAGGCAAGACAGGACACTGAAACAGCAAATAACATCAAAGTTTATTTAAAAAAGAAAAAGGTATACATATGAAAGGGCAACTAGGGATGGTCAATAAATGCTGGCCCAGCCAGCAAAGTCCACATCCCGTGAATGAATTTTAAAAAATACACGACCGACTTTCACAACCTAAATTGGGTGAGCACCCCAGGTAGAAGTGTAAATCTTCCTCAGGTTCCCAAACCAATAGCAATTTCCTAAAATCCTGAGCACTCAGTACCTCCACGACTTGGTTTTGGTATGCGTGCCAGTCAAGCTGAGGGACGGCAGTACCCCACCCTGACTAATTTGCAAGCAGCAAAATGGTTCTCGAAACCTACTCATAGCCCTTGAATTAGCATTACCCCATCTCGAATCAGGCCTGTTGTAATTAGCCAATTGGCCATTTTGTTGTTACTAGGTTAATTTTATTGGATTTGGCCATTTTTGTACTTTAGGGTAGGTTACTAATAGAAACTTGGATCGGACAAAAGCCAAGGGGTTGGGGATATACATTACTGCTTATAAAGATAGAAACAAATAAAAACACCTTTCTATTTACAGAGACGGGTGGTGAGAGGAGAAATTAGTGCTGTTTAAATTAACCCCCCTCCTGTCCGTAACAGTTCAGAAACAGGCCATTCCGCCTAACAGGTCCATGCTGGTGTTTATGCACCACATGAGCCTCCTCCCACCATTCTTCATCCAACCCTGTCAGCATAACCCTCTAAATCTTTCTTCCTCATGTAGTTACCTAGCTTCCCCTTAAACACATCAATACAATTCACCTCAATCACTCCATTGGTAGCAAGTTCCACATTCTCAACACTCTGGGAAAAGAAGTTTCCTCTGAATTCCCTAGTACATTTATTAGTGACTATCTTATAATTATGAGCCCTAGTTCTGGACTTGTCTGCAAGTGGAGACATCAACCCACCTGCTGGTATCACAGGAAGATTGCAAACCTAAGAAGTTGCAAATATAATTTAACTTTGTCTCCTCATTCCTTTGCTCCTGAGCTTTATTCCTGAATCTTGGTAGATTGGATTGGTCCAAGTAATGAAACTGACCTGGTACCTTGTATTTTTCAACCAAATCTCAGTCTGCAAAGCAGTAAAACTGTATGTTTTCCTTAAAATTATGAATGAAGTTAAATTGTTAAGGAAAGTGGCAACAAGTTCTTCACTTGGTTTTGTTGATGACATTGATAGAGAAAATCAAACAACGTATGGCACCTCGATAAAAGAAAGATACTGTGGATGCTGGAAATCTGAAACAAAAACAGAAAATGCTGGAAAAACTTGGCGGGTTTGGCAGCATCTGTGGAGAGAGAAACAGAGTTAACGTTTCGAGTCCGTATGACCCTTCTTCACCTATGGCACCTCATTCTGTGCTGTTGTGTCAGGATGTGACAATACAGGCAACGATACATTTATTGTCCATTCCTAGTTACCATGAACAAGTGAATGTGGGTTCAGTCCTTGAAATGCTTAAGAACAAAGAAATAAGAGCAGAAGTAGACCATACAGCCCCTTGAATCTGTGCCACCATTCAGTAAGATCATTAATGGTATTCATCCTGAACTCCGCTTTCCCACTATCTCCCCATTTCTCCTCATCTCAGTCCTAAATAGGGGCCAAGGTAGAAGCGTTCACGTTGTGGCCCTGTTTCAACCAATTCTACCACCACCACACACAGCAAGTAGTGTATACAACATTTTCGTACCGCTGATTTGATCAAGTACCAACATCAGGCCTGAAGACGGAAGTCATCGATGTCAGAAACATGGGTCTTTTTCAAGACTGGCATTGATTATTATATCTGCTAACGTTGAAGGGTTCTCTGTAGCTAAACAAAACATCCTCGCTACATTATGCAGTGAGTTGCAGTGTGATGTCCTCTGCCTGCAGGAGACACACAGAGGAAGTGAGAACAACCGCCCAAAAATACCAGGAATGTTCCTGGTTATTGAAAGACCTCATCGACAATATGGCAGTGCCTCCTTAACCTGAGCCTGTACGCCTTGTTTTTGATTTCCAAGCCAGGGGAAACGACCTCTCAGTGTCCACCCTGTCAAGCCTCCTTCAAAATCTTTTATGTTTCAATGAGATCACCTCTCATTCTTCTTAACCCCAGATAGTACACTGCTGTGTTGATGGTTCTTCAACAACACTCTTAGGTAGTGATTCTGACCCAGTATCAGTGATGTATGTCCAAGTCAGGATGGTATATGACTTGGAGGGAAGCTTGAGGGTGAAGGTGCTCCCACAACATTGCTGCTCATGTCGTTCTTGGCAACAGAGGTTGAGGGGAGGAAGGTGCTGTGGAAGTAATGTTAATGTAGACAGGGTGCACCAGTGGTGGATTGGAGGGAAATTAAACCAAGGGGCAGGGACACCAATTAAGCAGACTAATCTGGTGTTGAACCTTGTGAATATTGTTGAAGTTGCACCTGCTCAGGCAAGTGTGAATATTCCATCACATTCCTAATTTGAGGACTGTAGATGGTGGAGATGTTTTGGGGAGACAGAAATGTGCCATTCATTGCAGAGTAACCCAACTTTGCCATTCCCTTGTAGCCTTAGCATAGATTTGGCTGGTCCAGTTCAAGTTTAGGTTGATGGTAACTCCAGGATGATGGCTTTACTCTTTGATCCCACTGATCAGTTTTTCCAGGCCTTTTTTGGTGCCATATTCAGTCAAATGCAGCTTTGATGTCGAGGGCAGCTACTCTTACCTCTTGTGTGTCCATGTCTGGATCAAGGCGACGATGAGACCTAGAGCTGAGTAGCTCAGTAGAAAGCAACCAGCCAGAGTACCATAGCAGATATGTAGTGGCTGGATGGAGATTGTAGTTTTGTTCGGGTCAGGGAGAAATTTTGGGCAGGATTTTCCAGCCCCACCTCCTGCCAGGATTGTCTAGCCCTGTTGAAAGTCAATGGACCAAATCTCCCACAGTGGGCACCAACACGGTGGGGCCAGAAAATCCTGGCTTTTCCTTTATTTTTCGTAGATCAAGGAAAAATGAAGTATAGTGCATGAAGGGGTAGATTGTCCATTGTCTATGGAAGGGTTGGGTTTGACGACCATTTTCTTACTCCGCCTTTTCATCCACCTTATATAATAAATTTGTGATAAGCAATCAGTGAAGATTGTACACATTTTAATGAACAAGTTGCCCTTTTCTCACTCTGTATTTGCATATGTACCAGTGTCAACTTTACACAATGTCATGTATGGTGTTACAAAAGTAAGAGTGGACCTCTTGAAAATGGCTGTGAAATAAATTGCACGATAGGTCCTTAATTCTGGAGCATTACAGGCAATAATAATAGTCAGTTGTGTTAAATGTATATCAACTGGGGTTAATTGTATTCAGGTGGTGGGTGTCAAACTTCTGACAGCCAGTTGGTGAAGGAGGAGACCAGAAGTCAATTTTTACTCAGTTTTAGATTTATTCACAAAGTGCAACATTACTAATATGTAGTTCCTAACTCTACTCCCCACCACCAGTGTCCATAAATGTCTCTTTATACTCTTATGAGAAACAAAATCAACAAATTACACTAAAAATCGATAAATCAGGAGGCGGGAAGGGGGAATGTCCCTTTATATGAGCTCAAGTAATGAATGAATGAATGCCCTCTGCCTGTATATACTTAACCTTGATGTATACCATTTTAAAAATTCATTCATGGGATGTGAGCATTGCTGGCCCTCTTTCAGACACATGTAGGGCCAGACCAGGTAAGGACGGCAGATTTCCTTCCTTAAAGGACACTAGTGAACCAGATGGGTTTTTACAACAATCAGCAATGATTTCATGGCCATCATTTGATTTTTTAATTCCAGATTTTTATTGAATTCAAATTTCACCATCTGCCTTGGTGGGATTCAAACCAGGGCCCCCCAGGGCATTACCCTGGGTCTCTGGAATACTAGCCCAGTGACAATACCACTATGCTACCGCTTCCCCAAATAATTAACAGAGGGCATTAATTGGGGGCTCACACGTATGTGTATGTATATATATATATATAGCTGTCAATTTAATTAGTTTATTTGTTAATTAGTTTATTTTTGTTCCTTTGGTTTACTCAAGAGTCTATATATTTGCAGGCATGTGGTGTCCACCAGAATGCTTGAGGCCTTCTAGGACTGGTGAGTGCCACAGGGACTGGAGTGTATCAGCATCCCTGGAAACATTATTTTACTTTTAATTTGATTAGTTTCCTTTAAAGTTTTGTCTCTATATTACAGGGGTGTTTTGGGGCTGTTAATTTTATTTGTTGATTAGCTAATTTGGTACTCCAAGGAGTATATATAGGAGCAGGTTGAAAGTGTGGTCGTTGGTTGTATGATATAAGGGTATAACAACCAGGTTCTGCTTGGCTATTTGAGTTCTAACAAGTTCTTCAGAGAAAGAAAGCATGGTTTTACTAACGCTCCTGAATTATCACTTCAAAGCCTGTTTTCCTTCGCAATTGGAGAGAGCCTTGAGTAGACCTTTAAATGAATTCCAATTAAATGTTCTTTTAAACGTATTCATTTTTGACTTATAAAGTATGGCCCTGAAAGTATTATTTATGCCATGTTTGTAACCCTATACAGTTTGTCAGATGGCTTTCAGAAAATAATGAATACCAATCAAAAGTACAAAATAATATCTTCAGATATAATCAAATGTATCATCTCATTGAAATGTATAAAATTCTTAGAGTGCTTGACGTGGTAGGTGCTGAAAGGCTGTTTTCCTTGGCTGAAGAGTCTAGAACTGGGGTAGTCTCGAGACTAGGAGTCGACCATTAGGAGCGAGATGAGGAGAAATTTCTTCATTCAGAGGAATGTGAATCTTTGGAATTCTGTACACCAGAGGGCTCTGGATGCTCAATCATTAACTATATTCAAGACTGGGATTGCTAAATTGTTGGGCCCTAAAGGAATCAAGGGATATGGGTATAGGGTGGGAGAGTGCATTTCAGATAGATCAGTCAATGGCATTGAATGGCAGATCAGGCTGGAGGGACTCGTATATGGAACTCTGTAGTTACTGGGAATAGTTTGCTCTGTCATGACACGAGCAAATTCAACAAGAGTTTCACTGAGTATTTCCAGAAATCCAGGAAAAGTTTCTTTGTACCAAAGGGCTGTGAGAATGTGGGATATACTGGCCAAGAAGGAAATTGAAGGGAAATCAAAGGCTACTTGGAAACTCTTTCGAGTTATCAACAGTCACAGATTGTAACTCTTTCGAGTACAATCACAGTTCTTGGTTTCCAGGAGTGGGACATGAACCCACAACCCTCTGATTCAAAGGCGAGGGTGCTATGGACTGAGCCACAAAGGCTACTTGGAAAAAAAGTACTAAGCAAGAGATACAGACAATGAGCGAGGAATTGATACTAAATAAATCAAGGACTATCACAATTAACAAATTTGCGCAGGCTTAACTGGCAATCAGCTTAACGCTGTCACTTTGTTCCTTTATTGTAGTGAAATCGAAAAAGTATACACTTGGGGTAATTCCTGAGGCTCTGTTCCCAACCTGTAGCCTCACTAGACGAGGCTAAATGAGGGATGCACATAGGTCATCTACCAAAGGAAATTGGGTGGGCACTTGAGTGAAATAAACTTTCAGGGCTATGGGTCTGAGTGGGGGAGTGGGACTGATTGGATTGGTCTGCGGGGAGCTGGCTCAGAGGGCTGAATGTGCTGTAAATCACTCTATGGCAAGTCAGGGACAGGGCCACGATTCCATTGGGCTAATTCTGTGACCTGTGCTCCTGTCTAACGAGGCTTCACACTGGGTACCGTGCCTGGGCCAAATGATCACTTAGTGAAAGCCAGGGAAATAATTCCAGCCTTTAAGAACTGGAATAAAGGCTTTGAAGTTCAACTGCTTGTCTTATAAGTGATTGGAACGGGGATGAGAACCTTTCAAGGTGACTCGTTTCATTCTTGTCACATAATCATAGGAAAATTAATTATTTCTTCTGTAAACTTGGCTTGTTCTCACTTGCATTTGTGACAGGCAGGATTTGCATTGCATGTCCGAAGATTAGTTCTTACCTGATTTACTTCATGCTGGTGAGGTATAATGTATGTCTGCTAGTCTAATTTACAAATGACCAGGGACATTTTAACACTTTGATCTCAGCTGGAGAATAAGCAAGGACTGAGTGCTGCAGTTTGTCAAAACATTAGCCTCTGACTTCTATCATCAGCTTTCAACTGAAACTTTGATGTATTTTAAAACTCCACATTCTGATGTTCAGTGAGAGGGCTGAGTGAAATGAGCTAGGCGAAGCTCTTATGAACATAAGAACAAGGAGCAGGAGTAGGCCACTCAGCCCCTCGAGTCTGCTCTGCCATTTACTGAAATCATGGCTGATCTGATAGTAACCTGAAATTGGCATCCCACCTACCGCCGATAATCTATCATCCCCTTGCTTGCCAAGTATCAATCCACCTCTGCCATAAAAATATTCAAAGACTCTGCTTCCACCACCTTTTCAGGAAGAGAGTTCCAAAGACACACAGCCCTCTGGGTGAAAAAATTTCACCTCATCTCTGTTTTTAACAGGCGACCCCTTATTTTTAAACAGTGACCCTTAGTTCTAAATTCTTCCACAGGAGGAAACATCTTTTCCACACCCACCCTGTCAAGACCCATCAGGATCTTATAGGTTTCAATCAAGTCGCATCTTACTCTTCTAAACTGCAGTGAATACAAGCCTAGTCTATCCAAACTTTCCTCATAAGACAACCCGCCCATTCCAGGTATTAGTTTGGTAAACCTTCTCACACCGAAGTGTGTGTCTCTCCTCTGGTGGAGGGTGTGGGTAAGCGCTGTGATGGGTCTTCCATGTTGTAAATTTCCAGCTGTTCAATGGAGGAGGTGTCCTCTTGGCTGGAGGTGAGGAGCTGGATGGAGCTGAGGGACTGGCTGGCTGAGGGTGTCAGTCGCATATTATACTCGTTCTGCCAGATCTTTGCTCACTCACTTAGCCTATCTATATCTGTTTGTAGCCTCCTTACGTCCTCTTCCTACTTTCCTACCTATCTTTGTGTCATCAGCAAATTTGGCAACCATCCCTTCAAAAGTACTTATTTGGCTGTAAAGCGCTTTGGAATGTCCTCGGATCGGGAAAGCTGCTATTTAAATACAAGTCTTTCTTTCTTTTACGTTCTTTTGATACAAGGTTTTTAAAATTATATCCTTATAACTTGAAACTTTTATGGAGAATTATTTAGCTGTTTTCTTCGTCTAGCTTAGAAACGAACACGTTCTAGCTTGTATATCAGTTAAAAAATATTTAATTCATCTTAATATTATTTCAATAACTTCTTTAAGAGTCACCTATAATATAAAGAAGGAAGAGAATTTTTTTCCTCTGATGCCTGTCCGCATCTGTACCCAGTGCAAATGGTGGATAATTCAAGACTGATCAATTTAACACTTTTGTTTGTGAAAATGCAAGTGAAAGGACAATTGGCCATGAATAATGCAGCAACTGTCCAACCACAGTGACTGTGATGTTATACAAAGCCAACACTAAGATGGAGATTTTTTGAACATCAAAGAGAACCCATAAATTTAAAATCTTTGTTTCATATTTGACCAATAATATGCAAGTTTTACTTGTGTTCTGTCTAAAGCATACTGGCTACTTTCGAGGCACCAACACATGGACAGAAGTGTTACAAAGATAATTTGCATCAGGTAATTTTTTTTCCTTGACATGTTCTCTCCTTGACGGTGTTGAATCTTGCTGGCGAGTGCCAGCAGCCTTCTACCACCTAACAAATAGTCATTCTTTAATTTAATGTCAAGAGAAAGAGTGCCAGGAAGCTATTCGACTCTATGGGGCATCAAGCCTAAGCCAGGTCCCATTTTCATCTGATGTCTGTCTGCCCTTGTGTACTTTGTAGCAACCAGATGTGGAAATTGGAGCTGACTGTTCTCCTTCTTGGCCTGGGAACTCACTGATAATTATCATTTAGCTTATTTTGTCTAATTTTTATGCCGCTTTTAGTTTGAAGACACCATTTATACACACGTGGTATTAGTGGTGCCCTCCTCAGCTGGGCGTGGTAGAGGAGGGGTGATATAGTTCCAGGACAGATAAGGATGCAGCATACATGGTTATTTAGAAAGCCTTTGACTGAATCTGCTGCATTCAATACACACTTCGCAGGACTGAAACTTGGAACTTTCTCCCTAAATAGCTATTGAGGATTGAGGTCAACCGAAAATCTTACAGCTGAGATTGATAGATTTTTGTTAGAAAATGGTGTTAAGGGTTACAGAACCAAGGTGGTAGATGAAAATACAGATCAGCCAATGGTCTATAACTGAATGGCGGGTCAGGCTTGAGGCTGAATGGCCTCCTTCTATCCTATCTGTATTTCCTACATTGCAACAGTGACTACAGTTCATTTACTGGAAGGAGCTTCTGGGTTGTGAAAGGCACTGTATAAATGCAAGCTCTACTTTTTAAAAATAAATATGGGGAAAATGGAATAGCTGCGAAAGCTCTCAGCATTTCCTGAGGGTAATGGGCTGGGAAGAGTTAACGTCTCAAAATGTGAGAGAGCTTAATTATTGCAGTCAATTAAAATGAGTGTTAGAACACTCTGCATTAATGATTGTCTATTGATGTTGAACTGTCTCCTTCACACTGCAAGTTTTAATAACCTTTCCTACACATATCGCTTTCAATGTCACCAGTAATTGCATAAATAAGATTCTCTCTGAAAAATGACTGAAAATAGGAATGCATTATGCACTTGATTATTGTTCTTTGGAAGTTGAATTTTGCTTTAAAAGTACCAATGGTGAAATTCTCTCCACGTTTTCCAGGCAGAGAGAAAAGCTCTTGATGAAGGTTTTTGTTCAAATGTCAGGGGTATGGCTGCTCTTCACAAAGCGTCTAGACAGTCATTGTTGCTGTGCTGTGCAAAACTGGGGCGTCACTGGTGCAGTCTTCACTGTCATAGAATGTTACAACACGCCAGGAGGCCATTTGGTCCATCGTGACTGTGCCTGTCACAGGCTTTATCTAATTTGTTTGATCTGTACAAATGTTTGTATCATTTCTGAACTTCAGTCAGTTTCCAGATACTGTCAGTATTCTGGACAAAGGTGATGAGGAGTAACTGCCCTAACATCGATCCTCACCAAGGGACTCCAAGTGGCCATATAGAACCCCTACGATAAATAAGAACCTTCTGCCTCCAAGAATGCAACCAATTCCTTATTCAATCCAAAATCTGCCAATCTTGTCTTACTACAGACTCTTTCTTATTAAGTTAGGAGTTCTAGTGGCTCAGTAGGTAGAGCCCCTGTCTCTGAGCCAGAAGCTCCAGGTTCAAGTTCCACTCAAGGACTCATTGGTCACAGAAGGGGCACTCATGACGTGCTTCAACAGGTTGATAAGCAGCCTGCTAATGCCTTTCCCATGAAGGAAAAGAAGTGTGCGTGAAGTGATGAAGAAACAGTAGCCATTTGTGTGGCACTTTTGTCAAAAAGCTTTATGAAACTCCAGTATATAATGTTAATTAAACCACCTGCATCCACCAATTTAGTAATTTCCTCAAATAATTCAACTAGCTGGGTGAGACATGTACTTCTTTTCCAGAAGCTCTATTGAGAATCTGTAATAACCCATTCCCTGTCCAGATGATCCCTTTTCACAACTTGCCAATAACCAGAGTCAGAAACTGGATGTGTGTGGACCTGTATTTAACCTGACTAATCGCCCTTATCGAAGATTACACCACCTGAGGCTTCCTCCAGACAATGGGAACAACAACTTGTATTTCTAGTGTTTTCAATGTAATAAAATGTTCCAAGCTACTACGCAGAGGCATTACAAAACAAAATATAAGCCACAAGGAGATGTTAGGGCAGATGACTAAAAGCTTGGTCAAAGGTGTTGGCTTTGTGGAGCATCTTAATGGAGGAAAATGAGATAGAGAGGCGGAAAAGTTTAGGGAGGGAATTGCAGAGCTCATGGCCACTAATGGCGGAGTGATTAAAATTGGGAATGCTGAAAACGCTGTAACTGGAGAAGCACAGATATCTGAGTTGTAGAACTGGAGAAGATTACAGAGATGGGGAGGGGCCTGGCCAAGCTATTAAATATGTGAGCAAGGGGTTTGTAGAGCACAACTTTCATTTCTTTGAGCTCTCTCAAATGAATGCTATCAGGGTCAGCAGCCTGATTTGGTTTCAGCATCCTTCTTCTATCTGGATTGGATCACTGTAGGGGGTATGATCAAAAAGTTCGCGGGTGGCACGAAAATTGATAGGGTGATAAATAGTGAGGAGGATAGCCGTAAACTGCAGGAGGACATCAATGGACTGGTCAGGTGGGTAGAGCAATGGCAAATGGAATTCAACCCAGAAAAGTGTAAGGAATGCACTTGGTAAGGGCTAACAAGGCAAGGGATTACACTATGAATGGTAGGACCCTGTAAAGTATTGAAGATCAGAGGGACTTTGGTGTGCATATCCCTAGATCCCTGAAGGTAGCAGGGCAGGTAGATAAGGCAGTTAAGAAAGCATATGGGATACTTGCCTTTATTAGCCGATGCGTAGAATGCAAGAACAGGGAGGTTATGATGGAACTGTATAAAACGCTGGTTAGGGGGCACAACCGGAGTACTGTGTGCAGTTCTAGTCACCACATTACAGGAAGGATGTGATTGCACAGAAGAGGGTGCAGAGGAGATTTACCAGGATGCTGCCTGGGCTGGAGGGTCTGACTATGAGGAAAGGTTGGATAGACTGGGGTTGTTTTCCTTCAAGCAGTGAAGGTTGAGAGGGGGCCTGAGAGGTGTATAAGATTATGAGGGGCATAGATAGGGTGGATAGGAAGGCACTTTTTTCATTAGTAGAGGGGTCAATAACCAAGGGGCATAGATTTAAGGTAAGAGATTGAGGGCTAAGAGGGGAGTTGAGGAGAAATCTTTTCACCCAGAGGGTGGTGGGAGTCTGGAACTCACAGCCTGAAAGGGTGGTTGAGTCAGAAACTCTCGTAAGAAGTATTTAGATATTCACTTGCATTGCCATAGCCTCCAGGGCTATGGGCCAAGCGCTGGAAAATGGGATTAGTGTAGTCAGATCTTCGTTGACCAGCGTGGACACGATGGGCTGAATGGCCTCCTGTTCTGTAGATGTGAGTCTACTGTCTCAAATTCCGACAATCCATTATTATATATCACTTGTAAATGACTGGTGAGGTTGCTCGCTGTCAGTTATGAAATATGGAGGGAGAAATATACTGAAGATGCAAGAGCTAGAATGCATAAAACAACTTTTTGCTTCTTCTGCCCCATTTGGAAGCCCTCTTTACATTAAGAGATAGAGGAGTATGATTGATCTCTCTCTCATGTACCGTACTTACTGTCTGAGGTTGCTCAATCAGGCTTATGCCATAATTTTATGAGGCAAGGCTGGGAGGCAGGCCCCAAGAGCTCCCTCAGTGACATAGGGAAAGAACCTATGTTGTTGGCATTATTCTGCACCCTATGTTAACCATCTAGCCAGCTGAGTTAACCGACCTCCTATGTTTGATAGTGTTAGGAAAATAATATGTGATTTTTAAATTGTTTTCAGAGCCACCATATTCAGATATTCAACATGTCTAACAGTCCAGGGTATAACACTGAAGAAGTTTGTAACATATTTTGCTTACTGTGGTGTCCACCACCAACCAAAGGTTTTCTCTGAGCCTGCCAATGATAACTGTTTTGCACATAGCCCACTCACCCTCCAACAACCATAGATGTTGTAGTAAATACTAACAGTGCACAGCCCAAATAAAAGCCGATTAATATTTTGTTGTATAGATTTAATTAAACAATGCCACTGAAGCAGCCAAATGAATGTTTTGTGTGACAATAATTCCAATTAACAGAATCATTAAATACAATCTAGACTTACACAGTTGTTTAGATGTTTGTATTCATAGGCGTGATTTTCAAAAAACATAAAACTATTCGATCAACACAATCTTCAGTCGTTTGCATGTATTTTAAATCTGGAATCTTATAGCAATGCTAATATGTATATTCCCAGCTAATGAACGCAAAGAATGTCTTCTTAGTATTCAACACAAAGCAGTAATCTCCTAGCCTGGTGTATATAATCAAGAATGAGACTACAGTGTAGCACTGAGTGTGCGCTGCATTTTGAGTCATGACCTTCCAGATGAGACATTAAATCAAGGTCCCATCCACCCTCTCAGGTGGACATGCAGATCCCATGGCACTATCTCAAAGACAACCAAAGTTGCCCCCTCATGTCTTGGCCAATATTTATTCCTGAACCGACATCACTAAAACAAATTATTTGGTCGTGTATCTCAACGTGGCAGTTTGCCATGCGCAAATCTTGGTCGCCACGTTTCTCACATTAAAACAATGACTACACTTCAGAGATACTTCATTGGCTGTAAAGCACTTTGGGAACTTCTGATGTTGTTAAAGGTGCAATGTAAATGCAATTCTTTAATAGTTTTCTTTTTCTTTACATGACAATAGTGAGTACATTTCAAAAGTAACCTATTGTCCATAAGGCACTCCTTGGCATGTGAAAGGAATTTCATAAAGACAAGCTCTTTTATTCTATTTTATCCTCTTTCCATCCCTCCTCCTGCAATCCTCAACCTTTTAATGTATGAATAATTGTATTTCATCCCTTAATCCTCTCTTTGAGGAGTAACATTCCTTTTACTGAGTAATAGGAGGCTGCCTATTTTTTTTCCCCCTGCAATTAGCCTACCAAAAATATTGTTTTGAAACTGTTCTCCCAGGTCCAACCCTGACTTTATCATCAAAGCTGTTGACAAGGGTGGCGTTGCTGTTGTCTGGCGCACTGACCTCTACCTTGCAGTGGGTGAGCGCCAACTCTCAGACACTTCTTCCTACCTCCCCTGGACCATGACCCCACCACCAAACGTAAGCCATTGTTTCCGTGATGCTCACTGACCTCACCTTTTCTGGAGATCTCTCCACAGCCTCCAACCTCATAGTTTCCCAAACCCACACAGCCCACTTCTACCTTCTTCCCAAAATCCACAAAGAGCACTGTCCTGGCAGACCCATCGTTTCAGCCTGTTACTGCCTCACAGAATTCATTTCTTCCTATCTTTACTCTATTTTCTCTCCCCTTGTTCAGTCTCTTCCCACCCGCCTTCGTGATTCTTCTGACACCCTATGTCATTTTGACAATTTCCAGTTTCATGGTCCTAACTGCCTTCTCTTCACTATGGACGTCCAACGCCCTACACCTCCATGCCCCACCAGAACGGTCTGAGAGCTCTCCACTTCTTCCTTGAACAGAGGCCCATGCAACCCCCATCCACCATCACTCTCCTCCGGCTGGCTGAAATTGTTTTCCCTTGTACCATTTCTTCTTTAACTTGTCTCACTTCCTCCAAATAAAAGGTGTGGCTATGGGTCCGTGCACGGCCCCAGTTATGCCAGTGTTTTTGTGAGGCATGTGGGACATTCTTTGTTTGAGCCCTACTTGGGCCCCCTCCCACAACTCTTTCTCCGGTACACCGATGACCGTATCCTCACACCGTGCTTCCTGTAAGGGCTCCATCTCAACCTCCCAGTTTCACCGTCTCCATTGCATCTGTTCTGATGTTGCTACTTTCCACAATGGCACTTCTGACATGTCTTCCTTTTTCCTGAGCCGAAGCTTCCCCCCGCCACCACCACTGTGGTTGACAGGGTCCTCAACCATATCCGGTCCATTTCCCATACTTCTGCTCTCGCTCCTTCTCCTCCCTCCCAGAACCATGATAGGGTTCCCCTTGTCCTCACTTTCCACCCCACCAGCCTCCGTATTCAAAGGATAATCCTCTGTCAACTCTAGCATGATACCATCAGCAAACACATCTTCCCCTCACCTCCCCTGTCAGTCTCCAGTAGGGATAGTTCCCTCCATTTCACCCTGGTCCACTCCTCTATCCCCCCAACATCTCATCCCCTTTCCATGTAATCACAGGAGGTGTAACACCTGCCCCTTTAGCTCCTCACCATCCAAGACCCTAAACACTCCTCCTTGGTGAAGCAGCGATTCATTTGCACTTCTTTCAATTTAGTTTACTGCGTTCACTGCTCACAAGGTGGTCTCCTCTGCATTGGGGAGACTAAACGCAAACTGGGTGATCGCTTTGCGGAACACCTTCCTTCAGTCCGCACCAGACCCTGACCTTTCTTTTGCTTGACACCTCAATTCACCATCTTGCTCACATTTCTGTCCTCAGCCTGCTGCAATGTTCCAGTGAAGCCCAATGCAAGCTGGAGGAACAGCACCTCATCTTCTGATTAGGCACTTCACAGTCTTCTGGACTTAACATTGAGTTCAACAACTTCAGATCATGAGCTGTCCTCCATTTTGTTTTTTCTTCCAACCCCCCAGTGGCCAGTCTGTAACTTGTTCTCATGTTTTGCTTGCAGAAAGTGCTGATCCTTGTTCTGCTATTAACACATTCTGCTACCTGACCTTTATGCCACTAATAGCCCCTGCCTTAGTCTTTAACACTATCATTACCACCCTTTTGCCTTGTGTCCATGGCATCTTTGTCATTTAATCCCTCCTCAGCTCCAACCTATCCCTGGCCTATTTTACTCCATGCCCTCTCTTTAAGAGCATAAAACCTGTCACCTTTCTCCAGCTCTGAAGTCATACAGGCTTGAAACATTAACTCTGTCTCTCTCCACAGATGCTGCCAGACTTGCTGAGTTTTTCCAGCATTTCTTGTTTTTATTTCAGATTTCCAGCATCCACAGTATTTTGCTTTGAAACTTGTTATTTCTGAGTGTAATTTTATTTGCAGGTCCTTAACTATACAGAAAAACAGGTGTTCTCCAATTTCTCATTTAAGAAAATACCACCAAAGTTGAAAAGAGTAAAGGGGTGTATCAAAGACTTTTATGGAATCAGAATCTTACAGCCATTCAGCCCATTGTATCGGGGCTGAAATCACACCCAGGACAGAAGTACAGCTGCACGTGCCTTCCATGATTTCTATGTTACATTTCTTGTTTTAAAAAAAGAGTTTTAAAGGTGACCACAATTAGCTGTATTCCTAAAATAATTTTTTAAGGGTTGGTGAGGAAATAAGACCATACACACATCCACAACCAGGTGGCTACTGGTTTTGTACTGTCCTTTTCTGGTGCTGCTTTACTGTCCATCTCTGGATCTGATGCTTATAGCATGGCCCATTTTATCATAAATCTTAGATTTCTAAACTGTGGCCTTTGTATCACAGTGCTCCTGTCAGGAGATCTCAGGGATGCTGACATATCATCATCAGCATCAAAAATCATGTAATCTATATGTATTTGATTTAATAGCACAGTACTTCAGTTCCTGTAACTCTAACAAATGTTTGTTACAATAACCTACAATATAGTTATTATGGTGATACCTGGGAGTGTCAGTATCTTCAGGAGAGGGGTCCCTTGGAACAGTCCGTATTTATAGAGTTCTTCCCTACATAAAGAAGTCTGAAAGCTGCTACCACATGCAAATGCCAAGCCTTGATGTTTGTGCCTGTAGGTTAACCAGGCAATCAATGCAAAAGTTATTGCGCCAATCATCAATCATCATGGGAAATAGTAGTTCTGTCTAATCTTTCTAAGAACTAGTAACCATCATTTCCACATAAGGGAAATGCTCCTGAGCCTTTCACAGAGAGAACATGCTGATAACTAACGCAATATTTTATTCACTGCTTTAAATAAGACATTGGCACAGAATGTCATTACTCTTGTCTAAGTATATCATTATAAAGGGCAATACACTGTCACTTACCAGACTGAGGAAACCACTGCTCAACAGAGGTAATGGTCACTAATTTGTTATTCTAGCCACCTACGTAAGTGGTAGAAATTAGAATTAATGTAAAGCCTCTTGTACCATTTAATTCATAAAATGTCAATCAGACCTTTAACAGAAAAGATAAAAACAATAATTACACCTCTTTAAAATGTAGATTCCTTTTAGCAAAACCAAAATGTTTTATATTTAGCTAAAACACTGTTTTGTCATCACCATTTCTTATAACCTAGCTTCTAGTTCACAGCGCAAGTGAAATTAATAGTAACATAATTATACTTGTTTGAACTACAGATTCCTCTTTTGTTTCCCTGAATGAGTCTATATTTCCCTGATCGATTATGGTCATTAACTCCATGCCCTTATTAACAAAGTGCATTTTTCATTATACACACAACAGTTGCTTCCTGTCTCCATCCCCTTCTTACTGACTTAAGAAGTGGTTCCAAAAAATTCTATTACTCATTGTTCACTCACAGTTCATACTGTCCAACAATTTTCTGGAACTGCATGTCCGTATAAAAAGGAACTTTTCAATTTAAGATTGCTTTTTAAGAAGTTATTTTTGGACTCCAGTAATTGTGCGCAGTGAGGGAGTGACAATCGCTGTGAATCAGCAACTGACTGCCCATCACAAATGATTTGCTCTTGAAATTGACTCTAAATCTCTGTATTCAGAAAACCTTGCAGTTTTATAATTTCAGACACTGCCACAATTATATAGATAAGCACAGCAGTCACTGGCAGATGCTACAAGGTTTATGGCTTGAGATAAAGCAAGCATATGGCAATCAACCCAATCAGTCTTGACTTGGAACAAAAGTAGTACAAGGTAACTAAGGGGTCTAAATGTTGCATCAACATCAAACTGTTATAGCAAGTAAATGCTGATCAATACCAGAGGTAGTTAAGTTCAGCAAAGGACAATGGTCTAACTAAGGACAACTGCCAGTTGAATTATGCTTCCCCAGCTCAAATAGTGCCTGTTTACCACAAACAAGTTCCTCAATGCATTAATGTACAATTACCTCAGTTGGTATGCCAATGAGTCTAATGTACCAATGCAAATTTCAAAAAAGCACCATGTGGTCAAAAGCGCAAATGCTTCATGATGGGTAAGGTATACGTAAGATTCTGTAAACCAATTGTTTTCCAACATCAGTTATAACTACTCATTAGTTTCATTGTGTAAAAAATAACTTAAGATCAGGTCATCGCATATAAAATGATTTTTATATAATAATTAACAGCTAATAAAGCTTCTCAGAGAGAAAAATAGTCTTTCAAAGTTCCAACACTTGGATTAATTGAAGATCTGGTGATAAGTGCAGGCAGCTTCTGCAATATTGACTCTCACTTTTCCTGCATTTTCTGGGTTTCTAGGTGATGCAGTAGTTTCTGTTCTCGCTTCTTTCTCATTCGTTCCTTGAAGTCTTCCAACTCTTTCCGCTGTAATCGAGGAAAAAAAAAAAGCAATATCAGAATCAACTCTGAAGCTGTGCAGTAGTTTAAAGAGGTGCGTGCTTTTTTTTATTAATATATAAAAGCCACCCATTGTGGTATTGTATTATGAAATATTGTTGATGCACGGAAGATCACTGCGTCTCCCAAAGCAATAAAACAAAATCTCAGCAAGAAGGAATCTAGTTTACTTGTGAAAGTTCAACAATGTCAATCTAAGAATGATATTTGTTGCCCTTTCTAGAGTGATAATGAAAATAAATGAATGCCAAGAGATGTTGGATAGGAAATTAGAAAGTAGAACATTATTCTGCAGAAACCTTCTTTGAAAAATCTGCCACTCTTCTTGCTGAGGATTAGAATACAGAATTATTTTTTAGTCATTGGAATTTAAGACATGGGAGGTGGAATGGACCATTCAGCCCTACGAACCTGCTCTGCTATTTGATAAGATTATGGTTGATCTTCTACCTCAATCCGTCTTCCTGCACTATCCCCATATCCTTGGATTCCCTTAGTATCCAAAAGTATATTGATCTGTCTTGAACGAGCTACCAAGAAAGGAAGGTCAACAACTGTCAACTTTGCTGCTTGCGGTACATCCTGGGCATTTCATGGAAGGACAAAATCAGGAATGCTGGCATTCACGAAGCAGAGGCGATGTCACTGGCTCAGGCACGTTTGCAGGATTGAAGGTGGTCGCATACCTAAGGATTTTCTGTACGGCAAGGTAGCTGGAGCCAGATGACCAATACGTCTCCCAAGGCTCCTGGCCTCAAAGATGTTTGAAAGCGTGATATGAAGGCCACAAATATCGATTCTTGCACCTGGGAGTCAACAGCTGACAAAAAAAGGGAAGTGGTGACATCACCTGTGGGCTGCCATGCACCGCCGTGATGGTCAGTGCTTACAGAGGCTTGACAACAGGCGCCAACATCGAAAACAACCCACAACACCACCTGATAACCACTTTGTATGTGGCACCTGTGGTTGAACCTGCCTCTCATGGATTGGTCTCGTCAGCAATCAGCAAAAGTGCACCATATGAAGCAACCACATCCCCAACGGATTTGATTTGCCGCATGTCCATCATCTCACATAGATGGAAGGATGACGCCAGTGCCTTGAATAAACTTAATGACTGAACATCTATAGGTGTCTGAGGTAGAGAACTCCAAAGATGCACAACCGTTTTAGTGAAGAAATTTCTCCATATCTCAATGGACAACTATTTATTCTGACATTATGACCACAGGTTCCAGTCTCCCCAGCAAGGGGAAACATCCTCCTAGCAACTACCCTATCAAGTCCCTTAAGAAATTTATATGTTTCAATGAGATCACCTCTCATTTTCCTAAATTCAAGGAGAGATAAGCCTAGTCTACTCAATCTCTACACGTAGGACAATATCTCCATCCCAGGAATAATCATAAACCTTCCATGCACTCCCTCCAAGGCACGTATATCCTTCCTTAGGTAAGAAGATCAAAACTGTACACTCCAAGTGTTTTCTCACTAAGGTCTTATACAACTGCAATAAGATTTCTTCATTCTTATATTCTAAATCCTTTGTAATAAGGGTAACAAAACCATTTGCTTTCCCAATTGCATGCTGTACCTGCATGTTAACTTTCTGTAATTTGGGTACAATGATACCCAGGTCCCAACATTTCTTAGTTTCTGCCCATTTAAAAAACATTATATGTTTCTATTATTCCTTGCATAATGGATAACTTCACACTTTCCACACTGTAATTCCATCTGCCCAAGTTCTTGTCCACCCCCCTAACCTGTCTACTTTGCAGGCCTTGGAAAGGCCTAATGAGTTGCTGTTAGGAAACTTTTAACTTATACATTTCAAAAATAAGAATATTGAAATGTTTTGTTTCTACCTAATTGCCTTACCCCTCTGAAGTCTCACTCCAGTAAAAACTTGACAATTGCTCTCTTATTTGAGAAGACTCCTCTTGGACCATTCTGAAATAACAACAGTTTGATACCTGCGGCTACCTTTCTTTTCATGAACTTACAGCGTCACAAACTTTCTTGTCTGTTTTATTGATCCCAGTATGACTATTTTACCTTTGAAGCTCCTCTCATTCTCTCAAGCCCCAAATATGCTCTTCACTTTCATGGTTTTGAAATCAAGCCTCATTTCACCATTTTGATTATTTACCAGAACCTCAACTCTCCTCCTTTCCATCAATTTCCATAAGCTTTTACAAAGTTACCAAGTATTTATAAGACAGTAACAAGCCACTCAGCCCAACAGATTCATGTGGTGTTTATACTCTACAGGAGCCTTCTCCCAGCCCTCTTCATCTCACCCCATCAACATATATCCTTCTATTCTTTCTACCTAATGTGTTTATTTAACTTCCCCTTAAATGCATCGATGCTACTAATCTCAACTACTCCTTGTGGTAACGAGTTCCATGTTCACATCACTCTCTGGTATTCATTTATTTTATTTAGTGTGTGCATAGTCACAGAGCCAAACGATAGCCTTGTCGATGGCTAGATGGAGTTTTTTAAGCCCACCCTCGAGTTTAGTCAGCGGACACTCCTCGACAATGTGAGTCATTGTTTAGATGGCACCACAACTGCAGCCTGGATAGTCTTGGCCACTCCACTGATTTTGGGTGGCTGCATAGAGGCCTTGACCAGTCTGGAAACTGTTTAAAGGGCCCATTGTCATCGTGGGAGATCAAAGCCAGGTGGTCGATTAGTGGGGTCTACGGTGATACTGTGGTTTCTGGTGGATGTCTTCTTCTGACAACCCTCCTACCAAAGGTCCTCAGCTGTTAATCCTTGGCATGGTGAGTAACCATATGGGTTAACGTGAGGGAAGGAGTACTGCTGGTAGATTGAGGAGGTCCTTAATAGACCTTCTCCAATAGCTTACCTGTGGCAATTATCCTCCTGATGAGCAGGGGGAGGGGCAATGTTGCTCAGGACTGGGAGCCAGGGTAAAAAATTTTTCTTCAACTGAGAGGTTATACCTATCAGGAAAGACTGAACAGGCTGGGGCTCTTTTCTCTAGAAAAGTGAAATCTGAGGGGTGGCTGCTAGAGTAAGCTTGTGACAGAATTTGATAGGGGAGACGCAGAGAAGATGTTTCCACTTGCGAGGGATACTGGAACTAGGGGCCGTGAACATAAGGTAGTCACCGATAAATCCAATAAGAAATTCAGGAGAAACTCCTTTACCTAGAGTAAGTAGGTGCAAAGAAATAAAAATAAACTGATTCTTAATTCAGCCAGTGAGGGATAGGCTGCAAAAGTTAAATGCAGATGTGAAAAGCAATCCTATTTTCTACTGTAGGCAAAATGTACTCTGAGCACTTAAAGAAATTAATCTGTAACCGTTCAACAACGAAAAAGCAACCAATCTGCAGCTGTTGAAGGTAAATGCCAAGCACAAGCATGGAACGTTCATTCAAAATGCCAAGTACAATCAAATAGTTCAACTGCTGTTGTAAATGCAAGAAGTATTTAATGAGAAAAGTGGGCTGAAATGTTCACTGTTCATTTATAGCCTGGTGATAGTATGGCCCATAACATTTATGCGACACATTGGTTCAGGAGTTCAGATACTTACACGCATCTTCTCTTCTGGCGGGTAGATCTCTCTCTGAAAAATACAAAGTGGAAATTTTGCTCAACAATACAGAATGTACATTGCAGAGTTATAGTAAATGTATCCCTCACAAAAAAATATAATTTCCCATTGTTTTTCAAAGCCCAGCGGGAGGCTGGAATGGAGAGGCGGGGAGAGGAAGTGGTGAAAATTAGTGAACTTATGATTTGTGCCACTTGCTTTTTGCAGAAGAATGGATTTAGAGCCCAAACTCTAGAAATCCTTCTCCATACCTTACACATTTTTAGGATGCCATTTATAACCTCTCTCTTTGACTGCTCATCAGCCCTGATATCACCTTCTTTGACAATGTCAACATTTTCAGATTAGAAAGTGAAACACCTTCAGCCGGTTTATTACTTAAAAAGCATTACGTAAATGGAAATTGTTGTTGCTGTAATATAGCGCCATACTACACCAGGGGGAGATCAAACGCAGATTGGGTGATTTCTTTACCTAGCACCTACGTTCAGACCACAAGCATGACACTGAGCTTCAAGTCACTTGCCACTTTAATTCTCCACTTTAGATGATACAACTCCCATTTTCTCACACAGCAAGTGCTGATAATGGTTCTGCTGTAACCAGTTGCATTGCCTCTGGACTAGCGTTTTGTTTCTGGCCCAATTACAACAACTTGCAATTCTATAGTGCCTCTAATTGTAGCAAAACATCCCGAGACACTTCACAGGAGCATTAACAAATAAAAACTGACACCGAGCCACTCGGAGATATTTGGACAGATGACCAAACGCCTGGTCAAAGTGATAAATTTTAAAGACAGTATACTGGGAGAAAATGGAGAGGTTTGGCACCATTCGCAACTCCTCAGATACTGAAGCAGTCCATGTCCAAATGCAGCAAGACCTGGGCAATATCCAGGCTTGGGCTGACAAGTGGTAAGTAACATTCACACCACACAAGTGCCAGGCAATGACCGTCCCCAACAAGAGAGAATCTAACCATCGCCCCATGACATTCAATGGCATTATCATTGCTGAATCCCCCACTATCAACATCCTGGGGGGGTTACCATTGACCAGAAACTGAATTGGATGAGCTATATAAATGGCTACAAGAGCAGGTCAGAAGCTAGGAATCCTGCAGTGAGTAACTCACCTCCTGACTCCCCAAAGCCTGTCCACCATCTACAAGGTACAAGTCAGGAGAGTGATGGAATACTCTCCACTTGCCTGGATGAGTGCGGCTCCAACAACACTCAAGATGCTTGACGCCATCCAGGACAAAGTAGCCCGCTTGACTGGCACCCCTTTCACAAACATTCAATCCCTCCACCATCGACGAACAGTAGCAGCAGTGTGTAACATCTACAAGATGCACTGCAGAAACGTACCAAGGCTCCTTAGGCAGCATCTTCCAAACCCACAACCGCTACCACCACCTAGCAGATACATGGGAACACCGCCACTTGCAAGTTGCCCTCCAAGCCACTCACCATCCTGACTTGAAATTATATCGGCCGTTCCTTCACTGTCGCTGGGTCAAAATTGGAACTCCCTCCCTAGCAGCACTGTGGGTGTACCTACACCACACGGGACTACAGTGGTTCAAGAAGGCAGCTCACCACCACCTTCAAGAACAATTAGGGATGGGTAATAAACGCTGGCCACATCTTGTAAATTAATTTTTTTTAAAAATCAGAGCTTTGGACCCAGGCAGCTGGGACCCAATGGCAGGGCTACTCCCCGCGTGCACCTTAAG
Organism: Cetorhinus maximus; assembly: GCF_964194155.1. NCBI lineage: Eukaryota > Metazoa > Chordata > Chondrichthyes > Lamniformes > Cetorhinidae > Cetorhinus > Cetorhinus maximus. Next base: position 26,556,467 of record NC_135906.1, on the reverse strand, counting down.
AGCCTAGTGACCTATTAAAGGTCAAGTGGGATTTTCCAGTCAGCCGCCAGGTTCCCACAGACAGCAATGGTGCCAGTTTAGATGCCTAGTGGCAGCTTCTCAATTGCAGCCTACTGTTCCTTTCAAGCTGGAACGCCTCTGATTGACCCTCCAGCTCTGAAAACCCACCTTATATCCTTAATTGGATGGTGAGCCTGTCTTCAGGCCAATTAAGGGGGCAGCCCCGTGAAACTCTCAATGAGTGACTGTTTCTCCCCAGGAGGAGAGGGGGTGATGGGCTGGTTCAGGTTCAGGATCTAGAAACAAGCTTGTTTCCCACCCACGGAAGGAAGATCATGCCCCAGGTGTCCTTTACTTCCAATGCACCAGACCACCTGAAAATGTACAAGGTTGTGGGCTACCCGACCTTTGATCTTTCTCTTGAGGGGGATTACTGACACAAAACTGGATGTGTGGCATAGATGGCTATGCAACATATCACATCAAATGCCAAAACTTTTACATGTTTCAATGTCATCTTTTGAATGACTGCAAAACACAGCCTGTCATTCACTGACCTTTCTTTTGACTACATATTCCTCAAAATACTCTGCTTGATTGGAGATCCAAAACACTGTCACAGGGAACGACAGGTAAAGTAACATCTGACGATACAGAAAATGGCAAAATCAGAGAGAAACTGCTGCACAATCTGAATTAAAACACATTGACTGCTTTGTCTCCAAAAGAATTGCCCAGATTTGTATAATCGTGCAAGTCTCACATTGGTGCGTAAGCAATCAAGAATGTATTTACACAACATTTTATCAGTGAATTAACTCAAGGAATGAGTTACTTTGAATGCAGTAACTTACAGATAGACAGAAAATACAGCTAATTAGCATCAGCAATGTCTCACGAGCAACAGAGGAAGATCCAGTTTTTTGGACAATGTTAACTTGGGCACTGGATAACGCTATGGTTTCTTCAACATCGCCTGCAATAGTTGTGAATTTCCATCTCACCAAAAGGAGCACAATTCGAACAATGTATTACCTCCTTGATAATGCACTGTCAGCCTAGATTATGAATCACCATCTCACAGAAAGGAGCAAATCTCTAACATTGTATTACCTCCTCGACAACGGACTGCCAGCCTAGGTTGTGCCCTCGGTGCGGGACTCAAACTATCAATCCTTCTGAGGCGGATGCAAAAATGCTCATTAGTTTAATCAAGTTGACAGGAATCAAACCTATATGCCAGATACTAAAGCCAACTTCATTGCTGACAGTGCACGGTCACATTGAATAGAGCATTTCCTCTTCTGTTGTAGAGATTGAAATAAATTGACTTTTAAAAATAAAGTGCCAGATATTAAGAAATTATCTAAAAATATCAAACCACATTCCCGGTTCAAAGATTATTTGCTGTACATAGTTTTATTTTTTGCCAAATAATAGTGTGTGGGTACATCACAAATCAAAAGGCCATCCTATTCTTCTATCACAGAAGAAAGCTATACAATTTTGTGCAGGCACTGACTACTTTGACAACACTGACCCATTATTTATTCGCTTTAAGACTTTAAAAAATTGAAGATTTTTTTTAACAAAATGCTCTCCTTATGTTTCGATTTCATTCCAATCAATTACCGCCTACATTCAACGATCTACAAGATTCGCTTCAACTACTCCCTGTGGTAGCAAATTTCACATTCTGACCACTTTCTGGGTAAACAAGGTTCTCCCGAGTTCCGTTTTGGAACGTGAGCCTTTATTTTTGCGCTCAAGCCCTGATGCAGGTCCTAAACCTGGCACCTTGCGACCCAGGGACAAACACAATGCTACGAGCTGAGCCACAGCCAACACTTGGAAGTTTCATTCCAGTGATATCAGGGGTAGGAAACTCACTTGACGAGAGGTCATCAACCTCAAAACAAAAACAGAATTACCTGGAAAAACTCAGCAGGTCTGGCAGCATCGGTGGAGAAGAGCTGACGTTTCGGGTCCACATGACCCTTCTGTTGACCCTGCTGAGTTTTTCCAGGTAATTCTGTTTTTGTTTTGGATTTCCAGCATCCGCAGTGGCTTTTTGTTTTTATCTCTGTGCATCAACCTCAAATGTTAGCTCGTGTTTTCCCTCTCTCTCTCTCTCTCTCACACACACACACACACACACACACTCACTCTCACACAGATTCTGCTGCAGTATTTTTTCCAGCAGTCCACATCAATACACTGCAGCAGTGCTTGAGACATGGAAGCCAAAAACTAGAATCTGGTTTTATTCGTGTGGGGGTTTGTGAGCATCTTTTGTTTTTATTTTCTCCCCTTCCATGGTCCAGAACTTTCTCTGCTGCCCTGGGAACAGTTTAATGATTTTTTTTTGTCTCCTGCCATTTTCTAACATTACACTTCCCCTCCCTGGCCGGGGGGGGGGCGGTTATTGTTCCCTCCTCCTCCTCCCTCATGGCTTCTTATTAGTATGATTTTATATTTTTCTTTTCACTTCCCCACTGTATTATATATATCTCTCTCCCTCCTTCCACGCCGGAATATTTACCCGGAATATCTCCAGCTTCACTCCTCCCATCTTCAATCCTCTTCACTCTCACTGAGCAGCTCCGCAACGGCTGCTGCCATTGGCTGTAAGGCCCGGCCAATCAGACCGCACCTCCGGCACTCGCCTGCAACGCGGCCCCTCATAGGCTCAGCGCCGGTGGGGTGGCGAGTAACCATGGAGACGGTCTCACCTGCAACTGCCTTCCCCACCCTCCTCTCACCTGGTCAGGTAACAGGTAAAAGTACAGGTAAGGAGGATTAATTAAATAAAGCCACAGTGGGGGAAAGGATGGGGTTATGGTCCTGGATTAGCAGAGCAGTAGCTCTGATTACAAAAAATAAATTTAAATTCATTAAATTAAAAAAGAATCCTTTCAAAAGGGAATCAGATAAGCACCTGAAGAGAGAAATATTTGCAAGGCGATGGGGATAGGGCAGGGGGAGTGGGACTGGCTAAATTGCTCATGCAGAGAACCAGTACGGACACAACGGGTTGAATGGCTACCTGTGCCGCAACTGTTTTATGATTTGCCCCTCCCCCCCGCCTTGATTGCAATTGCATTCGTTAAATCTGCAAGGTAATTAGAAAAAAAAAGGAAGACTTGCATTTTTATGGCACCTTTCACAATCTCAGGACGTCCCAAAGTGCTTTACAGCCGATGAAGTACTTTTGAAGTGCAGTCACTGTTGGAATGTAGGAAATGTGACAGCCAATATGCACAAGCTTCCACAAACAACAATATGGGTAATGACCAGATGTAATCTGTTTTTGTGATGTAGTTTCAGGAATATGTATTGTCCCAGGACACTGGGTACTCTTCAAAATAGTGCCGTGGGATCTTTCACGTCCATCTAAGGGGGCAGTCAGGGCCTCAGTTTTACATCTCATCCAAAAGGCAGCACCTCTGACAGTGCAGCACTCTCTCAGTACTCCACTGGGATATTTATTTATCCCACAATCAACATCACAAAAACTGTCCAAAGCCCTGGTTAAACCACACCTGACCAGAATGTGATAACAGGACACTTAGAAAATATCAATGGGATTAGACAAAGTCTACTTGGATTTATGAAAGGGAGAATAGATAAGGGAGAACCAGTGGGTGTGGTGTATTTGGATTTTCAGAAAGCTTTTCATGAAGTCCCACATAAGAGGTTAGTGTGTAAAATTAAAGCACATGGGATTGGGGGTAATATATTGGCATGGACTGAGAATTGGTTAGCAGACAGGAAACAAAGAGTAGGAATAAATGGGTCTTTTTCAGAGTAGCATGCAGTGACGAGTGGGGTACCGCAGGGATCAGTGCTTGGGTCCCAGCTATTCACAATATATTATATATTGATAATTTTTTTGTTATCTAAAGTTATTTTTTTTCATTCATGGGATGTGAGTGTCGCTCACAGAATTTATTTCCTATCCCTTATTGCCCTTGAGAAGGTGGTGGTGAGCTGCCTTCTTGAAATGCTGCAGTCCTTGTGGTGTAACAGCACCCACAGTGCTGTTAGGGAGGGAGTTTCAGGATTTTGACCCAGCAGCAGTGAAGGAATGGCAATATAATTCCAAGGCAGGGTAGTGTGTGGCTTGGAGAGGAACTTGAATATGAGGCAAAGATGGGTATATGGAGTTTAGGTCACAGATCAGTCATAATTTCATTAAATGGCGGAACAGACTCAAGGGACTAAATGGCCTCCTCCTGTGCCTATGTTCCTAAACAGATTATTTGGTGATTATCAAGCTGCTGTTTGTGAGAGCTTGCTGTGTGCAAATTTAACACTTGGGTGAGGGAACCAAATGTAATATTTACAAGTTTGCTGGTGACACAAAACCTGGTGGGAATGTGAGTGGTGAGGAGGATGTTAAGAGGCTTCAAAGCAATTTACACAAGTTGAGTGAGTGGGCAAATACATGGTAGATGCTGTATAACGTGGATAAGTGTGAAGTTATCCACTTTGGTAGAAAAAACAGAATGGCAGACTATTATTTAAATGGTGATAGATTAGAAAATGTTGATATACAAAGGGTGTCCTTGTACACCAATCACTGAAAGCAAGCATACAGGTGCAGCAAGCAGTTAAAAAGGCAAATGGCATGTTGACCTTCATTGCAAGAGGACTTGAGTACAGGATCAAGGATATCTTCCTGCAGCTATACAGGGCCTTGGTGAGACCACACCTGGAGTATTCTGTGCACTTTTGGTCTCCTTACCTAAGAAAGGATATACTTGCCATAGAGGGAGTGCAGCGAAGGTTCACCAGACTGATTCCTGGGATGGCAGGATTGTCGTATGAGGAGAGATTGGATCAACTAGGCCTGTATTCATTGGAGTTTAGAAGAATGAGAAGGGACCTAATTAAAACATATAAAATGCTGACAGGGCTGGACAGACTGGGTGCAGGGATGATGTTTCATCTGGCTGGAGGGTCTAGAACAAGAGTTACAGTCTCAGGATATGGGGTAGGCCATTTAGGACTGAGAAGAGGAGAAAATTCTTCACTCAGAGGGTGGTGAACCTACGGAATTCTTTATCACAGAATGCTGTGGAGGCCAAGACACAACATATTTAAGAAGGGAATAGATACATTTCTAGACACTAAAGGTGTCAAAGGGTATGGGGAGAGAGTGGGAGTATGACATTGAGATAGAGGATCAGCCATGATCATATTGAATTGCAGAACAGTCTCGAAGGGCCGAATGACCTACTTGTGCTCCTATTTTCTATGTTTCCACGTTCTGGGTAGCACACCTTAGGCAGAATATATTGGCCTTGGAGGGAGTTCATCGTAACAGAACGATATCTGGACTCCAAGTGTTAAATTACAAGGAGGGTATGCGCAAATTAAGGTTTTATTTCCCCCCTGGAAATTTGAAGGTTAAGGGGATATTTGATAAAAATTTTCAAGATACTAAGAGACGAGATAGGGTAGATAGAGAGAATCTATTTCCACAAGTTGGGGATCTAGCACTAGGGAACCTGGTCAAAATATTAGAGCCAGATCTTTCAGGAGTGAAATTAAGAAACACTTCTACACACAAAGGCTGGTAGAAGTTTGGAACTCTCTTCTGCAAACAGCACGATCAATTGCAAATTTTAAATATATTGATCATTTTTTGGTATCCAAAGTTAATTTGGATATTTTTTCATTCACGGGATGTGGGCTTCGCTGGCTAGGCCAGCATTTATTGCCCATCCCTAATTGCCCTTGAGAAGGTGGTGGTGAGCCGCCTTCTTGAACCGCTGCAGTCCATGTGGTGTGGGTACACCCACAGTGCTGTTAGGGAGGGAGTTCTAGGATTTTGGCCCAGCGACAGTGAAGGAACAGCGATATATTTCCAAGTCAGGATAGTGTGGGCTTGGAGAGGAACTTGAATATGAGGCAAAGATGGGTACATGAAGTTAGGTCACAGATCGGTCATGATTTCATTGAGTGGCAGAACAGAGGGACTAAGTGGCAAAGATACTTCCTTGGTTGTAAAGTGCTTTGGGATGTCTTGAGGTTGCAAAAGACACCATATAAATGCAAATATTTCTTCCCTTCAATGCTTTTACTCTCAACTTGTTGGCGATATCAAAATGACAAAAATTCATGCTGCCTGACCAAGATGGTGGGATACTCTACACAAAAGTGTCTGCTCTTAACCTGTGGTTTAAGTACATGCAGTATTAGTTATCAATACTTGTTAATAATTGCAGAAGCACTTCTGGTGAATGTTTTTTGCCACCGCATGCTCTGTTTACACTGCAGGGTGGTCTCGGAGACCAGATGGCCTGACTTGCACCTGTTCTAAAGTCATATTTGTTACATAACCTTTGAAGAATGTCCCAGCTTTCAGGAATGTACGATCAGTAGTATTGATGAGGCACGAGCAGAACATGACAGCTGCTCCCAGCTGCCCTGACACCAGGCAGTGCTGGCTTTGGAGAATGAAACCTGTTTGGGCCCAGCTTCCAGGTGCAAGTATCCCATCTTTAAGTTTCCCTGAAGAAAGTGCTATAATATAAATGGGCTGTTGGAGACATTTCCAATAGGCAAGATTATGTTTAATGGAAGGAAGGGAGGAAGGAAGGGAGGGAGGGAGGGATGGAGGAAGGAAGGAAGGAAGAAAGGGAGGAAGAGAGGGAGGAAGGAAGTGGGGAATGGAGAGAGGGAGAAAGGGAGGGAGGAAGGAAGGGTGGAGGGAGGGAGGAAGGAAGGGAGGGATGGAGGAAGGGATGGAGGAAGGGAGGAAGGAAAAGAAGAAGGAAAGAAAGGAGGGTGGAAGGGAGGGAGGAAGTGAGGGAGGGAGGAAGTGAGGAAGGGAGGAAAGGAGGAAGGAAAGAAGGAAGGAAGGGAGGAAACAAATAGCAATGTGCTAATGACCAGTTAAACTATTTTTGTGATGTTGATTGAGGGATAAATATTAGCCAGGGCACAGGGGATAACTCCACTGCTCTTCTTTGAAATAGTGTTGTAGGGTTTTTTTACATCCACCCGAGCAGGTAGATGGAGCCTCCAATTAATGTCTCAACCAAATGACAGCACTTCTGACAGTGCAGCACCATCACTGTACTGCATTGGAGTGTCAGCCTTGATTTTTGTACTCAAGTGGGAGTGGACAGTGGCATTTTTAACTTCAAAGCCGGCGACTCAGTGAAGATACTATAGACTGTGGCGTATAAGTTGACCTGGTGTATAAGAAGACCCAATTTTTTCGACCCCAAAATAATGTTTTTGCATATACACAGAGTATAAGTCGATTCCCCCTCCCCATCTTTTCAGCCATGATATGCTACACTCGCATTAGTAGTCAGCCACAATTTTTCACCCCACAAATGCATGTTTTACTTAACGGTACCTTATAACTGGGTGCAAAGGATCAAGCAGGTGAAACGGGCTGTGTTGTGAAGATGCACAGGAGTTTAAGACATGCCCACACAGAGCAGACAAATATGGCAACCCTCCACACCCACGCTGGCAGTTCACTTTGATACTCAGTGCATTAGTCGACCCCCGTTTTTGAAGGGATTTTCAAGCCTTCAAAGGTCGACTTATACGCCAACATCTACAGTATGATCCACAGCTGGTAACTAATAGCTTGCCTAAGCAACAACTGTGATCCTTGTGTGAGGCGGAGAGGAGATCAGAGGGATTTGTTCTCATCCCTCATTTCTATATTTCCTTAGTTCTGATGAAGAGTCATACGGACTCGAAACGTTGACTGTGTTCCCCTCCGCAGATGCTGTCAGACCTGCTGAGTTTTTCCAGCTATTTTTGTTTTTGTTCTCATCCCAACTTTGGTTTGATTAATTCACCATCTTTTTGAGGCAGCAAATGGCTATTCTTTCTATCTGACCCTTGATGGACAGTGTTGATGGGCTATTCAGCTACATAAAGGTCACAATTCTGTCTTTGCTCAGTGTCCCCAGATGATTCAATTGGTGACTGAATATTAATGGAGTGTACTATTTCATTGCCACAGACCCTAGGCCAGGGCATTGAAGCCAGCTGTAGCACCACATTTGCTCAGGGCTGATTGAGAGCAGCTACTGTATTTGAACCTGGAACTCTCTGATCCAATTGCCTCAATATCACCCCAGACACAATATTTAGCCATCAGCAGAACTAGAACTACAACAGTGAGGCACCATTTATTGCTGTCTTGCATTCACCCAATGTGCATTTTCATAGTATGATGATGCAAGCACAAAGTCAAGATAGCAGAAAGCAAACTTTGGACTGTCAAGAGGAAGCTCTTCCAGGCACAGAGTGATTAAGATATTGAATGGCGAGACAATGGAGGCAAAAAACAAAGAATCATTTGAAAGATTCTGCATACAGAGGTCACTTAAGCTCTTTTTGGATGGATGAGGTAAAATGGAAGGAATAAACTTCCCAGTCTATTCTGCTGTTGTGATATTGTTGCATATCAGGAATTTTTTCAATAAATATATTTTATTTATAAAATTTGTAGAAGTACATTATATAACAGTTCAAATTTGACATTATAAAATGTGCAATATGGTCCAATTTCTGTCAGTGGAGTGTGTGGCACTGTGATGTGCCTAACTACACTTACAATTACACGTTACATTTACATTTCATTCAAACATTCTCTGATGTACACCCAAGGGATTTTACATGGGTTCCATGTGTACTAAGGCCGGAGGGTCTTGGACTGTGGTCTTTCCCCATTGAGTCTTTGCTGCTGCAAGCTTCAATGCATCCCCCAGCAAGTAGCCCTGGACCTTGGAATGTGCCAGTACTTGGTCATGGACAGCACTTTGTACCGGAAGACCAGTATCTGTATTTGGAAAGCGTGAATGCACTTTCTGATCGGACAAGTGCCGAAAACAGGAGGAATAAAATAAAACTCTCTTATTTACCTCTTCAAAATTCCAGACACGTTGATAAACACAAACATGAATACTGGATGTCATTGGCATAGTTGAGTGGGGAAAGGTTCTTCACAATGGCAAAGCAGGCTGTTGATGATAATGACAGGTAATCTTGGGATATTAATATTTATTTTACACTGTGCAGACATCTTTCCAGAGAATTACTTTCTCGGCAGTTACAAAGCATCTCATGCAATGCAGGCAACCTGTGGTTAGTTTGTGCCATTTGTGTAATGTCATGCTAATTTAAATAACATTTCCGAAGCCTCCCAGTACTGAATGCTCTGTTATTGCTGATGTGTTTTCCATATTCTAATATCTATGTGATTTGAGCCCTTTATCTGCAGTGTAATACACAATTCTAATTTGCATAAAAGCTTCCAGAAGGACAATCAACTGTGCTAATGAAAGAAGCTGCAGCCTGCAAACCCCAAATGTCTCAGTTTCAAATAGACCTAATGGTTTCCATGTTAGCTCTATTGTAGCCCATCAGTCCATAAGCACTCCCAGTGGCCTGTCATTTTAATTCTTCACCTTGCTGTCATGCTGACCTCTCTGTCCCCGGCCTACTGTAGTGTTCCAGTGAACCTTGACGCAAGCTGGAGGAACAGCACCTCATTTTTCAATTAGGCATTTAACAGCCTTCTGGACCCAACATTGTGTTCAACAATTTCCAACCGTAATCTTTACCCTCCACCCCGCCCCATCCTCAACATTTTGTTTCCTTTTCTTTGCATGTGTTGGTCTTAATCCCATTTTTCTCGTTTTTGCTTTCATAGCTGTTCAATATTCTGCCATTCACACTTCCTCTAGACTCATCTCTTGTTTCGTTACTTGTCCCATTGCTACCCTTTTGGCTCTGCCCCACCAACTCTTTTGTCATTTAATGTCTGCCCTCTTCCACCCTATCACTGGCTTTCCTTTTGTTTTTGCCCCACCCTCCTCCATTCACCTATTTAAAAGCTATTACATTTTTAACTTTTCCAAGTTCTGAAGAAGTTCATAACCTGAAACAATAAATTTGTTTCTCTCCTGACAGATGCTGCTAGACCTGCTGAGTATTTCCAGCATTTTCTGTTTTTCGCTCTATTGTAGCTCGTGCATGGTGTTTGTGGGGTGCCAGGGCCAATAGCTCTCAATATGCGGCTCTCACACAACCAGCAGCAACCACAGCTTAAATTGATTCACTAAGTTCAGTTGCCCGGGAGTCTCTGTATCCCAGAAATTTGTTGGTGCCGCGCCTATTTTGTGGGAGTCCAATATGTTGGGCAGCAGGTGCACTCTCATTTCACTTTGATAAGCACTGCTCAGGAGACCTTGTGGTGCAGTGGTAGCGCCCCTACCTGTGGGCCACAAGCTCTGGGTTTAAGTCCTGCTTTAGGACTTGATGGCCAAGGAAGGTGCCCGAACAGGTTTTTTAAATCCTTCCAAATGCCTGATGGCAGGTTGTAAGAGTAGGAGAGTTTCCTGGCAATAAAAAACCATTGCAGGACTTTGCTAAGAACAACCATAGACCAATTCAATGGAAGTCCATGGTCACCAACACCCTCTTAGGGCATGGTACCCGAAGGAGGAGAAGGAATGCACTGCCCACATTGTTGGATTGAGCAGCTTTGCAGACGTCCAGATTACAGACTGCAAGTATGTCAAGTGTTGAACAAAATATTTAAACAACTGTTCTATGCTTGTTGCAAAACCCGTTGCTAAGCTGGTGGACTGGCTGATCTAACTAGCCACGTGGTAAACTTGCTCAGTAACTCGAGCCAGCAATGACTCTTCAGCAGTGCATTTTAAAGGGTTCACCCACATACTGGTTTGTTACTGGTTTGTTTTTTAGGCTAGTGGTCCTCAAACATTTTTGGAGGAAGAATGCCTTTTTAAATGGATTAAAATCACAAACTCTCCCTGACCTAAATGATAATACTATGAACTCCTTGCAAATTTACAGTTCAGAATGTAAAGTTTATTAATTTTTAAAAAATTCATTCATGGGATGTGGGCTTCGCTGGCTGGGCCAGCATTTATTGCCCATCCCTAGTTGCCTTTGAGAAGGTGGTGGTGAGCTGCCTTCTTGAACTGCTGCAGTCCATGTGGCTTAGGTACACCCACTGTGCTGTTAGGAAGGGAGTTCCAGGATTTTGACCCAGCAACAATGAAGGAATGGTGATATGTTTCCAAGTCAGGGTGGTGAGTGACTTGGAGGGGAACTTCCAGATGGTGGTGTTCTCATCTATCTGCTGCCCTTGTCCTTCTAGATGGTGGTGGTCGTAGGTTTGGAAGGTGCTGTTTAAGGAGCCTTGGTGAATTCCTGCAGATGGTACACACTGCTGCTACTGTGCGTCGGTGGTGGAGGGAGTGAATATTTGTGGATGTGGTGCCAATCAAGCAGGTTGCATTGTCCTGGACAGTGTCAAGCTTCTTGAGTGTTATGGGAGCTGCACTCATTCACGCAAGTGAAGAGCATTCCATCACACTCCTGACTTGTGCCTTGTAGATGGTGGTCTGGCTTTGGGGAGTCAGGAGGTGAGTTATTTGTCACAAGATTCCTAGCCTCTGATCTGCACTTGTAGCCACAGTATTTATATGGCTAGTCCAATTCAGTTTCTGGTCAATGGTAGCTCCCAGGATGTTGACAGTGGGGGATTCAGTGATGGTAATGCCATTGAACGTCAAGGGACAATGGCTAGATTCTCTCTTGTTGGAGATGGTCATTGCCTGGCACTTGTAATGCGTGAATGTTACTTGTCAGCTCAAGCCTAAATATTGTCCAGGCCTTGCTGCATTTGGACATGGACTGCTTCAGCATCTGAGGAGTCGCGAAAGGTGCTGAACATTGTGCAATCATCAGCGAATATCCCCACTTCTGACCTTATGATGGAAGAAAGGTCATTGATGAAGCAGCTGAAGATGGTGGGCTTAGGATACTACCCTGAGGAACTCCTGCTGTGATGTCCTTCAGCTGAGATGACTGACTTCCAACAACCACAACCATCTTCTTTTGTGCTAGGTATGATTCCAACCAGTGGAGAGTTTTCCCCCTGATTCCCATTGACTTCAGTGTTGCTAGGGCTCCTTAATGTCACACTCGGCCAAATGTGGCCTTGATGACAAGGGCAGTCACTCTCACCTCACCTCTTTTTTCAGCTCAGTTCAGCTCTTTTGTCCATGTTTGAACCAAGGCTGTAATAAGGTCAGGAGCTGAGTGGCCCTGGCGGAACCCAAATTGGGCATCAGTGAGCAGGTTATTGCTAAGCAAGTGCTGCTTGATAGCACTGTTGATGACCCCTTCCATTACTTTACTGATGATGGAGAGCAGACTGATGGGGTGGTAATTGCCTGGGTTGGATTTCTCCTGCTTTTTGTGTACAGGGCATACCTGGGCAATTTCCCACATTGCCTGGTAGATGCCAGTGTTGTAGCTGTACTGGAACAGCTTGGCTAGGGGTGCGACAAGTTCTGGAGCACAAGTCTTCAGTACTATTGCTGGAATATTGTCAGGGCCCATAGCCTTTGCAGTATCTAGTGCCTTCAGCCGTTTCTTGATATCATGTGGAATGAATCGAATTGGCTAAAGACTGGCATCTGTGATGCTGGGGACCTCTGGAGGAGGCCGAGATGGATCATCCACTCGGCACCTCTGGCTGAAGATTATAGCAAATGCTTCAGCCTTATCTTTTGCAATGATGTGCTGGACTCCCCCATCGTTGAAGATGGGGATATTTGTGGAGCCTCCTCCTCCAGTCAGTTGTTTAATTGCCCACCACCATTCACAACTGGATGCGGCAGGACTGCAGAGCTTAGTGTGATCCGTTGGTTATGTGATTGCTTAGCTCTGTCTATCACTTGCTGCTTATGCTGTTTGGCATGCAAGTAGTCCTGTGTTATAGCTTCACCATTTTTAGGTATGCCCGGTGCACGCACTCTTCGTTGAACCAGGGTTGAACTCCTGGCTTGATAGTAATGGTAGAGTGGGGGATATGCCGGCCATGAGGTTACAGATTGTGTTCGAATACAATTCTGCTGTTGCTGATGGCCCACAGCGTCTCATGGATGCCCAGTCTTGAGTTGCTAGATCTGTTCGAAATCTATCCCATTTAACATGGTGGTAGTGCCACACAACACAATGGAGGATACCCTCAATGTGAAGGCGGGACTTCGTCTCCACAACGATGGTGCGGATGTCACTCCTTCCGATACTGTCATAGACGGATGCGTCTGCGGCAGGCAAGTTGGTGAGGATGAGGGCAAATATGTTTTTCGCTCTTGTTGGTTCCCTCACCACCTGCCGCAGACCCAGTCTAGCAGCTATGTCATTTAGGACTCGGTCAGTAGTGGTCCTGTTAAAGGGACTTGCATGAAATTCTGTCAGGGCTCTCTGCTATAGTGAACATTGATGTGATTGGTAATGTGAACATTTTTACCTTCCCTTCAGCTTAAGTAACCCTACAGGTTCAGCAATGTGCCTGTTGAATTCTTCACTGCACAAACTTCCCTACCAGCAGAGGGGCAAGACCCTTGTCGCCCCAATTAAATATCATCCCTCATCTGTGGTTCTGCTGTAGACTAATTGATAGGGATTAATTATTATAATTAGTCAACAACTCCATTACCATTCTTTCATGTGACTACTAGAATGGTAGAAACTAGACTTGACCTTTTTATGTTTAGCTAGCTGTGTTTCTAATGACACAGCCCATTTTCCTGCTGTTCTTTTGTTCTCTCTCAGCAACATGGAAATTGACATTCTACTGCTTTAATCATTCAGACACATTATAAAATAAACAACAGTGATAACATTTCAAGTGCACACTTTCATTATCGCACATAGATGAGGTTGTTATCAGGAGAAAGAAAAAGGAGGCTGTTAAATCGCCATTCTTCTCATGAAAACTGAGGGGCACCTGTCTGATTGTTCTGTTAATTAGAATTTGCTGGAGAAACCATTTCATTAATTGGCATCTTTCAGCTGCCAGATCTCCAAATGTCCTATGATCATGGCCATCATCATAATGGGAGTCATCTCTGACTCTGCTGTGCCAATCTCAGACATTGGAAACTGCAAATGTCCCTGGACTGATTCTGATTATCTCACAAAGCAGCAGCTTCTCTTTAATCTGATTTCTTCTGACCCTCGTTTATCGATTCACAATCTTCCACGCTTCAAAATTGTCACATGTTTTACGGAACTAAAGATTTCAGACACTTACCCAGTGCTTTTCAAAATCAGATCAGGAGCAGATTGGTTTCATTGTTTCAATATTATTAGTTAAAATGATAGAAGAGGTGTCACCAATATCAGCACAGCTTCCTCCAAACGCAAATCAATTCACAGGGCTTGTAGTAATGTATTAATACCATTCAGCACATCTCTTCTATTATGTTCCATTTACCCAGATAAAGCCGAACTGCTGCATTCAGCTAAGGAAAAGAGAGGACAATTAGGAGACAGCGAACATGCAAAACTGAGGCCAAATAATCTGAATCAGGAAAATCCAAGCAAAACATCCAGGGCAGCAATGGGTGTTTTAGAGTTGTTTGCAGAATTCCCGAGTTAGAAAACTTAACATTAATCGGGTGTCCTCCTCCTAATTGCTATTCACTGATCTAGATTGATTTCTGGGATGAAGGGGTTGTCTTATAAGGAAATGTTGAGCAGGTTCGGCCTTTACTGATTGGAGTTTAAAAGAATGAGAGGTGATCTTATTGAAACATGTAAGATTCTGAGGGGGATTATTGGGGTAAATGCTGAAAGGATGTTTCCCCTTGTGGGGGAATCTAGAACCAGGGGGCACAGTTTCAAAATAAGGGCTCACTCATTTGAGATGGAGACGAGGAGGAATTTCTTCTCTTAGAGTCTCCTTGGTCTTTGGTATTCTCTTCCCCAGAGAGCAGTGGAGGCTGTGTCATTGAATATATTTGAGGCTGAGTTGACAGATTTTTGTTCTACAAAGGAGTCAAGGGTTATGGGGGACAGGCAGGAAAGTGGAGTTGAGACCACAGTCAGATCAGCCATAATCTTGAAAGCAAAGAAGAAGGGGAAGCACAGAAAAAGAGTCATATTGGACTCAAAATGTTAACTCTCTTTTTCTCTCCACAGTAGCTGCCAGACTTGCTAAGTTTCTCCAGGCCTTTCCGTTTTTACTTCGGCCATGATCTTATTGAATGGCAGAGCAGGCTCTGTTAGTCAAATGGCCTATTCCTACTCCTGTTTCTTTTGACCCCAGCTGAAAGTGTAGATGGCAGTTGACAATTGATGCGATGTCCTCCGCAATCAAATAGTCTTCCAGCACTCATTGACTGGACTCACCAATGATCGCCTTGCCTGTGAAATTGCACTTCAAAAGTGCCTTTAGGCCATTAATAAGAACATAAGAAATAGGAGCAGGAGTAGGCCATTCAGCCCTTCCAGCCCGCTCCACCATTCAATGAGATCATGCTGATCTTCTTCTTCAACACCATTTTCCTGCGCGATCCCCGTGTCCCTTGGTGTTTTTAATATCTAGAAATCTATCAATCTCAGTCTTGAACATACTCAATGACTGAGCATCCACACCCCTCTGGGACAGAGAATTCTAAAGATTCACCACACTGAGTGAAGAAATTCCTCCTCATCTCTGTCTTAAATGGCCTTCCCCTTATTCTGATATAAGATTGTCACCAAGAAATCCAATAGGGTATTCAGAAGAAACTTCTTTACCCAAAGAGTGGTGAGAATGGGTGAAACAAATTGTATAGATGTATTTAAGGGGAGGATTGACAAGCATAAGAAGGAGAAGGGGATATACACTTACACTGATAGATTTAGATGAGGAAATATGGGAAGAGGCTTGAGTGAAGCATGAACTGTTTCTGTTCTGTATAGCCTATGTAATCCAATGTATGTATGCACTTTGAGATCCCTCAGAATCACTCATAGAGCAGGAAGTCCTCTCAAGGTCATGGCAAACATTTCTCTCTTAACTAACACCATCAAAACCAGATTCATTTCATTGCTGTTTGTGCAATGTTGCTGATATGTAGTTAGCTCATAGAATAAGTCTTGGAGTCTTTATTTTAAAATGTACTCCATTTATTTCAGTATTCAATGATTTTTAAGTATTTTGTGATGACCTACACTGAACAAGGCAGTTTGATACCTTTGGTATGCAGTGGAGTTGGAAGAGCAGCCTGTGATTACAGCTCCCATGTAGCTCACATTGAGGTCTTTCTAAATGGAATGGACAATTGTGTGGGAGGGAAGAACGACAAACAGGAAAAATAAGCAGAGAGGGTGTGAGAAGGACAAATCAGAAGCAAAGATACAGTCAGGAGAGGAACAAGCAATAGAAATAGTGGAGAGCTGCATGGGTAATGAAAGTGAGCGCATTTGACAAGGACAAGTACCGTACTTTAAGGATTCTGTGTGGTGACAGTAATCCTTGAGAGAAGTGAGATAGAGAGGATCTGCTCTTCTCTGCCTCCCTGGCTCTTTTTCAGATGGGCCTAATATGAATGTTTTGTACAATACTTACGTGATGTTTCTGAAATTTTGGAAGATGGGGACTTTATTAAGATTCAAGAATAAAGTGGACCGTTTTGTGTGTGCATGTTGAACAACCGGTAATCAAGCCAATTGAGCTGTCACTCATTGGTAAAGTGGAGGAGATATGAGTGCTTATGAGAATCAAAGTGCATAGAGATTCTGCCGAAGGGCCATGAAGGCTCGAAACGTTAACTGATTTCTTCTCCGCCGATGCTGCCAGACCTGCTGAGTTTTTCCAGGTAATTCTGTTTTTGTTTTGCATAGAGATTGGATCATTATTATATGGATGAAACATAGGCTCAAGCAGAGGAAAGCAGGAGTTCATTTCTAAGCTTTGAGTGTTCTATTAAACACTGTTGACAGAAATTGATTTTAGTAAGACTATTATACAATACCAATCTAATAGTGGCCTGCATGATCCTATATAATCGCTTTGCGATGAATCATGGTTTATGAGCTATTTGTTTTCACTCATAAATATGGGACAAAGGTTTCACCTTGTGAGTAAGTTGACCCTTATTAGATTTTTACTCCAAACCCCTGTGCATTGTTTTTCTGTACCCAGAATCTTATCCTGAATGCACCAATCAATTATATATTATGGTCGACCAATCATGAGCATTCTTGAGCAGAGCTGCAGCAACCTACTCCGCCCCCAATCAGCTCAGCACCACCACCACCCCCGGCCACTTGCCCTCCTTCCTGCTCTTTGCAGTTCACAGAATCTCAGAATTGTTACAGCACAGGAGGCCATTCGGCCCATTGTGTCTGCACCGACTCTCTGAATGACAAATTCACTTAATACCATTCCCCTGCATTCTCCCCGTAACCCTGCGCATTCTTCCTTTTCAGATAACAGTCTAATTCCCTTTTGAATGCCTCGAATGAACCTGCCTCCACCACACTCTTAGGCAGTGCATTCCATTCTTAACTACCCGCTGTGTTAAAAAGTTTTTCCTCGTGTTGTTTTTGTTTCTTTTGCTAATTACTTTATATATTGCCCTCTTGTTCTTCATCCTTTCATGAATGGGAACAGTTTTTTCCTTATCTGTGCTGTCTAGACCCCTCAAGATTTTGAATATCCTCTTTTAAATCTCCCCTCAGCCACATCTTCTCCAAGGAAAACAGCTTCAGCTTCTCAAGTCTATCTTCATAACTGAAGTTCCTCACCCCTGGAACCATTCTTGTAAATTACTCTCAACTTCTCAAAGGCATACTGGCCAAAATATATTTGGAGGTTTTCTGTGCAGGGAAAGTTTGAGTATGAACATCTGACAAAACTTGAGGTTTTTTTACATTTTTGTTCTATGTACGTGAGCTGCGTGTTATGGCTGCATTTGGTGCCCATCCCTAGTTGCCAACTGAGAAGTTGATTATGGTCCTTCTTGAAATGTGTGGAGGTGAAGGTATCTAGTAAATGGAAAGGGGACTGAGAGTCCACTACATGGTGTCACATGCCAGCCAGGGCAGCAGATTTTAAATTCCAGTGTGCAATTCTGAACCTTGATGAATGTTTATGATTTAATCTAAAAGTAATGTGGCAGTTGTGATTTCTTTGGAGAAGAGATGATGAAGAGTTTCCAAATTAAGGCTTTGTATGTTTTAGAGGGCAGCTATGATTGTTGCAGTTTCAAGACTAGACTCCTATTGTTATCTCTCTCTGGTGGGTGATGGTTCTAATAGAGCATTATCATCAGCATTGACCAGTTGTGCCAAATGGCCTATTTTTGTGATGCACAATCTGTGTCATTCTCTTCCTATCCCTCAATTTACCTTTATAACATATAAATCTAGCTATGCAAGTTTCTATATCTCTATATCTACATCAGGAGCTGGGAGAGATCGGGGAAGGAAGGGAAAAGATTTTGGGGGACTGATAGAGATTGGGGGAGGAAAGAAGGTTGCGGAAGGGGCCTGTGGAGGGGGTGGGTTGAGAGAGCAGGCAGGGGAGGACATCAGGAAGACATCTAATCATGGTGGGAAAGTTGCAGTATGGGGGGTGGGTCCGATTACTGGGGATGTTAACAGATTTGCTTGGTAGACCTGGATGTGGGAAAGCATATCTGCTGTTGTTGATCTACAAGCACTGATGGAAAATCAATTACCTATTCAATGCAACAGTCTGTTCCTCTCTGTAGCTGCAGGCTTTCTTGAGGCTTGGTAAACCCAACCAGCCAGGGTTAAAGCTGGGACAGAGAACAAAATCTGAGACACACAGCATCATTGAACTGTTTAAATGATTGACAAGCCTGTCCACAAGCATTACCCAGACCTCCCTGCCGCTTGCCATTTCAACACTCCACCCTGCTCTCATGCCCACATGTCCGTCCTTGGCTTGCTGCATTATTCCAGTGAAGCTCAACGCAAACTGGAGGAACAGCACCTCATCTTCCGACTAGGCACTTTACAACCTTCCGGACTGATTATTGAGTTCAACAATTTTAGATCATGAACTCTCTCCTCCATCCCCATCCCCTTTCCGATCCCCCCCCTTTTTTTCCAATAATTTATATAGATTTTTCTTTCCCTACCTATTTCCGTTATTTTTAAATGTATTTCCATCCATTTTTTATCTCTACCTTTTAGCCTTTTTTGATTCCTTCACCCCACCCCACCCCTACTAGAGCTATCTGTACCTTGCTTGTCCTGCTTTCTACCCTTAATTAGCACATTCCTCAGATAATATCTTTGTCCTTTTGTCTGTGACATCTTTTGGTTATCTCCACCTATCACTGGCCCTCTATCCAGCTCTACTTGTCCCACCCGCCTCCCCCCCCCCCCCACCCCTTAAACTAGCTTATATTTCACCTCTCTTCTATTTTTACTTAGTTCTGTTGAAGGGTCATGCGGACTCGAAACGTTAACTGTGCTCCTCTCCGTAGATGCTGCCAGACCTACTGAGTTTTTGCAGGTATTTTTGTTTTTCTCCTAGAAGTGGGTTGGTCCTCCACGTATCCCCCACCCCTATCCTGCCTCCATTGAAACTGGAAGTGGGTGGGTTCAGGCTTGTTGGATTCAAGTTTAAGATATTTAACATTTTTACTTCCCACCTGACCCGAACACACCCATGAAAACTCCCCCCATCCAGTCAGTCTTCCATTGTCAACTCTTGCAATGTAGTTGCACATTGTGGCCAGTAGTTGACCCTGTAGACCAAGTTCTGAAGTCTGCCTCATTGCTGTCTTGTACGTATGTAGATATATGCAGTGTATAACGAAATGTACAACAAGCTGTAGACAACATAACCAGGAATGGTAACCAGGCTTGATGCAGGAAGGAAATGTAGTTAACTAACTTACTGCACTCAACTCAGCCCACTGGGCGCCAGTTAGTGGGGGATTAGGCTGAGGTTTACAATTAGATCGATTGCCTGTCTATCCCACTGAGCCATGATTCACGACCCAGTGACTAAGAGAAAACAAACCTTAAGAAGTAACTTGGAGAGGAAAGTAGGGAGACAGGAACCCTGAAAGACCTAAAAGTCACCTGAGGCAATACGGCAAGTGAGTGTGGCAAGTGACGATGCAAAATTGAGACTTGTTTGTATCTTTTGCACTGAAGAAACAGGCAGCTATGAGATGAATTTCTCCCATTGTGTCCAAATGATACTAATGGGTAACTGTGAGGATTGAGAGTATAGCTTTAAAAACTTCCCTATCTTATTGGGCTTTTTTGAAAATGTGTTTTTCAGATATGGGCATCACTGGCAAAGTAAGCATTTATTGCCCCTTCCTAATTACCCTTGAGAAGGTGGTGGTGAACTGCCTTCTTGCACTGCTGCAGTCCATCTGGTGTAGGTACACCCACAGTGCTGTTAGGGAGGGAGTTCCAGGATTTTCACCCAGTAATGGTGAAGGAACGGCGATATAGTTCCAAGACAGGATGGTGTGTAACTTTGAGGAGAACTTGAGGTGGTGTTGTTCCCATGCATCTGCTGTCCATATTCTTCTAGGTGGTAGAAGTCATGGGTTTGGAAGGTGCTGTTGAAGGAGCCTTGGTGAGTTGCTGCAGTGCATCTTGTAGATAGTACACACTGCTGCCACTGTGCACTCATAGTGGAGGGAATGAATGTTTAAGTTAGTGGATGGGTGCTGATCAAGCGGGCTGCTTTGTCTGGGATGGTCTTGAACTTCTTTAATGTTGTTGCAGCTCCACCCATCCAGGCAAGTAGAGAGTATTCCATCACACTCCTGACTTGTGCCTTGTAGATGGTGGACAGACTTCGGGGAGTCAGGGGGTGAATTACTCACTGTAGAATTCCCAATCTCTGACCTACTCTTGTAGTTGCAGTATTTATGTGGCCAGTCAAGTTAAGTTTCTGGTCAATGGTGATCCCCAGGATGTTGATGCTGGGGGGATTCAGTGAAGATATTGTCATTGAATGTCAAAGGGAAATGGTTAGATTCTCTCTTGTTGGAGATAGTCACTGCCTGGCACGAATATTACTCACCACTTATTAGCTCAAGGCTAAAGATTGGTCAGGTTTTCCTGCATGCAGCCACAGACCACTTCAGTAGCTGAGAAGTTGTGAATGGTACTGAACAATGTGCAATCATCAACAAAAATCCCCACTTCTGACCTTATGTTGGAGGATGGTTCCAGAGCACACTCCAGTAATTTAGCCAAGTGTTTAGCTCTCATGCATAAGTATCATTGGGCTATTTGACCAAATTGGTTATCACAGCCAAACCTAATCTAATTCACACACATTTGAGGAAAGCTTTTTTTTTGTGGAAAAATATACTTTATTCATTAAATATCTGAAAGAACATTACAAAACATTTAAAAATTGCCATCACAGCAAGTTCAATCATATTCAAACTTTTCACATAGATCATGAGGTGCTTCAATACAATCAACGAACATTACAGACATTTCAACATGGTCATTACAGACAGTGCAATGGTACTTAAGTTATCAACATAGATCATGTTGCACTCTGAGGTGTTTCAATACAATTGTGGCACATGTAGTTTTCACTGTATACATTCAATGTGAGTCATACAGCCCAAGGGGTCCATACAGTTCCCAGCCCCTCGGTGCACTATATCAGAAAGGTCTTAGAAAGCGACTGCCCCAAGCTTAAGTGCGTCCCTCAGCACATAGTCCTGGACCTTGGAATGTACCAGTCTGCAACACTTGGTCAGGGACAACTCTTTGTACTTGGAAGACCAACAAGTTTCGGGCAGACCAAAGAGTTTCTTTCACCAAGTTGATGATCCTCCAGCTGCAGTTGATGTTTGTCTCCGTGAGTGTCCCTGGGAACAGCCCACAGAGCACAGAGTCCTATGTCACAGAACTGCCCAGGATGAACCTCGACAGAAACCACTGCATCTCTCTCCAGACCTTCTTTGCAAAGAAGCAAGAGTTGTTCAATAGTGAATAAGAGTAGTGGCTTACTTTTCACCTTTCTTAACCCAGGAGCAATTACACACCCTCTAATATTGCTCTGGCAAAGATCAGCTAACTCAGTATTGACTGGGACCATCTGCTGTGCGTGGCTGAGATACACATTGGGTAAATTTTCTAAACTATTAGGGGAAGGTGATTCACCATTTTTATCGAACCCCAGATTTCCATTCTTACTGCAATGGCATAAACATTTGCAATTAACTTCTAAAGTGGAAACAGCATAAATCATTGTTAAATAAATGTTTGGAATTCAAAGCCTGGCCAATTTATCTTCGAAGCTGTGGATTAGGACTATCAGTTGTGAAGACAGACAATCTTGATGCATCTTCTGCGGCCCTAATAGACTTCTAATGAATTTCTCCACCAGGCTGAGCGCTCTGGTGGTTAAGACTGGGAGTTATAGGTAGTTGATTGCTAGTAAAGAATGTTTTAACAATGATTTCTCTCGATAAGTGTTATGTTTTTGTGAGTTTTGTTGGCTGTGATTCATTTAATTATGGCTATTAAGGAGACAGCTTTGAGAAGGGGATTGAGGTTAACCTATCTTCTGCTACAAGTACAGGTTGATTTTACCAAGTGGCTGTGAATAAACCCCTGTTCCAACAGGGATAAGCATGGATGATTTCAACTGCATTTTAGAGGAGTCTGAAGGCCACTTTAGTGAATTATCAGGAGCAGATGGATAACCTCAGATGGATATCTGAGGTATTCAACAGGATAAAGAAACTATATCCAAAGCAATGCTCTCAAATGTCCTAAGGCATCAACACAAGGAAGCAGACTCATTTTGTTGTGAAAAGCAATATAGTTTAGAGGTTCAGAAAGAAAGAAATAAAAGCTTGTATTTAAACAGCACCTTTGACAACCTCAAGATGTCCCAAAGTGCCTTCCAGCCAATGTTAAATGAGGACAGCTTTATGCTTGCTTGGATTGGAGTTCAGCAAAGTAAGATTCAACCTGCAAATCCTTCCAATACAGGCCAATGGCAGGTGATAAGAGCGGAAGAGATTCCTGGTCAGCCACACGATGGAAAGAAAATTGGTGCCTCTACCATCACTATTCATAGCACCAGACTATAACAAGCATGTAAAAGAACATGTTACCACGGCAACTTGGGAGGCTGGTTGGCTGGACGGCTGAGGTGGATCAGATTGGTGCCAACAGCATCCAGCTGGGGTGGATTCAGGACTTGTCTCCTTGCCTTGCCCTTGGTGGTGATCGGACCTGCCTTCGGGCAGAGATCTGAAGAAGATGTGTAGTCAGTAAGTGTATAATTTAGGAAACACATCAGCCAATTACTCACACCAAGATCCCAGAAAACATCAATAAAATAATGACCAGATGATCTGATTTTTGGTGATGTTGGTCAGGATCCCAGGGAGAACTGTTCTGCTCTTCTTTTAAATATTGCCATGGAATCTTTTACGAGAGGGCAGACAGGACATCCGAAAAACAGCACATCGGACAGTGCAACACACCCTCAATGCTGAACTGAAGTGAAAGCCATGAATATGTATGCGAGGCCTCCGAGTGGGGTCAAACCCACAAACTTCTGTTTTAGAGGAGGAGTTGCTACCAACTGAGCCACAGCTGAAATGTGCTTTATAAATATTTTAATGCTTGCTGAAAGCGAGTGACAGTGGTCAGCATTTTCTCTATTAATTATGAATTAACAGTGAAGGGGAGACACAGTTCCAGTTAATCCATTTAATCAGGAGTCTGCAATGTAATAACTATTGGTCACAGTTTGCAATTTGTGGCCTATCAATTGAATGGCCCAATTTAACATCAGCATGCAGGGGGAATATTAGTACTTCTATCAACCAAGGAACAAATAATTACTATCTATTTTCTATGTTATGGCTTTCCCTATTAATATCACATCCATGATCCATACAGAAAAATCTACACCTGACTAAATCGTAAATAGAATAACCTGCTCCACCAATTTCTCACGGAACTTCTTCAGGATAGCAAATGAGTCCTGTTCAGAATAAACGCTGATACAGGAAGCCTAGGTCTTTAGTCACACTGTCCCCCACAGTCCCACATTCTATAAAGGCAATTACACTGTGCACATAGATGCATTCATATCCTGTATAGCAGGCAAGGTATTGGAAAGAGCCTCTCTGCTAATGTCTCCGTGAAATGGAGTTTGAAAGCCGAAAACCGAGACCACTTCATCTTTTAATCTTCTATTATTAACCAAGAAAAACTACCTTGACTTCCATTTAATATCCTGATCTATTTTAAATTCCCATTTTTTTTCTCAATTCAGCAGCAGTGACTTAAATGCTTTTTCACTCTCATCACCATAGAGGTATGATGGTTCCTACAAAACCTATACAATATTTTGTATTCTCCCTTTTTATCTTTCTAGTATCCTTCCACAATGTGACTGAAAATATAGGGTAAATTCACTGATCCTGTATCCCCAACAGAAACTGGACTTGAAGGAGGCTTAGGTTGCAAACTGCCTTGCTAATTCTCTGATCTGCACTCTCCATTGAGAGTTCAAAACTGGTAACATGGCTTAACATTTCTATATCATTAGGCAGTATTGATATATTCTAAAGAAGCATTCCCAATCTATTCAGCCTATTAGTAGCTCCTTTCTGTATGCTCAGTCAGATTGTTGACCAGTGACTCTTCAACTCTTGTTCTCGCGCCATCTATAAAGGTTAAAGGTAACCTGCCTTGCCTTTTCAGCCTGAATGAAGGGTCTTAGAATCATAGGATGGTCACAACACAGAAGGAGGCCATTCGCACCATTGTATCTGTGCTGGCTCTCTGAAGGAGCAATTCACCTAGCCCCACTCCCCTGCCTTTTCTCCGTAGTTCTGCAAATTTCTTCTTTTCAGGTAAGTATCCAATTCTCTTTTGAAGGCCTTGATTGAATCTGCCTCCACCATACTCTCAGGCAATGCAACAGATAAGGCTGAACCATTTGCCACATACTTCAGCCAGAAACACTGAGTGGATGATCCATCTCGGCCTCCTCCTGAGGTTCCCAGCATCACGGATGCCAGTCTTTAGCCAATTCGATTCATTTCAAGTGAGATCAAGAAATGGCTGAAGGCACTGGATACTGCAAAGGCTATGGGCCCTGACAATATTCTGGCAGTGGTACTGAAGACTTGTCCTCCAGAACTAGCCATGTCCCTAGCCAAGCTGTTCCAGTACAACTACAACACTGGCATCTACCTGGCAAAGTGGAAAATTGCCCAGGACAAACCCAACTTGGCCAATTACAGCCCTATCAGTCTGCTGTTGATCATCAGTAAAGTGATGGAAGGGGTCATCAACAGTGTTATCAAGCAGTATTTGCTTAGGGATAACCTGCTCATGGATGCTCAGTTTGGGTTCCTCCAGGGTCACTCAGCTCCTGACCTCATTACAACCTTGGTTCAGACAAGGACAAAAGAGCTGAACTCCAGAGGTGAGGTGAGACTGACTGCCCTTGACACCAAGGCCGCGTTTGACCGAGTGTGGCACCAAGGAGCCCTAGCAAAACTGGAGTCAACGAGAATCAGGGGTAAAACTCTTTGGAGCCATACCTAGCACAAAAGAAGTTGGTTGTAGCTGTTGGAGGTCAATCATCTCAGTTCCAGGACATGACTGCAGGAGTTCCTCAGGATAGTGTCCTAGGCCCAATCATCCTCAACTGTTTCATCAATGACCTTCCTTCCATCATAAGGTCAGAAGTGGGAATGTTCGCTGATGATTGCACAATGTTCAGTATCTTTTGCGACTCCTCAGATACTGAAGCAGTCCGTGTCCAAATGCGGCAAGACTTGGACAATATCCATGCTTGGGCTGACAAGTGGCAAGTAAACATTTGCACCACACAAATGCTAGGCAATGACCATTTCCAACAAGAGAGAATCCAACCATCTCCCCTTGACATTCAATGGCATTACCATCGCTGAATCCCCCAATATCAACATCCTGGGAGTTACCATTGACCAGAAACAGAACTGGACTGGCCAAATAAATACTGTGGCTACAAGAGCAGGTCAGAGACTAGGAATCCTGCAGCGACTAACTTGCGTCCTGACTCCCCAAAGCCTGCCCACTATCTGCAAAGCACAAGGCAGGAATGTGATGGAATACTCTCTGTTTGCCTGGATGAGTGCAGCTCCCACAACACTCAAGAAGCTTGACACCATCTTGGACAAAGCAGCCCACTTGATTGGCACCCCATCCACAAACATTCACTCCCTCCATCACCGATGCACAGTGCCAGCAGAATGTACCATCTACATGATGCACTGCAGGACCTCACCAAGGTTCCTTAGTTAGCACCTTCCAAACCCAGGATTTCTACCGTCAAGAAGGACAAGGGCAGCAGACACTTGGGAACACCACCATCTGGAAATTCCCCTCCAAGCCACTCACCATCCTGACTTGGAAATATATCGCCGTTCCTTCACTGTCGCTGGGTCAAAATCCTGGAACTCCTTCCCTAACAGCACTGTGGGTGTACCTGTGCCTCATGGACTGCAGCGGTTCAAGAAGGCAGCTCACCACCACCTTCTCAAGGGCAATTAGGGATGGGCAATAAATGCTGACCTAGCCAGTGATGGCCACAACCCATGAATGAATAAAAGAAAATTCCTAACCACTGGCTGTTATTTCAGGGTGTTGTGATCCAGTGGGGAGCCAAGCTCTTGAGGAGAATGGGTCAGACATTCAACACTGCAATGGCTCCGAACCACATTTCCTGTAAGCACAGCTTCCCACTGGAATCGCAAAATCATCCTTGTTGAACTCTCTATTCAGCTGCTAACAGACCAGCTGTGTGCTCAAGCACTCTATGCACAATGTATTTCTGTGAACTCTGCATCTTGTGCACTCTCTTTGTATGTGGTCAGCGTTTGTAATGAGACTTTTGCGAGGGTATCATGCCCGGACCTTGCTGACAAATTAAGAATTGACCAAGTCCAAAGTTCTTATTTTGAACAGAAAACTCCCGACCACTAATCGTGCAGCCAGACTCTCACTATTTCACATTGCCATTTCATCCATGCAGTTTGAAAAGTGGATGTTTTTAGGTTGATAGCCTGTAGAGCTGTGTCAGATATTTTGTGTCTTGGCAAATATTTATGCCTTAATCAGTGAACATATCTTTTTTAAATTTCACATTGGGACTTCCCAAGCCATGACAAGCCACAGATGTGTTAGTTCTTTTTCTCTTGCTTGCTTTCTTTCTTACTGTCCCAGTGATACCCTATGAAAATGCATGTATAAATATAGGCAGGACTCAACACTGAATTCAACAATTTCAGATCATAACCTTTGCTCCAACTTTTTTGGATGACAGCTGTTGGTAATTCTACTCTTTCCCACTTTCACCTCCTCTAGATCCATTTTTAACTTTTTTTTATTCATTTTTGGAAACTGGGCGTCACTGGCTATGCCAGAATTTATTGCCCATCCCTATTTGTCCTGGGAAGGTGGTAGTGAGCTGCCTTCTTGAACCACTGCTGTCCATGTGATGTGGGTACACCCACAGTGCTGTTACAGAGGAGTTCCAGGATTTTGATCCAGCGACTGTGAAAGAACAGCGATATGTTTCCAAGTCAGGATAGTATGTGGCTTGGAGGGGAACTTCCAGGTGGTGGTGTTCCAATGTGGCTGCTGCCCTTGTCCTTCTAGATGGTAGTGGTCGTGGGTACTGGTCCTATTACCACACCCTCTTGCCTCGCACCATCATTACTTTTGTCATTTAATCTCTTCTGACTTCCACCTTATTACAGACACTTTTTGATCTTCACCATACCACCACCCACTTTCTCTTCCACTGTAGTTGCTTAAAACATGTCACATCTCTAACTTTTTCCAATTTTGATGAAAGTTTATCGCCCTAAAACAGCAGATGTTTTCCTCTCCCGCTCTCTCTCTCTCTCTCAACCTGCTAAGAATTTCTAGTATACTCTGTTTTTATATCAGATTTCCAGCTTCTGCAGTATTTTGCATTTTGTAAACAGATTGAGCTTGGCTGGAAGAATGGCCTGTTGAAAAGACTGGCCACTTGGGTGATGTACCTGAGGACTGCTGGCACTCGTAGAACTGCGTACACCAGAGTGTGCCAAACCTGAGGGACATATGGGGGAGGGATAGTTAGAGAGGAAAAGTGGAAGAAGCTCAGCAGCAACAATTTCACTCTAAAGACCAATTAAGGCAGAAGTCAAATGTTTATCTCCAAATGGGGAGTAGCCTCACTGGAGCTAAAAGCCTGACTGCATACCCCTCTTCTATGCTCAGACCATTTTCATTTGCAGAATAAATGCTTCTCTCATTCAAAAAGCAACACAAGAAAAATGAGCTCATGGTAAGATATGAATCTTTGGCCTCACCCATAGCAGCTCAGAGATGCTCAATAAGCCACTTAGTTATACATGTGTTGTAGCTAAATAATGGGTTCTAAAGACACTGCTGCACAGGAAAACTAGCTCAGCAGATGAAGGACCTGATAGAGTGCTGACAGAATAGATTAGAAAGAAGATTACTTGGAATGACAGTCATTGAGTAATTGTAAATGCAGAAAAAGACGCTTTCATTACAGGCAATATTTGAAGGGCAGATCCACTTATCAATGCACTCATACCAGATATGGTGCAAATTAAATGCACTCAGGCTGGTGAGTACAGTCTAACTTTAACCTTTGTTATGAGTATTAGTCAGCCAAGAACTGGAGCTGTTGAAGATAGGACTTAGTGTGAAAAGTAAAAGTTAGGCAGCCAAATATTCTTTCTAGCTTTAATGTTGTGAGCTCTTGCCAGTGGCTCACTGCCTAGTTGTGGCTTTGAGCTGCAGAATTCAAACAGGTCCCATTTGTGATCCTGATGTGCTGAGTTAGCTAATCTCAGGTTGATGTGTAGGGGGGCTCGGTTCGTGTGAACTTTGACTCTCCTTGACATTCAACAGCATTATCATCACTGAATCCACCACCATCAACACCCTGGAAGTTACCATTGACCAGAAACCCAACTGGACAATCCACGTAAATATTGTAGCCATAAGAGCAGGTCAGAGGCTGGGAATTCTGCAGCAAGTGACTCACCTCCTGAGCCTGTCCACCATCTACAAGGCACACGTCAGGAGTGTGATGGAACACCCTCCACTTACCTGGATGAGTGTAGCTCCAATAACATTCAAGAAGCTTGACATCATCCAAGTCATAGCAGCTCACTTGATCATCACCCCATCCACCACCTTAAACATTCACTCCCTTCACCACCTTTTCTAACTACTGCAATTTGTGTAGTGAAGGTGCTCCTACAATGCTGTTAGAGAGGGAGCTCCAGGGTTTTTACCCAATGATGAATTAAGATGGTGATATATAGGACAATACTTGATTGGCAGGGAGCTTGCAGGTAGTGATGTTTCCATGTCCCTGCTGCCCTTGCTCTTAAAGGTGGTAGAGGTCACAGGTTTGGGAGGTGCTGTCGCAGGAGTCATGGCCAGTTGCTGCAGTGCATCTTGTAGATGCTGCTACTGTGCGTCAATGATGGAGGGAGTGAATGTTTAAAATGGTGGCTGGGGCACTGATCAAGCGGGCTGCTTTGTCCTGGATGGTGTTGAGCTTCTTGAGTTTTGTTGGAGCTGCACTCACCCAGGCAAGTGGAGAGTATTCCATCACACTTCTGATGCCTCCACTTCCAAAATAGTGAGTGCTCAATCGATCTTGAAGTGATTTGCACCAGAAGCTCATCACTGCACCTATGAGTATTTATTTATCTTAATTTATGTATTTATCTAACAGTACTGTGAGTGTACCTGCATCACAGGAACTGCAGTGGTCGAAGAACGCAGCTCACCACCACCTTCTCAGGGGCAATTAGGGATGGGCAACAAATGCTGACCTAGCCAGTGACACCCATATCCTATGGAGGATAAAGAAAAGTTATCACCCATGTTAGTTCCATTGTACTGATATTTCTGTTTAATTTTATAAGAAGCTTCGGCAGTGAAACATTTTCTTGGTGGTTCTGTTTAGAATTTACAATTAGCTTTTTCTAGATGTAATCAGCTATTCCAATTACTGAAGACACTGAATTCAATTTAATTCTGATCTGAACTTGTTCTCTGTTCTTTTCATTCAGTTTTAATCTCTC
Source organism: Cetorhinus maximus (assembly GCF_964194155.1). Classification (NCBI taxonomy): domain Eukaryota; kingdom Metazoa; phylum Chordata; class Chondrichthyes; order Lamniformes; family Cetorhinidae; genus Cetorhinus; species Cetorhinus maximus. The sequence goes on along the minus strand of NC_135906.1, from coordinate 26,526,498 downwards.
AAAACAGCTGCTGTTTATATGTCAGTCACCCTTCTATTTCCTCCTGCCATCTCCTAATGGCCTTGACTCCTGAGAAAATATGGCTTCCTGGGTACAGGATGGCCTCGGTTACCACATCCAATGCCAGTTGTCGGGGACGGAGAACCCTGGCAGCATATTTGATGATAGAGGGCATCACACTTCAGCCCTGTCCTGCCTCATCTAACTTTCACACATACGCCCATTCTAGCAGGAGCTCCTATATGGAGTTTGAGTCTTGTTTTCCCATCCCCCCCACCCCCACCCCCCCTCTCCATCCAGGTCAAGAACACGAATCCAATTACAGAGGGACACAGGCTTATTGATGATTATATGGAGATACATATGAAAGAAGGAAAGAAAGACTTGGGGGAGGATTTTTCCCTTGTTGGGCGTGGTCAGCGGGGGCGGACGGGAGTGGTCGGGACATCAACTGCTGCCCGCGATTGGAGCTGGACCGCGATTTCATGCAGGCAGGTCAGTTAAGCATGAGTCGTACGCAGCAACGCTCAGCGCTGCCTGTGTTGGGTGGGGGTGGGAGGGCGAGAGCGCAAGTTCGCACATGCGCATGGGTGCGCGCTGGAAAAGCTCCCCAAGGCACAGAGCTGCCTCAGGGAGATGAAGAGTTTAAAACATTTAAAAATAAAGGTTTTAAAAATATTACAAAACATGGCCCCACATGAGCAGGGACATGTTATAAATGAAATGTTAACATTTTAATTTTATTTTTATTTGCTGTTGGAAACCTCATCCTGGCCGTGGATAAGGTTTCCTAAAAATTGCAAAGGCCGCTTGGCCTTTTTGCCTAAAAATGTCTCTCAGTTATAACTTTAATGGCCTTAATAGGCCTTTTAAATATCGGTGGGCGCACTACCAACTCTGGCGTGCACCCGCCAACCGAAATATTGCGTGAGTGCACGATGACGTCGGGACGCTTGCCCGACCAGCTAAAAATCCTGGCTTTGTATTTATTTAATGCTTTTCACGACTACCAATGCCTTAAATATTTTACAGCTAGAAAAGCAATTGTTTTTCCAGTGAAGGCACTGTTGAAATGTAGGAGATGTGGCAACTAATATGCACACAGCAACCTCTCAGAAACAGCAATCTGATAATGACCAGATGATCTGTTTCAGTGACATTGACTGAGAGATAAATATTGGCCAAGACACTAAGGAGACTAAGCACTAAGCTGCTCTTCTTTAAGATTGTACCATGGGATCTATTACATCCATGCAAGAGGGCAGATGGGGCCTTGGTTTACTATCCCATCTGAAAGAATGGCATCTGTGCCAGTGCAGCACTCCTTCAAAACTGGATTGGCATGTCAGCCTTGATTCTTGTACTTGAGTGGGACTTAAACCCTTCTGACTCAAAGCCAAGAGCACTACCAACTGAGCCACGTTAACTCTCTATGATACTTAATGGGAAAGTGAGAGTAAACCTAGAACTGTATTTCCACACACTCTGGGTCAGTAAGTTTTTTTTTCTTTCACGGGATGTGGGCATCGATGGCTAGGCCAGCATTTATTGCCCATCCCTAATTGCCCTTGAAAAGGTGGTGGCAAGCCACCTTGTTGAACCGTTGCAGTCCATGTGGTGTAGGTATACCCACGGTGCTGTTAGGGAAGGAGTTCCAGGATCTTGACCCAGTGGAGGAACGGCAATAGAGTTCCAAGTCAGGATGGTGTGTGGCTTGGAGGGAAACTTGCAGGGTGGTGGGAGTTCCCATGCATCTGCTGCCCTTGTCCTTCTAGGTGGTAGAGGCCGCAAGTTTGGAAGGTGCTGACAAAGGAATAGTGGATGAGTACACATCTTCAGGGCTGTTTAGGAATGAGATGCTAGGAGGGATGGTTGAGGCCAGGAAACTCAGCTTGTTTAATAGTCAGCTGGGAGATGGCCCAAACTGATCAAGTTGGCTGAATGGCTTGCCTTCCTCCAAACCTATTTAATGAGCATAAGCACAACCAAAGAGTCATCAGGCTTAACGTCCCAGCTAAGGCTTGACATTAATTGGGTGCACAGGTTCAAATTGATCAAAGAAGCTGTTTTTGCCACTTCCACCAACTTGATTTCTTCAGGGGTCCTTTCTTTCGCCCATGCAATTAGGCAAGCAAACCATTAGCTCCTGTCTGTCCCAGAGAAAATTCTCTTAGAAATTCAATAGATTTGAAAACCGATGCTATGCTTTGGAGGAATTTTGTTACCTTAGACATTAATAGCGTGGAGAAAAGTTTCAAATGGACTTGCCGTTAAGAACAGCAGCACAGACTGGAACAGAAGCAGGTTATATGAATTAATCAAATTGAAAGACCACAGAATTATCTCTGGTTTTCTTTCATGAATATACATTCAAGGCGAGCAGTAAATGGATAGCCAGAAACCCTTAAAGCCGTCATATTTTAGATACACTATGCATATCTGAGGTGGCAATGAGTGAATATTATTGTTAGTGAGAGAGAGAGAGAGAGAGATAGGGTGAATGGCAACTAAATGCAAGATTTTCATCCATGCCTCTGACTGTACGGGCTGAATTTTCCCCCCGTTGGGGGGGAAGTTGATGGGCGGGCGCGTACGGGCGCACTTCCGATCGGCGCCCCCAATCAGAGGCGTGCCGCCATTTTGCATGGGTGGGCCAATTAAGGCCCGCCCAGCGTGACATCTGCACAGAAGTGCTGTGCGCTCCTTGTGCGGTGGGAGGGAATCCAAAAATCGAGAGTGCGCTCTTCCGCGCACGCGCATGAAAGAGCGCAATCACCTCCCTGAGGCTAAGTGCAGCCTCAGAGAGATCGGCTCTAAATGTTAAAAAGACAAAAATAGAAAAATAAAATTTCACTTACATGTCCCCTCATGTGACAATGTCACATGAGTTGGAACATGCCCATAATTTTCACAAAACCTTTATTTAAATTTTTTAAAGCCTACATGAAACCTCATCCCGCCGGTGGATGAGGTTTCATGTTTTTTCTATTCCCCGCCGGGGCTCCTGGCCTGCCCGCCAACCTTAAGGTTGGATGGGCAGGTCCTTTAATTACTTAACTGACCCTGTCAATGACCTCAATTGGCCACTGACAGGTCGGCGGGCGCGCAGCTGATTTTGCTGCGCCCCCGTCTTCCTGAAAATTTAAATGGGGCACGGTGACATCGGGAGTTCCCCCTGAAGTCACCGCGCGTCATTTTACACGTCGGCACCGCCCCCGCTCGCCGACTCATAAAATTCTGCCCTATAAGTGCAAAGAAACTTGAGATGAGATATTCCGAGACCCTGCATCACTGACAGGGCCTAGCACACTGGGCAACTTGTCAGGAAATTCCAAGCATACTGCACGCCATTTCCTGTTGAGAAACCACCAATGTCACAAGGTCTTGGGAAAGTTTTTTCCTCAGGTCTGGGGTGCGGGCATCACTGTGTGTGACTGTGAATCTGTATCTCAGCCTTAGCCAGTGACATCCATGGACAGGGCTGGGTGGAAGTGGAAGAAGAAAATATCCTTTTGAGTTTGGGAGGAATTTTAATGGATTGTCTCAGTGTATTTGCCTCTTTCATTTTTGAGAGAAAGAGAAATTGTGTAGTTATGGAGATGGAATTATTTTAAATGCTAGATTAATAGTGATGTGTGCTCATGAAATGAAAGTATACCATTATGCAATTTCATTTATTAGTGGACAACCTTCTTGTTCTAGGTTTAATGAACACATTGGAAATCTTACTCATAAAAATAATTAATAATGAGCAAACAAGAATAGAGCTTTGTTGTTGCCACATGCTGATTCTAAAATGAAGCTAGCAACAGAAAGCTAATTAAAGTCTGTATTTATTGTATAACTTCAATTATTTGAGGTTGACAATTTCAAAGCAGCCTTTGCATTGACGGCTAAAATGTCAATAGTTACTGTACATCAACATGTAACTCATTGTGCAGAGGCATCTGAGATGCCTCAATGTAAACATACTATAGAATTGCGTGTATTATTGAGAAAATGTTCATCAGATTAGAATAAAACCAGGACATGTTCAGCCTTTGATGAGCTGGACAAATCACCAATGTACTGATTTTGTTGCTTTGATATCTCAGTGTGTGATTGCACCATATCCAACCATGCAGATCAGGAAATTTTCCAGCCCGAGAATAACTTGCATTTGTAAAGTACTTTTAACACAAGGAATAGTCCAAGATGCTTCATAATTTTGCAGGTTGAGAGGAGATTTGATAGAGGTGTTCAAAATCATGAAAGGTCTAGATGGAGAAATAGAGAATACCAGAGGACACAGATTTAATGTGAATAGCAAAAGAATCAATGGTGACACGAGGAAAAACTTTTTTATGCAGTGAATGGTTAGGATCTGGAACACACTACCTGAGAGTGTGGTGGAGGCAGATTCAATCTTGACTTTCAAAAGGGAATTGGATAACCACCTGAGGAGGAAAAAAATTGCAGGGCAACAGGGAAAGGGTCGGGGAAGTGGGGCTGGTTGAGTTGTGCTTGAAGAGACCTGGCACGGACATGACAAGCTTAATGACCTCCTTCTGTGCTGTAAACATTCTATGACCCTACAAATAGGTTTGAAGGAAATGAACATCAAGCTGGAAGACGGAGATTGAAAGAGTCAACTGAGAACTTGGTTAAAGAGTTGAGTGTCTTTTCAAATATTCATTCCTGTCATGTGAGTGTCGCTGACAAGGCCATTATTTATTGCCCATCCCTAATTATCCTCGAGCAGGTATTGGCAGTTAGCTGCCTTTAACTGAGTGGCTTGCTCAATCATTTCAGAAGACAGCTAAGAGTCAACCACATTGATATGAGTCTGGAGTCACTTGTAGGCCAGACTGGTTAAGGATGGCAGATTCCTCCCCTGAAGGACATTAGTGAACCAGACGGGTTTTTATGACAATCTGGTAATTTTTATTAATGAGATTAGCATTCTATTCTAGATTTATTACCTCTGCCACTGAAGGCCGGCAGAGGTAATGTTTTCACCCATAAGTCTATTTGCCTGTTAACAATATATCTCAAAAGCTAATGGATGGATTTCAATAAAACACAGATAGGGTATGGCCCAAGGAAGAACTGATTAGTTTTTGGCAAAGATGCGGATCCGGATCCGGATCCAGATCCTGGAATTTTTTAAAGGATCAATTTATATTAGGAGATAGGGCAAATTGACTTTTTTTTTAGAATGTTGTGAGTTGTTTTATTTCGAATGTTTTTGATTGTTTTAGAATGTTGTGGATTTTCTCAGCTGCTGTGGAGGAATTTATCACACCATCAAAATGTGAGCAGAGTTTTCAGAGCAGGTTGTTGGATGTGGTTTAGCTTGAAGCCTGTTCAGTGAGATGGAAGTTCTTAATGAAAATATTTCTTTTTGCAGCTTTGAGTTATAGAGCATCAACCAGGCAAGGAAAAACCAGATAATTGTAATAACATTGAGCCAGCACAGCATTGAAGAAGTGTTTGTGCTCTACTGAGTGCCTACTTCACTTGTTAATTAATTGAATATAAATTCCCCCGGCTGCCATGATGGGATTTGAACTCATAACTCTAGAGCATTAGTCTGAGCTGCTAAATTGCTAGTCTGGTAACATTACTACCATGCTAACGCCCCGCCCCCTGTTTGAAGGCAGCAGAGAAAGAGAGAGATTTAGAGTAGACTAAGATAGCTGAATGCCTTGCCATTAATGGTGAGATGAAGGGAGGGGAGGATGCACAGAAAGCTAGAGTCAAAAGAATGGAACATTTGAAAGGCTCTAGAGGGCTGAAGGAATCCTGAACTGTGCTAGGTAATTGATCTTGGACATGATAGAAGGAAGTTTCAATTAGCTTTCATTACACAGGGTTAGATGGGTGGACTAAAAAAGTTGGCTTTGCTGCTTGGGAATTCACATGGGAAGGATGGCTACTTGAATGAGCTGGCTATATGAGCTGACTAACAGGGCTAGTCCTCAACCTGAGTCCTTTAGGAGAGGAAGAGTGATTGTGGCGGTGGGACAAAGAAACCCTACACAGAAAGAACAACTAATTCCAATTGTGTAGCTGTGTTTCAGGCCAGGCAGTGAATTTGTCCACTTGGGAAGCCCCTTTATTTGTCTGAGTTACAATAAAATCTAATTTGTTGGTTGCATTGGTTACTTACAAACATCACTAAATGTTGGTATATGGACTACAGTTCCATATTTCAGGATTATCTACTTTTTTCTCTTATTTTATGTAATCTTTTAATCAAAATATATTGTCCTTTCATCTTGTCCTTTCCACCCTTTTATCTCAAGATTTCTGGTGCATTTATGTAACAAGTTTCCTTGAGACTGACAGAGTTATTGAGTGATTCCACCTAAATAAGTGATGATATTATTGATGTTCCATGCCCACCTATATCACTTACTAGACCTGTGAATATTGTATTACAACGAATACAGCACACTTTTGTTTAAAAAGAACAGTGAGAAATTTTGTAACTTAAACTGACTAACATCATGCTTTTGGCTGTTCCTGTTCATTCCAAGAATTGATAGGCACTCCGCCAACCAAAACTGCCTCTGGCAGATTTTTCTTCAGTGAAATATAAAACTTGTTGGTCCACAAATGAGCGAGAGTAAGACAGCAGCTCAGACACACTAGAAAAGGTTCTGTAGGTTCACAAACCTCAAACTAGATTACCCAGCCACAAAGTATCCTTACCAGGCTTAATAATAAATCGCATTACAAAGGTTACACTAAATTGTGTTCAGTAGTTGCATAGATAACTTCATTGTTCCAAGTGCAAGTGATTGAATCAAAAATTTGATTGAATTCTTAGTACTCCAATATAAATGTAAATGTAAATTTACGATGACAAGAAGATTATATTACAGAAGATACAGAAATAAATTAAAGCTGTAAAGGTGAAACTTGTGCTAATCTATATTTGAAATTAATTTTGAAAACTTTTTTTTTGCTTTTAGCCGAGAAATGAATGTTTTTCAACTAAAAACATCAGACAAATTATAAAATTAGAGCCTTGATAGATAAACATGCCATTTTAAAGTTGCATAAGGTTAATCATGAGGTGACTGAGATGAGAAGTCTGCATTGCAAGAGTTGGCTCCTTTGTGCCTTGTTTTTTGGCATTGAGTGCTGCTTTGCCTCCTCAGCACGTGTACACACTTCTTGTGCTAGCCAGGGAAAATGCCATTTTGGTGAGGGTTGACTTGGTGCCAGCTCTGCGTTTTTGGAGCTCAGCATATATTCAGCAGCAGGAAGGACTAATGCTACTTTAAGGGGACCATCTTTCCTGTTGATGACACCCTGCAACTCTTGTGAACATTGGTATCCTCAGCCATTGTGCCAGCAGTCTGAGCTTCCATGGCAACAAGCTGAGATTGCATGACTTAAGTCTGAACCTCCAGTGCAGCACCCAAATCTTTGGTGGCTTCTGCATGTGCTGCAATAGAAGTTGAGACATCAGCCATCAGACACCGCATCAAGGGTAGAGCTGAAGGTGTCATAATGGAATTGGCCACCACTTCCAAGCTGGAAAGGATGGACTCCTAGCTCCTCACAAAGGCCTCTGCCAAGAAGATGTTGGACTCCTCCATTCTTCATGATATGAACAGCAGAGTCACTTGGCAAGCCTGCCAATGCACCAAGCTTTTCAATGTGAAGATTGGATGTTGGATGAGTACATAATTTAGACTGATCTGTAATTTGAATTCAGTGAATTTGAATGAAGAATAGATTGTAGGGAATTGCACAGAATATTTGCTATGATGATGAGTAGTTACACACATGAGCAAGGATTACAAAATCATGAGAGGCTAGCATGAGTTAAAGCTAGCCTGCACTAGTTAAAGCCAAGTATGTGCCTCATAAAGGAGAGATGTATTGTGGCTGGTGTCTTCTTCTGAAGGCCGCCCATCAAAGTTGTCATCTGAATTCTCTGCAGCAAAACTTGTGTGTGACCTCTCCGTCTGGTAAGTGGCATCGACTGCCACAGCTATCCGCTCCCACTGCATTCACAGTTTATCAAGAGTGCCTCATGTTCCTTGAAAATAGGTAGCATCTCTCCTCTCCACCTCCAGCAGCATGGAAAATCTTGGAGTCCATTCTCTGCTATGTTGTGTCATTATTGAGTTCCCCAGGTCAATACCACTGTCAGAATAACTTTTAGCACCTGCTCCATCTACAAAGCGCCTCCCCTTTAAGAGACACGTAATTGGCTTTAATTAGCGCAGGTGAGCTTTAACTCTTGCTAGCCTCTCATGATTTTGCACCCCCTGCTCATGTGTGTAGCTATTCATCATCATCACTGCAGATATTCTGTGCAATTCCACACAATCTATTCTTAATTCAAAGTCACTTAATTCAAGTCACAGTCTAATTATGTACTCATCCAACATCCACTCTTTACAATTAGTCACTGAATAGTGATTAGGGATCCTAGCTGATTTTTTTCCCCCCTCTGCCTTCTCCAGACCATCGTTGTCAATTGAAACACCGAACTACTGTGCTGACTGATCAGTAAATTCAATAATTTTCATGGAATAGATTTGGAAACTTCTACCCTGAATGAACAAGTACCTAAAGTGAAGTTCCAAATTCTGAAGAAGAGTCATATTGGACTTGAAACGTTAGCTCTGTTTCTCTCTTCACAGATGCTGCCAGACCTGCTGACTTTTTCCAGCACTTTCTGTTTTTATTTCAGATCTCCAACATCTGCAATATTTTGCTTTTACCTAAGGTGCAGTGTTTCTTCCATTGGGGGAGCTACTACTGAATTCTTCTATAAGCAGTCGTCCTATGTGAGAAGTCCAGTGCATTTTCAGTCCCTCATAAGATCAAGATTCAATTGTGCCCATTCAGCTGGATATCAAAAATCCCATGGCATGATTGGAAGAAGAGCAGTGGAATTCTGGTGATCTGGTCAGCGGTAATCCCTCAACTAACAGCAATGAGGCGGTGGCATAGTGGTATTGTCACCAGACTAGTGTTCCAGAGGCCCAGGGTTCGAATCAGAATTTGAATTCTGGAATCTAGGATTCTAAAAAAAAAAGGTCTGATGATGATGATCATGAAACCATTGTCGATTTTCAGAAAAACCCATCTGGTTCACCAATGTCCTTTAAGGAAGGAAATCTGCTGTCCTTACTTGGTCTGGCCTACATGTGACTCCAGGCCTACAGCAATGTGGTTGACTCTTAAAAGCCTTCTGAACAAGGGCAGTTAGGGAGGGGCATTAAATGCTGGCCTAGCCAGTGATGCCCACATCCCATGATAAAATAAAAAAAAGGTTAGCTGGCCATTTGTTGCATTGCTGTTTGTGGGACCTTGCTGTGACAAATTAGAAGGCATCTTTGCTTCCAAAACAACAGTAACTACACTTGAAAGGTAATTAATTGGCTGCAAAGTACATTGGGACATTGCTAAGGACATGAAAGATACTACTCCAGGACAATTAGGGATGGCTTCCCCAGTCACGGTCACACTTTACAAATGAATAAAAAAGGCTTCAAGTCTATTTATTTCTTCCTTTTTGCCTACTGGAAGAATAGATGATAAAGTTTGAATTCACAGACCATGTCTGAAAGCGTTAATTAGAAAGTTAATCTACTTGTCTGACCTCCACAAAATTGGGGAAGGAAACTTGAGACCAAACAAGATTAAAAACATTAATCCAAATTATTACAACAAAAAGAAAAATCCAGCTGCCATGAGAGAAGGATTGATTGTTATTAAAGCCATCAAGTCTTGGTTGATTACATTTAATTAAGGTCAAAGAAGGTTAAGAATGACTACTCTCATTATTTGCCAGGCAAGGAGGGTGACAGAACTTTGTGTCGGTTAAGACTGAAAGTAAATATGTCTGAACTCCCAACAGTGTTCTGAGCATACGCCCACTCCATTGTACATTTAACCAAGAAAAGATATTTCACGGAATAGGCTGGAATCAATCATCAGAAGCACTGCAGGTTAAGCAATGTGATAGATCTCTACTTCTCAATTATCCTGCATACACCACCTTGTGGTAGGATTATTGCGTCAATGGTTGTTACTGTTAAACTGTGGTGGCTGCTCCATCACCTCTCTCCAATTCTGGATGGGATATATGATTAAAAACTCAGCATCTGCTAAGTAATCCTTCTTTCACGAATTCTAGGTTGTGATCTTTCTTGAATTTGTTTTATTGATGCTGTTTTGGACATTGTGTCTCTGAACTTGATTTGAGGTAAAGCTCCTTTCCCTGAGCCACTCTGCCTGCCCTATCTGTTTTCTAGTGTCAGCTTTGCTTAGTTGGTTGGGCTCTTGGTGACACTTTGCCGCTGCGGCTGGAGGACTTGAATACATCATCTAACCCGACACTTTGGTGTAGCACTAAGGAAGCAGTGCCTTCTCAGAGGTCCTATCTTGCAGATGATCTGTTCAATTGATATCCCTACCTTTGAAGTGTAGTCACTGTTGTTTTGGTGGCAAAGGTACCTGCTAATTTGGGCACAGCAAGGTCCCAAAACGGCAATGCAATAATTGGCCCGTTAGTCTGTTTGAATTTGTTCCAATTGTTCAGATATATAAAAATGCTTCCATGGCACTATTTAGAGGCCAATAGGAAGCACTGCTGGTGTCCTGACCAAAATTCCTTCCTTAACAACTGTGGCAGCATATCTGGTCATTCATCTCCTCTGCTGTTTGCAGGATTTTGCTGAGTGCCATTGTCTGCTTTGTAATGGTACTTAAAGTATTTGTTGGTCCTGAAACATTTGGTGAAATCCTAAGCAGACAGTAAGGCACTATATCAATGCAAGTTCTTTCTATCTCCAGACATGTTCACAGTGCTGATTTTACCCAAGTTTTCTGCTCTAAATCATTCTTTCCAAGAGCCTCAAAATTATGGAACACCTCAACTTCATACATTCCTTCCTTCTAGAATCTATGAATTTTTAAACCCAAACTTGGCAGCACTGAACTACTATTTCTTGATTCTCCTCTTTGACTATTTTCAACCTTGGTTTTTTTTGCACTATGGGCCCTGACCTTTCATGTAGTCTTCTCAATTCAAAAGTTGTTTTTGCCTCAGCACATGTAATAGTTTTTTTTATTATTTGTGTGGCTAGGGAAGCAATTACATTTCGATGTCGAGGTTAACAACCCATTCAACAGCTTCAGCTGACAGATGTCAGTGTGATGCCACCAGGAATGGATCTCTCATGGCAGAACGCCAGAGCCAAGGTCAAGATGAGAGTGACTCTCTGCTGGGTACCATCTGGGACAGCAGAGCCAACATACTATACACTGCTTCACTTGCCCTGGCCTATCCAATAGCAGAGCACTGCTGCTCAATCTGTCTCAGGAGCTGCCACACAAATGTGGTAGATATCCACCTCCGGGAAGTTCTGAGGATTATTTCTGGGATGTTGAGACCAACACAGCTGGAGTGGCTTCCTGTGTGAGCATACGTTGAACCTGCTGATGTCCTTAGGGAACACAGCCTCCTCAAAAAAAACACTACTGGCTGCCAGATAATGAAGCACTCCCATTGACATAGGACCTAAAAATAACCCCCCTGCATTTGTATGAAATCCTGTAACCCCCCCACTGGAACACACCACGCGGAACTGATGACAGCCCCACCTATCGATGACACACCTCTTGGTTGACTGCAAACATCATCCAATCGCAGCCTGGTAACTCACCCAAGTGGTGAAATCCCAGGTTTCAACCTTCTGTGGAAATCCAGACAATCCTCAATCTGCTTGAGGAAGGGTCGGGAAAGATGTGGCCATTTGCTCCACAGCTGGAAGATGAGAAACAGCTCAAATTGTTACCGTCCAAGTCAGATAATCGCCTCCATGTGATAGATGGGAAGTGTGAGGCAGGTGGCAATAATTCAATCAAATACCTTTAACTACATTCTGAACTGTTGGCATAAAGCTTGAGAACCCTTTAAGATTGAATTAATTGCCTCAAAATCAGAGCTAGACATTGGTGCCTTGTATTATGTAATCTAATATCTGCTTTAGCGAGCAGAAGTTAACTCTTCTGTGATGTGTGACCTCAGGGGTTGTCAGTCCTTTCATAGTTTGATGAGGAAAGATATCCATTAGCGATTGACCTGGCCTGATGTGTGATGCAACTATGCCAATATTTCAAGTCTTCCATTCCGATGATTTTGAAAACCAACCTACAAATCCAATTTTTCAGTGAATGAAAGCCCAATTTGTCTAAATTTGCCTTCTCCAAACTGGATGGTAGATACTAATGAAAGAATGACTGGAATATATATATAGCATCTTATCATCTCTTTCAGAAATATCCCAATATGCTTCACATACCATGCAGTGCTGTGACTGTTGTTCTCCACATGAACCTGGCGGCCTTTTGCACATAGCAAGATCCCATCAAATAGCAATGGGATAAATGACCAATTAATTTGCTTTTTTATTTCATATTTTATAGAGTTTTCAATTCTAAAAGGGGTGCAGGAGCAGAAGTCGTGTGCAAAAGTCATTGGAGTGAGCAGAGTAGGTTGCAGTTAATAAAGTAATCCTGCTGTCTATAAATAGGGACACGGATTCCAAAACCAAGGAAGTCATGATAAACCTGTATAAAACATTGATTCAGCCTCATCATGAGTATTAGTCTCTGCAATCTAGGAAGCTTTTAATTGTTAAGGTGGTATAGACTATAAAATGCATTAAAAGAAGCAGAAAATGCAATGCAGATTGTAAAACGTGCCCCCAAAACAGGATTTTTAAAAAGCCAGTAAGGGCCCGCTGGTCATTAAGAGCGTCTTTGAGCAAGAAAATTACAGGAAACTCGTACTAAATCTCTGCGGTGAGTTGGCAGCGGGGCCAATTCCATGGATGGAGATATGATGGAGCGGAGGAATAATTAAAAACCGTAAATGCTTGAGGGCAACTAGTCGCAATGTATTAATGCGCGTAATTCACGCAAAATTCCGCAATTGTTTAGCCCGGAAATTTGTTTGCGCCCTGGTAAAGGCGGAAATTCAAGACCATTATATGTATAGCTCAGCAGTTAAAATTCTGATAGGTCAAGCATAGTTTATATGGTTAACTGTAAATATAAATATGTCAGAATGAATACTTCAAGACACAATGAAATAAATAGTGGATTTGACAGTGATTCCCCTGGTTTTTTCTGCTTTGAATGCAGAGCTCTGATCTCTGTTGAAGAGTCGAAACATTAACTGTGTTCCTCTCTGCAGATGCTGCTGAGTTTTTCCAGGTATTTTTATTTTTGCTCTGATCTGTGTATCTGCTCTCACTGTGTAAATGACTCGCTGTATGAACTTAAAACACTGTTTGCTCAATGTGCTGATCCAAAATTTTCACCCGAAAATGTCCAAACACAAGACGATGATTGTGCAAAACAAACTTGCAGGAAGTAAGAGTTGTCCACGTCACTGTAAAACCTGCCCACACAAAGCTCAGAACTCATTTACATACCCATAACATTCTACAGAGCCCTTTGCAAAGAAAAAGCAAGAAAACATCAGATTTGACTGCATTTATCACAGGGATTGAATGTTATAGTTACTTTTCCTCAGGCGGTATTGATCTGCAGGGGTACATCTTCTTTGGCTATTGGTGCCGGGAACTCAGTACAATGTTAAAGAGGATGTAGCCGCTTGGGTTGGGAGAGCTGCTGAATATTGTTCAGTATGCTCTGGTTTCTCTTCAGATCGTATAAATCTTTCGCCTTTTACTAAAGATTTCCGTGGAGAGGAGCATTCGGAGTTTAAATTAATTTTTTGTTGCCCTGCTTTTGTAGGGTTCTCATATAATCAAAAAACAGAATTGATTTGTGTGTTTCCGAACTGCTGTAAGCAGTTTATATGTTATTTCTGCTTTCTTTATGATCGCAGATGCTGCCAGGCTTCTTGAGTTTTTCTAGCGTTTTGTTTTTATTTCACATTTCTCACATCTTGTGGATTGTGCCGGCATAAAAGGATTTGCTGATCCTCAAAATGTCGGACTGCGATGACTTTACTGAGCCGTCTTCTTCCTTCAGGCTGCTGATCACAGAGCTCTCTCTGTGTACCTTTTGGAAGAAGAAACGTGAGCACGTCTCATCCTGCTCCACGGAGCGGACTCTGGAACGGAAGATGATCTTGGAGGCCTCCGAGGCAAAGAGCGAGGCTTGCTGGCTCTTCACCTCTTGGAGTTCCTCCTTGACATTGACCCCCATCGACTGCAGCTGGAGCAGATTCTGCATGTTTTTCTGGAGTCGAGACATTTCCCTCTGTTCCTTTCTAGCTTTCTGGGTGCCTTTGAGGATGAAAAACCGCTTGATGTTTCCCTTGATCACTTCCCACCAGTGTGTCAGGGACTCAAAGAGGGGTTTCACAGTTCTCCAATCTTTGTAATCCCTCTTGAGCTCCTCAATGTTCTCTGGGGTCAGCAGTTGCACGTTTAGCTTCCATGCCCCCCTGCCCACCCTCTGGTCTTTCTCTAAGTGGCAGTCAGCCAGTAGGAGGCAGTGGTCAGAGAAGAACACTGGCTTGACGTCGGTGGATCTGACTGCGAACGCTTGGGACACAAACAGGAAGTCTATCCTAGAACGGATGGACCCGTCTGGCCCAGACCAGCTGTATCTACGCTGCGCTCCGTCTGCAGGGTTTCTGATGCAGCTTGGCATCCTTTACTGTTTCCATCAGGGATCTGGACGTAGCGTCCAATGTGCTGTCGTCCCTGCCGGATCGTCCAGCCGCATCGATGATGCAGTTGAAGTCACCGCCCAGAATGACCGGCCTGGAGGTCACCAGCAGCAGTGGGAGCTGCTGAAAACCCTCCAGCCGCTCAGCCCCTTGTGACGGGGTGTAGACGTTAATTAACCAGAGTGGAGCATTCTTGTACATTACGTCTGCTACGAGGAGGCGCCCGCCCACCACCTCCTTAACCTCGGAGATGGTGAAGTTGCCTCCCCACAGCAGAATACCCAGGCCGGAGGAACGAGAGTCATTTCCGCCCGACCAGATCGATGGCCCATGGGACCACCATGGTGACCATTGCCTGTAGGAGCTGAGGTGTGATATCGCACACTCCTGCAGAAACAACAGGTCAGCTTTGACCTTGGCAACGTAGTCCAAGGTCGCAGCACATCGCGTAGTAGATTTAATGTTACGCACATTTATGGATACAATCTTTAAACCCATTTTAAAGCATTTATTCTCTTACCAAGCCTGTTCTCTGAGAGTCCCAGACCTTTGGTCTGCTCCTTCTTACCCATAGTGTGCACAAATTGCCTCACTTTGGATGGGCTGAGGAAACTGTCCTGAACCTCCCCATTGGCAATGTTCTGCTCAGGTGGCATCTGGGGGTTCGTACAGAGAGCGGGATTTGAAATGTCCTTTGTTGGAGAAGCTTCTCCAATCCTCTCTCCCTCTGGGGAGGTGATCCACCCTGACCAGACCTACACTGTGCCGGGCAGGAAGATCTCTGACAGCCTCGCGCTGCTCTCGGCTTCCCAGAGCTGGGGTGCGCTGAGCACCTCACTGCTCCCAGATTCCTGGGGCTGGGGTGCGCTGGCCTCTTCGGG
The DNA here is from genome assembly GCF_964194155.1 of Cetorhinus maximus. Lineage (NCBI taxonomy): Eukaryota > Metazoa > Chordata > Chondrichthyes > Lamniformes > Cetorhinidae > Cetorhinus > Cetorhinus maximus. The sequence goes on along the minus strand of NC_135906.1, from coordinate 26,510,949 downwards.
TTGTGGGAAAAGTTGGGATGCGCTGGTCTCCTCATTGTCTCCAATGTTCTGGAGCTCGGGTGTGTCGTCCTCCAACTCCCTAGAGCTTTGCCGCTTCTTCTGTCGGTGCCGCCCTGGCACTCCTTCGTCCGAAGAGCAACTGCCCTTGTCATCCGTGTCGGATGGGAGACGCCTCTTGCCACTTGTCTGGGAAATGGCTTGGTTCCTTCTTAGCCCCTTCTTCCTCTTGGCTCTCTTTACCAGCTGCCACTCCCCCTGCTGATTTTCCGTTACTGCCTCCTCCTCCATTGATTCGCTCTCCTGAGGAGTGGGAGGTTCAGGGTGTAGTGCTGTTGATTGGCTATCTGTTGCCTCAATCTTTTCCTCCACCTTGTCTCTCTCTGTGTCCTCCTTTGTCCCATTGTTCTCCCTGGGGGCCTTGGTGGTTGGAGTGGCGCGAAGCATTTCTTCTGCTTCCCCCTCATTGGCTTTGGCTGCCTGTGCGTAAGTATGGCAGCGTTTGGGTCAGGTCCTGTAGAGGTGAGCCTCGCCACACAGGTTGCAGCACTTAGCCTGTTTGCAGTCTTTTGTCTGGTGCCCTTCCTGTTTGCAGTTCTTGCAGAAGATGGCGCTGCAGTTTGCTGCCACATGACCAGCCTTGCCGCATGAGCAACAATGTTTGGGTTGCCCAGCGTAGACAAGGTAGCCATGGCTTCCCCCGATAGCGAATCTGGAAGGAGGGTGGAAGGTGGCTCCCTTACCGTCGGTCTTGAGCGTGACCTTAACTTGGTGTTTGCATGTCCAAATCCCAAAGGATAATATTTTAATGAGAAAATGGAGGCCTTATCATGCTTCAGCAAATGAAAGCTGGAGGAAGATGCATCAGATTGCATTACCATTTGGATAGAGAAATGATGCTCTGAGGGCAGCTCAAGAAATTCCAATGGGGAGCCATTTAGGGATTAGAAATACACAGGCGAAGATACAAATACATTTTTTTTGGCCTGGATTGCATAGGGGTGCAGTCAAATTCTGTGGAACATGTCACACATGTCTGGTGATAGGGAAACCACAAGCAGTGATTAAGCCGGCACCTTTAATTCCGATAATACCTGCAGTATTTTGCTTTTATTTGATTGTATTTCGTTAGGTAAACCATATCTTGTAAAAAAAATTTAGTTAACTTTTCATCAATTTTCTTTCTTGTAATATTTCTCAAAGGTATTGCTTCAGGAAACCTGGTAGACACATCCATTATTGTCAGTAAGTACAGGTTTCCACTTTTAGTTTTAGGGAGGGGTCCTACACAATCAATCATGACCCTGGTAAAAAAGTTATGCTGAACTGTCAACTGTTTCTCCCTTCACAGATGCTGCCTGGCCTGCTGAGTTTTTCCAGCATTTTCTGTCTTTCTCGCCAGCACTATTTTATGCCGCCAAGTTCAGTATCATAACAGATATTAACATGCTGTAAGTCAGTTGCATTTGCACAACTCACCACATTGTACACAGGACATAAACCTACTTAGGTATGACAAATCTAAACACACCTGACACCTTAAAAACCAGAAAAGAAACAACTGTTACACAAACACGGTCACAAATTAAAGGCATAGCAAGGAATCTAGAGAAGTACAGGACAAGGGGCTTGAATAAAAGCAAAATACTGCAGATGTGAGAAATGTGAAGTAAAAACAAAACGCTAGAAAACTCAGGAAGGCTGGCAGCATCTGCGATGGTAAAGAAAACACTGCCTGGGATCGTCACTCTTTTTATGTCCGGATCCTTCATGCGATCATAAAAAAACGGAAATAATACAACTGCTTAAAGCAATTCACAAGCACACAAATCAATTCTGTTTTTTGATTATATGAGAACCCCACAAAAAGCAGGGCAACAAAAAATTAATTTAAACTCCGAGTGCTCCTCTCCACGGAAATCTTCAGTAAAAGGCGAAAGATTTATACGATCTGAAGAGAAACCAGAGCATATTGAAGAATACTCAGCGGCTCTCCGAACCCAAGCGGCTCCATCCTCTTTAACATTGTACTGAGTTCCCGACACCAATAGCCAAAGAAGATGTACCACTGCAGATCAATACCGCCTGAGGAAAAGTAACTATAACATTCAATCCCTGTGATAAATGCAGTCAAATCTGATGTTTTCTTGCTTTTTCTTTGCAAAGGGCTCCGATGAATGTTATGGGTATGTAAATGAGTTCTGAGCTTTGTGTGGGCAGGTTTTACAGTGACGTGTACAACTCTTACTTCCTGCAAGTTTGTTTTGCACAATCATCGTCTTCTTGTGTTTGGACATTTTCAGGCCAAAGGGACATCTCAAGGGCAAGTGGGGATGGGCAATTAAAAATGTTGGCCCGGCCCACATGCCGTGAATGAATTTTTTAAAAAGGTGAAAATGTTGGATCAGGACATTGAGCAAACAGTATTTTAGTTGACGCACCGACACAGTGAGAGAAGATACAGAGATCAGAGCATAAAAGCAAAATACTGCGGATGCTGGAATTTTTTCCCCTCTCCGCAGATGCCGTCAGACCTGCTGAGTTTTTCCAGCTATTTATGTTTTTGTTTCAGAAATCAGAGCTCTGCATTCAAAGCAGAAAAACAGGGGAATCACTGTCAAATCTATGTAAGCATTAATAATGATGGACCAAAGGCACTTCTCATCTTCTTTCCCTAAATAAGATGTCCTATATAGTGCTCTTTTTAGAGTTTGTGGGAAAATAAGCAAATGATGGAAAAAGTAAGTGAATTTTAAACCAGGTAAGGTGATATGTTAATAGAATGGAACTTGGATCAAATGGGCACAAATGATTATGAGCACAGTTATTCAGTGGTAAAGTCACTCTGACATTACACTGAAACAAACATCCCAGTGAGATGAGATTGAAAAATATCACAAAAAGGGTACAGATTATCTGAAAAGGTCAAAGTAAATGTCATAATCATGGTACGAGCAATGAAAACATTTCGAGCTTGATATGTGTGTTATTTATTGTAGAGGTAGCTTTGGTAGATTCATAAGCCTGCATGATTCATATTCCTCTTTGTGAAAACCATAAATAAATAGATTACACGTTAAAAAAACATTTAAAGGGGCAGGTTACACAGTGACAAAATAGCACGGTTAACAAGTAATTAAAGGGGAAAGTTACTCTATAGCTTGCATCTTCAGAGACTGGGTTGACAGTCAGGGAAATGTCTTTTCCAGTAACTGGATGCAGAGGTGATGGGAAAGATGTCTCACCAGCCTGGATTGGGAAAATGATGACAGTGTAACGATACCTGCTAGCAGTGGTCAAGACATTGGCTTGGACAATTTACTCCTTGTTTAAATAGGGGGAGACTAGAACTAGAAGCCAACTATATATATAGACTGTCACTTATAATAGGGAATTCAGGAGAAACCTCTTAAGCCAGAAGGGTGATGAGAATGTGGAACTTAGTGTGGTTGAGGTGAATAGCATGGAGGTATTTCAGGGAGAGGTAGATCAATGCATGAGGGAAAAAGAAAGTGAAGTATACGCTGAAAGGGTAAGATCAAGTAGGCTGGGAGAAGGCTCATGTGGAGCATAAACACCAGCATTGACCTGTTAATGCCAAATTCCATGCAGCATATTCTATAGGAAAAGATATAGGGGAATATAGTCACTGACAGTTACTTAAGGAAGGTAACCATATGGAAGTTTCATCATTGATGTGACTTGGTCATAGATTTCCTGTCTGTTGATTGATTTTTTTTTTGCAAAAATATACTTTATTCACAAAATATCTTCAACAACATTTCAAAATCACCAACACAAAAATACAATCAGGTTCAACTTTTACAACGTGTATCACGAAATCCATTGATACAAAAAAATGAATATTACAATCATTTGCAGACATTCATTTTGAGCTGTACAGCCCGAGGGGGTTTAAACAGTTCCCAGTCCCTCGGTGCACTGTGGCAGAAAGGTCTTAGGCAGCGACCCTTCCCCATTGCGCCTTTGCGGCGGCTGCCCCAAGCTTTAGTGCATCCCTCAGCACGTAGTCCTGGACTTTGGAATGTGCCAGTTTGCAACACTCGGTCGGGGACAACTCTTTGTGCTGGAAGACCAACAAGTTTCGGGCAGACCAAAGAGCGTCTTTCACCGAGTTGATGATCCTCCAGCTGCAGTTGATGTTTGTCTCGGTGTGTGTCCCTGGGAACAGCCCGTAGAGCAGAGAGTCCTGTGTCACAGAACTGCTCGGGATGAACCTCGACAGCAACCACTGCATCTCTCTCCAGACCTTCTTTGCAAAGGCACAATCCACAAAGAGGTGAACAATGGTCTCTTCCCCACCACAGCCACCTCGAGGGCAACGTGCGGAGGGCGTGAGACTCCTGGCGTGTAGGAAGGATCTGACAGGGAGGGCCTTTCTCACCACCAGCCAAGCTATGTCTTGGTGCTTGTTGGAAAGTTCTGGTGATGAGGCATTCTGCCAAATGACTTTGACAGTCTGCTCGGGGAACCATCCCACAGGATCCACCCTCTCCTTTTCCTGCAGGGCCTCTAAGACGTTACGTGCCGACCACTGCCTGATGGACTTGTGGTCAAAGGTGTTTCTCTGCATAAATGTTTCCACGAGGGACAGGTGGTACGGCACGGTCCAACTACTTGGAGCGTTCCGTGGCAGCGTGGTCAGACCCATCCTTCGCAACACCGGGGACAGGTGGAACCTCTGCACATAGTGACACTTGGTGTTTGCATACTGAGGGTCTACACACCGCTTGATGCAGCCGCACACAAAAGTGGCCATCAGTATGAGGGCGATGTTGGGCACGTTTTTTCCCCCTTTATCTAGAGGCTTGTACATCGCGTCCCTGCGGACACGATCCATTTTCGACCTCCAGATAAAGCGAAAGATGGCTCGGGTGATCGCCACCATGCAGGAGTGTGGAATGGGCCAGACCTGCGCCACGTACAGCAACAGCGAGAGTGCCTCACACCTGATGACCAGGTTCTTACCCGCAATGGAGAGGGAGCGTCGTTCCCACATTCCCAGTTTCCTCTTCACCATAGACACTCGCTCCTTCCAGTTTCTAATGCATGCTCTGGTCCCTCTGAACCATATCCCCAGCATCTTCAGGCCGTCAGCCCTGACGGTGAAGGGGACAAAGGATCGGTCAGCCCAGTTCCCAAAGAACATGGCCTCGCTCTTCTCACGATTTACCTTGGCTCCCGAGGCCAGTTCGAACTGGTCGCAGATGTGGATCAGTCTGCGCACCGACAGCGGATCCGAGCAGAAGACGGCGACATCGTCCATGTACAGGGAGGCTTTGACCTGAGTGCCTCCACTGCCTGGGATCGTCACTCGTCTTATGCCCGGATCCTTCCTGATGGACTCAGCAAAGGGTTCTATGCAACACACGAGAAGAACAGGCGAGAGAGGACAGCCCTGCCTGACTCCAGATTTAATCGGAAAGCTATCTGATTCCCACCCATTGATTGAAACTGCGCTACTGAAGTTAGTGTAGAGCAGTTGGATCCAATTGTGAATTCCCTCCCCAAACCCCATTTTGGAGAGCACATCCACCATGTAGGTGTGCGATATTCTGTCAAAGGCCTTCTCCTGATCCAGGGTGTCCACACCCCTGTCCTGTACATAGGCAATCGTATCCCTGAGCAGCGCGAGGCTGTCAGAGATCTTCCTGCCCGGCACAGCGCAGGTCTGATCAGGATGGATCACCAATTCCAGAGCGGATTTGTCCCGATTGGCGATGACATTGGACAGAATCTTATAGTCCACATTCAACAGTGAAATGGGTCGCCAATTTCTAATTTCCTCCCTTTCCCCCTTGTGCTTATAGATGAGGGTGATGATGCCTTTCCTCATGGATTCTGACATACTGCCGGCCAGAAGCATACTTTCGTACGCTTCTAGCAGGTCTGGGCCCATCCAGTCCCACAGAGCCGAATACAACTCCGCCGGCAAGCCGTCGCTTCCAAGAGTTTTACTCTTCTCGAAGGACTCAAGGGCCTTCATCAGTTCGTCAGGAGTTAGCGGTTTGTCCAGGCTCTCCCGTGTACTGTCGTCTAAGACCTCCGTGATAGAGGACAGGAAGGACTGGGAGGCCGTGCTGTCTGTGGGCTTCACGTCATACAATCCGGCATAAAAGGATTTGCTGATCCTCAAAATGTCGGACCGTGATGACTTTACTGAGCCGTCTTCTTCCTTCAGGCTGCTGATCACAGAGCTCTCTCTGTGTACCTTTTGGAAGAAGAAACGTGAGCACGTCTCATCCTGCTCCACGGAGCGGACTCTGGAACGGAAGATGATCTTGGAGGCCTCCGAGGCAAAGAGCGAGGCTTGCTGGCTCTTCACCTCTTGGAGTTCCTCCTTGACATTGACCCCCATCGACTGCAGCTGGAGCAGATTCTGCATGTTTTTAGATAATATCCTTAGATTCCTTAGATAATATCACCACCTTCAACACCTCTTTGTTCTTTTGTCTATGACATCTTTTGACTATCTCCACCTATCATCGGCCCTCTATCCAGCTCTACCTGTCCCACCCCCACCCCACCTTAAACCAGCTTATATTTCACCTCTCTTCTATTTTTACTTAGTTCTGTTGAAGAGTCATACGAACTCGAAACGTTAACTGTATTCCTCTCCGCAGATGCTGCCAGACCTGCTGTGTTTTTCCAGGTATTTTTATTCTTATTTTTGTTTTGGATTTCCAGCATCCGCAGTTTTTTGCTTTTATCTTAAAGAAACACGATACACTGAACAATCCAATTTAAAGTGGGTTTTCTTAACTTCAGTTCTTTGTAGACAACAGCTTGAAGCATAGATGCTGAAGGCTTTTCACACGTTTTTTAGATCTTAGAATGCCTTCCCTTGCACATAGCCTTCTCTAGCCATATTTTCCCCTTTGAATGCAAATTCCCATTGTTTTACTATGTCTTTGGACTTTACCTTGTAAGGAACATATCTTTTTATTTTCTGTTGGACTGTGGATTAGAATTACAATGGCTGCAGTTTAAAAGACATGTCCACTAGAATAGGGTGAGAGATATATACAATGTTGCAGCTCTGGAACAGTGTATGCCATGAAAGACAGGATCATGCAGAAAGGAGTCCTGGACAAAGGGAACTGCCTGTCAACAGCATTTTAATTGGCTCCTTACCAGGTGACCAGGGTTTGTGCGAGAACAGTGCAATAGAAAGCTCCTGGCCTGCAAAGAGAAAGCATCTAAAATCTCTTTCCCTCATATCTGGATAACCTGCTTCCTCCGGTACATCGATGATTACTTCAGTGCCGCTTCATGCTCTTGTCTGGATCTGGAAAAATTTATTAATTTTGCTTCCAATTTCCACCCCTCCATCACTTTCACATGGTCCATCTCTGACACTTCCCTTCCCTTCCATGACGTCTCTGTCTCAATTTCTGGTGATAGACTATCCACCAATATTCATTACAAGCCCACCGACTCCCACAGCTATGTCAACTACAGCTCCTCACACTCCACTTCCTGTAAAGACTCCATCCCATTCTCTCCGTTCCTTCGCCTCCGTTGCATCTGTTCCGATGATGCCACTTTCCAAAACAGTTCTTCTGACATGTCTTCCTTCTTCCTTAACCGAGGTTTTCCACCCACAGTGGTTGACAGGGCCCTCAACCGAATCCGACCCATCTCCCGCGCATCCGCCCTCACACCTTCCTCTCCCTCCCAGAACCATGATAGGGTCCCCCTTGTCCTCACTTATCACCCCACCAGCCTCCGCATTCAAAGGATCATCCTCTGCCATTTCCGCCAACTCCAGCATGTTGCCACCACCAAACACATCTTCCCTTCACCCCCCCATCAGCATTCCGTAGGGACCATTCCCTCTGGGACACCCTGGTCCACTCCTCCATCACCCCCTACACCTCAACCCTCTCCCACGGCACCTTCCCATGCAACCACAAAAGGTGCAACACCTGCCCCTTTACTTCCCCCCTCCTCACCGTCCAAGGGCCCAAACACTCCTTTCAAGTGAAGCAGCACTTCACTTGCACTTCCCTCAATTTAGTCTACTGTATTCGCTGCTCCCAATGCAGTTTCCTCTACATTGAAGAGACTAAACGCCGACTGGGTGATCGCTTTGCAGAACACCTTCTGTCTGTCCGCAAGCATGACACAGACCTCCCTGTCGTTTGCCATTTCAACACTCCACCCTGCTCTCATGCCCACATGTCCGTCCTTGACCTGCTGCATTGTTCCGATGAAGCTCAACGCAAACTGGAGGAACAGCACCTCATCTTCCGATTAGGCACTTTACAGCCTTCCGGACTGAATATTGAGTTCAACAATTTCAGATCATGAACTCTCTCCTCTATCCTCACCCCTTTTTGATCCCTTTTTTCTAATTATTATATATATTTTTCTTATTTTTCTTAATTTTATTATATATTTGAAAAAATATATTTTTCTCTTCCCACCAATTTCTATTATTATTTTAAAAATTTATTTCCACTCATTGTTTTATACCCACCTTTTAGCCTCTTTTGATCCCTTCATCCCATCCAACCCCACCCCCACCAGGGCCATCTGTCACTTGCTCTTCCTGCTTTCCACTCTTAATATCACCATTAGCACATCCTTTAGCTAATATCACAACCGTCAACACCCCTTTGACCTTTTGTCTATGACATCTTTGGCAATCTCTCCTTTGCCTCCACCTATTGCTGGCCCTCTATCCAGCTTCTCCTGTTCCATGCCCCTTAGACAGCTTATATTTCACCACATTTCTATTTCTCTTTAGTTCTGATGAAGAGTTGTACGGACTCGAAACGTTAACTCTGAGTTTCTCTCCACAGATGCTGTCAGACCTGCTGAGCTTTTCCAGCAATTTTTGTTTTTGAAACATTTCACCCCTTCCTTTGAATCAATCCATTCTGGTTTATTTAAAAATGCAAAGGTTCTCTTTACACCTATGTTTACTTAGTTAACATTTCAAACCTAGCTTATCTCCTGACACATCAAAGCCTTCAAGACCAGCTGCCTTTAATTCAATTAAGTCACACACACACAGACATGGACCCATAGACACAGACCCCACTATTACTCTACTTTACAATAAACTCCAATAACATTATAAAAATTATTATATCTTCCCAACAGCCAAAATATTAAGAGTGCCCCTAAGCACAATTATAGGAAGCTTGTCCATAACAGTTGCACTTTGTAACTTGGTGGGGAGGCCAGTTTTATTGGTGAAGGTACGAGGGGGCAGAGGATAGATTGACAGCTGTAAATGTTTGAGGGCATTTAGCCGCAATGTGTTAATGGGCATCAGTCACTTACACAACATTCTGCCATCTCAGCCCAATAACTTGCTTGCGCCCGGCCGGTAACGGTGGAAATTCCAGACCATTATATATAGATCAGCAGTTAAAATTCTGACCACAGATAGGTCAAGCATAGTTTATATGGTTAACTGTAAATATAAATATGTCAGAATGAATACTTCAAGACACAATGAAATAAATAGTGGATTTGACAGTGATTCCCCTGGTTTTTTCTGCTTTGAATGCAGAGCTCTGATCTCTGTTGAAGAGTCGAAACATTAACTGGGTTCCTCTCTGCAGATGCTGCTGAGTTTTTCCAGGTATTTTTATTTTTGCTCTGATCTGTGTATCTGCTCTCACTGTGTAAATGACTCGCTGTATGAACTTAAAACACTGTTTGCTCAATGTGCTGATCCAAAATTTTCACCTGAAAATGTCCAAACACAAGAAGACGATGATTGTGCAAAACAAACTTGCAGGAAGTAAGAGTTGTCCACGTCACTGTAAAACCTGCCCACACAAAGCTCAGAACTCATTTACATACCCATAACATTCATCGGAGCCCTTTGCAAAGAAAAAGCAAGAAAACATCAGATTTGACTGCATTTATCACAGGGATTGAATGTTATAGTTACTTTTCCTCAGGCGGTATTGATCTGCAGTGGTACATCTTCTTTGGCTATTGGTGCCGGGAACTCAGTACAATGTTAAAGAGGATGTAGCCGCTTGGGTTGGGAGAGCTGCTGAGTATTGTTCAGTATGCTCTGGTTTCTCTTCAGATCGTATAAATCTTTCGCCTTTTACTAAAGATTTCCGTGGAGAGGAGCACTCGGAGTTTAAATTAATTTTTTGTTGCCCTGCTTTTGTAGGGTTCTCATATAATCAAAAAACAGAATTGAATTGTGTGTTTGTGAGCTGCTTTAAGCAGTTGTATTATTTCCGTATTTTTTATGATCGCATGAAGGATCTGGGCATAAGGGGAGTGACGATCCCAGGCAGTGTTTTCTTTATGATCGCGGATACTGCTAGCCATCCTGCGTTTTCTAGCGTTTAGTTTTTATTTCACATTTCTCACATGTGCAGTATTTTGCTTTTATTCAAGCTGCTTGTCCTGTACTTCTCTAGATTCCTTGCTATGCCTTTAATTTGTGACTGTGTGTAACAGTTGTTTCTTTTCTGGTTTTTAAGGTGTCATGTGTGTTTAGATTTGCCATACCTAAGTAGCTTTATGTCCTGTGTACAATGTGGTGAGTTGTGCAAATACAACTGACTTACAGCATGTAAGTATCAGCTATGATGCTGAACTTGGTGGGACCGGGGCATGCGTTAGAAACTGGAAGGAGCGAGTGTCTATGGTGAAAAGAAAACTGGGCATGTGGGAGCGACGCTCCCTCTCCATTGCGGGTAAGAACCTGGTCATCAGGTGTGAGGCACTCTCGCTGTTGCTGTATGTGGCGCAGGTCTGGCCCATTCCAGACTCCTGCGCGATGGCGATCACCCGAACCATCTTTTGCTTTATCTGGAGGTGGAAAATGGATCGTGTCCGCAGGGACGCTGCCCTTGGGGTGGCTGTGGTGGGGAAGAGACTGTTGTCCACCTCCTTATGGAATGTGCCTTTGCAAAGAAGGTCTGGAGAGAAATGCAGTGGTTTCTGTCGAGGTTCATCCCGAGCAGTGCTGTGACACAGGACTCTGTGCTCTACGGGCGGTTCCCAGGGACACACACCGAGACAAACACCAACTGCAGCTGGAGGATCATCAACTCGGTGGAAGACCCTGTTTGGTCTGCCCGAAAATTGTTGGTCTTCCAGCGCAAAGAGTTGTCCCCGACCGAGTGTTGCAGACTGGCACATTCCAAGGTCCAGGACTACGTGCTGAGGGACGCACTAAAGCTTGGGGCAGCCGCCACAAAGGCGCAATGGGGAAAGGTCGCTGTCTAAGACTTTTCTGCCATAGTGCACCGAGGGACTGGGAACTGTATAGACCCCTCAGGCTGTATGAATCAGAAGGAATTCTGCAGTGAATACTGAATGTATCATAATTGTACTGAAGCGCCTCAGAGTGCAACATGGTCTATGTCGATAACTCAAATATCATTGCACTGTCTGACTGTCTGTAATGACCATATTGAAATGTCTGTAATGTTCATTGATTGCATTGAAGCACCTCATGATCTATGTGTAAAAGTTGAATATGATTACACTTTTTGTAATGGCCATTTTGAAATGTTTTGTGATGTTCATTCAGATATTTTATGAATAAAGTATATTTTTTAAAAAAAAATCAGTCAACAGACAGGAAATCTATGACCAAGTCACATCAATGATGAAACTTCCATATGGTTACCTTCCTTAAGTAACTGTCGGTGACTATATTCCCCTATATCTTTTCCTATAGAATATGCTGCATGGAATTTGGCATTAACAGGTCAATGCTGGTGTTTATGCTCCACATAAGCCTTCTCCCAGCCTACTTGATCTTACCCTTTCAGCATATACTTCAGTTTCTTTTTCTCTCATGTATTGATCTACCTCTCCCTGAAATACCTCCATGCTATTCACCTCAACCACACTAAGTTCCACATTCTCATCACCCTTCTGGCTTAAGAGGTTTCTCCTGAATTCCCTATTATAAGTGACAGTCTATATATATATAGTTGGCTTCTAGTTCTGGTCTCCCCCTATTCAAACAAGGAGCAAAATGTCCAAGCCCATGTCTTGACCACTGCTAGCAGGTATCGTTACACTGTCATCATTTTCCCAATCCAGGCTGGTGAGACATCTTTCCCATCACCTATGCATCCAGGTACTGGAAAAGACATTTCCCTGACTGTCAACCCAGTCTCTGAAGATGCAAGCTATAGAGTAACTTTCCCCTTTAATTACTTGATAACCGTGCTATTTTGTCACTGTGTAACCTGCCCTTTAAATGTTTTTTTAATGTGTAATCTATTTATTTATGGTTTTCGCAAAGAGGAATATGAATCATGCAGGCTTATGAATCTACCAAAGCTACCTCTACAATAAATAACACACATATCAAGCTCAAAATGTTTTCATTGCTCGTACCATGATTATGACATTTACCTTGACCTTTTCAGATAATCTGTACCATTTTTGTGATATTTTTCAATCTCATCTCACTGGGATCTGTTTGTTTCAGTGTAATGTCAGTGTGACCTTACCTCTGAATAACTGTGCTCATAATCATTTGTGCCCATTTGATCCGAGTTCCATTGCCATTGTATTATCTTATATCACGTTACCTGGTTCAAAATTCACTTAGTTTTTCCACCATTTACTTATTTTCCTACAAACCCTAAAAAGAGCATTATTTAGCCTGGGAAGACATCTTATTTAGGGAAAGAAGATGGTAAGTGCCTTTGGTCCATCATCATTAATGCTTACATATGTATCAGCATTTTAAAGTGAAACCAAAAGTCTTTCTCAGACAGTACTCTATTTTTTTAATTCCAGAGATATTAGTAAGGAGAAGGAGCCTCTTGCCTTGGAGTTGTCCCATCAGTTACAATGGGGTCACAATTCTGGCTGGCTAAAATTTGACCTGAATTATCCAAACTCCAAAGGAACATCATCTTTTAACCTTTCAGTTTTCTTCTGACCGCCGTTCTGCCCATTCTAAAGAAGGACGTCATTCTTTACAGACCTACTATCTTTCTCAGGAAGGCAGAGCGGTCTGGCTGGTACATGTTGCTGCTACTGATCCAGCCAGTGTAGGGGAGATTAATTTCATTCAAAGAGATGTGGGCAAATTAAGCAGATGAACTTAAAGAATGATGGGTGACAGTTATTGCATACAGTTGGTACTTTAGGTCCTGGGTTTGAGGGAGCAGCATTAGTAAGAAAACCAAAGTGCTCTTTACCAGCAGTTGAATACAAACATCAAGTGGTGGCACCTTCATCTCTGAATCAAAGAGGTGGGGTTCAAACTTCACTCCAGCAACAATCCATGTTGACACTTCATGGTATTGCTGAGGGAGTGTTACATAGTCACAAATGCAATCTTGCAGATGAGATATTAAGTGCGCAGAAGGAGAGGTTTCTCAAATGCCATTCAAATTGTTCTTGAGACATAAAAACATAAAAAATAGGAGCAAGCATTGACCATATGGCCTGTCAAGCTTGCTCTGCCATTCAATATGATCATAGCTGATCTTGGGCTTCAGCTCCATTTTCCCGCTGTTCCCCATATCCCTTAATTCCATGAAAGACATATCTGTCTATCCCAGCCTTAAATGCATTCAACGATGCAGCATCCACATCCCTCTGTGGTAGAGAATTCCAAAGATTCACAACCCTTTGCCTGAAGTAATTTCTCCTCATCTCAGTCCTAAATCCCTTTATCCTGAGATGGCGGCCCCGTGTTTTTGATTCCCCGACTAATGGAAACAATCTCTCAGCGTCCACTCGGTCAAGGTCCTTCAGAAATATTTAGGTTTCAACGAGACCACCTCTCATTCTTCTGAACTCCAGAGAACATAAGCCCAATTTACTCAGCCTCTCTTCATCGGACAATCAGCTCATCCCAGGTGCGAATTCAGTGAACCTTCGCTGTGCCGTTACCAATGCAAATATATCCTCTCTTAAATGTGGAGACCAAAGCTGCACAGTATTTCAGATATGGTCTCACCAAAACCCGGTACATCTGTAGCAAGACTTCTTTATTCTTGTGCTCCAATCTCCTTGCAATAAAGGCCAACATTCCGTTTCCTTCCTAATTGCTTGTTGCTCCTGCATGTTAACTTTCTGCGTTCCTTGTACAAACACACCAAATCTCTGAACATCAACACTTACAAGATCCCCATCTTTCAAAATATATTCTGCTTTTTTTTTTATTCTACCAACCAAAGTGAACAGCTTCACGCTTCTCTATATTATACTCATCCGCCATCTTGTTGCCCACTCACCTAACACACCTGATGGATCATCATGCAACATGTGGGATAGAATCTAGGATAAGGTAGGTTGAACACGCCATGTTCAGGGGAAGTAGGTTTCTTGGGCTAAATGTTTTTATTTTATATTTCACCATGTTGCAGGAGAAGATGCAACACCTTGACCTGTGACACAGCTGCTCGGCAAATGTTTCTGCCAGCGGAAATTAGCTTTTCTCACTTTTTACTTAGAGACTACAGTTAAAAACCTGAAATCCACAGTGTGAAACTTTGCACTCAGATAGATGAATTAAACCTGTTGCAACTCAAATATGCAACAGGGCACTGTGCCTTGAAACTTTTTATTGCATTGAAGGTGATATTGATGAAGTTTGCTATTTTGTTGCTGGACAATTTTCATTGTGAATTTTCATTGTGAAGCAATCCCTTGTTACAAAAAAATCATGTTTCTCCATATGACTAGGTCACATTGGTGCATAGGAACAGGAGGAGGCCATTTAACCCTCAAACCTATTTCGCCATTCAGTGAGATCATGGCTGATCTGTGACCTGACCTCATATACCCACCTTTGCCCCCATAATCCCTTCGTACCTTTGGTTAACAAAATTGAGTTTCAAAATTAACAGTTGGTTTAGCATCAACTGCATTTGAGGAAGAGAGCTCCAAACTTCTCCCACCCTTTGTGTGTAGAAGTTTTTCCTATTTTCACTATCTAATTTTTAGACTCTGCCCCCTTAGTCCTACACTCCCCAGCCAGCCAAAATAGTTTCTCTCCATCTACCCTACCTGTTCTCTTTAACACCTTGAAAACTTTGATCAAATCACATCCAAGATTTTTGGGTAATTTTTGAGTGATCTGGGATTGTTATAAGCTGTTAAAATGTTAATCTGCGTGCTTTGCTTAAACATATAACCAGACGGGATAGGTTGAACTAGTAGTTATAAAAGAGACGGAGAAAGATTTGGGTAAAATCTGCAGCCTTCACAGGTTTCAGCTGCTGTGAGTTGTCAACAAAAGGCATATTTCATACATATACAAAACTAAGAGGCACCTACTCTTTTAAGATTCCAGTGATTTGAACTAAAGTAATAATATATGCCATTTGCTAGTAATTTAATGGTCATTTGTTAAATTACATCTGTTCTTGTCATTCTTAATGGATGTAATGCAGGTCGTATTACAGGCTGTAACTGAGTTATTGAGTCATGGTAGATAAGGGCAGACAAAATGACTCCAGGGTATATTGTGGCAGCAGCATCTCTCTCACATCATAAAACAACAGAATTCTGCAATTTTCTCTCCAGATGCTATCTCTTTATAATGAGAGCTGAAGGGGCAAAGCTGCCCTCATCTGTCTCATTTGTCACTCTGCTTGTCCATAGATAGAGCTTGGCGATAACTCACCCACATTGATGACATTCAAAGAAAGATTTGATTAACGAAAAGAGAACATTGGAGTTGATCTATAAATAGCATCTTTTCATTGAAGTTTACCTTGTCAACTAAAGGATGTCAGTGCTGAAGAAGCAGAGCTAGCGTAATGATAACGCATTCTGATGTTAGGCATAGCAAGCAGTAGTTCACTCAGGGAGTCCAAGTTGTTGTTGCAACATGTATTTTTACATGCATGTTGTAGTCTGGAGCTATGGATGGTGATGGTAGAGGCTCTGCTTTTCTTTCCATCACGTGGCTGACCAGTGTTAGAGCCACACCTCCAAGAACTGTATTTTCTTTTACATTTTGGAAGGATATTGCATTATTTGCTCCCTTGGATTTTTTTTTAAGTCATAAGTTCACCTTGGAAGGTGAGCAAGCATGCCTTTTCCAAGAAATCACCTGACCTGCATGGCACTTGAAGAGGAGAGCTATTTGCTTATTTGAACTGCAAACACTTTAACTGATGGAAAAAAAAACTGTTTTAAAGGCAAAGGCCTGGTGATTTACTGGAAATCACCTGGCGGAGGAACTTTATGTTTTGAACTTGTTGTTTAGAACTCAGTTGGACAACTTACACTCTCCTTGCCTTGCTTGAAACACGGTGTGGTTATCCGTATCCAGCTAGGAATCCTAATCTCAGGGAAACTTGCCTGTATTTGGAAACTTGAGAGGTTCAGATGAGAAGGATTGATCCGGCTATATTTTTCTCTGTGCCGAAACTCCATTGGTGAGAACCTCCAGTCATCTACTGGGACTAGCAATCTGTCTTCACGCCAGGGAGCTCCAGATCAACAGAGTTGACCGTGTGAACTTTATGCTTTGTTTTATAAAATCTTTTCTTCAACCGTCCATCTCTGATCTGTTTTCCTTTGCTTGTGTATGTGTATGTGTGTGTGTGCTGGGGAATTTTAAGAGAGATAGACAGTTACACTTCCAGATTACAAATTATGTGTTAACTGGTTCTTGCAACTTGTTTAAAAAAAAAAGTATTGTTTTCTAATAAATCAATCATTCTGAGTTTATTGCAAGAAGCCTGGTTAAAGTCTGTTTTATTCTGGGTCTAACAGTAGCAAAGATAAATCATTGGCCATTTTGGTGAGTGAATTAAACTAATGGTGCGGCCTGTGGGGCTAGATAAACTGCGCACTCCTCCCATCCTGGTTATAACACCAGGAATCTCTCCCACTCTTGTGACCTGCTATCAGCTTATGAGGATTTGCAGGCTGATAATCAACCTGTTTGGCCGCATTATAAACACACCTTCCTTGGCCATCAAGTCCTGTGGTAGAGACTCAAACCTGGAGCTTCTGGCTTAGAGACAGTGACACTACCCCTTGCACCACAAGGCCTCCTAGAACTGTAGGTATGAATGTATAAATGTTGCTGGCACAGTGGAACACATTCCGTCTCCGAGTGCACACCATAGATAACTTGTGTCTTCCACTGTTATGCAATGTAACTTCAGATTAGAGTTTATATCTAAAAACAGATTTGTATTTATTGAGATTTTTCAGTTTTATTTATTTTTGTATCCAGCACTGGATGAAATTTCCTGCAACTAAATACTGGAAAGGCCAAATTTTCTTCGGTCCCTGCTTCAAACTCTATTCCCTAGCCTCCAACCCCAGGCCTCTTCTTGTTTCCCCCCTGAGGCTGAACTAGACTTTGGTCATGTATGTGACACTGAGATGAGATTCTACTTGCTCTGTCACCCAAACCACCGACTTCCACCTCTGTAGCATTGCCCGACTTCACCCTTGCCTCGGCTCACCTGCTGCTGAAACCCTCCATATGCCTTTGTTATCTCTAAACTTGACTATGCCAGTTCTCTCCAGGCCGGGCTCCATCCTTCCACCCTCATCCAAACCTCTGCCTCTCATATGCTAACTCATCCGAAGCCCTTTTCACCCGTCACCCCTGTGGTCACTGGCCTACATTGGCTCCCTGACAATGCCCCAACTTTAAAATTTTCATGCTTCTTTTCAAATTCCCCCATGGCCTCACCCCTTCCTAACTCTTTAACCTCCCCCTGCCTCACAACCGTTCGAGATCTCCATGCATCCCCAATTCCCGAACATCCCCAATTTTAATTGCTCTGTCTTTGGAGGCCGTGCCTTCAGCTGCTTGACCCTAACCTGTAGAGTTCCTCCTTAAACCTCTCTCCCTCTCTCTCCCCCTTTAAGATGGTCCTTAAAACCCACCTCTTTGACCAAGCTTTTGGCCTTCTGTTCCAAGATCTCCTCCTGTGGCTCAGTGTCAAATTTTGCTTGGTAACATCTGTGAAGCACTTTGGGGCATTTTACAGTCACAAAGGTGCTAGATAACTGCAAATTGTTGTTGTTACATCTCTCCTTTTATGATCTCAGGACCTCCCCATGTACTTCACAGCCAACTTTGCTTTTGTAGTCACAGTTGTGGCAAATGTGGTGGACAGTTTGCACACAGGATGGTCTCATAAACAGCATTGTAGCAATGACCAGATAGTCTGTTTTTTGTGATGTTGTTGAGGGGTAAAAGTGACCAGGACATTGGGGAGAACTCCAGGGGCAGGGAGAGAAATCATGGGCCCTGGCGTTTCTCCCCTTTCCGGGCCTCAGGGGTGTCTGTGCAGCAGAATTTTTAAGAGACCAGAGAGCAAAGACTGAACAGTTCACAATTGTATCTGTTTCATGATCAGCGAGTCTGAAGCCTCTGCTGATTGCTGCTTCTCACTACAAGATATTTTCAATATCTGCTATGCAACACAACTTTATCACAATATTTCAAACCTCAAAAACTCATAAAAAGCACCAAGGTAGAGTGAGATTATAGGTAAGTAGACAAAAGGACAAGATTGAAGTCAATGAAAAAGGCCCTTGAGCATCATGTGCAGTGTAAAACAGGTTACTGATTCAGTTTGAGTCCATTGCACACTCCTTCCTGGCAATCTCACCCCACAAAGCCCGCTCACAGTGAACTTTCATTAGCAACAAATTAAACAGAACTCCAGCCATGATTCCACCCCCTGTTCACAAGATACTTATGAATGACAAAGGCCACCTGGCCCAGCTCATCTCATCCATCCCAGAATGACATACACTCATACATATTAGGAGCAGGAGTAGGCGATACGGCCGCTCGAGCCTGTTCTGCCATTTGATAACATTGCCTACATTGTACCAGTGGCTACAACTCAGAAGCACTTGATTGGCTGTAAAGTGATTTGAGACATTGTGAAAGGTGCTGTATAAATGTAGTTTTTGTCTTTCTTTCATTACACATGCATGCGGCAGGCAGAGTGACTGTAGCAATGGGGAAATTGGTGGCCCAATGCTGATTCTCTAAAGATAATTAATCACAGAGCAATCAACTGATGTTGGGAAAGTGGCTACAAAGAAATAACCACATTTACAAAAATAATTCAAATCTGTAGCGAATCTCCCCCCAACCTCCCTCTAACACCCCCTCTAACCTCCCCCAACCCCTACTCCAACCTGGCTCCCAGCATTCCCCCAAACCCCCCATCCAATCTCTGCAAACACCCCCCCAACCTTCCCCAGACCTCCCTCCAACATTCCTGCAACCTTCCCCCAACTCCAACCTTCCCCCCAACCCTCGTCAACCTTCCCCAGCCCCCTAATCTCCAACCTTCCCCCTAATCCCCAACCTCCCCTCAACCTTCCCCCCAAAGCCCCTCCAACCTCTCCCCAACCCTCCTCCAATCTCCCCAACCCTCCCCCAACCCTCTTCCAACCTTCCCCCCAACCCTCACCAACCCTCACCAACCTTCCCCCCAACCTTCCCCCAACCCTCACCAACCTTCCTCCCAACCTTCCCCCCAAACCCCTCCAACCCCCTCCAACCTTCCCCCTAACCTCCCAACCTTCCCACCAACCTTCCCCCAACCCTCACCAACCTTCCCCCAACCCTCCTCCAACCTTCCCCTCAACTTTCCCCCCAACCCCCTCCAACCCCCTCCAGCCTTCCCCCAACCCTTACCAACGTTCTCCCAACTCCTCTCCAACCTCCCCCCCAACAATCCCCCAACTGTCCTCCAACCGTTCCCCCAACCCTCACCAACCTTCCCCCAACCCCCCTCCAAACTTCCCCTAACCCTCCCTCCAACCTTCCTCCCAACCCCTCTTCAACCTTCCCCCCAACCACCAACCCCCTCCAACCACCCCCTCCCCCAACACAGCATCCAATTGATTGAATTGGTTGCAATATTACAGGGATGTGACTTACCATTTTGCAAGTAGGAACACTCTCAGTTGCTGCTGCTGCTGCTTCTCACCTCCAGGCAGCTTCGTGGTTTCTTTGTGGGGTTTAAAAAAACAAAATGGCGGAATGGCGAAGCTGCCCGAAGGTCGGAAGCAGCAACAGCAACTCGTGAAATTGACACTGACACTGACAGACCGGCTTAAAAAAATATCGGAACTCTCAGCCTGACGGACCCGTGTTTTTTTCAGGTCTACAGCTCTGGCTGCTCAGTGTGGACCATGGGGACACCAACCACCGCCTCCCCCTGCCCCAGCGCCAGACCCTGCGTCTCTGTGTTTGGCACTGTCTTCATCCCCCTCTCCTGGGCCCTGGACAACCCCTCTGCTCCACTTCGGCAGCCAGACCACCTTCGGCAGTGTTGGCTGTGATCAGCTAACAGCACAGACTGGGAATCAATCCTGGGACCATGCTGGTCTGTGTTGTTCAAATGCTAACTGTATTTACTCCCTAAGTCATCAGGGGAACAGACTCGTAATTAATAACTCATAATCTATAATTGCAGTTGTTAATTAGGAGAGCTAATAGAATGTTATCGTTTATTGTGAGGGGAATTGAATACAAAAGTGGGGAGGCTATGCGTCAGTTATACAGGAGACCAGCAAGCTCACGTCTCGAGTACTGCTTAGAGTATTGGTCTTCTTATTTAATGAAGGATGTAAGTGCATTGCAAACAGTTCAGAGAAGGCTTACTAGATTAATACCTGGAATGGGCAGGTTGTCATCTGAGGAAAGATTGGACGAGCTAGACTTGTATTCACCGGAGATTAGAAGAGAAAGAGATGACCTGATTGAAACATATAAGATCCTGCGGGGACTTGACAGGGTGAATGTGGAAAGGACTGTTTCCCTTGTGGGAGAATCTGAAACTAAGGGCCACAGTTTAAAAATAAAGGATGGCCCATTTAAGACAGAGATGAGGAGAATTTCTTTTCACTCAGAGGGTCTTTGGAACTCTTTTCCTTTAAAGGCAGGGGAGGGGGAGCCTTTGAATATTTTTAAGGCAGAGGGAGATAGATTCTTGATAAGCAAGGGGGTGAAAGGTTATAGGGGATAGGCGGGAATGTGGGGATGAGGTTACGATCAGATCAGCCACGATCGTATTGAATGGCGGAGCAGGCTCGAGGGGTTGAATGGCCTACCCCTGCTCCTAATTCGTATGTTCGTCATTTGTGACACAGTGGGTAGCATCCCCACCTCTGGGCCAGAAGCCCTGGGCTCAAGTCCCACCCCAAACTTGATGGCCACGGAAGCTGCACTCATAACATGGCCAAACGATTGGTTATCAGCCTGATGGCAGGCAGATTGCACCTGATGGCAGGCGGTAAGAGTAGGAGAGTTTCCTGGTCAGCCAAACTGCAGAGGGTAACAGCAAACCACTGCTGTACTTTGCCAAGCGAATTAACATGGACCAATCCAGTAGAAGTCCATGGTCACCACCACTCTCTTAGGGCATGGTACCTGTAGGAGGAGAAGGGTATTTATAGGTGTACCTGTCCAACAATGACATTAAAAACCATATGATCTCCAAACAAAAGTTCATAAGTGAACAGCAAAATGGTTGTGATTAATCGTGTGAGTGGAGGTTTTTATTATACCAGTGGATCTCCTATGACAGCAGCCTGGAAAGTTCTAAACAATTTCCTTCAGGGTCTATTCATGTTATAAACCTGTAGGAATCTGCAGTTTTTTGAAGCACCATCTGCCTGTAAAATTTTACAGGTGCAAGTGTGACTATATGTCACTGGAGCTGCATGCCCAAATAAGGAATGTAGTCCATTCATAGAAAATGTATATATGGTTTATCGATCTTCCTTGGGGTTACCTGCAGGGAATCCAGAACTTCATCCTTCAGGTGAAGCATGCTTAGTGTCCGGAAGATAATTGAATCATGGTTTACAGGCAGAATTCATTCCAACTTTAAAGTCATGCATTTTTTTCTTTATATATACTCCATTATAAATTCCTTTATTCACATTTATACTGGAAATTGCCTATGTAAACTTGTCACACTGTAATGACACTCCATTCTCCAGTAATGGCGCTGCAGAGCCTCTATTCTAAGTGTGGCCATAACAACTTATAATGGAAAATGTCAACAGGAAGGGTTTAGACATGATATTTTAATATATCATAAATAGATATGGCTAGCCATGTCATGTTAGATTCGATGGGCTGAATGGCTTTCTTCTGTGCTGTGCTATATTAAAGTGGCATCAGATGAACTAGCACATTAGATTTTCCATCTTCTGCAATCTGTGTGAAGGACCAGAAGAGTGTTGAAGTTTAAATGAGAACATTTGATATATATAAAAAAAAACCTAACACAATTACAGGTGTTCAACTAGATTGTGTTTATCACCATCTCTTTCATCTCGTTGACAGAATGTGGAAATAAGAACATTTCGGGTTCTCAAGATTGTTGCTAATGTAATCAAACTGACAACAGCATAGTTTGGCGGTGAGGTGTATTGCTGAAGTCTCTCTTGCAGCAAGGATCAATGTATGGGGGATAAGGTATACCAATGTATGGTAAGGGGATCAAAGGTTACGGGGAGAAGGCGGGAGAATGGGGTTGAGACACTTATCAGCCATGATTGAATGGCGGAGCAGACTCGATGGGCCGAATGGCCTAATTTCTGCTCCTATGTCTTATGGTCTTATGGTCTTATGAGATTCTGGAACATGGCTGAACAAACAGGCTATAAATCCTTCCAATATGCCTGATGGCAGGCGGTAAGAGCGAGAGAGTTTCCTGGTCAGCCATACAGCAGGTGACCAAATCTGTTTCACTCCCAAGAGGATCAGTTTAAGCACAGCTCCCTCAGTGTGATGATTTGTGAAAAATTACTGACCGAGGTGTAATTTTTTGCTCTGTCTCAGTAATATCAAGGCCACAAATTCCTTTTCCCCATTGACTTTTTCATTTCCAACTGCATGCCCACGTCCTTCAATTGATTTCCTGTCCCATTTTCAGCTTTGTAGGCAGTCCTTTGTTTTGCACACTGGTTTTCACCCAGACACATTGCGTTACCTGCAGAATCTGATTGGGCGCCTGCTCCCCGCACCACCCCCCTCCTTCTAATTACACAGAAACAGAAAATCTAGATGAAGAGAATTGGCAGGCTGCCCATGCATTCAAGAGCATTAGCACACTCCATCAACAACAACAACATCTATTTATTTCAAGGCTTTAATGTAGAGAATGCTCTAAAGTCCTTCAGAGGGAGCATAAGGGGAAAGTGCTTCATCTACAATAATGCGAGTTATTTTTGTTATCTGCCAAATTCATTCAACTTACAGCAAACTATGACAACATGGCCTTATCATTTGTCAAGTTTTAATCTTTCTGACTGAGAAATAGCTGTTTTCTACAATATTTATGCTAAACCTTTAGAAGATGCTGGTTAAGCCTCAGCTAGAGCCTTGTGTCCAATTCTAGGCACTGCCTTTTAAATGTCAAAATAGAAGGGATTTACTGAAATGGTACCAGGGATGAGGGACTTTAGGTGGTTATATATTATTTACTCAGGCCAACTGGGTTCAATGTGAAAATGGGTATGGGAGATTAATTTCTGAAAATCTTATTCTAAAACACTGGGGAGATTGTTAAAATGCAGACCCATGTCTTAGATAGTGATAAAGTTGACAACCTGAGCCTCATTGCCATTATCTGGAATATTGAACCTCTCACTAACTCTCTTCAGAAGTTCAGTCCCAACTGAGGTGAAAAAAAATGTAGCGTTTTTCACAACCTTAAAGCCCCTTACAGCCGATGAAGTACTTTTGAAGTCTTGTCACTGTTGTAAAATGTAGGAAACGTGACAGTCAGTTTGCACACAGCCAAGATCTCACAAGCAACAATGGGCGGAATTTTCCGGCCCCATCATGGCGAGGGTGGGCCTTAAAATGCAGCCAGACGTTCAAAAGCCCATTGGCTTCGGCGGGACCGCTGGCGGGAGGGGCCGTACAATTCCGCTCAATGTGGTGATGACCAGATAATCTGTTTCTCTGATGTTGATTGAGGGTTAAATGTTGGCCAGGATACCGGGAGGAACACCACTGCTCTCCTTCAGATTAGTGCAATGGGATCTTTCACATCCACCCGACCAAGCAGATGGAGCCACAGTTTAATGTCTCCCCCAAAAGACGGCACTTCCAACATCGCCTGCTGCTTAATGACAAAACCCACAGCTATCCCGGCCCCTCACGAATGATGGAGATGAACCACATGTGTTTCGTTCCCAAGAGGATCAATTTAAGCCTAGCTCTCTCAGTGCGATGTTTTGTGAAAAATTACTGACAGAGTGTAACTGTTGTCATGGTTACTGCAGCCAGCCGGGCTCGTTAAACTTATTCCGCGGCAGGAAATCTTTACCCATGGCAAGAGGTGGGCTTTGCCCTGCCAAACTCGCAATCTCACGGTGAGACGACACTCTGCAAAATTCAATTGATACAATTATGTTTTCTCAGCTTGTTCTTGTCTGTTCCTGTGGCAGTACATTGGATGCACAAAAGGACGAGTGTTGAGTAGAAATGGATGCATGAATTGTGCATAAACCCGCGGACAACGCATATTTCATTTTCAACCCAACCACTGCCTGAGGTATTGCCATTAAATTTTTCTACTTCTGTAGCTAGCCTGTACATTTGATTAAAAATAAAAATTCTGATTATTCAACTCTGCTATAAAAACATAAGAGGTAGAAGCAGGAGTGGGCCCTATGAGCTTGCTCTAGTATTCAACAAAGTCATGCCCGAACTTCTCCCTCAACTCCGCTCCCCTTCCCTATCTCCATATCCTGTGATCCCCTTAGTGCTCAAAATATCTATTGATCTGAGCCTTGAAGTAGATTCATCGACTGAGCATCCACAGCCCCCTCCAAGATAAATCATTATCATTCTTGTACATTATCACAAAACCAGTTTTGAAGTTACTGTATGTACTGGTGAGGGAAGATGTGTTTTCACCACCGCAGTTGGAATGGTGGGAAAATAGAGCTTTGTTACTTAGGGAAAAACAGATAGGGCAGGATTTTCCCCCCTGTCGAGGGCTAAGTTGAATGGCGGGAGCGCACAGGCGCACCCCAGATCAGAGGCACGGCACCATTTTACGTGGGTGGGCCAATTAAGGCCCGCCCAGTGCGATGTCCGCACAGAAGGGCTGTGCGCTCCCTGTGCGGGAGGGGGGAATCCCTAAATCGAGAGTGCGCTCTTTCACGCATGCGCACGAAAGAGCGACTCATCTCCCTGAGGCTAAGTGCAGCCTCAGGGAGATTGGCTCTACTCTCAAAAATATTAAAACTAGAAAAAAAAAATCCCTGACATGTCCCCTCGTGTGACACTGTCACATGAGTTGCGACATGTCCATAATTTTTACAAAAACTTTAATAACATTTTTTAAAACTTACATGAAACCTCATCCCGCCCGTGGATGAGGTTTCATACTTTTTCTAATTCCCGCCAGGGCTCCTGGCCTGCCCGCCAACCTTAAGATCCCAGGCTGGAACCTGGCTTGATAGAGCCTAACTGTTAGTTTTTTTGTTTAGAAACGTGGAGGGCAGCTACTGAACAGAGTCACAGGAGTCAGCTGATGAACTTTTAACAAAAGAATAAATCATTTATTAAACAAGAAAAGATGAACTGTATTACAATACTCCTTCGCCCACAACTGTACCTTTACAGATAGAAACTGATTTGTAAGGATGACACAAGTTACAAAAGCTATCTTATGTTCTAATGTTTACAGTAAGTACACAGTCCATGTAAAGCAATAGGCGACCTGTGGTCAGACCCACCACACTCCGAAACAGTGATAGATGCCACCCCAAACAGATGCTATGGATCTCCCAACAACTCCCCCCAGGTGTTTGTCACACTGAGAGCCAACCAACTTCACTGAACTCCATTTTTCACATGAGAATTTTCAATTTCCACTCTCAAAGAACTCGCTTTGGAATCTCCTCCTATGTGATGCTTTCTCTTGGACACCTTCCACAAGGGTCCACCTCCAGGGATTCTGATGCTCCTCTCCCCTGGATCACCACGTGTATTCAAGCTTCGTCTTCCACGCACTGTCTCTCAGACACATAGCCGTGCCAACAGAACACCACAGTTTCACATGCCCATAGTAAGAAGTCACAAATCTTTGGCTGTCTCCTTGGATCTACTGGCTTCTTGCAAGCCCACTTTGCCTTGATTCTGCTCCCCGCAGCCTTCTGTCTTTAATTTTGAGCCTTTTCCTCTGCTCCTAACTTTAACTTCAATGAACAGGGTCTGTCCCATATTCCCCATCTCTCTTTCTTGACTTAACTGTTGTCTTGGGACCTTTTCCTGTCCCCCCTCCCTGGTTTTGGGACTCTCTTCTTTTGGGTCCTGCTCCCGGCAGCTACCTTCCTCCCTGCTCTGGCAGTTTCTGTGGAATGATCCTAACAACTGAACTCAAATCTGTCTCTGTGGGCCTCCTGTTGCTAGGCAACAGCCCAGTTTTCTACTTTGTTTTAACTTCCCTAAACCACTTAAAAGGTCGTAAAACCTCATTAAAATGCAGGTATGCAAACGCACCCACAGACTTGCAGGCAACATTCTCCCAAAGAAAAACTTTAAATGAAACTAGATCTTAGGTTTCACCCTTTTAACCCACAAATACAAATGCAACTTACTTAAACTACACCTAGTTCCTAACAGTGCCTGTATAAAACTCTCTGCTTTGCTCTAAACAAGAGATTGAAAAACAAATCAACATTTTAGTGGAGAATTATATGCAAGCTCTTCTTCCCATGCCCGTCCAACCTACAATCTCTACATCATTATATTCAGGTATGGTTATTAGGGCAATGTGGGTCCAGCAGAATTGTGTTTTATATAAATAAGTAGTACTGGCATTTCTTGTAGCATTCGATTGCATCTCTAAAGAAACGTCATTACTAATCCATTATTTTTGAAGTGCATTCACTGTAATATAGGTAAATGCAGCGGCCAATCTGTGCACAGCAATATCTCACAAATAGCAATAAGGTGAATGTTCAGTTATTTTGTCTTCGCTTGAGGTTAAGATGTTACATCGGATGCCTTCTTGCTTTTCTTTCATTACTTAAATGTCTACATCCAATCCAAAGACAGTGCTTCCGACATTTCAGCGTGCATGTCTGTACTGCGTGGAGTGCTAGCCTTAGGCACTCAGCTCCAGGAGCTGGGCTTGAGCCTACAGCCTCCTGACTCAGAAACCAGAATGCTACCAACTGAGCTCAGCTGACACACGTGAAATGTTATCCTGTTGGCTCCACATTGTTTGCTGACAGGCAAAAGGATACTCTGCGCAAGGAAGATTGAAAACTGGCAGGTCTCCACTGACAAGGACCTGAATGCCACCTAAACTTTAAACCTAACAAGGTTCAAAGAGACACATATCTCTTGCATAAAGAATAAAAACTATGTTTACAGCCTTTGCAGCTGCTTTATATTGGTTGCAGCTGCAGTGAAGTCTCCATTAGCGGCCTTACCAATTATACAACAGAAGTTCCTGTGATAGAACTTTGTGAGAAGCACTGCATAGAATTATATAGTATGTATAGCACCGAAACAAACCATTCTACTCCACAGGCCCATGCCAATGTTTACACCTACTTCCACCCCTCTCCATCTAACCCGATCAGCATATCCTTCTTTGTCTTCCTTTCTCATGTGTTTACCTAGCTTTCCTGTAAAGGCATCTACACCAATGTCCTCCAGACAATATTTATTTTGTTCTTTGTATCATGCTTGTTCATTCCTGTGCCCAAGGTATTGCTGTGCCAAATGTTAAGGCCAAAGATTGGGATCTCTCATTTGGTGCAAAGCCAAAGAGGTTAGAGGTAGCTTTGCATCCTCTGCCCAAACTTGGGTGACTTTGCCCCCAAATTACAATCATTTTCCATCAATAAAAAGCGCCTCACATCATCTCAAAATATAGCTGTTTCTTTCCTCCTACCCTTACCGTCTGTCCAGAAACTGGCCATTCCAGACATACATTTGCCCCTTGGGCGAGAGCCTCAGACCAGTGACTTGGCTTATCTGTATCCAAAGCCATTCAGCCAGAACTTGACACCCTGGCCAGGGCTGAAACCAGGTGAATACCTGCATCCATGTTTTCATATTGTCGTCTGAAACAAGACTGAGCAAAACTTAGTTGAAGTCTAAGACTTGGCTAAGTTAATTATTTGAGGTACTCTGTATTATAGTAAGGGCCATAAGTTAAAAGAGCTCTGGAAATAATGGGAAACCAGGGCTGGCTTGTTGGATGAATCAGAGGACATATGGCAAATTACTTCCACATTGTTTTCTGACCTGAAATGCACAGGAGTAGGCAGACTGGGTCCCAATGTGTAGGCACCTAGTGGATGTCCTCATCTGCATGTGATGTTCTGCAGTTGTCACCTTTTGCTTTGCACAGTCCTTAATTACATGTCAGGAAAGGACAGCAGCCAGAAATCAGACTTGTGAATATGACGTTTGCATCCGCACGCCCTAACCCATGAGCATTTGGCCAGTGCCCATCGGCTTACCAAGTACCGTCTGTGACCAGTGGTCATCACTGAAAGAGTTAAATGCCTAAACATGGTCAAGCATCAGATGGGCAATCCTCAGTCAGAAAACAATGTGAAAGTAGTATTGTGTCATCCTCCCAAACACAACACGTCTTCTGAAAAGACTCCAGTTTGTTATTGGTGAATATATTTTCAATAAAACTTGCAACTGATGACTCCTAACCAGGGTTAATGACACTGTCCTTGGACGGGTGGCAAAATGGCCCCATCAAAAGCATGATGTATGGACAGCTCATCATCAGATATCCTGCAAAGGTGCCCAAAGCCATTTTAGAGGAGCTTAGGTCAGCATTGCTTTGATCCCTGACAAGCCAGTAGAAACCTGCATCTCAGTTTGGTATCTTTCCTCACCACCTGGTTGATATTCATGATGGCGTGGAGGCTGCTGAGACTTTCATGTTTTTTAATGTGGCAGCTGTAAACTATCTGACTCTCTCCATCATGGAGATCGCTGCATTATACACTTAAAGACCTGTCTTGGATTCTTAATCCATGCTCGTTCTATACGGTCAAAGCTGAGCAAATTTTCCTCAGCCAATGGAACATCTTTTCATCTGTCAATTATCTCCTTGCTCAATAACCCTTACAATCCGTCAATGAATATTTATCCCACAACCAACCTCACAAAAAATGATGGATTATCCGACCACTATCGCATTTCAGTTTGTGGGAGCTTGCAGTGTGAAAATTGGCAGCCGTGTTTCCTACAACACAATAGCAGTGACACTTCCAAAAGTATTTCATTGGCTGTAAAGTACCTTGGGATGTCCTGAGATTGTAAAAGGCGATATGGAAGTGTAAATCCTCTTTTTTGTTTCTATTTTAGCGCACAACTAAACATAAAACCACAGATGCTGGGAATTTGAAATAAGACTGAAAGTAAGAAATTTGTCAATTAGCAGCTGAAAGAGAGGAGTCGTGCTTCTGGTGGGAATTTTCATCAGAACTCACCTACAACGTTCACTTGCCTCCCTCTTTCAGATCCGGAATGGTCTGCTGTGTATGTCCATCTTTTTCTGTTTTTTACTAAGATTTCTTTACCTGCTCTTTATCTCTTTACCTCCCACAAACAAAAAAATGTGCAGGCACAGAGGTGATCAATAATCCATTTGAAACGTGGAATTGTTAATGTGGTTCAGATACAACGAAATGCAATGTCAAATTCTCCAGTGTCCCAGCTCATTCAAACCCATGTTAAGTGCATTGTTGATGACATTTCTAGATAATCATCTTACTTACCTGGCAGGGGAGACACCATGATCATGGTTCTGCCAAGGCAAGGTCGGGAGCAAAGGCTACAACAAATCGAAATCCATACCATGGGTTATCTAACACCGTCCGAGTCACGGTGAAGGACAGCGAAGGAGGATCACCTATGGATCGGGTCTTCTTCGCCAGGAGGATCCTGTTGAAGGCGTGCGGCTTCGAAGCTCCGGAGATCTTCACCCTGCAGGACTTCCCCAGCGCTGGATTTTTCGACGTGACGTTCAAGCGGGTGGCAGACTGCGTCCAGCTCCTGAGGGTGTTCGAGGAGAAGAGAGACCTGCCGGAGATGAAGATCCTGACGGCAGAGCAGCTCTTTTCTCTGCCGTTGCAACGGGAACGTGTGGTGATGGTGCATCTGTACAACCCCTTTGTCCCTGTCGCCGACGTGGTCACCTTCCTCACCAGGTACTTCGATAAGGTGGGGAGCGGCACCGAGATTCGAGACGAGTTGGGGATCTGGACAGGCAAACGCCAGTTTAAGGTCACGCTAAAGACCGATGGTAAGGGAGCCATTTTCCACCCTCCTTCCAGATTCGCTATCGGGGGAAACCGTGGCTACCTGGTCTACGCTGGGCAACCCAAGCATTGTCGCTCATGCGGCAAGGCTGGTCATGTGGCAGCCAACTGCAGCACCTCCCTCTGCAAGATCTGCAAACAGGAAGGGCACCAGACAAAAGACTGCAAACAGGCCAAGTGCTGCAACCTGTGTGGCGAGGCAGGTCACCTCTACAGGACCTGCCCCAAACGCTGCCGTACTTACGCACAGGCAGCCAAAGCCAACGAGGGGGAAGCAGAAGAAATGCTTCGTGTCACTCCAACCACCAAGGCCCCCAGGGAGCTCAACGGGACAAAGGAGGACACAGAGAGAGACAAGGTGGAGGAAGAGATTGAGGCAACAGATAGCCAATCAACAGCACTACCCCCTGAACCTCCCAGTCCTCAGGACAGCGAATCAATGGAGGAGGAGGCAGCAATGGGAAAGCAGCAGGGGGAGTGGCGGACGGTGAAGAATGCCAAAAGGAAGAAGGAGCGAAGAAGAAGCAAAGCCACTTCCCAGACAAACGGCAAGAGGCGTCTCCCATCCGACATGGATGACAAAGGCAGCAGCTCTTCTGATGAAGAAGTGCCAGGGCGGCACCGACAGAAGAGGCGGCAAAGCTCCAGGGCATTGGAGGACGAGACACCCGAGCTCCAGAACATTGGAGACAACAAGGAGACCAGCGCCCCCCAACTTTGCCTGCAACCCGAGGAGGCCAGTGCACCACAGCCCCTGGAATCTGGAAGCAGTGAGGCAATCATCGCACCCCAGCTCCAGGAAGCCGGGAACATCAACACCCCAGAGGGGGTGAGTTTTGGAGAAGCTTCTCCAGCAAAGGTCATCTCAAAACCCGCTCTCTAAGTGAACCTCCAGATGCCACCTGAGCAGAACACTGCCAAGGAGATCTACCTCAGCCCATCCAAAGTGAAGGAATTTGAGCTCACTATGGGTATGAAGGAGCAGACTAAAGGTCTGGGACTCTCAGAGACAATGGGTTTGGTAGGAGAATAAATGCTTTAAAATGGGTTTAAAGATTGTATCCATAAATGTGCGTAGCATTAAATCTACTACGCGATGTGTTGCGACCTTGGACTACCTTGCCAAGGTCAAAGCTGACCTGTTGTTTCTGCAGGAGTGTGCGATACCGCACCTCAGCTCCTACAGGCAATGGTCACGATGGTGGTCCCATGGGCCATCGATCTGGTCGGGCGAAAACGACTCTCGTTCCTCCGGCCTGGGTATTCTGTTGCGGGGAGGCAACTTCACCGTCTCCGAGGTCAAGGAGGTGGTGGGCGGGCGCCTCCTCGTAGCAGATGTAATGTACAAGAACGCTCCACTCCGGTTAATTAACGTGTATGGCCCATCACAAGGGGCTGAGCGGCTGGAGGTTTTTCAGCAGCTCCCACTGCTGCTGGCGACCTCCAGGCCGGTCATTCTGGGCGGTGACTTCAACTGCATCATCGATGCGGATGGACGATCCAGCAGGGCCGACAGCAGATTTGACGCTACGTCCAGATCCCTGATGGAAACAGTTAAGGATGCCAAGCTGCACGACGTCTTCAGCAACCCTGCAGACGGAGCGCAGCGTAGATACACCTGGTCGCGGCCAGACGGGTCCATTCGTTCCAGGATAGACTTCCTGTTTGTGTCCCGTGCATTCACAGTCAGATCCACCGACGTCAAGCCGGTGTTTTTCTCTGACCACTGCCTCCTACCGGCGGACTGCCACTTGGAGAAGGACCTGAGGGTGGGCAGGGGGGCATGGAAGCTAAATGTGCAACTGCTGACCCCAGAGAACATTGAGGAGCTCAAGAGGGATTACAAAGGTTGGAGAACCGTGAAACCCCTCTTTGAGTCCCTGACACACTGGTGGGAAACGATCAAGGGAAACATCAAGAGGTTTTTCATCCTCAAAGGCACCCAGAAAGCTAGAAAGGAACAGAGGGAAATGTCCCGACTCCAGAAAAAGATGCAGAATCTGCTCCGGCTGCAGTCGATGGGGGTCGATGTCAAGGAGGAACTCCAAGAGGTGAAGAGCCAGCAAGCCTCGCACTTTGCCTCGGAGGCCTCCAAGATCATCTTCCGTTCCAGAGTCCGCTCCGTGGAGCAGGATGAGACGTGCTCGCGTTTCTTCTTCCAAAAGGTACACAGAGAGAGCTCTGTGATCAGCAGCCTGAAGGAAGAAGACGACTCAGTAAAGTCATCACGGTCCGACATTTTGAGGATCAGCAAATCCTTTTATGCCGGATTGTATGACGTGAAGCCCTCGGACAGCACGGCCTCCCAGTCCTTCCTGTCCTCTATCACGGAGGTCTTAGACAACAGTACACGGGAGAGCCTGGACAAACCGCTAACTCCTGATGAACTGACTAAGGCCCTTGAGTCCTTCAAGAAGAGTAAAACTCTTGGAAGCGACGGCTTGCCGGCGGAGTTGTATTCGGCTCTGTGGGACTTGATCGGCCCAGACCTGCTAGGAGTGTACGAGAGTATGCTCCTGGCCGGTAGTATGTCAGAATCCATGAGGAAAGGCATCATCACCCTCATCTACAAGCACAGGGGGAAAGGGAGGAATTAGAAATTGGCGACCCATTTCACTGTTGAATGTGGACTATAAGATTCTGTCCAAGGTCATCGCCAATCGGGTCAAATCCGTTCTGGAATTGGTGATTCACCCTGACCAGACCTGCACTGTGCCAGGCAGGAAGATCTCTGACAGCCTTGCGCTGCTCAGGGATACGATTGCCTATGTACAGGACAGGGGTGTGGATACCTGCCTCATCAGCTTGGATCAGGAGAAGGCCTTTGACAGAATATCGCACACCTACATGGTGGATGTGCTCTCCAAAATGGGGTTTGGGGAGGGAATTCGAAATTGGATCCAACTGCTCTACACTAACATCAGTAGCGCAGTCTCAATCAATGGGTGGGAAACAGATAGCTTTCCGATTAAATCTGGAGTCAGGCAGGGCTGTCCTCTCTCGCCTGTTCTTTTCGTGTGTTGCATAGAACCCTTTGCCGAGTCCATCAGGAAGGATCCGGGCATAAGAGGAGTGACGATCCCAGGCAGTGGAGGCACTCAGTTCAAAGCCTCCCTGTACATGGACGATGTCGCCATCTTCTGCTCGGATCCGCTGTCGGTGCGCAGACTGATCCACATCTGCGACCAGTTCGAACTGGCCTCGGGAGCCAAGGTAAATCGTGGGAAGAGCGAGGCCATGTTCTTTGGGAACTGGGCTGACCGATCCTTTGTCCCCTTCACTGTCAGGGCTGACGGCCTGAAGGTGCTGGGGATATGGTTCGGAGGGACCGGGGCATGCGTTAGAAACTGGAAGGAGCGAGTGGCTATGGTGAAAAGGAAACTGGGCATGTGGGAGCGACGCTCCCTCTCCATTGCGGGTAAGAACCTGGTCATCAGGTGTGAGGTACTCTCGCTGTTGCTGTACGTGGCGCAGGTCTGGCCCATTCCACACTCCTGCGCGATGGCGATCACTCGAGCCATCTTCCGCTTTATCTGGAGGTCGAAAATGGATCGTGTCTGCAGGGACGCGATGTACAAGCCTCTAGATAAAGGGGGAAAAAACATGCCCAACATCGCCCTCATACTGATGGCCACCTTTGTGTGTGGCTGCATCAAGCGGTGCGTAGACCCTCAGTACGCAAACACCAAGTGTCACTATGTGCTGAGGTTCTACCTGTCCCCGGTGTTGCGAAGGATGGGTCTGGCCACGCTGCCGCAGAACGCTCCAAGTAGTTGGACCGTGCCGTACCACCTGTCCCTCGTTGAAAAATTTATGCAGAAAAACACCTTTGACCACAAGTCCATCAGGCAGTGGTCGGCACGTAACGTCCTAGAGGCCCTGAGGGAAAAGGAGAGGGTGGACCCTGTGGGATGGTTCCCCGAGCAGACTGTCAAAGTCATTTGGCAGAATGCCTCATCGCCAGAACTTTCCAACAAGCACCAAGACGTGGCTTGGCTGGTGGTGAGAAAGGCCCTCCCCGTCAGATCCTTCCTACACGCCAGGAGTCTCACCTCCTCTGCACGTTGCCCTCGAGGTGGCTGTGGTGGGGAAGAGACCGTTGTTCACCTCCTTGTGGATTGTGCCTTTGCAAAGAAGGTCTGGAGAGAGATGCAGTTGTTTCTGTCGAGGTTCATCCCGAGCAGTTCTGTGACACAGGACTCTGTGCTCTACGGGCTGTTCCCAGGGACACACACCGAGACAAACATCAACTGCAGCTGGAGGATCATCAACTCGGTGAAAGACGCGCTTTGGTCTGCCCGAAACTTGTTGGTCTTCCAGCACAAAGAGTTGTCCCCGACCGAGTGTTGCGGACTGGCACAATCCAAAGTCCAGGACTACGTGCTGAGGGACGCACTAAAGCTTGGGGCAGCTGCCGCAAAGGCGCAATGGGGAAGGGTCGCTGTCTAAGACCTTTCTGCCACAGTGCACCGAGGGACTGGGAACTGTTTAAATCCCCTCGGGCTGTACAGCTCAAAATGAAAGGCTGTAAATGATTGTAATATTGTTTGTACTGATGCACCTGGTGATACATTTTGTAAAAGTTTAACCTGGATTGTACCCTTGTAATGGTGTTTTTGGAATGGTTTGGAATGTGATTGAAGATATTTTATGAATAAAGTATATTTTTGCAAAAAAAAAAGATATTTCTAGATAATCAAGTGGTTGATTCAGAAGCCACTGCTTCATCATGGTTTGCTATTGTGTTTTTCTCATCAGATAAGTACAGCTCCTCGACTAAGTCTCAATAGCTTTCGATTGTAGCACAATGAATTCTCACAATAAAGGTCTCAGCATTAAATAATTTTTATAATCAACAACAACAACTTGTATTTACATAGTGCGTTTAATATAATAAAATGTCCCAAGGCACTTCACAGGAGCATTATTATCAAAAATATGAAACCGAGCTACTTTAGGAATTATTAGATCAGATGACCAAACATTTGGTCATAGGTTCTAAGGAGTGTCTTAAAGGAGGAAAGCAAGGCTGAGAGGTGGAGGGCATAGGGAGGGAATTCCAGAGATTAGCACCTAGGCAACTGAAGGCACGGCCACCAATGGTGGAATGATTAAAACTGGAGGTGCTCAAGAAACCAGGATTAGAGGAGCTCAGATATCTTGGACAGTTGTGGGGCGGAAGGAGATTACGGAGATAGGGAGGGAGGATGCATGAGGGGATTTGAAAACTAGGGTGGGGTTTTCAAAATCAAGATTTTGCTTGACCAGGACCCAATGTAGGTCAATGAGCACAAGGGCAATAAGTGAAAGGGACTTTGCGCGAGTTAGGACAAGGGCAGCAGAGTTTTGGATAACCTCAAGTTTCTGGAGGGTAGAATGTGGGAAACCAGCCAGGTTGGAATAGTTGAATCTATAGGTAATGAAGGCATGTTTGAAGGTCTCAGCAGCCGATCAGCTGAAGCAAGGACAAAATTAAGCAATGTTACAGAGGTGGAAAGAGGCAGTCCTAGTGAAGACACAAATGTGTGGTCGGCAGCTCATCTCAGGACCAAATATGACACAAAGAGTGCGAACAGAGAGGTGGTGGTGAGGTAGAACTGGGTGTCGTGATAATTAT
Organism: Cetorhinus maximus; assembly: GCF_964194155.1. Taxonomy (NCBI): domain Eukaryota; kingdom Metazoa; phylum Chordata; class Chondrichthyes; order Lamniformes; family Cetorhinidae; genus Cetorhinus; species Cetorhinus maximus. The sequence continues at coordinate 26,475,059 of NC_135906.1, read as the reverse complement.
TTGAAAATTAATGTTGCTTTCAGACGATACTGCATGTAGATAAGAAATTTGGAGGGGGGTGGTGGTGCCAAGGATAGATACTTGGGGACACCTGAGGTAATAGTGGAGGAGCAGGAAGAGAACCCATTGCAAATGATTCTGTGGCTACAACTAAATAGGTAAGAATGGAACAGGCTGAGAACAGCTGGTTAATAGTGGAGAGACATCGGAGGAGAAAGGTGTGGTCAACTCTGCAAAACTCTGCAGACAGGTCGAGAAGTATGAGGAGGGATAGTTTACCTTTGTCACAGTGACATAAGGATGTCATTTGTAACTTTGAAAAGAGCCTTTCTGATACTTTGGCAGGGGCTGAAACCTGATCAGAGGGATTCAAACAGGGAGCTCTGGGAAAGAGGGGCACAGACTGGTGGGGCAACAACACATTCAAAAACTTGGGAGAGGAAAGGGAAATCGAAGATGTGGCAGTAGTTTGCAAGGACTGTGGGGTCAAGGGCTGGTTTTTTTGAGGTGAGGAGTGATGATTATAAGTTTAAAGGAGAGGGGACAATACCTGAAGAGAGAAAGAGAGAGAGAGGGAGAGAACCATTAGTAATATTGAGTAAAATGGGGGCCAGGAGTTGGATGGTCAGCAGTTTAGTGGGAATAGGTTAGAGGAAGCTGGAGCTGGGTCTCATGGACAAGATGAGCTCAGAGAGGGCATGATGGGAGGTAAACATAGAACATAGAAAATAGGAGCAGCAGAAGGTCAGTCAGCCCTTCGAGCCTGCTCCGCCATTCATTATGATCATGGCTGATCCTCTATCTCAAAGCCGAACTCCTGCGCTCTCCCCATACCCCTTGACACCTTTAGAGTCCAGGAATCTATCCATTTCCTTCTTAAATATATTCAGTGACTGGGCCTCCACAGCCTTCTGTAGTAGAGAATTCCATAGGAGATAGAGTAGAGAAAGTAGAGAGTTTAGGATGAGAGCTGGGGGGAGCATTATAGGAAGTTTAGCCTGGTGGGCTAGTGAAAGGGAGGAAAGTGGCAGATGCAGCTGATTGGATGACCTCAATCATATATTTTTGTTACTCAAGAGTATGACAGGATATTGAACCAAGGTGGGCGGATGAAGTTAAGTTACAGATCAGCCATGGTCTCATGGAATGGTGGAACAGGATCGAGGGGCTGAATGCTTTATCCCTGTTCTTATGTTCTTATGACCCAGCACCTTTGGGAGGCTCCTGTTTAGCTCTACTCCAACATGAGCCTTGGGGAGAGGGCTTGTTACGTTTCCCACAACATGATTTCCACACCTTCAGGAAGGAAGGGCAAAACTGTTGTTCCTGTTACTTGATGCATAAGATTTTGTAGTTCTTTGCAAGTGTGGGCTTTGATCCAGAATGCCAAGGAGTGAGCAGAGATAAAAGACAAGTGGTGGCAGATCAGAAGAGCACCTTAATAAATAACACATTTAATTTTCACCTTCAAAAACAGAGTAAGCTAGTGAAGGCAGGAGCACTAACTCTGCCACTAGGATAAAAAGCTTTGTGAATCAGAGTACCTTTTAGTTGAATAAAGTACTTTTCTAGTGGATGGCCTTGCAATGCTGAGATGTAGTTTAATAACAGTACAGCGAGCATGTCAGCTGCAAATTTGAAATTAAGTTTTTAACTTAACAATATGAGCGTTCAGAGCTTCCCTGATGACTCCAACAGTGTGTAGAAAGATTGTAGGTTCACTCACTGGTGTGGTGGTTTAACTGACCTCAGATTGGATGAACATAACAAATAGGAGCAGGAGTCGGCCATACAGCCCCTTGAGCCTGATCCACCATTCAATAGGATTATGGCTGATCTTCTGCCTTAACTCCACTTTCCTACACACTCCCTATATATCCCTTGGTACCCTGAGAGACCAAAAATCTGCCTATCCCAGCCTTAAATATACTCAGCAATGGAGCGTCCCTATGGGGTAGAGAATTCCAATGATTCACAACCCTATGAGTAAGGAATTTCTCCTCTTCTCAGTCCTAAATGGCTGGCCCCTCATCCTGAGACTGTGCCTCCATGCTCCAGATTCCTTAACCAGGGCAAATAACCTCTCACTGTCTACTCACCCTTTCAGAACCCTGTACGTGACAATCAGATATGGACAAGTTTATTCCTGGTTGCTCCAGACTAGGGAGGGGAAAGTCAAGCTTCTGTTGCCTATTTTATATTGCTCTTTGCTTCTATACTTACATTTACCATTAAGTGCCAGTCTCCAAGGGCCTGGTCAGGCTGAGACATGACAATGGCATATGACATTCCAGCATTCGAAGGATGCAATCTTGTGATGCTGTTCTCCCACATTTAACTTGGAGCAGAAGAAGGGTTTCACTTGACTGCATAGCTATAGGGCTATATTTTCCTTGGGTTTCTGCCAGTCATGCTTCAGGAGTCTTCACCCACTGAGAGCACATATTAGGATGAATGGCTTATGCCCCCCTTTTCTGCCCCTTAGAAATAGCAAACAGAAAATTGGTGATAACCTCCAGAATCCTGAGGGTGGAGTTCCATCTCCAGGCTTTAAGAGTGCGGCTGACAGTGAAACAATGACTCACCAGCCATTCCATCTTATGTAAAAACACTATGACAGCACATGTATTTGGACGTCAGGTGGGGCATGAGGTTTGTGCTGCTTATTACCATCCCTAACTGTCCTTCTTTAGGTCTCTCTTTCTCTCTCTCTCTCGCCACTTCAGCAGAGACTCAGGTGGACATTAAACAAAGTCATTACCACAATATTTATTTGCATCCCCATTTGCCCCAGGTTGGATTCAGTGTTGTTGGTGATGCATTTGCACTGGGTCAAATCCAAGAAGCTTACTTCGCTTAGAAATGTAACGCCGATAAATGTGGGCAAGGTTGGCGGGGGGGGGTGGATGTGGGTTCTGATGCGTAACTAAGCCTCCAAACTTACTTTTGCAATCATTGCGCTCCCTCACATTGTTTGGGCTGACAGTATGAACACTAGGGCAAAATGCGATGGGCAACTGGAGCAATCCAAAACCATTGCCCCTCCATAGAGCTGTTGCCAATCTGTGGACCATTCTCCACATGTGGAACCATTCCCAGTGCTATTAACAGCTGATATGCCAGGGAAGAAATTTACTCCAGCTGGAAGCTTTAATTCTCCCTTACGTTGATGCCCTTGACCAGTGTAAAAACGTGGATGAGCGTTACTATCTCTTTATTTAGCGAGTTATTTTCTTATCTCCCCTCTTGGACGTACTGACTCATGTTGGGATTTGGTTGTTTGGGCAGCTACAGTCATTGAGCCCTATCTTTAGGTAATTATTCTTCACTTTTGTTGTAATGCGGGTAAACATAACAGCGTAAAGGGGGAGATGGCGGCGTAGTGGTAAGGTCATTGGACTCCAGTAGGCTCAATCAACTTGGGACATGGGCTCAAACCCCACCATGGCAACTGGTGGTATTTGAATTCAATTAATAGATCTGGAATTGAAAGCCAACCTCAGTAATTGTGACCATGAAGCTATCATTGATTGTTATTAAAAACCCATTTGATTCACTCATGCTCTTCAGGGAATGAAATCTGCCATCCTTAACTGGTTTGACCTACATGTGACTCCAGACCCCTAGTAATCACTCTGAAATGGTCTAACAAGTCATTCAGTTCAAGGGCCTTGTCAGCAATGCCCACATCCCACAAAAGAATAAAAAAAGCTAATGTAAGTATGTAAATAGGGATTCCACTCACCTTCCACTAAGGTTCCAGTAGCAGAATGGGAATCCCAGAGGAAATCAGAATCGTAAAAGGTTTTGATTGAGTAAGTGAGGAGAAACTGTTTTCAGTGGTAGAGGGGTTGATCGCCAGGGGACATAGATTTGAGGAAGGAAAGTGAAGCAAGGTTTTATGTCTTGGCAATGAGTTAATTGGCCAACCAAACTCTAACTGCACGTCCTCCTATGTTCTCATCAATTGCTGCTTGCATTCAATAACGGGGAGAGACTGATGTAATAATAAACAGCGATGGTTTATTTTTTTTTTCACTATATAAGTTCTTTATTTCATTATAACTCTGTGCATTTGGTATCATTGGCCAATTTTGTCACTGACCTGACAGAATATCACCAAAGCTTATGAAACCCAGAAATCATGTATATGGCAGCATTAGCAGCATGGTTTGAAGCAGCTTTTTATTTGGATTTTATGAATGGTGAAAATTGAGCTAAGTCCACTTGAAAGCTTTCTGTGTGGGGATGAAACTACACATATCAGCGGCAGAGTATCAGATCATACGTGCTCACTCAGAAACCTCCAGAGCTAGACTTAAAGTTCCCAGTTGCTCGCGCTGTACAGTGATTCGTCAGTGCTGTCACATGATCAGTACACTTGCATTCTCTTAAAGGGACAGTGTACCTCACCTTGCCATAAGAGGTGACATGGGAGTAATAATTTTTATATAGAGAGTTCTTAAGGGTGGAATTTTACGGCCCTTTTGAGGGGGGGGGGGTGTCTGTAAAATGCAGCGGGGACCATTCAAAAGCCCATTGACTTCAGTGGGATTGGAAAATCCCACCGGCGGGAGGGACCATAAAATTTCGCCCAATGATTTAGGATGCACTGGCTGAAAATGTGATGGAAGCATCCTTAATCGTAACCTTCAAAAGGTAATTGAGTAAACACTTGAATGGAAAGTTTTACAGGGCTATAGGGAAGTGAGACTAATTGGCTAACACTTTCAAAGAGCTGGAACAATCTTGATAGATTGAATGGTCTTCTGTGCTGCATCATTCTATGATTCGAAATTCGTCCTCTGAGTTACTTAGGTAGATTTGAAAATTTTAGACTTTTTGAGATAAAGATTTAAAGAGGGAATTGACCCTTGTTCCCTCCTCCTCTCCTCCTCCACCCTTCCCCTTCCACATGCAAGCACCATCACCCTAGTAGCTCACAGGATAATGGCACTGCTTGTTGTGTATTGAGACTTAAAGCTAAAGGAATTGTTCTCTAGGTACTTGTTTCAAAGTGAATATATAAACCGCTAATGGTTCTTCAAAGGTATTAAGCTGTATGTTTGCTAATGGACCTGACATGGATATTTTCACTAATGTGAGACCAATTTGTAACACTCCAGTTCCTATGATCGAAATATTAAGCAGGCTTCAAACTGTAAGGATTTAATATTGAATGACAGTTGGCTAAACAACGCAAGGAAGCTGGCACAGAAGCACTGTGCATTGCAATATTAAGCAGAGCCAAAGAGAAATTCAGGGGCTGGGAATTCAGCAGCGAGTAACTCACCTCCTGAAACCCCAAAGCCTGTCCACCATCTACAAGGCACAAATCAGAAGTGTGATGGAATACTCTCCACTGACAGCTCCAACAACACTCAAAGAAGCTCAATACCATCCAGGACAAAGCAGCCCATTCGATCAGCACTCCATCCACCACCTTCAACATTCACTTCCTCCACCACCAATGCACAGTGACATCAGTGTGTACCATCTACAAGATGCACTGCAACCAAGGCCCCTTCAACAGCGCTATTCAAACCTGTGACCTCTACTACCCTGCAGATGCATGGGAACACCATCGCCTGCAAGCTCCCCTCCAAGCCACACACCTTCCTGTCTTGGAACTATATCACTGTTCCTTAACTGTCGCTGGGTCAAAATCCTGGAACTCCCTCCCTAACAGCACTGTGGGTGTACCTACACCACATGGACTGCAGAGGCTCAAGGTGGCAGCTCACCCACCACCTTCTCAAAGGCAATTAGGGATGGGCAATAAATGCTGGCCTAGCAAGAGATGTCTAAATCCCATGAAAGAATGAAAAAAAAGAGCTAGCAGGCACTGAAACTATGGGCCACACCTACCGATGGAGTGACAATTGAATTGGATTGCCACTCGGCTCTAAGTTACTTACTTGGAAATCCAGGCGACCCTATCTCGCCTGATTATTCGACTCAGGCCAGGCAAGATCTGAGCAGTGCAGCACATCCCCGGGACCTAGCCTCGAGGGCTGTAGAGTTGAAGATAATAAGCCATGCCCCTTTATAACAGCACTAGCTGCCAAAGACCAGGTGAGTTTAAAGATCCAGCCAGGTTTAAAGGTCTTTGGCAAGCCTGGTAGAAGATAAGTGAGTAAGGTAAGGGGGCAGGATTGGTGGGGTTGGGGGAATGGGGGGCGGTGGTGAGGCCTTGGGAGGAAGTTCGGGTCGGGGATGGGGTCCGGTCACGCTGGGCCTTGGAGATGGGGGCGGTTGGCTTGGGCTGGGCCTTGGGGTGGTGAAGGTGTTGAGTCAGGATGGGCCTTTGGAGGGGTGGGGAGGGACGGTTGGCTACGGTTGGGGCTTGGGGGATCAGGGAGGGGGTGTTCAGGCCTTGGTTGGAGGGTGGGTCGGGTTGGGCCTGTGCTGGTGGGAGGAGATAGTCAGGCGGTTGGGAGGTGGGGGAGGTCCCATTGGGGGTGGGGGAGTGGTTGGGAAGTCCCATGGCGGGGGGTCAACATTCGTCTGTACAATGGCTTCCCAGGAGCTAGAAGTTATTTTAATTCTTCTAACTTTTTCTGGGTAACTATTGATGTAACACAGTTGGAACCACCCGAAGTTTGCGATTTAAACATACATACGAACATACGAATTAGGAGCAGGAGTAGGCCACTTGGCCCCTCAGGCCTGCTCCGCCATTCAATAAGATCATGGCTGATCTGAGTGTAACCTCCCGCCTACCCCTGATAACCTTTCACCCCCTTGTTTATCAAGAATCTATCTACCTCTGCCTTAAAATTATTCAAAGGCTCTGCTTCCACCACCTTTTGAGGAAGAGAATTCCAAAGACTCATGACCCTCTGAGAGGAAAACTTTCTCCTCATATCTGTCTTAAATGACCGACCCCTTATTTTTAACTAGTGACCCCTAGTGCTAGATTCCCCCACGAGAGGAAACATCCTCTCCACATCCACCCTGTCAAGACCCCTCAGGACCTTAAAAGTTGCCCCTTACCCAGCTAAACTCCAGCGGATACAAGCCTAGCCTGTCCAACCTTTCCTCACAAGACAACCCACCCATTCCTGGTATTAGCCTAATAAACCTTCTCCGAACTGCTTCTAACGTATTTACAGCCTTCCTTAAATAAAGAGACCAGTGCTGTACACAGCCCTCCAGATGTGGCCTCACCATTGCCCTGTATAACTGAAGCATAACCTTCCTACTTTTGTATTCAATTGCCCTTGCAATAAATGATAACATTCCATTAGCTTTTATAACTACTTGCTATACCTGCTATACTAGCCTTTTGTGATTCTTAAAACTTTTTGCACTTCCCAGGCAATTGCTATGCATTCCTTACCTGGGAACTTCTGGTGGGGGTAGGGTGGGGGGGTGGGTAGTGGGAGGGTGGAATTCTCCAGCACGTCTTTAGGGTACCCCGCAGATACACCCAGGAGATCAGACTTTATGGCCCAATGACTTGAATACAAATATATAATAACCAATAAAGAGATAATAACTGCTCACCCACATTCTTATGCTGGTCAAGGATATCAATGTAAATGAGAATGAACACACCTAGTTTGAATAAATTTCACCCCTCGAATGTCAGCTTTCAATAGCGCCAGGATTGGTTCCACGTGTCGAGGATGATCCACAGAGTGGGAATGGATCTATGGATGTACAGACCTACAAACTGGCTGGAATGGTGTGAAATCAGCCAAGATTCTTGTTCTGATTTAAAAACAAAAATACCTGGAAAAACTCAGCAGGTCTGACAGCATCTGCGGAGAGGGATACAGTTGACGTTTCAAGTCCGTTTGACCCTTCATCAGAACTAAGACATATAGAAATGAGATGAAATATAAGCTGGTAGAAGGGGGAGGGACAGGAGAGCTCGACAGGGGGTCAGTGATAGGTGGAGGCAAAGAGATTGCCAAAGATGTCATAGATAAAAGGACAAAGGGGTGTTGACGGTGGTGATATTATCTAAAGGATGTGCTAATGGGGACATTAAGGGAAGCAAGCTAGTGGCAGATGGCTCTAGTGTGGGTGGGGTGGGGGGAAGGGATCGAAATGGGCTAAAAGGTGGAGATGAAACAATAGATCGAAATAAATTTAAAAATAGGAGGAAAAAGAAAAAAATATATAGTTGTAAAAAGGGGGATTGGAAAGGGGTTGGGGATGGAGGAGAGAGTTCATGATCTGAAATTGTTGAACTCAATATTAAGTCTAGAAGGCTGTAAAGTTCTGATTGTTATTCAGTGACCCCAGCTGAAAACTGTGTGTGTGTGTGTGTGTGTTTGTGTGTGTGTGTGTGTGTGTGTTTGTGTGTGTGTGTGTGTGTTTGTGTTTGTGTGTGTGTGTGTGTGTTTGTGTGTGTTTGTGTGTGTGTGTGTTTGTGTTTGTGTGTGTGTGTGTGTGTGTGTGTGTGTTTGTGTGTGTGTGTGTTTGTGTGTGTGTGTGTTTGTGTGTGTGTGTGTTTGTGTGTGTGTGTGTTTGTGTGTGTGTGTGTTTGTGTGTGTGTGTGTTTGTGTGTGTGTGTGTTTGTGTGTGTGTGTGTGTTTGTGTGTGTGTGTGTTTGTGTGTGTGTGTGTTTGTGTGTGTTTGTGTGTGTGTGTGTTTGTGTGTGTGTGTGTGTGTGTGTTTGTGTGTGTTTGTGTGTGTGTGTGTTTGTGTGTGTGTGTGTTTGTGTGTGTTTGTGTGTGTGTGTGTTTGTGTGTGTGTGTGTGTGTGTGTGTGTGTGTGTGTGTGTGTGTTTGTGTGTGTGTGTGTGTTTGTGTGTGTGTGTGTTTGTGTGTGTGTGTGTGTGCGTGTATGTGTGTGTGTGTGTGTGTGTGTATATTGGGTGAGAAAGACATTGCGTTCAGCAGTTCCGCATTCCATGGCCTGTTGACACACACATTTGGGTGAGATACAGTTGCCAGCGCCTGTGGAACTAAAGCCCGACAAGAGTCGGCGCTCTGAGGAGAGAAATAGGAGAAGACAGAATTACAGAATAACTGCTGAGGTTGTTGCAGGACAGCAGACAATGAACAGCTTGTTGCTTTTTCCCAAGCAGTGATTGTCTCTTCAAGAAGCTGAAGGCCTGTTTATTCAGTATTGTTTACTGATGTCCTCATATTCCCAAATCTGTCTGTAATCATAACTGCCATATGCTAATTCTGAAAACGCTTTGTTTAATTTATTTCCATCACGTTTGTGTGTACTGAGAAACTATTTGAGTTGAATTTTAATAAGGGACACAATTACATGTTTAATGCACAGTCTAAAATTCAGTGTCACAAATGGCACAGGGCCAGGTACCTTTGTCTGTTTATTCTTTAGCAGTTTGATGAAACATTTAAAAGGGTTAATGAACCACCATGCCCTTTCACCTCTAGGACTTCCAAATCCAAACCAGATTTTATGATTCCCGAGAGAATTGGTTTTGGGGAACTCTAAACTTATGTAGGTACAAATCAACATCACAAAACTGTGCCAACTTTGTCACAAATTTGCAGTCTTGTTTGGAGACTGATAGGTGATGTTGGAAATGAACCTGTTTTCAGGGTAGATTTACTTTCCTCTTACTTTCCCAATCAGTAATGTACTAGCAATGTCACTGAACTAGTAACCAGATCTGGAATAATGTTCTGGAGTGACAAGTTCAAATCCCACCACAGCAGCTGGTGGAATCTAAAATTCAATTAATTAATAAATCTGGAATAAAAAGCTAGTCCCAATAATGGTGATCATAGAGCTACTGGTTGTCATAAAATATCATCTGCTTGTTCTGCCATTCAGGGAAGGAAATCTGCATGGTCTGGCCTACACATGCGACTCCAGACCCACAGCAATGTGGTTGACTCTTAATTGCCTTCTGAAAGGCCTAGAGAGCCACCCAGTTGTATCAAAACTGCTAGCACGGTACCTATACCATATAGACTGCAGAAGCCAAGAATGTGGCTCACCACCACCTCTCAAGGGCAATTAAGGATGGGCAATGAATGCTGGCCTAGCCTGCCATGCTCACACATCAGGAACAAATAAAATGTAAATCAGTTTGAAACTGATACCTGGGTGGGAAATGCAACCGAGAGGAAAATGCATTAAATTCTTGGAAATCTAAAATAGAACCTCTAAAAGCTAGTGTTAAGAAACTATCATATTTTTCCTAATATTAGTGTTGGATATTTTAAAGCAGGCTTATGTGTATGTGTGTGCATGGCTCTGTGCACATGGCTAAGTTAATTAAACTAGAGACGGTTAGACTGCAAGGTATGCATTATCAAAGAAATGAGGTGTAAAACAAGCATTTGAAATGGAGATGAGTAGAACATGGGTGAGAACAGCAGATAAGATGTGAATGAAGTTTGCATTTTTAGATAAGTGGAGAAGTGTTTGATTTTCAAAGGGACATGGGAAATGTTTACAACTGGCAAGATAAATAAGGCAAGGTTATTACTTTGATTTTTCCCAAAAGCGCGGGCCATAATGATAACATGAAAGATTGTTATGTTCTGGGAAAAGTTACTGCTAAAGCTAAGTGCAAACAATGGGATTTACAGATCAAAAAAGGAGAAATATATTTAAAGAAGGATAGAAGGCTGTGTTAGGGGTGGCTGTGTGAGATTTTGAAAGATGCACCGTGCGAAACAGACTTGGGGAAAAAACCACTAGCCAACCTGCAGAAGTTTGCTGTTCCAGTAACCAAAGTTGTGTTAAAAGCCTTTGGAATTCCATTGTTCAGTGGGTGCTTGTTGTAAAATTGCTGGGTGATTATGTAAATGTGGAATCTATTTGGACTATTTCACTAAAGGGGGTGTGTAATTGGCAGTCTGGTTAAGTAGAAATTTTGGGAAATGTTATAACTGTGTAGCTGCAATCTTGTGTGTGTGTTTAAACTTTTTCTTCTTTTGTTAATAAATATTTTAATTTAACCTTTAAAAACTCTAAAGATGGTAGTGGACTCATTACTTCTGACTTCAGTGCACAAGCCTTTTCATAATAAATACAAATTGCAAAATCGTTGTGATAGCGTGGCCAAGTTCCCCTTGTGGATTTGGTCAGCCTGGTAAAAACCACCTGCCATATCATAACATTAGAAATGCACAGCACGTATCAGTCAGTATCTGTGATGTACGTGAACGATCATAATTTCAAACTCACGGGCTACTTATCTTTTTTGAGAAAGGGTAAAAGCTCAAACATTGACTGCCCAGTCACTCTTCAGAGGCTGTTTGTTTAAGCTTTTCCTGTTTTTATTCCCTTTGTGTTCAAAGTGTTCTATCCCCCAACCCTGACATCCTGCAATTCCTTCAAAAACCTGCAGATATAAATTGTAAATTAAATAAGGCAGAACTTTTTTTTAGGATACGACAATATTTCTGCTTGAACACTGGATGCTAAGCGTCATGTAGGGACACTGGCTGCAAGGAATTAATGAACTATGAAATGAGAGAAAGCTGTGTTAAAATTAGCTGATGACATCATTAACTAGGCGCATCAGTGAGATTACCATCTTAGATCTGCATCAATTGAACTGGATATTCCACTATATTTTGAAATGTTACCAGAAGTAGGAAAAGGTGCTAAATTTAGTGTGTTTTATATTGTGTTTGTAATAGCTCAAACATGTCTTAAAGGGGATTAAACCAATAGAATTAGAATCCAAAGGGTATTGGGGGTAGGTGTGAATGTTGAGTTGAGGCCACAATCAGATCAGCCATGATCCTATTAAATGGCCCTAGATATTTTATCCATCAATGGGTCATATGTATTAAAATAGCATTTTCCAAATCCCAGGCCCACTAAACTCAATCAGCAAGTGAAAAATGAGTTGCCTAGGCATTGTGGACTAGATTGTGAGGATCATAATGATGCATAGTTTGGAATTTAAGCATATCCTGCCAATTGAATGACAACTGAGACAGTGATTTTATGAATGGTTCCCATTCATTGCTATTCAAACACCGTTTCACAAACCCAAGTACCACTGCACTACTCTCTGGATGGATATATCTGCTTTGCATTTTTATTACTATGTGGCTGCAAAGACAATTCAATGAATACTTGATGGGAAATAAAAATGAAACAGGTCCTTTTCTCGTTGAATATTTAAGGATGTTTGCATAAGCTTGATGGGTTCCAAAACCCATCTGTTTTGTGAAATGTTAATGGGAAAAGCAGCCTATGTAATTTGAATTTGAGATTACATTGTGGTATTGAAAGTGGCATTCAGCACAATCGAACCTTTGGTCTCTTTCATTGAATCCATGTAAAAGGTCAATGTGTCAGGTTATATTTGCCATTTTTATTTAATAATTAAGCTTTCACAGCTAAATGTGCCATTAAAGAAATAGACTCTTCAGTACATTTTTGAAAAGGAAAGCCATTAAAAATAAATTTCAGTTGACTTAAGTATCTTGCTGATTTCTCTCATGCGCACTCTGTGGGTTTCTTTAATGTTACTGCCTTCAAAATCATTCAACAGGGAATAGAAAATATTTATTCAGTGTTTACTTGCATGCAGTCTCTCTATGAATCTACAAAATGATCTAACTCTACTCTTGGTTCAAACTTCATTCCCATAATAGAGCACAGAGTCGGGCCAGTGGTTCTCAAACTTTTTGGGTTGGAGGACCCCTTTTCAAATGAATTTGGAATCACGGACCACTCTCTTCTAGATTATAATGCTTCATAATGCTAATAATATGAACGTTCTGCAGGTAAAGAGTGTTTGGATGATGCTTTTAAAGAAACAGGTATTACAGTTACCAGTGAGATGGATCTGCCTGCTTTTCAATGCAAAATCTGTCTATCCTTGGTGTGATGACTGACAATGACACTTGTAAATCATTCTCCAATTCCAGACAGGACCTCAACTTGTATTTTGGTGCCCTTTCCTTTTGACTTTAGGTATGTAGTGTTTAAATATATATTTTTAAAAGCTCCCCTCTCTTGAACACCTGGCATCCACCACCAGCCTTGGTGGCCTATTTGGTGTTCTTTGTGCCACTCTGAGTGCTCCTCCATGCGCAGTGCTTCCCATTATAGGTGAGACAGTCAGTCTGCCCTGTATTGCATATGTGGCAGCCGCACTCTGCTTCCTGGCTCACACCAAGCTGCCTCTGCCCGCCACTCATTCATTTACTCTTGACCCAGGCACCTTGGGCTGTTGCCAACATTGCCCACCCGTAAGACCGACCCTGCTCAGTATGCCCTTTCAATGTTTTGCAGAACCCTGGAAAGTCTCTACGGACCCCCTTGTGTCCATGGACCCTAGTTTGAGGAGAACTGACCTAGGCTGACACTCAAGTCCAGGACTGAAGAAGTTCTGCAATGTTGGAGGTGCCATCTTTTGAAGGAGACATCAACCTAGCTATTTACCTATTTGAATGCTTCAATTAGTCCTTGAAGATCCCTTGGATATAACTGAAGAAGAGCATGGAGTTCCTGTATCCTGGTAAATATTCTTCTCTCAACCAACACTGATTAACCAGTCATTCGGTGTATGGTTGCTTATGGGATTTTACAGTGACTATTATGTTTGCCTCTACATTAAGGTTCACTTCAGTTTGCGAGAAATTAACTTTGACAAGTTGAAGTTTGGGGCAACTTTAGATGTGCTTTCCCAATATTGGTTTAAAAATTTCCCCATACAGGTGGAACTTAAAAGAGGCTCCCAGGTTGAGCAGGCATATAAGTGAACTGAGTTGAAGGAGCCTTTACATCCTAACAGACACAAATCCATAGCACAAAGCTGAAATCTAACTATCACAACTTTGACACTACTTGAGCATTGCTGAAAAAAGAGACATGCTGCCAAAGTTTTCTGTCTTGTACTCATCAGGACAGATTCACAGGATCCTGATGAAAGCTTCAACAGGATGTCCCCTTTTTCGTCAATATTCAAGTTCTGTTCTACCCAACAACATTGGCAATGTTACAACAAATCTAGACCATAGAATGTAAAAATGTCACAGGAATGAATGAAAAAAAAGACTAGATTTCAAAAAAGTGCTTCATTGGCTGCAACGTGTTTTGCGGCATCCTAATTTTGCAGGATGCTATATAAATGCAGGCCTTCCTTTATCCATCACATGGCCTGGCAGAGAATTCCATGGTTTTAAATACCATACAGCCTTATTGCATGGTTCTACCCTACAACTCCTACTCCTTCCCCCAACCCCTCCCTTGCCCTTGTGGGTCAGGTGCCCCAAAAATATTCCAGAGTCTAGAGCAGCTTTTAAAAATTCTATCATGGGATGCAGGTGTTGCTGGCCAGGCCATCATTTATTGCCCATCTCTAAGTGCCCTTGGGAAGTTAGTGATGGGCCTCCTTCATGAACTTGAATGGCTGCAGTCCATGTGGTGTAGGTACACACACAATGCTGTTAGGGTGGGAAATCCAGGATTTTGACCCAGCGGCAGTGAAGGAATGATGATATAGTTCCAAGTCAGGATGGTGGGTGGCTTGGAGGGGAATTTGCTGGCAAGGCTCCTGCACTTGCTGCCCTTGTCCTTCTAGGTGGCAGGATTTGTAGCTTTGGAAGGTGCTGTTGAAAGAGTGAGTTGCTGCAGTGCATCTTGTAGGTGGTACACGCCACTGCCACTGTGTCGGTGGTGGAGAGAGTGAATGTTGAAGGTGGTGGATGGAGTGCCAATCAAGCGGGCTGCTTTGTTCAGGATGGTGTCGAGCCTCTTGAGTATTGTTGGAGCTGCACTCACCCAGGCAAGTGGAGAGTATTCCATCACACTCCTGACCTGTGCCTTGCAGATGGTGGACAGGCTTTGGGAAGTCAGGAAGTGAGTTACTCTCCGCAGAATACCAAGCCTCTGACCTACTCTACTACCCCTTGTCCTTCTAGGTGGTAGAGGTCATGTCTTGGCGAGTTGCTGTAGTACCAAGTGGCCCCATTCCTTGAATATTTATGATTGGCCAAGGCTTCCAAATAAATTCCTAATTCTAAGAAAAACTACAGTTGCTCATGACGGGTTAACAGACAACAGTAGACTATATTTCTGAAAGTAACATTGGGTTCAGGCAATTAAGATTCTTCCAACCCCCTGGTCAGTTTGATTCTTCACTTGAACTTTCCCATTCATGATTCAGGCTCCTTTGGGTTGCAAATTGGCATTGGTGTGCTCCAAACCTCACTGTCGGGCCTTCCAATCACTCTTCGCCGACCTGGCATACTAACGCAGGACTGTGAGCTCAATGGAGCAGCTTGGGGAGTTATTAAAGGGTTCAGAGCGAGAGTTAGATTCAGCTAAACACAGCAGTGTCAATCCACATTCTTTTGATATTCTGCTTTTATCCTTCTTCCTTGTGCTAGGCTTAAAAAGAACCAGGCGAGGTCAGTTGGGAATAAAGCCGAATGTTTGTAATGAAATTCAACCTGTGACAATGAATATCTTGGAGTAGGTTCAATTTTGAAACTTTGCTAACTCTTCTTCTCAATTTCAAAAGGCAGGTGAAGACCCCTCTGTATTGAATAATACATTTTAATAGAAATGGAAATAGAATAATAGAACTGCAGATGCCGGGAATCTGAAATAGAAAGGGAAAATGCTGGGAATACTCAGCAGGTCAGGCAGAATCTGCGGAGAGAGAAAAATAGAGTCAATACTTCAGGTCAATGACCCTTCATCAGAACGGGATGAAATGTTTTACACGTTTCAATGATGTCCTTTAGGGAAGAAAATCTGCCATCCTTACCTGGTCTGGCCTACATGTGACTCCAGACCCACAGTAATGTTGCTCTCTGAAATGGCCTAGCAAGCCATTCAGTTCAAGGGCAGTTAATGATGGTGACCAATGCTGGCCTTGCCAGAAATTCCCACAGCCACATCCCATGAAAGAATAAAAAAGCAGTGATAAAGCACATATATATGCTAGTCTTATATAATATACTGTGGGGTAGAAATACATCTGATTACCATACAAAGCAACCTTATAAATACATTTGTGACAATCTCTTATCTGAAGAATTTATATAACGTTGGTTTATAGTGTGTTGCTGCTGTTGCCCCTAGTTTTACATTGACGGGGTATTTCGGAAGCATGTCATTATTTATCTCTAAATAAGGTCCTTTGTCCTTATCTGAAATAAAATATTGCGGGTGCTAGAATTCTGAAATAAGGACAGAAAATGTTGGAAGCACACCGCAGGTCAGGCAGCATCCCTGGGTAAGAAATGATAACCTTTTCATCCTGAAAGATTGGGCTGAATTTTCCTCGTTGGAACACCGGCCTTGATTCAGGGTTGGGAATCTGGAAGTGGCTGGCGGATGCGGCCTTCCCGGAGGTAGCCAATTGAGGAACCGTCTCCCTGTTCGACTGGGGACAGTGGCCGAGGCTCAGCGTCAGGAGGTCGGTTCAGTGAGGCCTGTGGGTTGGGACCCCGACCACCTTCGCGGTGTGGGTGCTGCTGAGGGGCCAGCAGCAGGTGTGGCAATATGTGATGGGGTTGGGGGGGGGCGGGGAGGTGGGGGGCAACTTCACTAGGAGTGCAGCAGCTGCCTTCGCAGCAGGAGCTAGATCAGCGGAGACATCGGTCTCCATGATATGGCATCCAAGGGGCTGGGAAAAGTCAGCCCATTAACCCTGTTTCTCCATCCAAAACTGCTTCCTCACCTGCTGAGTTTCCCAATCATTTTCTGTTTTTATACCTGTCCTCCTCTAGTTCTGCGCAGCATCCTTGGATGTTGGGAGTTATATTTTTACTCCAGACTGATAATGTTGCCTTGAATTAAAAACTGATTCTGTACTTTCACTGGCGTCAGTGGGTAGAGAGAACGATAACTGCCAACCGGTGCAAATTTAATGAAAGTACCAATCCTTCAGCCAGGCATTGGCTTCATGCCCAGCAAGTTTAATGTGCCCATATTCTGAGAAAAAAAACCCCAGGACACTAACCATCCTGAATGTCAATTTAAAATGTCCTTTGCTTGGCTGGATTTGCTCTGATTGCTCGCTGTAAGGTTACAGGAATAGCTGTTGAGTCAGACACCGGTGACAATTTAAAGAAATGAAGAGGCCCTTTAGTCGAAACTAACTGTATTCTGTTTGAAATCGTTTTGAATTGTCTTTATCTGTCCTGGGACTGACTGCAGCAGTGAGACGGAATTTACGTTCTTTGTGAAGGAGGTGCTTGGGAATGGGTTCTGCTAGTCAAAATGTTATCATTGTGCCAATCTGCTAACTGTCCTACCTGTTTACCCCGATCATGCATCACAATTAAATATAATCAATATGTTTTTCATTTCCACAAGGGGAAATAGTATAGCAATTTCATTGTAATGTTTCAATTTAACTTTAAAAATGTGAAATGCTGGCTTGGCATCATGCTGTACAATGCTGACAATTAAAACATTATTGCCCAGATGTGAAATTCCTTTGTGTGTTGCGAAATGCAACACACCTTTTTATTGTATACTGGTTTGTTAAAATAGCAGACAGATAGATGAACTTTATGAAACGAAAGAACCTACATTTATATAGAGCCTTTCATGGCCACTGGACGTCCAAGACTTGTGCTTCGGGAATTTGCTGCGCCACTAGCCAAGATGTTCCAGTGCAGCTACAACACTGGCACCTACCCAGCTATGTGGAGAATTGCCCAGGTGTGTTCTGTACACAAAAAACAGGACAAATCCAACCCGGCCATTTACCACCCCATAGCCTACTCTCGATCATCAGTAAAGTGATGGAAGGGCTCATCAACAGTGCTATCAAGCAGCACTTGCTTAGCAATAACCTGCTCATTAATGCTCAGTTTGGGTTCCGCCAGAGCTACTCAGTTCCTGACCTCATTACAACTTTGGTTCAAACATGGATAAAAAGCTAAACTCCAGAGGTGAGGAAAGAGTGACTGCCCTTGACATCAAAGCAGCATTTGACTGAGTGTGTCATCAAGGAGCTCTAGAAAAAATGGAGTCAAATGGGAATCAGGTGAAAAACCTTCTGCTGGTTGGAGTCATACCTAGCACAAAGGAAGATGGTTGTGATTGTTGGAGGTCAACCATCTCATTTCCAGGACATCACTGCAGGAGTTCCTCAGGGTATTGTCTTCGGCCAAACATCTTCAGCTGCTTCATCAATGACCTTCCTTCTATCATAAGGTCAGAGGTCGGGAGATTCACTGATAATTGCACAATGATCAGCACCATTCATGCCTTCTCAGATACTGAAGCAGTCCATGTCCAAATGCAGCAAGACCTGGACAATATCCAGGCCTGGACTGAAAAGTGGCAAGTAACATTCATGCCAGACAAGTGCCAGGCAATGACCATCTCCAACAAGAGAGAATCTAACCATTGCCCCTTGACGTTCAATGGCATTATCATCACTGAATCCCCCACTATCAACATCCTGGGTGTTACCATTGACCAGAAACTGAACTGGACTAGCCATATAAATACTGTGGCTACAAGAGCAGGTCAGAGACTAGGAATCCTGCAGTAAATAACTCAACTCCTGACTCCCCACATCTATAAGGCACAAGTCAAGAATGTGGTGGCATTTTCTCCACTTGCCTGGATGAGTCCAGTTCTGACCTTATGGAAGGAAGGTCATTGATGAAGCAGCTGAAGATGGTTGGGTCTAGGACACTACCCTGAGGAACTCCTGCAGCGATGTCCTGGAACTGAGATGATTGACCTCCAACAACCACAACCATCTTCCTTTCTGCTAGGTATGACTCCAACCAGCGGACAGTTTTCTCCCTGACTCCCATTGACTCCAGTTTTGCACATATGTGCTGCCAAATTTCCCTTCGCTACAATAGTTATTAGTGAAGTTACACTTCAAAAGTACATAATTGGCTAAGAAGCATCTTGAGATGCATTGTTTTACTTGTGCAAAAATACAGCACATCTCGCTACATGCCACAATCCAGTACACTTCCCTGATTATCCCACTTTTCCTGAATTTGGAATAGAAAGCTGATTTTCCTTTAATTACACATTTCCACCATGTTTGTGGCATTAAAGTCACAGCCTTGCTGAAGAGCTTGATTGTTTACAGCTCCCTTGACCTCACCCGAAATAGAGCCCAGCAGGACTCTCAGAGCTCTGCAGGAGATGAGCTTAGTTCGAGCTAGTTCTAAATTTGCAATAATTGAAATTTTCATAGTTGGCAATCAAAGGCTTTCCACTGTCAGGGGCTGTCAGTGAATTCCAGAGGGGAATATTCTCTGCCAAATATTACATGGGACAACAAAGAAATTGCTTTAAGCCATTATCCATGACTGACAGCTAAACCTTGCACATGCTGATAGTGTATGGTCTTCTTTGCAACATGGACACCTTAACTCATTCTAACTTCCTCGTTCAATTAATTTCATAGCACAGAAACAGGCCATTTGGCCCATCCTGCTAGCTTTTTGAAGGAACTATCCAATTAGTGCCTTCTCTTTTCCCTGCAAACTTTTCAATTTCAAGTGTATATCCAATTCCCATTTGAACACTATTAATGAATCTGCTTCTACTACCCTTTCAGATCAGAACAACCCATTGTAGAAAGCAATTTCTCTTCAGCTCTTCTTGAATTCTTTTGCCATCTAGGCTACCTAATTGCTCTCTGACCCAATGTCGGCAGTTTCTGTCATTGGAGGCGGTTCAAAGGATTGATACCTGGAATGAGTGGGCTGTCTTATGAGGAAAGGTTGGACAGACTGGGCTTGTTTCCACTGGAGTTTAGAAGAGTGAGGGGTGATTTGATTGAAGTATACAAGATCCTGAAGGTCCTTGACAAGGTGGACGTTGAAAGGATGTTTCCTCTTGTGGGTGAGTCCAGAACTAAGAATTAGGAGTTGCCCTTTTAGGATAGAGATGAGGAGAATATTTTTCTCTCAGAGGGTTGTGCGACTTTGGAATTCTCTGCCTCAGAAGGTGGTGGAGGTGGGGTCATTGAATATTTTTAAGGCTGAGGTAGATAGATTCTTGTTAGGCAAGGGAATCAAAGGTCATCGGGGGTAGATGGGAATGTGGAAATCGAAACACAAGAAGATCAACCATGATTTTATTGGATGGCAGAGCAGGCTCGAGGGGCCGAATGGTCTACTCCTGGTCCTATTTCTTATGTTCTCTAGTGGTGGATGATCTGTAATCCCATTTTTAGAGTCAAAAAACATGTTGAAACTCTACCCCAGGATCTCTCTAAGACCTATCAGTTTCTATCAGGATCGTGCAACAGTTTGAAATAACAACTGGTATTTATATAGCATCTTTAACATAGTAAACATGACACACCATAGAAGCAAAACTTGATACCAGGCCACGTAAAGAGATAATAGGAAAGATGACCAAAAGGTTGGTTAAAGGGGTAGGTTTTATGGAGGGTCTTAAAGGAAGACAGAAAAGTTAAGGAAGCAGAGAAGTTCAGGGAGGGAATTCTAGACCTTAGCTGAAGGCACAGAGCCAATGGTGGGATGAAGGAAATTAGGGAATGCAAGAGGCTGGGACTGGAGGAATGCAAAGCTTTTTAATTCTTTCATGGGACGTAGGCGTCACTGGTTAGGCCAGCATTTATTGCTCAACCCTAATTGCCCTTGAGAAGGTGGTGGTGAGCTGCCTTCTTGAACCGCTGCAATCCATGTGGTGTAGGTACACCCACAGTGCTGTTAGGGAGGGAGTTCCAGGATTTTGACCCAGTGACAGTGAAGGAACAGCGATATATTTCCATGTCAGGATGGTGAGTGACTTGGAGGGTAACTTGCAGGTGGTGGTGTTCCCATCTATCTGCTGCCCTTATCCTTCGAAGGAGTCTTGGAAGGTGCTGTCGAAGGAGTCTCGGTGAGTTGCTGCAGTGTATCTTGTAGATGGTACACACTGCTGCTACTGTGCATCAGTGGTGGATAGAGTGAATGTTTGTGGATGGGGTGCCAATCAAGAGGGCTGCTTTGTCCTGGATGTTGTCGAGCTTCTTGAGTGTTGTTGGAGCTGCACTCATCCAGGCAAGTGGAGAGTATTCCATCACACTCCTGACTTGTGCCTTGTAGATGGTTGACAGGCTTTGGGGAGTCATGAGCTGCAGAATTTCCAGCCTCTGACCTACTCTTGTAGCCACAGTATTTATATGACTAGTCCAGTTCAGTTTCTGGTCTATGGTAACCCCCAGGATGTTGATAGTGGGGGATTCAGTGATGGTGATGCCATTGAATGTCAAGGGCAGATGGTTAGATTCTCTCTTGTTGGAGATGGCCATTGCCTGGCACTTGTGTAGTGCAAGCATTACTTGTCACTTGTCAACCTAAGTATCAATGGTATCCAGGTTTTGCTGCATAGGGACATGGACTGCTTCAGTATCTGAGGAGTCGTGAGTGGTGCTGAACATTGTGCAATCATCAGCGAACATCCCCTTCTGACCTTATGATGGAGGGAAGATCACTGATGAAGCAGCTGAAGATGGTTGGGCCTAGGACACCACCCTGAGGTACTCCTACAGTGATATCCGGGATTGAGTGATGTCTCTGTGACTGAGATGATTGACCTCCAACAACCATAACCATCTTCCTTTGTGCTAAGTATGACTCCAACCAGTGGAGAGATTTCCCCTGATTTCTATTGACTCCAGTTTTACCTGGGTTCCTTGATGCCACACTTGGTCAAATGTTGCCTTGTTGTCATTCTCACCTCACCTCTTGTGTTCAGCTCTTTTGTCCATGTTTGGACCAAGGCTGTAAGGCTCATGGGAGTGATAGTGGTGTAGTGGTAATGTCACTGGACTAGTAATCTAGAGGCCCCAGACTGGTAATCTGGGGACATGGGTTCAAATCCATATTAAATTCAATTAATAAATCTGGCATTGAAAGGTCAGCCTTGGTCACAATGACCAATAAAACTATCATTATCATGTTTTTTTTAAGGCTATAAATTGAGAGAGGGGAATGCGCAACGAGACCTGGGTGTCCTCGTACACCAGTCGCTGAAGGTAAGCATGCAGGTGCAGCAGGTGGTAAAGAAGGCAACTGGTATGTTGGCCTTCATAGCCAGAGGATTCGAGTACAGGAGCAGGGATATCTTGCTAAATATACAGGGCCTTGGTGAGACCAGACTTGGAATATTGTGTGCAGTTTTGGTCTCCTTATCTGAGGATGTTCTTGCCATAGAGGGAGTGCAGCAAAGATTTACCAGACTGATTTCTGGGATGGTGGGACTGACATATGAGGAGAGATTGAGTTGGTTAGGATTATATTCGCTGGAGTTCAGAAGAATGAGGGGGGATCTCATAGAAACCTATAAAATTCTAACAGGACTAGACAGGGTAGATGCAGGAAGGATGTTCCCGATGGTGGGGGAGTCCAGAACCAGGGGCCACAGTTTGAGGATACGGGGTAGTCCATTTAGGGCTGAGGTGAGGAGAAATTTCTTCACCCAGAGAGTGGTGAGCCTGTGGAATTTGTTACCACAGAAAGTAGTTGAGGCCAAAACATTGTGTGTTTTCAAGAAGGAGTTAGATATAGCTCTTGGGGCAAAAGGGATCAAAGGATATGGGGAGAAAGCAGGAGCAGGCTATTGAGTTGGATGATCAGCCATGATCATAATGAATGGCGGAACAGGCTCGAAGGGCCAAATGGCCTACTCCTGCTCCTACTTTCTATGTTTCTACGAGGTCAGGAACTGAGTGACCCTGACAGAACCCAAACTGAGCACCAGTGAGCAGGTTATTGCTGAGTAAGTGCTGCTCCAAAGCACTGTTGATGGACACTTTCCATCATTTTGCTGGTGATCGAGAGTAAACTGATGGGCATATTCTTGGTCTGTTTTAGGGCTGGAAGAGGTTAAAGGGATAGGGAGGCTTGATACCTACCTGCACGTTATAGTTCAGCTGTGCACTCGCTGAATCAATGGAGATAGGCAGTATTTTCTATTATCCCCTACATTTGTTGGGATCCAATGTTGGAACTAACTCACTCCGCCTCTTTGGATAGCTACGTTCAATAGTGTGGTGAGTGAGTAGAAGACACTCTATTAATCTCAGGGTAAATTATAGGAAGTTGCTCTCTCAGGTCCGAGCCTCGGTTGACAGGAGTTAGAATCTGCAACATCGCTGGAGAGCTGGTGAGTGGTATGAAGTAGGCATCGCTCTCCTACTGATCTCATCGAGAAACCCCTTTTCATTGGAGAGTGCCTGATCGTTCCCTTCTGCACCACCAAGTCTGCAAGAAGATATTGAACAAGGAAGGCGATTCAGAGAAGGAGATAAAAGATGTAGCCTAGATTTAAGATCGCTGAGCTGCGAGGAGAGTCTTTAAAAAAAAAATGATGTTGGCCAGTGACAAATGTCAGGAAGATTAAAAATATCACAGGAGCAACTGGCCGAATGAAACCGATTGGCTGAGAAAGGGTGTGAAACAAAAACTCTTACAGACAAAAAACTCCTCGCTCGGACCCTCTCTCCGGCCAGTGGTCTGCATCCCGGCTCAAGTCAGTCTCGCAGCTCATCTGCCCGGGACACTGGGGTAGGGTAGAGGGGGGGGGACACTGGGGTGGGGTAGGGGGTGGTATCTGGTCTTGCCTTTCGCCTCTCAGTCACGGACCAACCCTGCGTGTGGACCGGGCAGCATTTCGGACAGCGAGCCGGACCTCAGAGCCCCTGGGAGAGGTGGAGCAGAGAGGATTTCACCGCTGCTGCTTGTTGAAGGGAAGAATTGGCCAAGCCGCCCTCATCCTCCGGGCGGGCGGATTTCCCGCCCCGGTTTAAAGTGGAACTTTTTTTAATTCAAGGGCATCGCCCGCGATTCTGCCAAGTGGCGGCTGCCTCGACTCTTCCCCCCCAACGTGGCCAAAGATCATGGATCGCCCGACCAGCCCAGGTATCCTCCCCAGTGCCGGGGTACCCGCCCCCGGCTCCCCGTTCAGCGGGATCGGCGCGGGATCAAGCGCCAGGCGGGATATCGGCTCGACGGTCCCCGACGGCGGGGCGGGAGCGGCGGCCGCCGCGGCCAAGGTGCGGGCGAGCGCTGGGGGGGACCTGGGCATCGACCTCAACCTGACGGGGGGCGAGCAGGGGGGCCCCCCGTTCCTGACTGACGCCTGGCTCGTCCCCCTGTTCTTCGCCCTGATCATGCTGGTGGGGCTGCTCGGGAACTCGCTGGTCATCTACGTGATCGGCCAGAATCGGCAGATGAGGACGGTCACCAACTTCTACATCGGTGAGATATGGGTTCCAGTCGGGGTTCCCGCCCTGAGCGATAAATCCCAAAAAGCTAACACGCTGGGGGGAGAGGGGAGTGGGGTGGGGGAGATGCCCAGGTCAGATGTGAGCAATGGGCAGCACAGAGATGGGTTGGAATTGGAGGTGTTTCAGATTCAAAGCAGGGCTCCTGGGGGTCAAGGTCCGGGGGATTGGGGGCAACCAAACCCCACCCCCCCCCCAGGGCAGCTGGGGGAATTTAAATTCACTTCATAAAATCTGGAATTACTAGTCTCAGTTATGGTAAGCGCAGAGCTGCTATTGTTAAAAAACCCCATCTGGTTCACGAATGCCCCTCTAGGGAAGGAAATCTGCCGTCCTTACCCGGTCTGGCCTACATGTGACTCCAGACCCACAGCCATGTGGTTGACTCTCAACTGCCCTCTGTAATGGTGCGGCAAAGCCGCTCAGTTCAAGGGACAGTTGGGGATGGGCAACAAATGCTGACCTTGCCACTCATGCCCAGGTCCCATGGTTTGAAAGGGAAACTGAGCCTTGGCCAGACCCCTGATATTCAGGTTCAGGCACTGTACCCCAGGAAGGATGTCACTCCAGCACTGATACACCACGATGTTGTCAGGCTTTAAAGGGTTAAATTAAAGTCCAGGATGCTTACCCAACTCTGGCTTCTGTCCCCTGGTGTTTAGATGGTTTTGGGGTCATGTTAAGCCCGCATGGGGCCATGTTAAGCCTGTGTGGGGCCATGTTAAGCCCGTGTGGGGCCATGTAAAGCCCATGTGGGTGAAGTGGATCCAGACGAGCTGTTTACCTATAATAAAATAGGAATAAAAAGCAAAATACTGCGAATGCTGGCAATCTGAAATAAGAAGAGAAAATGCTGGAAATACTCAGCAGGTCTGGCAGCATCTGCGGAGAGAGAAACAGGCTTAACGTTTCGAGTCCGTGTGACTATCTTCAGAGCGGTTTCCTATGGTGGGAGAATCCAAAACAAAGTTGGGGTGGGGGAGAGGCGGGGGCAGTGGGTGGTGGGGGATAGGCCATTCAAGAGTACCGTCAGAAAGGTACTTTATCACACAAAGATTTGTGGGAATGTGAAATCCCTCTCCCTTCCTCCAAAATAAACCCCGGATGCTTGACCAATTGAAACTTTAAGACTGCGATCGATAGCTTTATTAGCAAATGGCATTGAGGGCTACGTGGTTCCAAGGTGGGTAAACAGAGTTGAAGATCACATCAGCCACAGTTGAATGGTGGGAACAGGTTCAAGCGACTGAATGACCTACTCCTGCTCCTAATCTTCTGGAAGACTGCAGGGATGGACATCCTCTCAATCCCACCCTCCTGACCACCATACTCGGTGCTTTCTCCTCTGGCTCCACCTGGCAAAGGGCCCGTTTAGAGCAGGAATCTCTTCAGCTATACGAACAGTGCCTGGAATGGACTCCTGGCTACAGGTAAAAACTCCAAGGTTCAAGATTCAGGGAACATTTAGCAGTCTGGGACTGGGGTTGGCAATACTCACTTACTCTCATACTCGGTTTTCACTCCAGGAGCTAGATATTTTAAAATTTATAACAGCCCAAATAATTAATGTCACACAACATTCCACACACGCTGTGAGGAAAAACAGACTTCTTTAAAAATTGAGCCATTGATGTCAAAAAACCAGATAGGTGGTGCCCCTAGTTATTACCACCCAAGCCCTAGCTAAAATACTTTGTCTGGGAGTAGAAAGCTGTTTGGAAAGTCTTTTCTTCCCCAACAGTATTTTGAACACTTTGCCCCATTGACCAGTTGAAAGAAGAAAAATTGCTGAAAGGAGCAGATACTCTTAACTGACAACCTGGGGCCAGTACTGAGGGAGTGCTACATTGTTGGAGTAGCCATTTTTTCAGATGTTAAATGCCTTCTCAGTTTAATATAAGAGATCCCATCGCAAAATTTCAAAGAAGAGTTCTCCATGGGGTCAAAATTTATCCCTCAACTAACATCACTAAAAGCAGATTATCTAGCCATGATATCATTTGATACTGTAGATTGCGGTATATAAGTCGAACTGGTGTATCAGACGACGCAATTTTTCTGGCCCTAAAAATCGTGTTTTTGCATATATTCGTTGTATAAGTCAACCCCTCTTTTCAACCATGACAGGCTATACTCGCATTAGTCGTCAGCCTTCATTAATCACCCCACAAATGCATGTTTACTTATCTTATAACCCTTCACAAGGGTTCGAGAAGGTGTTATAGTTACACCCACAGAGATCAAACCCCACAAGACGATCAACGAAGAGAAATGGGCCTTCCAATAAAATGGATGAAGCTAATTTCAAACTAAAAGATGTGGCATTTGCTAACTCATCAAATAACTGCGCTGCAGGGAGAAAATTTGGTGTTAGTGAAAAATACTAGTGCGAGAATCGAAGAAGAAGGAATCTGCCCTGAAGAAGATGCCCAAGACCAAATGCGCCATGAGAATAAGGACTTGATCTTGAGAAGGATGGGTTAATAGGTTCCAAACTGGTCAAAACCAAGACACAGACCTTTTCTTTACTGAGAGAGTTTATTGGCTTTGTTCAGTCTCATAGCTCTCCTCATGCCCCAGTGTCCCAACTGTGCCCTTTTCAGATGTGCTCTAAGTACTTATTGGCAACATGGATGACACACCCATAAATTTCAATATGCCCAGCAACCACACCGTGGAGTGGAAAGGTTCGAAAACAGCTCCAGTGAAAATGACAGGACGCGAGAAGACAAAATTCACCGTGGTACTAGCCTGAATGGCCGACGGAATGAAATTAAAGCCTTTGGTGATTTTTCAAACGTAAGACCGTGTCAAAAATGAAGTTCTATGCAGGGGCTTTTGTGCATTTCCATGACAACAGTTAGATGGTTGAGAATAGAGTGAAGATATGGATCGATAATGTGTGGAATAGCCATCCCAGTGGTCTAACGCAACGAATGCAGCTTATTAGCATGGGACATGTTCAGATACCAAACAACTGATGAAATCAAGAGGTGCCTGTGAAGAAATAACACCTAAATTGCAGTTATACCAGAGGGTCTACCGTTCATCATTCAAGCTTTGGATGCGTGCCTCAACAAGCCATTCAAGGTTCATGTTCATGTTGAATGGATTAGGCAGGTGGTTGACGTAGAAAAAAACCTTCACAAAGACTGGATATGTGCGCGCTGCCCTGTTTAATGTTCTGTGTGGATTTGTCATTGTTATATTAGTGCAAAAACTGTCATCAGGTACTTCAAAAATGTGGAATATCCAATTCAGTGGATGGAAAGGAGGATGGTTTGTTCTGGGGTGATGATTATGAAACAATAAGAGCTAAGATGATGCCATAGCCAAAATGACTCAGAATGAATTCAATGAACTCTTTCCATTGGACGCCAAAGACAATGAGTTTGATGGGTTTTAAGATGCTTTCATTGTGGTTAAAGCTACCTTTGTATAATTAATTTATTCAATAACCATGCCACGATCATTTAATATGAATTACTGATGTTATGCTTTTTTCACATTTCAAGATAGCAACCACCCACACCCGACACCGGGTTTACATTTTACACTTGGTGTATAGGTCAATCCCTTTGGAGTTTGGAATGATATTTGGAGGCTCCAAAGGCTCAATTTATACACTGACATCTGAGGTATTTATGAGAGCTTGCTGTGCGCAATCTGGCTGCCACATTTCCTGCACTATCTCAGTGAGTACACTTCAATAAAACAATCCATTGACTACAAAGCACTTAGGGACTTCCTGAGGCCATTCTGAGCACCACACCTTAGAAAAGATATAATGGCCTTGGAGGAGGTACAGCGTAGGTTTACCAGATGTTACCTGGACAATAAAGGTTAAATTACAAGGCGATTTTACACAAAGTAGAGTTTTATTAGGTTTCAGTATATTGAGGGACAGACAAGGTCGATAAAGGGAAACTATTTCCGCTGCTTGGGGAGTCTAGGACTAGGGGGCAAAGCCTAAAAGTCAGAAGTGAAATTAGGAAACACTTCTACATGCAAAGGGTGATAGAGGTTTAGAACTCTCTTCTGAAAATGGCAATTGATGCTAGATCAATTGTTAATTTTAAAACTGAGATTGATTGATGTCTGTTATCCAAAGGTATTAAAGGGTATGGACAAAGGTGGGCGTATGATGGAGCTAGGTCTCAGATCAGCCCTGATCTGTGGGGGGAGGCGATAGCATAGTGGTATTGTTACTGGACTATTAATCAAAGACCCCAAGGTAATGCTCCAGGGACTCGGGTTTAAATCCTGCCACAGCAAACAGTGGAATTTGAATTCAATAAAAATCTGGAGTTAAAAGTCTAAAACATGACCATGAAACAATTGTAGTAAAAACCTATCTGGCTCATCAATGTCCTTTAGAGAAGGAAAACTCCCTTCCTTACCTGGTCTGGCCTACATGTGACTCCAGACCCACAGCAATGTGGTTGACTCTAAACTGCCCCCTGAACTCAGGATGGGTAATAAATGCTGACCTGGCCAGTGATGCCCACAAGCCCATGAATGAGTTAAAAAACAGGCTTGAGGGGCTAAATGGCCAATGGCCTCTCCTTCCCATACTCTGTGTAAGGCACTACATAAATGCAAATCTTTCCCATGTTTTTGCTTAAGGTTGGGCAGGGGCCTGGTATCGACAGCAGAAGCACAGTTGTACCATCATGGAGGCCAAGCACGTGCTATAATGGAGGCAAGCCCTATAGCTCAAGAGGCATTGAAGCCTCATTTTCCCATGTATCTTGCAAACTGCTGTCAGGTCAGGTGCCCAGGGTGCTGTCCTGTTGGATGTTGGAGCCAGTGCCATACTTTTGCATGTTTTCCTGGTGTTACTTGAGCATGTCATGATTCATCCAGACAGTCGCACCGCACCAGCTCCTTGCCAGTTCAAACTCCACCCACGCCATATGGATATGTCACAGTGATCACATTGTATACAATCAGACAGGTCCCACACATGTACAACACAAATGTTCCTGACATAGAATTAGGAATGGCAGTGTAGACTGAGGAGGCCAGTACTCTCCTGGGACCTGATCAAATGCCTTCAGTTGAAGGGAACTAATATTTTAGTTATAAGAAGATATCAGCATAAGAAATAGGAACTGGAGTAGGCCATTCAGTCTGCTCTGGAATTCAACAAGATCTTTTACCTCAACTCCACCGTCTCACCACATTCCTTAGTACCCAAAAACCATTCAGCCTCTGTCTTGAACATAGGACCCACAACTCTCTGGGGCAGAGATTTCCAAACCTCCATTTCAGTCCTAAATCGATGACCCCTTATTCTGAGGCTGTGACCCCATGTTCTAGATTCCCCAGCCAGGGGAATCATCCTCCCCTGTCAAACACCTTAAAACCATTACAAGTTTGAATTAAAAATTTCAGTGAGTTTGGAAGTTGGAGGGTGAAACCATAGGGAAATTGACCTCTGAATGTTCAACATGCTGAACCTATGTTCTTGTGTGTACTTTTTAAATGGAGCATTAACCTGTTTATTTTAAATGGGTTCATGTGTGTGTATATATATATATATATAGCATATTTATATACATATAAATATAGGAGAAATTACTTCATGTTAATGAATGGAATGCTTAATCACAGGGAGTAGTTAAAGAATCTTTCAAAGGAAATTTTGATACACATTTGAAGTGGAGGAATCTACAGAGTGGTGGGGAGAGAGCATGACAGAGGGGTTAGTTTTATATCAGCATTAAAGAGTCAGCACAGTCATGATAGCCCCCAGCTGCACTGTCCTTCCTTCAGACACCATTCCCTAAGAGAGCACAAACCCTCATTGAATTGGTCCATGATTATGCTTGGCAAGTACTGCAGTGGTTTGCCATTGCCTTCTGCAGTATGGCTGACCAGGAAACTCTCCCACTCTCACCACCTGCCATCAGGCATTTTGGAAGGATTTACAGGCTGAAAAACCAACCTGCTTGGCCACATTGTAAATACACCTTCCGCAGTCATTAAGCCCTGGAGCAGGACTTGAACCCAGAGCTTCTGGCACAGAAGCAGGGACAGCATCAATACACCATAAGACCTCCCTACTGCACAGTTAATATTTCTAAATGTATTGAATGCTCAGAAATGAATCTAGTCCGCAGGAAATGCTATCCTTGAATGTGATCGGTTGGGGAATCATTGGCTACAACTACACCTATCCTGAAGTAGGATCGCTGTGCACAATAGACATAAGAAATGAGTATGTTAATTCATGTGAAAGTTTGCAGTGCACAGATCATTTATTGCTGGGAATTAATTTGTTTCGGTAGCACACTGGTTAACATGCGCTAACAGGATGAAGTAAAATCCCTGTGAAGCGTTTTCAAACTTTTCAGTTGCACCCTAATAGTTGCAGTGCCTCTATCTTAGATTAAACCTGCCAGACTGTGCCAAAACAAGGGAACAATTTTTGACATCTCACACTAAAAGAGAACTTTAGATCAATAGCACTTTCTGGGTTTCCCTCTGTGAAGGACTAACCTTCTAAACTGCAATGACAAATGCCTGAGACAGTGAAAAGCAACAGAACACAATGTTCTTTTTACTAGGATTTTGACAGAGTGAAATGGTGCCGATGTGGAATGTTTGATGAGCTGCACTGGAAGTGATTGCTTCAGTTTGGATCCCAGTAAAGTGAGATGGTTGTAATGACATTGTTTTTTTTTGTTCAGTGCCACTTGAACTATGCTAAACAATTAACTGCGTAATTATGGATTTTGCTCACTTAACAATTGGGTTTTGCAATGCAAGTGGGCTTTGAGCTATTTGAATACTGGTGATGTTACTAGGGAGAGCAATTTGGTGGGTGGATTAGTACCGAAAGGCCTGGATAGAGTGGACGTGGGGAAGATGTTTCCATTATTAGGAGAGACTAGGACCCGAGGGCACAGCCTCAGAGTAAAGGGAAGACCTTTTAGAACAGAGATGAGGAGAAACTTCTTTAGCCGGAGAGTGGTGAATCTATGGAATTCATTGCCACAGAAGGCTGTGGAGGCCAGGTCATTGAATGTATTTAAGACCGAGATAGATAGGTTCTTGATTGGTAAGGGGATCAAAGGTTACGGGGAGAAGGCGGGAGAATGGGGTTGAGAAACTTATCAGCCATGATTGAATGGCGGAGCAGACTGGATGGGCCGAATGGCCTAATTTCTGCTCCTATGTCTTATGGTCTTTTACAGGAACATTGGGATGCAGTTTGGCTTAAGCCCAGTGTTTCCAATTGAGTACAGATAAGGCGAACGAGTAGCTGTCCGGATTGCTTTTGCTCAGAATCACTCAGAAACGAGGACTTGGTCTGCTTCAAAACCTAACGCACCATTGTGGTATTTGGGCAACAGTTCCTACGAACTATGATGAATGCAAATACTCGTAGATGTTGCTTTCGCATTGAATCTCTTCCCGTACATTATGGCGCTAACGTGCTTGCAGTCGTGTCGAGCTGATTGCATGCACAGACACCTCTGAGCCATTTAAAGAGGAAAAGAATCCAATGCGCCACTGAGGCTGCATCTTTTGCTGTTGTGATAAAGTGAGGTAGCCTGTCCCTTTAAGAGAATGCAAGTGTACTGACCATTTGGCAGCACTGACGAATCACTGTACAGTGCGGGCAACTGGGAACTGTAAGTCTAGTTCTGGAGGTTTTTGAGTGAGCACGTATGATCTGGTGCTCTGCCCTATGTCTCAATAAGCCATCACTGTTTATTCTTACATCAGTCTCTCCCCGTTATTGATTGCAAGCAGCAACTGAAGAGAACATAGGAAGGCGTGCGGTTAGAGTTAGAGTTCGGTTGGCCAACAAACTCATTTACTCCAAGACATAAAAGCTTTAAAGGTTGCTTTTCTGTCATGAGCATGTGTATAACAATATATTAAACTAATGCACTAAGCAGTATGGATATAGCTGCCTGACTAGTATGTGTCAGCTTGAATCAGTTGGCAGCAGTGTCACCTTCGAATCAGAGATTTGTGGGCTCGAGCCTCACTCTATTTGAGCTTATACTCTAGGCTAACACTCCAGTGCAATGCTGAGAGCAGGCCTCATTATCAGAGATGCCATCTTTCCGATGAAATGTTGAACTGAGATTTGATGTGCCCATAAGTAAAGGATCCATGGTAGTTCTTTGAAGAAGCAGAGGTAATTCTTCATATCCTGGCCAATATTCATCTCTTGTTGTGTGCACTTGTGTGCAAATTGGTGTTTGCACATCCCTCCAAAATTGCAATGACTCTACATTGCTGTGAAGTGCCATGGAACATTGTGAGGATGTGCCAGACTCATATATACAAAAGCATAAACTTGACTTTTTGAGATAATGTTAGCAACCCATTACAGCTTCTTGAGTTTTATTGGAGCGACACTCATTCATACAAGTGGAGAGTATTGCCTTACACCCCTGAACATGTGCCCTGTCGATGGTGCAAAGGCTTTGATGAGTCAGGAGGTGAGTTTGTGCTTGTGTATATATACATAAAAATATTTTTAAAATTTACATTTATATAGCACCTTTCACAACCAACAGAACACCCCAAAATGCTTAAGAACCAATGAAATACTTTTGAAGCGTGGTCACTGTTGTAATGGAGGAAATGCAGCAACCAATTTGCGCACAGCAAGCTCCCACAAACAATAAAGTAATAATGACCCTAATCTGTATTTTGTGATGTTGATTGAGGGATAAATATTGGCCAGGACAGCAGGATGAACTCTCCTGCTCTTATTCAAAATAGGGCCATGGGACCTTTTGCATCAACCTGAGAGGGCAGACAGATCTTTGGAGTAAAGACTCACCTGGGAGGCAACACCTCAGACAGTGCAGCACTCTCTCAATGCAGTGCGCTGTAATGCAGGGTCAGCTTTGATCCTTGTGCTGTAGTGCTGCCATGTGAATTTAACCCACACCTCCTGACTCAGAGATGGGACGACCACCCACTGAACTACAACTGACACATACGCTTGACATAACACAAAATACTGTTAAACTGCTTATGAAAGTAAGCCTCTGCGTGCTAAGATTCCCGAGCACAATTCCAAGGCCCTAGTATTTGACAAATTCTGTTCGTGAAGAATCAGTAGGAATTCTCAATAAGAGTCCTTTCAAAAGCTAATCCCCTGCAGTGGTAGAAATGCAGCAAATCAATTTCACTTAGACCCCCAGTGACCATCATAGAAAAAAGACTTCAATGCCATCGATGTAAGGTAGACTTGAATGCAGGTCTTAGGGCTGAAAGACATTATTTTTAATCCATTGCATCTGGCATGTGAACAATGCAGATATTAAAATACAAACTGACTGCAGATGCTCAATTTTCTACTTGTTTTTATGTCATTGGTCTTGAAAATGTAAACATCTGGAGGATCGTAAATTGAATTTAACTAGTGTTTCTGACAGTACAAAGGAATCATTTGAAGCTGCCAACTCCTTTGGTACATAATAAACCAAATGTTTTATGAAATTCTTGAGGCCTCCTGTTTGCTAAGCCTGCTTCTTGTTGTCACAAATTAGTTAAGCTTTTCTGTGGCATAGTGAATGTCTGCTTTTGTTATGTTTAATGCTGCACCACCTACAATAGGAGTGGTAAACACTAGAAACGCACGGCAGCTCAGGCAGCGTCAGTGCAGACGGAAAGAAAGTGAACATTTGTGGTTGTTGTCTTTTCATCAGTACTGGCAAAAAGTTAGAGATAGGTTTCAAGGCAGTATAGATGCCAGGGAAAGGGGTGAAGAGCAAAAGGGAAAGACTGTGGTAGGATGGAAGACAGAGGTGATTATTTTTTATTCATTCGGGGGATGTAGGCATTGCTGGCTAGGCCAACGTTTACTGCCCATCCCTAATTGCCCCTTGAGAAGGTGGTGGTGAGCTGCCTTCTTGAACCGCTGCAGTCCCTGCAGTGTAGGTACACCCACAGTGCTGTTAGGGAGGGAGTTCCAGGAATGTGACCCAGCGACAGTGAAGGAACGATGATATATTTCCAAGTTAGGATGGTGTGTGGTTTGGAGGGGAGCTTGCAAGGTGGTGGTGTTCCCATGCATCTGCTGCCCTTGTCTTTCTAAGTGGTAGAGGTCACATGTTTGGAAGGTGCTGTTGAAGGGGCCTTGGTGAGTTGCTGCAGTGCATCTTGTAGTTGGTACACACACTGCTGCCACTGTGCGGCGGTGGTGGAGGGAGTGAATGTTTAAGGTTGTGGATGGGGTACCGATGAATAATCAGGCTGCTTTGTCCTGGATGATTTCGAGCTTCTTGAGTGTTGTTGGAGCTACACTTATCCAGGGTATTCCATCACATTCCTGACTTGTGCCTTGTCGATGGTCAGCAGGCTCTGGGGAATTAGTAGGACAGCTACTCACTACAGAATTCCCAGCCTCTGACCTACTCTTGAGGCCACAGTAGCTGGTCCAGTTAAATTTCTGGTCAATAGTAAACCTCAGGATGTTGTTGAAAATTGTGTTGGCCAATATTTACCCATCAATCAACATCAGTAAAACAGATTATCTGGTCATTATGACATTGCTACTTTGGGTGCTTGCTGTGTGCAAACTGGCTGCCACATTTCCTATGTTACAACAGCGGCTATACTTCATTTGCTGTAAAGCAATTTGGGACGTCCTGTGATAATCTAAATGTGAGTCCTTTAGGTCTTTCACCTTGCTATAGTCTGGAGGCTTTTAAAACATAAGTTTGATTACACTCACCTTCTCTCCTACTGTTATAAACCCTGTTGGGTCATGCTTTATGTTGACCCTTCTTCAAGGCTTCTCAAAATAAACTGCCTACGGCAACACTCCTGAGTGAGAAGCACCTTCAGAGTTCCTTCCCAGGAAACAGGTCACCCTCCCTTGAATCCTTCCCACAATGGCCTGGCAGAGGATGGAGAATTCTCCGAGTGGGGGGGGGGGGAATCCACAATAATTGAACACATGCCCCAACCTCCCCTGGCTTTCCTCCCGGCCAGGCTCCACTGCTATAAGCCTGACGGGGCAGAACTTCTACCTGACAAATTCACTGTGTCCCTGACCTCTTCCCACTTTCAGGGATCAGGCACATCTACCCATTACCGGCCAACAGACATGCCATTCATCATTGTGGGTGATGGGAGGCGAACAGGCTTCGGTCCCTTGTTGTGCTCTGCTGCTTTCCAAACGCAAGTGGAAACCGTAGCCCAAGTTTGAGAAGGCAAATTTCATTGTTACGCTGCTGTCAGGAATTTGAAAACCCGATCCCTCTCACCACGGAGACGTTAGCAGCACTGGGCGGCAGGACCAAAGTTCCCTTACACCTCGTGCTGCTGGGCTGCTAATGGCAGGGATTACCTCGTATAATCCCCACTCACATGGGCAAGGGCAGAACTCTGCTGGGCAAAAAAAAGAAAGTCAAAGTCACCAGGTCCTGTTCAAAGTCCTGTGCCAATTTGACATCAAAGAGCAGAAGGAAGTTTGGGGTCCGATCACACCACCGCATCATGTGAACGCAAGGCGCTGCGGTTGGCTTCAGGACGTTCTGCTTCACTTAAGGTTGCTGCACAGGGCAGCGCTTCTCAGAATGTGACCCGTGAGGGGCCACCAGGGGCTGCCGCAAAGTGCGAGTGCGTCACTGAAGCTGGTATTCAGCCAGGAGAGTCTGACGGACTCCTGGCTCCAGTCACGGTCCAAGCAACCTGGAGGCAGGTCTGAAAACCTGCTGCCCTAACCAACAGCATACAACCGCGAGATCGGATTTTCAACACTCGTGGAGCTGAAAACAAAGAGGAGGAACCGGCTGAATGTGGAGCCCAGCAGGAGACTGGAGCTGGGAACCAGATATCACCTCAACAAAAACAGAATTACCTGGAAAAACTCAGCAGGTCTGGCAGCATCGGCGGAGAAGAAATCAGTTAACGTTTCAAGTCTTCATGACCCTTCAGCAGAACTGAAGCATAGTTAGGAGAAAGGTGAAATATAAGCTGGTTTAAGGTGGGGGGCGGTGGGGGGGAGAGAAGTTGAGGGTGGGGTGGTTGTGGGGATAAGCAAGCAGTGATAGGAGCAGATAATCAAAAGATGTCACAGACAAAAGGATCAAAGAGGTGTTGAAGGTGGTGATATTGTCTAAGAAAAGTGCTAATTAAGAATGGAAGACAGGACACTCAAGGTACAGCTGTAGTGGGGGTGGGGTGGAAAGACTAACAAGGTTTTAGTTTTAGATTTAAAAATAATGGAAATAGGTGGGAAAAGAAGAATCTATATAAATTATTGAAAAAAAAGGGGGGGAGGGGGAAGAAACGGGGTGGGGATGGGGGGAGGGGGAGTTTAAGATCTAAAGTTGTTGGATTCAATATTCAGCCCGGAAGGCTGTAAAGTGCCTAGTCGGAAGATGAGGTGCTGTTCCTCCAGTTTGCATTGGGCTTCACTGGAACAATGCAGCAAGCCAAGGACAGACATGTGGGCAAGAGAACAGGGTGGAGTGTTAAAATGGCAAGCGACAGGGAGGTTTGGGTCTTTCTTGCGGACAGACCGCAGGTGTTCTGCAAAGCGGTCGCCCAGTTTGCGTTTGGTCTCTCCAATGTAGAGGAGACCGCATTGGGAGCAACGAATGCAGTAGACTAAGTTAGGGGAAATGCAAGTGAAACGCTGCTTCACTTGAAAGGAGTGTTTGGGCCCTTGGACGGTGAGGAGAGAGGAAGTGAAGGGGCAGGTGTTGCATCTTCTGCGTGGGCATGGGGAGGTGCCATAAGTGGGGGTTGAGGAGTAGGGGGTGATGGAGGAGTGGACCAGGGTATCACCTCATTGGTCAGAACTAAGAGAAACGTTATATGTTATATGTCTTAGTTCTGATGAAGGGTCATCCAGACTCAAAACGTCAACTGTGTCCCTCTCCACAGATGCTGTCAGACCTGCTGAGTTTTTCCAGGTATTTTTGTTTTTGTTCTAGATTTCCAGCATCCGCAGTATTTTGCTTTTATCACCCCATTGGTGTCTCATCAGAAGCAGCCTCCATTCTCCCCATGAATTATGATGAGAGTTTTTGGGGTGACGAGCGAAAGCAGGTGGGGGTAGGGCCGGTAGGTGGTGCGCAGGGTCTGTTGTGCTGTCAAAGTGGTCCGCGGACTAAAAGGTTTGAGAACAACTGACATAAGAACAGGAGTAGACTATCAGCCCCTTGATCACATTCTACCAGTCCATGAGATCATGGTGGATCTGTATCTTAACTCCAGCCACCTGCTCTGGCTCCATAAAAAAAAAACCCTAGCGACCTCAGATTTGAAATGATTAATTAAGCTAGCGCCTACTGGTCTTTGTTGGAAGTTTTGTGTGGTGCAGTGGGTAGTTCCCCTGCCTCTGAGCCAGAAGCTCTGGGTTCAAGTCCCACTCCAGGACTTGTTGGCCAAGGAAGGCATGCCCACAACACAGCCAAACAGGCTGAGTATTGGAGCCTCCACTATAGCTCCAGACTATGACATGTAAAAGTGCATATTGCCGCAGCATCGAGGTCTCCTTGAGTGAACTGCAACACGCCACCTATTGATTTTTGCTGCAGCGAGTTCCACACTTCATTGTGTGAAGAAATCTTTCCTTACTTATCTTCTGAGTGGCCTGGTTCTGATTAGACAGCTATGCCCTCTCCTCCTGGACTCCCACACCAGATGGTGTAAGATGAAATATTGGAATCAATTCCTGAGTTTTGAAAGTGTGAGAACGAGTGGGCTCAGAGACACTAAGGATCAGATGTAATTTATTGTCTAGCCACCCGCAGTGGATGTTATCACCCAAAGACATTGAACATTTTTCTCTGTCACCATAGTTAATGGGATTCTGGAGTCCAGTTGTGTTCACATAGTCAAAGCTATCAGTGCCAAATGATTTACAATTATATCACATGTTGCTTGTAGACCATACTGGGAATCAGATACTCTTGCAACAAGGAATGGAAATCTTTAATTATGTGGTGAGAAACTGGTTTGTGCAGCACAAAAAATTATCCAAAGCAGAATAGAACTATTTACTTACACCTAAACCCGGTGGCTCAGTAGGTGGATGTTGTACCGAGTATTACAGAGCAGGAAGGTGCATAATCACAGAATTTCAAAAAGAAATTCCCTTCTTTGAACCTTGAGGGTGCAAAAGAACGTCCCCACCCCCCACCTCACCCAGCAGCCCGCCACCCCCACCCCCTCCCCCTCCCCCACTGCCAACCGAGCCCAGTTGGTCTCATGCACCTAGCGGTAAGCCACACCTAGCAGAGAGCTGGCAGGAGCTCACACCTGCCATCCCTATTACCCAGGCAGCTGGGAACGGCGCCATGAAGGGACAGAGGGAAGAGCATTACATACGCTCACGAAGGTGGAAAAGAGGTGGAGGATGGGACATGTTTTAAAAAGGGCACCATCGTTGGTAAATCTTTTTGGTGGGGGAGGGGGAGGAAGGGCAAGAGGAGAAATGTCAAATAC
This sequence comes from Cetorhinus maximus, assembly GCF_964194155.1. Lineage (NCBI taxonomy): Eukaryota > Metazoa > Chordata > Chondrichthyes > Lamniformes > Cetorhinidae > Cetorhinus > Cetorhinus maximus. The sequence continues at coordinate 26,436,466 of NC_135906.1, read as the reverse complement.
ATGATCAAGTTGAAAACTTACAGATGACAAAGACCATTTGATCCATCCCAACTTATCCATCGAAAAATAACCTGAGCTTCCCCATGACAATTAATGTCAAACATTTCTTAAATCATTGCAGGGTCTTAGAAAGAAAGAACTTGCCTTTATATAGCTCCTTTCACTTCTTTAGGACATCCCAGCATGCCCCACAAGCAATTAACTACTTTTGAAGTGTAATTACTGTTATATAAATAAATGTGGCATCCAATCTGCACACAGCAAGATCCCACAAACAGCAATGAGGTGAACAACAGTTTATCTGGTTTGGCGTTGCTTGAGGGAGAAATGTTTGCCTTGGCAGTGGCAAATAAAACTCCTCGGTTTAATCTCTCACCATTAGCCTGTTGCAAACTCATTCCTTATATTGGGTCACTCTTCATGTAAAGTAAACCGCTCACCAATCTAAATATGACCATTTGCCTGCGTGACCTGTTCATTGGCCGGAATTTTACGGTCCTGTCGCCACGGGGACGGGGCCTTAAAATGTGGTGACTTACTCTAAACTCCATTGACTTCGGCGGGACCGTAAAATTCCATTGGCATAAAAATACCGCCCATTAAGTTCTCCACGTTGTGATTTAGGATGATGGATTATGGGCCGATTGGACAATGTCATTGGGCAGGACATCATGAGGAGGATGTCCTCACAAAATGTCTGGGCCCCAGACCTTCTCCTTGCAGCAATTCTGCAATATAAAGGTAAATGGGCCACCCCACCCCCATGAGAGGGGAGAAAGCTTGTCCAGTCTTGGTGCCAGTTTTATAAGTTAGTACGCTGAAATTCCAAAACTCCGAGGACTAAGCAACTCACCTTTTCTCTTCCCTCTCTGTGTTTTCAGCTAACCTGGCAATGACAGACATCATATTCCTGGTATGCTGTGTGCCATTTACAGCCACTCTCTATCCGCTGCCCAGCTGGATATTTGGAGACTTCATGTGCAAATTTGTCAACTATTTACAGCAGGTAACAAGTGGCCAAGGAAGCCTCCTCTGGCTGAACTGTGATTAGCGCGGGTTTGGGATCGGTCTGTGCTGACCTGTAAGATGGATTTGGCCACATGGCCCAAGGGGGTGCTCTTGGGATTGGAGCAGGGAAGTGAGGGCACAGTGTGGGAACACAAACTTTGAGATGTAGGTAAGAATATCAACAGGAAACTTGGAAAGGGCTCAGAAGGTACATGGAATTAGGGGCAGACTTGAGGTTCTGTCTTTTTCCCTATAGCAATGTAGATGATTCAATACGTAAGAGATCCAGGATATGAGAGAGGGGGGAAATGCATGCGTCAGAAATTTTGCCCATGTATTTAGCCTGTCCTCCTTCACTGCTGTTTTTAATGCAAGGAGGTGGGGTTACACCACAAGTTGAGGTGTGGTCATGTCACTAGACTAATAATCCAAAAGCCCCTACTAACGCTCTGGGGGCATTCATTCAAATGCCCACCATGGCAGCTGGTGGAATTTATATTCAATTAAATTAATTTTAGAAGAATCTGGCATTGAAAGATGGTCTCAGTAATGCTGATCAGGAAACTATCATTGATTGTTGTAAAAACCCAATGGTTCACTAATGTCCTTTAGGGAGGGAAATCTGCCCTCCTTACCCGGTCTGGCCTAGTGACTCCAGACCCACAGCAATATGGTTGACTCGTAACTCCTCTCAAGGGCAATTAGAGATGGGCAATAAATGCCCACCTTGCCAGTGATGCCCACATCCCATAGATGAATTTTTTAATAAAAAGTGACACCAGCTTACACTCTTTTTATAGCTCAGTAAGTTTATTCAGTGAGTAGCTATGCCACACAGGGAGGTCCAAGATAAAATTCCCCAGTTTGGGCTAAGATAGTGATTCATTTCAAAACCTTTATTTCTCAATATAGCCCGATGCTAATTATTCTGAGAAGGTGTTGGTGAGGCTTCTCCTGGAACCGCTCCAGTCCTTGAGGTGACGGACCACCTACGATGGTCTTAGGTTGGAAATTCTAGGAGATTGAAGCAGTGAGGATAAAGGAACAGCATTATGTGTGGCTTTGAAGGGAATTTGCTGCCCATGGTGCTCCCACAACATGACCTTCTTGGTGGTATAGGTCATAGGGAAGGGAAATCCTGTTGAAGCAATTTTGGCACATTGTTGGTCAAGAGAAATGTGTAGTTGAATCAGTAACGTGACAGGCAAACCAGCAGGAGACTTCCCAGCTGGTCTTAAGCTTCCGAATTAGGGAGGAAGCCAGTTAGGGTTCTAACTCCTGATAAGCCGTGCTGGAGCGAGAGGATTTGTGGACTCCAGGTGAGGACTTGACAACCATTTCCCCCTTGAAAGGGCAAAATATTACTGCCGCCTGTAGTCAAGGTTCATGCAATTGTGGCAAGGTAGTGGAGGGCAAGTGTCACCTGTAGCAGACGAGGAAGGTAGAATAACTCTGGGGATACAAAGAGAATTGAACTCATGGATATATGAAGAACAAACCAATTCTCACCCAAAAATAGCCACCTGTTTCAGAACTGATGAAAGTTATGTCTTCAAGGGGCTTTGAAGGATAAATTATAAAGGCGCATTTCTTAAACTTGGCTGGTATGCTCTTATGTAGAGGAGATTGATGAGTGATCTGATCAAGGAGTTTAGAATATTCAAAGGATTCGATAGGGAAGGTAATGGAGAGACCATTTCCTCTGGAGGAGGAATCGCAAACGAGGGGACACATCGGAAAATTCGAGTTAGTCCATTCAGGAGGGAGATCAGGAAGCACTTTTCACACAGTAATGGTAGTAGAAATCTGGAACTCTTTCCTCCAAAAGGGTGAGGATTCTGGGGGGGTGGGGTGGGGGGTGGCAATCAGAGCTATCAACACTGTGAGTGATACGGTTTTGTTGGGTAAGGTATCAAGGCTTTTGGAGCAATGGCTAAATGGAGTTGAGGTACAAATCAGCGATGATCTAGTCTAAATGATCTCATCCTTTTCCTAATGGTTCTTAGAAGGGGATGAAGGAGGAGGAGGAGGTGGAAAGCATTTGCAATGGGGCAAAAGCCACTACCATTTTAACAACTGATGTGTCTTTCTATTTCCCGCCTCCTCTCTTTCTCTCTCTGTAGGTTACGGTCCAGGCAACCTGTATCACGCTAACCGCAATGAGTGTGGATCGTTGCTATGCGACCGTTTATCCGCTCCGGTCACTTCGTCACCGCACGCCCAGGCTGGCAATGGCGGTCAGCATGGCCATCTGGATTGGTGAGTGCGACTGAAAGACAAGGAGCTGATGGGGGGTGGGGGGGTGACGGGTGGAGGGGTGGTGGGGGGTTGGTGTGTGGGGTGGTGGGGGGTTGGTGTGTGGGGTGGTGGGGGGGTTGGTGTGTGGGGTGGTGGGGGGAAGTGGGGGGTGGAGAAGAACACCAGCAAACGCTGGAAACACACAGCAAACTCCGGGAAGGCAAAAGACAAATGAACATTTTGGTTATAGACCTTTACACAGAACAGGAGAGCGAGGGTGGCTGATCCCTTAGGGGACCCATAACACACAAAGAAGGATGGGTGGGACCTTGGTAAACACATTCTTTCAGATGGACTAAATACTGGAGCAATGAGACTGCTATTGGGGTTAACACCCAGGCAACAAAGCTTAATACCTGGGACAAAATGAAAATTCTTGTACAAGAGGTGCCTGTGCATTATATTTGTAAGTTTACAGGCTTCTTGAGTTCTTTTTCACTCAATGATTTGGAAGTGACTCTTCTCCCAGTCCATCTCCAGCCTCCACTTTTTTTGCAGCAGACTCTTATGGGTGGCTTCCACCCTTGGCTCAGTTGGTAGATGCACCATCCAGGGTGGAAACAAGCCATTCGGTTCGGGAAAGTTGTGACCTGGGCTGTCAGACGATTTCATCCTACATGCTGGCTAGAATAATGAGTGAGGATTCCTGCTGCTGATCACTACCCAGGGATCCCGGCTGGGTAGTTGAACTGGGAGAGGCGGGGGACTGGGTTGGGAGGGGAACAGGATAAGGCATGGCTCTGATGTCAAGTACAACTAAATAAACTGCCAATATTTAGGGCCCAGGTTAACATGTTAAGAGTAACAAATTATGGACTACAAACAAGGGTAGATCAGAAATGGGAATTCTGCCTTTAATGTGACATCCTACGACACATCAAAATACTTCACATAATTGGCTTCCTTCACTTCTTTTGCTCTTGAGGCAGCCATTTTGATGCAGCCATTTTGAGGCAGCTGTGTCTCACAGGCAGCCATGAGGTGAATGTAGCATTGGGCAGAGCATTAAGAGAACTGCTGTTTTTGAAATAGTGCCCATGGAATCTTTACCATTCGCCAGCAGAGGCAGGAACACTCTCAGTTTAACATTTCATCTAAACAACAAGCACATGCCACCATAAAGTGCCTTTAAGACAGAAAAACATGAGCGTTGAGTCAAAGAAGGATGACCGAAAAATTGGAGGTGGGTTGTGATGTGCAGAGCGGGAAGGAACTCTGGAGTATGGAGCCTAGGCAGCTGAAAGCATGTCAAACAATGGTGGAATAAAAATCTCCTATCTCCTTCTGATGTTCACACTACTGAATCACCTCAAAGCTAAGGATTTCACTTGCGATCACAGGATTGCTGGAACTCCCCAGGGCAGCCTTAGTGAACCACAGGATTAAACTGGAGAATTCACATCATGGTCTCACTTTACAGTCAAACCATTGATACCGAGATATGTAAGCTTCTTCTGCTTCATCTTTTAACTATTTAAATTTTAATTCTGCCACCTCTTCTTTCTTATCTTGTATAAAGAGAATGGGGCCTGTCCGAATGACCTTTGTTTCTTTCCCTTTATCTGGTCCCATTTGGTCCTCACTTTCTGCCTTCTCTCACTCCTTTTTTCTTTGTTTGCCCTCTGCAGGTTCCTTCATTCTGTCCGTCCCCATGGCTACGTACCACCGATTAGAGTGGGGCTACTGGTATGGACTGCAGACTTATTGCATTGAGGCATTCCCAACAGATTCCCAGCAGAAAGCCTTTATTGTGTACACATTCCTAGCTGTCTACCTTCTCCCCCTGGTCACCATCTGCGTGTGTTACACCGTCATGTTGAAACGAGTGGGACGGCCTAGAGTCGACCCCATTGACAACAACTATCAGGTAAAGAGAGTAAGAGCATGAATTTATATAGTGCTTTTCATGACCCCGTGACATCGTAAAGCACTTTACAGCCAACAAAGCAATTTTTTGAATTGTACTTATTCTTGGAATGTAGGAAATGCAGCAGCCAATTTACTCACAGGAAGCTCCCCAAAAAAAGCAGTATGATGACAACCACATAATCTGTATAGTGATGTGGGTTGAGGGATAAATATTGGCCAAAACACCAGGGAGGACCCCCAGTCCTTCAAATTAGTGCCATGGGATCTTTCATATCCACTTGAGAGAGCAGACTGGCATTTCAGTTTTTCACTTGAAAGACTGCACCTCTGACAGTGCAGCAGTTCCTCAGTACTGCGCTGGACTGCCTGCTTAGATTTTGCCCTCATAGGGCGGAATCGTCCCAGATGTGCGCTATGTGCGGAAGCGGGCGGGTAAAACGTTTTACCCACTGGCCACAATGGCGGCTTTTCACGCCGCATCATCCCAGACCCGCCGCGTTAATCATGCGTTCCCAGGAAATACGCAGTTTCTATGGCGGATGGGCTCTCATTCACCCGCCACGGTGTCATCTCACCGCCATATCACGCCGGGCGCCATATTTAAAGTGTAACCCCGCGCACACCTCGCAGCGCTTCCAGCCCAGGACTGCTGCACAGAAGACATGGCCCTGAAAGGCAAAAAGACTGCAGTTTCCAGATACAATGACGCGTCCCTCAAGCGGGTTTTGGACACAGTGGAGTCTCGCTGTGATGTCCTCTACCCCCGCTCTGGCCGCAGGAGGGGCAGCAACATCACCAATCTGGCTTGGAGGATGGTGGTAGTAGTGGTCAACGGCCAATGCCCTGCAGAAGTGGACAGCCACCCAGTGCTGCAGGAGGATGAAGGATCTCCTCTGTTCTGTCAGGGAGAGTCACTCTTCCCATCGCTCTCAACTCACACACTCACAAACCCATCACACATCCACAGAGCCCTCACTCACTGCCAGTTCAAGGGACATCACCATTCACTCTCTCACACACACCACCATGTCCTCATCTCGTTCATGGGACCACTCACCATCCACACAGGCCAGACGTACTTATCATCTGGCCTGGCAGGCGTCCTGCTTACACTTTCTCCACCTCGGCTCTTGCAGGAGAAGCTGACACACAACAAGAGGGAGAGGTCGCAGACTGGTGGAGGGATGCCTGACATCAAGGTCCTCAGACTTTGAAAACAGAGCCATCCAGTTGGCCGGCGAGGATCTGGACCAGTCCTGTGCTGACAGTGAGGTCGGCGCTGCTCTACTAAGTGAGGATCCAGCAATGCAACATCCACCAGACAACCATGCTGTGAGTGATGTGTCCTGTTTCACAGGCCACTGCATTAATTATCTCCCCTTGCTTTCACAGGCACATCTGCCAACAGCTGACATCATCCATGACTCAGGGCCTCCAATCAAGCCCCAAAAAAACCTCTGAAGAGGAATCTGAAGGCACCCTCCCTGAAGTCCCGACACAGCGCTCACCCACACCATCTATCAGCGCAGAGACACACAGCTCAGTGGGACCTAGCTTTAGAGTAGCCTCGGGTTCACAATCTGCTGAGCACATCGCACTGTCTGATCCACAGTAGGCGGCGGCAGGGAATTCCCAGGCCTCCCACTCGGAGGACAGCTGGAGGCCAGAAATCTGCTGAGTCTGAGTCAGATGAGAAGCCTCTGGACTCGGTCATGCCACAGTTGCTGGAGCTGCAAAGACAAGCTCGGGAACATCAGGAAGGAATGTCCGCTGCACTCCTCAGATCGCAAAGTACGATGGAGCAGTCTGTCCGTCTTCAGGCTAAGGTGATAGCGCCGGGATTGCAATGCACCGAGGTCAACACTGGTAGGATGGCGGCTGCCATGGAGACCTTGGTTCAGGACGTTGCTCCTGCACTGCTGCACGGGGTCAACTCCATTGATGATGCCATGGTTGGCCTCCAACAGTGTGTATGCGAGAGGGGTGCCGGGCAGCTCGATCTCACTCCAGCTACCTCTTCTCCTCAAGTAGTCATCGTGGGGCCCTCGGGCACCCATAAGGAGGAGGATCAGCAGGTTTAACCCTGGGGACCATCCATCCAGGTGACTCCGAGAGTGTCCGGCCCATCCGAACCCCCTCTTCCTGTGACCCCAGTAGCTCCAGCTCCACAGCTCGAGGGGGGTGCCACTGCCACACAGCAGGATCCCGATAGCAGGCTGGGGCCCTCCAGGTCTCGGCCCCCAGAGTACACCTGCCAAGGTCATCACAGACAGGGTGTCACAGTCAGCAGGCTGCCTCCACCTCCACTGTGGATGCCCAGGGAGCACCAAGACGTAGCGGCAGGGTTAGGAAGGTTAAGAAGATGTAGTTGCACAGCCTGGGCACAGGAGTTAGTCACTTGTACATAATGTTCACTATTGTCAATAAACTCCCAAGAATGTCTCCCTGTCTATGGCTCCTTGTTCTGATGAGCAGTGTTCTTGTCACTCAGATGTGAAACCTTTCTGCACAAGATGAAGGCAGGTGTCTCAGTCCAGGGCCTCTTCCCTGTGCAGTGAGTAACCTTCAGACCAAAATGATGTTCCGGCCTCACACTCCCTGGACACGTTACTGATGCCTGCACCTCGATGGTGCTGGTCATTGCTGCCAGAATGTAGTGGGCAGGTGTCACAGAGTTCCCTCATTCTCTCTGTGTGCTCTCAGTGCCTTTAAGCTGAGGCTGGCCCCCATCTCTTCAGCATCGGTGACCAGTGATGCTGTGCTCCTGAAGGGCTCAGGTGCCTGAAGGCCGACAAAGGATCAGATACTTCTAAAGTTTCATGGCTGCATCTCTATGCTCATCTCGAGTCTCAGGCTGCAGCTCGCAACTTGGTGGAGCAGATCATCGGGATGCTGAAAATGAGGCACAGAGCGCAAGCGAGCTGCCCTCGGCCAGACAGGAGTCAGACGTTCACAGAGGCTGTGTGAAGATCTATGGAGTGTCCTCGCTGCATGTTGTCATCATTCGCCTGCAATCGAGCGACTATTAGGGCCTCCACTGTGTCTCCATGACAGGAGCATTCTCACAGAGGGTATGTGCACTGCCATAAGCCAGACTGGAGTCAAACATTCATAGATACAATGTGAGATCTTATGCTGTCCCCTCACTACATCTCATCATCATCCTCCACAAATCTAGCAGCTATGAGGGCCTCCCGAGCGTGTCTGCCTCATCCGGCCAGTGCGAGGGCCTCAGCCCCGTCACTTTTGCCTTCGAGGACCCCCTCACCCTCATTCCCATCAGCGTCCTCCTCATCAGAGGAGACCTCCAGCTACTCCATCTCCTCCTCAGCCAGCTCCTCTCCCCGTTGCAGCGCCAGGCTGTAAAGGGGGCAGCAGACGGTGACGATATGTGACATCCTCTGTGGACTGTATCGCAGGTTCCACCAGACCGGTCCAGGCACCGGAACCTCATCTTCAGCATCCCGATGGTCTGCTCCAGCAAGTTGTGAGCTGCAGCATGAGCCTCATTATAGCGTCGCTCTGCTGCAGTCTGAGGCTGCCGCTCGGGTGTCATCAGCCACGTCTTCTGCGGGTAGTCCTTGTCCCCAAGGAGCCAATCCCTGCAGCCTCTGTGGACCCTGGAAGAATTCAGGGATCTGTGACTGACTGAGAATGTAGGAGTCATGCACCCTCCCTGGAAACTGTGCACAGGCCTGCAGGATATGTTTGTGGTGGTCACACACCAGCTGCACAGTCAGCGAATGGAATCCCTTGCGGTTGACATAGTTGACCGTGTGTTGCGATGGAGATCTGAGCGCCATGTGAGTGCAGTCGATGGTGCCCTGCACCTGTGGGAAACCCGAGATCTGGGCAAATCCAATCGCTCTTGCATCCTGGCTTTCCTGGTCCCAGGTGAAATGCACAAAGTTGTGTTGCCCTCGAGAAGATGGCATCCATGACCTCATGGATCATCTGTGAGTGGAGGCTTGTGATATCCCACAGAGGGTCACCTGTGGAGCCCTGAAAGGAGCCACTGGGGTAGAAATTGAGCGTCGCTGTCACTTTCACGGCCACTGGCAGTGGATGCCCTCCATGTCCCCGTGGCACCAAATCCTGCAGCAGGTGGTAGATGTGACCGACCAGTTCCCTAGACATGCGCAGTTTTCAGTGACACTGGTTCTTGGTCATTTGCAGGAGTGAAAGGCGGTGTCTACAGACCCTGGGTGTCGCTAGGCACCGACCAGCGATGTCTCGCTGTGGCTCTTCAGCCACATATGTGGGAGCCCCAGCTGCCCCTTCTTCCAGAGGGTGCTGCTCTTCCCTCTGCGCAGCCAGGAGCCTCAGTCACTCTCTCCTCCATCACCTGCGCTCTCTGTCGGCCATGAAGCATACAGCTCACACACCAGGCTTCATGATCCTGATGTCCTCATCCTGCAGGATGAAGGAGAGAGACGTGTGGTTAGCATGGGTGTACTAAGAACCTGTCTTAGTTAAGTCTGAAGGCCCCTTAACACATCCTGGAGAGTGCTAGTCACCACTTGGATGGCCAGAGGTTTGTGCGCTGAATGACTGCCTGAAACCCCACCCAGCTCCGCCCCACTCCACCTGACCGATTGGCAGCAGCTTTGCCCACTGGACTGCAGGCTGTGCTCTCAGCTCAGGCACAGGCATTCTCCTAACCCACACTGCAAGGCTGCACTGTTAGCTTGAACCATAGGGGAGACTGGTCCAAACCGGGATGCTGACATTGTAAGGGGCTGTGAGCACCTCCACCAGTGACTGCTCCATGGCCAGTTTTAGCAAAGAGATTGTACAACACGTGCAGTCATCCAACTGTTCTGCAACCCTCTAAAACACTCAAAACTTTGCAGTCTGTGCCCGAGGGGTGTCTGTGAAAGGCTTTGGAGCACTTGGTGGCACTTTCATGCCTCTGCGTTGCTTGAGTGGGCAGAGAAGCTAGAGGCCCAACTCCAATCATATCAATGTGGCTGTGCCTGAACTGTCTCAGCTGCAGAGGAATGGATACTTTACACAAGGTGTCCCTAATGTGTGGCCGCTTCCCTCGTCCACCCCCTCCCCGCACGTGCTTGTACACTACCTTCAACCTCTGAGTGCCCCTCAAAGTGCAGCCCGCCAAGTGCATGCCTTTCATATGCTGTTGTGAAATATGTCAGCGTGCAATCACGTCACTGTGGGCTGGTGACCCAGCAATGGGGAGGTGGGGGGGTGGGAATGAGTCTAGTGAGCTAACCTCATTATCTGCTGATGTGTTACAACAAGGTTCTCGACACCTGATGACAGGAAACGCGGCCGCCATCGACGGGCTGAGCAGATAATTGCAAACTGGTTTCACTGGCATTGTGAAACCGACTTTTGACCTTCTCGCCCTATTGTCCACTCACGCCACCAAACACACCCGATGCCAGGGGGCACGGACGGTTCTGTCCTAGTCTCTGGAGTGGAATTGGAACCCACAGCCTTCTAACCTAAGGCAAGCAAGAATGCTACGTATTGAGCCACAGCAATCTGGAGCACTGTAATCAACTAAAGATACACGGAGGGCTCATTTCTGTTCCACTAGTAACCCAGTGGAGCTGAATACGTGAGAGCTCCTGTGAGGACAGTCGCCTGCCCTTTGTGTGATCTCTTGGCTTGATTTATCTCGACCTGTGCCAAATGGTTTTGACGTGTGAGATCCGTGTAGAGATTGGCTCTGACTGGCATTCAGAGTTGTCACCTTCACGCAGAACCTCCTGGGCACTTGGGTGATAAAAGCCCTTATTCTTTCCCTTCACATTGACGCGAAGTCTCTACTCCACCCCCCTCCTCAGTGCTTCCTGAGTTGTTTCCTTTCTACTGTTTTTAAATGTCCCGCCACCACCTTCTCCAGGGTAACTTTTTTATTTATTCATTCATGGGATGCGGGCATCGCTGGCTAGGCCAGCATTTACTGCCCATCTCTAATTGCCCCTTGAGAAGGTGGTGGGTGATGAGCCGCCTTCTTGAACCGTTGCCGTCCGTGTGGTGTTGGCACCTTCAAGTGGGGAGCATTCTGTCACACTCCTGACTGGTGCCTTGTAGATGGTGGACAGGCTGTGGGGACTCAGGAGGTGAGTTACTCACTGTAGAATTCCCAGCCTCTGACCTGCTCTTGTAGTTAAAGTATTTATAAGGCTGGTCCAGTTCAGTTTCTGGGGATTAGGGATGAGAAACACCATAGGCCTTGCCAGTACTTCCATATTCCAAAAATGAAGAAGAATAAAGTCTCATTAATTCTGCTTGTTAAAGCGATGCTCAGTAAAACCAAACAATGAGACAAGTGCATTTAGATTAAAAATATGTGCATGAGTGTCTAGAAATGAGAGGTGATTGGAAGGACTACAGTCCACTGGGATACATTTCCTGTCAGAACCTGTGAATTTTTTAATTTAAAAGTCTAATTTAATTTGATGGAACATGCAGAATAGATTTGTTTCTGTCACAGATTGGAACTAAGGCAGTCAGTGACAAATAGTCCCAATTAAAATTGTACTTTTGACTGGCTCAATGAGTCCTTCCCAGCAGCTCCCTCTGGTGGCTTCAGTGTGGTATTGTATGTGTGTGTGTGTGTATCTGTGTGTGTGTGTGTGTCTGTGTGTGTGTATCTGTGTGTGTCTGTGTGTGTATCTGTGTCTGTGTGTGTGTATCTGTGTGTGTGTCTGTGTGTGTGTCTGTGTGTGTGTGTGTGTGTGTGTCTGTGTGTGTGTGTGTATCTGTGTCTGTGTGTGTGTGTGTCTGTGTCTGTGTGTGTATCTGTGTCTGTGTGTGTGTGTGTGTGTCTGTGTGTGTGTTGTTTGCATGTATTTTTTTTATTCATTCATAGGGTGTGGGTGTCGCTGGCCAGGCCAGCATTTATTGCCCATCCCTAATTGCCCTTGAGAAGGTGGTGGTGAGCTGCCTTCTTGAACCGCTGCAGTCCTTGTGGTGTAGGTACACCCACAGTGCTGTTAGGGGGGGAGACTTTGTAGCAATTTGATACAACTGAGTGGCTTGCTAGGCCATTTCAGAGGGCATTTAAGAGTCAACCACGTTGCTGTGGGCATGGAGTCACATGTAGGCCAGACCAGGTAAGGACGACAAAGGGCATTAGCGAACCAGATGGGTTTTTATCACAATCGACAATGATTTCATGGTCACCATTAGACTTTTAATTCCAGATTTTTTATTGGATTCAAATTTCACCATTTGCCGTGGTGGGACTCAAGCCTGGGCCCCGAGAGCATTACCCTGGGTCTCTGGAATACTAGTCCAATGGCAATACCACTGTGCCATAACATGTGTGTGTACATGTGTGTGTGTGTGTATGTGTGTGTGCAGCTACCGGGAGAAGGGGGTGAAGGTGGTGCTAAACTGGGGCCTGGGGTCTTGGGGGACCCGGGCTTGGTGTTTCAGACAATTTCTTGTGGTCCACGCTGAACAGCCAGAGCTGCAGACCTGAAAGACCAGCTTAAAAACACGGGTCCGTCAGGCTGAGAGTTCCGATATTTTCTAAGCCGGTCTGTCAGTGTCAGTGTCAATTTCACTAGTTGCTGCTGCTGCTTCCGGCCTTTGGGCAGCTTCGTGATTCCGATTTTCTTTTTGAAAGTGGGAAGCAGCAGCAGTAACTGAGATTGTTCCTGCTCGAAAAATGATAAATCACATCCCTGTAATTTTACAACCAATTGGGTGCTGTGTGTGGTGGACGGGGGTGGGGGTGGGAGGGGTGGGGAACGCGAGGTGGGGGTGATTGTGGGGGTGGTGGGGGAAAGGTTGGATGGGATGTTGGGGGAACGTTTGGAGGGGGGATGGTTGGATGGTTGGAGAGATGTTGGGGGAAGGTTAGAGGGGGGTAAGATTGGAGAGGGGAGTTGGGGCAAGGTTGGAAGGGGATTTGGGGGAAGGTTGGAGGGGGTGGGGTTTGGGGAAAGGTTGGAGGGAGATTGGAAGTTTGGGCAGGAGGTTTGGGAGAAGGTTGGAAGGAGGTTGGAGGGGATTGGGGGAGGTTGGGGGAATGTTGGAGGTGGATTGAAGGGAGGTTGGGGGAAAGGTTAGAGGGGGGTTTGGGTGGAAGGTAGGAGGGGGAGTTGGAAGGGGTTGGGGGAAAGGTTAGAGGGGGGTTTGGTTGGAAAGGTTGGAGGGGGGTTGGGGAGAAGATTGGTGGGGAGGTTGGGGGGAAGGTTGGTGGGGAGGTTGGGGGGAAGGTTGGTGGGGAGGTTGGGGGGAAGGTTGGAGGGGGGTTTTGGTGGGATTGGGGAAAGGTTTAGGGGAGCTGTGCACCTTTATATTACAATAGCCTGGGGGCACATACAACATCCCTCTTTCTTCTCGAAAGAAAGCTTTCCCCCCCTTCCAACTGAGTATAGCTGTTTACAATACAATCTTTACTTGCTATCCTTTCTCTCCCACCTCACGTCTCTGACTTTATAAATTCAGACAGTCCTGAGGCTTGTCAGTTCACCCACATCTCAGCCTGTCACATTTGGAGGAATGGTAATAGTACTCTGTGTTTCTGGCACCTGATTATCTCCATTCGATTCGCTATTTGCAACTCCTTCAAGTTGTGATTCTCTTTATTAACAACTCATCTGCTTTGTTCGGACATTGTGGGTTTTTCCTGTTCCTTCCAAAGGGAGTTTGCACTCCATTCATTGAGGGTCGTTATTTCCTCCTGATACTTCTGTGTCGTCTCTGAAATTTGTTCAGATCTCAAACAGCTTGGTTCATGGTAGATTTCAGTTTATCGTGCGTTTTCAAAAGTAAACACTCAGCTTCAATCTTGCACATCAAAATCTTCCAGTTCTGCTCTGATGTGAACATTTTCTTGTGGAACAGCTTCATTTACTTTTTGCACGTTTTGCTTCTTTTGAGTTACCTCAGATAGCTTTCCTTCATTCATAGCCAACTGCTCACTCCGTACTGCTATCTGCTGTTGCAGGCTGGGTACCGTATCAGCATTTTCAAGAAACTCTATTTTTAAGCTTTTCGGCTGCATCTCAGCCATTTCTTTCTACTGCACTAAATTCTTTGGCTTGTGCATTTCATTGCACAGACATGGTTGGTAACCATTTTGTGGTTTACTTGAATATTATCTCTCTCATTCTGGAGCCTTCTGTCTCCTTTGCCCCGGGGTTTTCTGTCTCTCTCGCTCTGGAGTCTTTTGTCCTGGCATTTTATTGGGGGTGTCCTGGACCTTCTTCTACAGCCTGTGCTCTCCACAACTTGGAGTTTAAAATATCTGACCAAGCCTTTTAATATCTCACAAATGTTGTCGAGTATTAATTTATACATTGGCGGTGGAGTACTTTGCCTGCAAATGAACCAAACATGAATAAAAGCTTGCCAGCGAGTACTTCGCCTGATTTATTATTTAATTCAGTAATTCTCCCGTGAACTAAAAATTGTCTCCTACTCTTGGGTCCGGTTTAGCCATTTCCTTATTCAAAATGTGTCTGGCTCTTGTAGTTTTTTCATCATAGCTGTTTTTTTGTATTAGTTGCAATTTTAAATGTAGTTGCCCCTTTAAGGCTATCTGCGTAGTAACTTTTCACTCAGGCTGTCTGCAGCCGTCAGTTCTGTCTTTGTGATTTTCCTGCATATTTTTGGGTTCGACAGGATCCCCGTGATCCTGGCTGGTTTTTTAAAAAACTATCCTAAAGAGAATAATGTAGCAGCTTCTTCCTCTTTTTTCTTTTTTTTTTGAACCCTGTAAGAACTTTTAAAACAGCAGCAATTCATTCCTCTGTACAAGGAGCCAGAGACTTGACTGAAAAGGGTTCCCCTTCTCTTAAACTCTGCAGGCTTTTTTCCCTTTTTTTAACTGTGCTCTGCAGGTTTCTTGCTTTACTTTGCCAGCTGATTTTTATTTAACTTTTTTTCAACTTCAGTGCAGCACAGCCACTCCTGCTGCAGCTACTGAGCCCCTGGGACTGCCACCTATTCCATAATGTAAAGTACAGCTTTTTTTTTTGTAATTTTGCTCACCATCTTGTGAACTGACCAGGTTCTTTGACTTTGCGTCACTCAGGATCTTGCAATTTTTTTTGCAATTTTGCTCACTGTCTTGTGGCCTGACCAGGTTTCTTCACGCTGTGTCACTCAGGGTCTTGCAATGAACCTTCACTCACTCTGATCGATTCCTCAACTGTTAAGTCTATAGTGAAGCTTCTTCAGCTGTTTCTTCAATATTTTTTCTTAAGCACGTGTCTCTCTAGTCAGGCTTTAGCTTCCATATCATGGGGTTCTGTTCTGAGTTCATCGTTTAACTGTCACCTTTCATATCACTGCTGATCACCATTTTGTGTTATAAATTCATTTGATGTCTCAATGATGAGATCTTGAGACTTATATGTCTAAACATGAACACTTTAGTGTTAATTCTTAACTATGTGCAAATCCCAGTTACTGTCATGCATGGTGCTGCTGTCTCCAAACAGGCTCATTCTAGAGCGTTCTACTAGTCTATTACCATGAGACTCCATACATCATACTGTGGGTGGTGTTATTCTTCAGTCCCACATTAATCCTTACTCTGCCAAGCACCTTTACATTACAATGGCATGCAGGCACACACAGCATCATACAACAGAAGGTGGAATCATGGCTGGAGTTTATTTTGTTATTAATGAAAGTTTACTCAGCAGGCTCTGTGGGGTGAGATTGACAGGACAGGAGTGCATAATGGGCTCACAGTGAATCGGTAACCTTTGTTACACAATGATTCTCAAGTCTTTTTCATTGACTTCAATCTTGTCCTTTTGTCTACTTACCTATAATCTCACTCTACCTTGGTGCTTTTTATGAGTTTTTGAGGTTTGAAATATTGTGATAAAGTTGTGTTGCATAGCAGATATTGAAAATATCTTGTAGTGAGAAGCAGCGATCAGCAGAGGTTTCAGACTCGCTGATCATGAAACAGATACAATTGTGAACTGTTCAGTCTTAGGTCTCTGGCCTCTTAAAAATTCTGCTGCACAGACACCCCTGAGGCCCGGAAACAGGAGAAGCCCCAGAGCCCATGATTTCTCTTCCTAGCCATTTGTGTGTGTGTGTGTGTGTGTGTGTGTGCGCGTGTGTGTCTGTTAATGTGTGTCTGTTGGTGTTTGTGTTGGTGCGTATGTCTGTGTTGCTCTGTGTGTGCGTGTGTGTGCGTGTGTGCCTGTGTGTCTGTGTTTGTGTGTGTGTGTGTCTGTGAGTGTGCCTGTGTGTGTTTGTGTGTGCTTGTGTATGTGTGTGTGTGTCTGTGAGTGTGCCTGTGTGTGTGTGTGTGTGTGTGTGTCTGTGAGTGTGCCTGTGTGTGTGTGTCTGTGAGTGTGTGTCTGTGAGTGTGCCTGTGTGTGTGTGTGTGTGTCTGATTGTTTTTATTTGCAGTGGGCCAGTTTACCACAAGTGGTCGAGGCTTAGCACTGAACAAGACCATGGGCCGAATGGCTTCCTTCTGTGCCAGAAATGACTCTGTGACTCTACATAAATGATTCATAGGGCAGAATTTTACGTTCCCTCGCCGACGGGTTTGTTGGCGGGGGTGTGGCCTTAGAATTCTTCGGATTGCCTTTCCGCTGGGCTCTCGCTCGTCCAGACCTCTCTGCAATTTTACAGCCACACAGATGATGCCTAAGTCAACCCCCACCTGCCCTTGCTCCAATTGAGGCCTTCATGTGGCCAATTAATGACCACTTAAAGGCCGTTTCCCGCCCAGTCTCAATTTTAAGGTTGACGGGAGCAGTTCAGGTGCAGGGATGAAAAGTGACTCTGCTGAGGCCCCGGGTGGGAAGTGGGTTGGGGGAGGGAGGGGGGTGGGGCAAGGCAGTGCCTCCATCAACGACCTCCTTCTTGACATTGGGTGCCCCTTCCACCCAAAGGTTCCAGCTACTGCGGGCGCTTGCTACCCCCCCCACCCCAGCCTCTCCACCAACACTCCCCCCAACCCCACTTCTGCCCACCTCCCACAGGCCTCACCTCCCCTCCCCAACCCGAGACCCCAAAAACTTAGCAGGTCCTGGACTCCTGGGACTTAGACCCTGGGGACTGCTTGCAATCCCAGTCCTGTCCACTGAAGCTTCTGGCGCTGCTGGGGCGAAAGAGCTGCTGGCCTATCAGATTGGGTGCTGCATACTCTCTGGGTTGGATTTGGCCATGATCATCGGGATACTGTGGGGATTACTAACAGTGAGGTACTTTTGGCCATCATGTATTTTAACAGTCATGAACCCTATCTTACCCAACTTGTGAACTATGGAACTCCAACCTATCTACTCTAACTTTGCTCAATTACTCCAAAAGTAAGTTGAGAAAATGCCAAAATGCTTCAGATTGCTAATATTACCTAATATGTAAAGTTGATTGGAAAGAAAAACTATTTTCCCCATCGGATAGTGGACGGGGAACAGCCTCCAAGAGTCCGAGCGTGTAACTCGTTCAGATAAAATTGGCACCTTCAAAAGAAGCTGGGTCAATATTTGCTGAGAAGATGGATTGAGGGTTAGAGAATTATCAATATCCTTGCTTGGCTGAAGGGAGGGGAAAGGACCTAACAGGCCAACAGATAGCGTGTGATGGGCTGAAAGGCCTTTTCTCACACTAGATTTTATGTTCCTTATCCATGGAGGATCTTAAATATATTTTGAGGAAGCAAAGTCAAGATTTGAAAGACCCCATTGAGCAAGAGAAGGTGAGGGCAGGTACAGAACAAATTATTTATGAGCAATGTTCAGTTGCTACTGATTTTGATGTATGAGAAAGCTATAAGTTAATTCTCCATCCATGCACTCTCTTGCAGCAAGTACATCCTTTATCAGAGAGGTCGATCACTATGAGAGCTAAGGTTACCAAGATGGTGGTGGTGATCATATTGCTGTTTACAGTCTGTTGGGGCCCCATCCAACTCTTCATCCTCTTCCAAGGTTTCTACATGAACTTCCAAGCCAACTATGAGACGTACAAAATTAAAACCTGGGCCAACTGCATGTCGTATGCCAACTCTTCAATCAACCCCATTGTCTATGCTTTCATGGGTGAGAGTTTCAGGAAGTCATTCAAAAAAGCCTTCCCCTTTATGTTTAAGAAACGAGTGAGAGACAGCAGTGTTGCCAATGGTTCCAGAAATGCAGAGATGAAGTTTGTCACAGAGGGAGTCTTAAGTTCTTAGAAGGTGGCAATTGACTGGAAAATAATTGAATCCTCAGTGACGGAATGTCTGAGTGGTGCAAGTAGAAATTCTTCATCATAAACTCTACACGCCCTGCCTTTAAATTAGTGACTTTTGCCAAAATTCTAGTTAACGATCTAGTGAGTAATTGTCAGTTGGAGTAGAGAACACCATTCAGTCCAACGAATCTATTCCCTCCACAGCTCATCTAGCATACTATTCACCCAACCCAACTGATCTATCTTGGAATTTACCTAATCCAATGATCTACCATGGACTTGATCCCACCATAGGGTTGCCAACCCTCCAGGATTGGCCTGGAGTCTCCAGGAATTGAAGATCAATCTCCAGGACACAGCTGTGTGCAACCCTGGAGAAAAATCATCAGGATATTAAAAAAGATTGTTTTTTCTGTAATTGCCTTTGTCCAGGTATAAAAAATATTGGAAATGGGAAAAAGTGCAGTTTGGTTGACAGTCAAATTGGGTAAGAGTCCTTTTTGCTTCCCAATTGGCATAGGAAGGCAGTACATCACAAGGATGGATGTGTTGGCCGACTAATGGCTGGAGCGTGGGGGCAAATCATGTGATGAAACCTCCAGGAATCCATTTAATCACAGTTGGCAACCTTACCCCACCAACACATCTGTAATGGATCCACCCAACTCAACTCACAATCTACCCAACCCCAACTCATAGAGTCAAGAGTAAATTTCAGCCAATCAACTTTCAGTATTCAAATGAAGTGTGACTGCATGGCTTATTATTATCGAATACTACCTGTGTTGTGTTGACTTTGGGATGATTCCCATCCAGATATTCAAAATGTTTTGCGAGATAGGACTGGAGCTAAAAGCAGAGCACATTCCAACTTGGGAAACTCTGGATCAGCTGCATGGTTAAAGCATGGGAGGGAGGAGGATAATAAAGGTTAATAACAGCTTATTGGTGACCAAGAAGGTTGTGTCTTTGAGCTGTGGCTGGAGTGATAACTGGAGATCAACAGTAGCTACCCTTCAGAGCATGAGCTTGCAATGTAATATATAATAGGGAACATGTAGCGAAAATCATCACTTGTTAAAGGAAAGCATTTTGATATTGTCTTTTGCAACCTTAGCACTTTGAAGTCAATTAATTACTTTTATAAGTGTAGTCTCTGTTGTAGTTTAGAGAAATGTAGCCATTTTATGTCACAAACAGCTGTGGAATACATGATAAGGTAATCTGTGTTTTTTAGTGATGTTGGCGGAAGGATAACTTCTGTGGAGGGATTGCCCCTGCTCATTTTCAAACAGTGTGGAGCCTTGGTTGAACATCTAATCTGAAAGCACTATCTCATCGACTGCACTGAAGAGTCAGCCTAGATTATGGGCCCAATTCTCTAGAGTGGGGCCTGAACCCTCAACCCTCTGACCTTTTTTCCCCCAAAAATATACTTGATTCGTAAAATTTATAGAAGCACATTTACGTGACAGTTCAAAGTTGACATTAGATAAGGTGTAAACCAAATAAGTTTCTTCCAATACTGTATGTTACTACATTGGCAATTATTAGTTGTTTTTTATAATATTCGTTACGTCAGACATACAGTCTGAGGGATTTTACCCAGTTTCCAGTCCCTCGATTTTCTAGGGCTGAAAGGTCTTCAATGGTGGCCTTTCCCCTTTGCAGTGGCTGCCTGCCCCAGGCTTTAGTGCGATCTTTAGCACATAGTCCTGGGCATTGGAACGTGCCGTTGGTCATAGGCATCAAGTCTTGGGCAGACCAAAGAGCGTCTTTCTCCAGCCGCAGTGGAGTCTTACCACGGCCTGGGAACAGCCGTAGGTCAAAGGTCCTGGTGTCACGGTGCTGCTCGGGATGAAGCTCAGCAAAACCACGGCATCTCTTTCCAGACCTTCTTAGCAAAGGCACCCTCTGTCTCAGAGACCCACCGAGCCACGGCTAACACGAGTTGGAGCAAAAGGGCACCTTTGAACAGCTGTCAGTGTGCTTGGAGCCAGAGTCCTGGGATGGTGTAACACCATGGTTATACTATTGCTATCTTAATCGCTAAGAAAAGCCATTCCACAATCTGGAAGTCAAAGGAAGAGAGAAAAAGAAAATGAAAGGAGGAACTTGCATTTTAATATGAAGCACATTGCGTGGACGTGTCAAGCCATTTTGCACCCAGTGAAGTACAGTATTATTGTAAGGAAGAGAGCTTAAATCCGGAGTAATTGCAATTAATTTGAAATCTATGTGTTCCAAACCTGCTTTCTGTATTTGTAATATCAGCTGGAGTTCATTATATTAAAGCAAATTGGAACAAGAAATCACGGGTGAAGCATGTAGTGTTTTCACAGTGCATTCAGGCAAGGTTCTGAGTCAAGGTGCCCCCTGTGTTATATTTCAGCTTCAGGTATTTCTGACTTTCTCACCAAGTGACATTGAGGGGCATATTGTCTGTATTGTGTCATCCAGCGGTCTTACATACGTCTTACATATGTACAGGACTTTGGTATTCAGTTGGTGTGAAGGAGGGATGGGAGGGATGGAAATTAATCAATTTTCTACAAATTCATCAATATCTAGAAGGCACAAGTCAGGAGTGTGATGGAACACTCTCCATTTGTCTGGATGAGTGCAGCTGCAAGATCACTCAAGAGGCCATCCAGGACAAAGCAACCTGTTTGATTGGCATCTCATCCACCACTCCCTCCTCCACCGATGCGCAGTGGCAGCAGTGCACACCATCCACAAGATGCACCACGGCAACTTACCAAGGCTCCATCGACAGCACCTTCCAAACCCATGATCTCTGCCCCAAAGAAGGACAAGTGTAGCAGACACATGGGAACACCACCACCTGCAAGTTCCCCTCCAAGTCAATCACCATTCTGACTTGGAAAAATATCGCCGTTCCTTCACTGTCGCTGGGTCAAAATCACGAACTCCCTTCCTAAGCACTGTGGGTGTACCTACACCACATGGACTGCAGCGGTTCAGGAAGGCAGCTCACCCCCACCTTCTCAATTAGGGATGGGTAATAAATGCTGGCCTAGCCAGCGATACCCCCATCCGATGAAAGAATTTTAAAAATTGTTAATAAAGGTAATCAATGGATTGTGGGCTTCAGCTCAGTTATTGAGCTTGAAGTATGTAAGACCACTGGATGACATAATACAGACAATATGCCCCTCAATGTCACTTGGTGAGAAAGAGAGTCTCCACACTTTTAATATCTGAAAGAAAAGGGCTTGTCTTTGAGTTGTCAGTCCTTCCACTTATATTCCCTTTTATACCAACTTTTATTGATGTAGGACACATGTGAATTCCAACCTTCATTTCAGCGACTACATGGTGGTATCAGCCTCCTGAATGGCTTTGAATAAATGCAGTGACCAGTCAGGAACTGGGTGATAGACAGGAAAAGGCCCCAGCCTTTCCGATTCCGAGTTTGTGCTGTCGATATATCTCAGCCAGAGGGGGTGGGGGGTGGTTAGGGGAAGGGAAGTCAGGGCACTTCAGGTGCTTTGAGGCAATAGCCCTAAAGAAGAAAAATCAGAATCCTGCCTTCCAGATTGTTCCCTCTCAATCCATCCTGGAAAATGAATGTTTGAATGCCAGGTGAGGAGTGTTTAAGGACGGTCGAGGATTTTTCTAGTGGCTGCGCAGTGACTTAGATCAGGGTGGTCTTCCATCTTAAACAGGTGATTGCTTATGGTATTTTTGTGTCTGAACGTTCGGGCCTGTTAGAGTCAGACAAACAAACACAGAATTAGCACCTGAAAGATTCTGCCCTCCGTAATTACTTTCTTCAGTTGTTCTGCGGACACGGGGTCTGTGAAAGGGACCCTGGGAAATGTTTCAACATGTTGCTTGGTATTGAACTCGAGACTCCACAAGAAGATATTGAAATAAAATTCACTCCATTTTATTGAGGGGTTTACCTGAGCTAAAATACACGGCCAGGGATGCAGCACGACGCTGACTTGCAACGTGAGATCGGCCCAGAACTTCTGACCTCTGGGTTGGGTCGTACCCCAGAGGTTATCCAAAAAGACTCTCCCCTGGATGTCCCCATGCAAGAATTGCACGGGAATTGCCCGGGAAGTTTAAACTTCCGACGGGGAATTACCCTGCACTATCAACTCTGATCTAAATTGGAGAATTGGAGACTTTGGATGGTTCCAACTCTCTTAGCAAAATAGTTACCCAGAAAAAATGAGACGGATGAAGCCCACTTCTAACTTCAGGGTAACTATAGGAATGAACACCTGACACCTCCCCCCACCCCCACTGGACCCCCTACTAGTAACCTGACCAACCCCCACCCCTCCAACTACCCGACAACCCCCCTGACCACCCCTTTGACCCCCCCCCAACCCCAACAGCCCCCAACCACCTCTCTGACCCTCCCCACCCCTACACCCCCAACTATCCCCTCCCCTCCCGACAACCCTCATGACCTCTGACTACCCCCCCAAGCCTGCCTACCCTCCTGACAGCCCCTGACAAACTACCACCCACCCTCACTACCCTCCCTCCCTCACTGACTACCCCCATCCTCCCAACTCCACCCTCAATCCCCCGACTACCCCCCTACCCATGTTAGCCCCCCAACTTATCCTACCTCTGTCCCCCCAACCCCCGACCCCTGACCCCCCCATCCCACCCACTTACCTTATACACTTGCCTTCTCCCTGCTTCTCAAAGTGGCATTTGAACACAGGGACTTTTAAACTTACCGCTTTACGACAGCTGGTGCCGTTAAAAGGGGGCATCGCTTCGCTTGCCCCGACACTGCTGCCCTGCGCTGGAAGGGTCCAGGAACCAGGTGCGCTGCACAATTCTCAGCAGGCCCAGGTCGGAAGAGTGGATGAAAAATGTGCAGCTGCCAACCTGGGTAAGCGGAAAGGAGCTAAGTGGCGATCCGACTCCAAAGTATTTCCTAAGTTCTGGCCCATTGTTTTTAAAGGAGCAAGAGAAAGGTCATCAGTGGCAATGAGCCTTTCTCCAGAGCCCAACTTCACCCACTTCACTTCTGACCATTTCCTCAATCCATTCTCTCTGCAGGAATACCTGGGCTGTGTAGTCACAATGTGGGAGCACAGGACGAAAGTTTTATTGGATACCAGTTTGCCCTGTTCACCACTTTCGTGTTAATTTTCATGTTAACTACTTTACTGTTAATCTGCTTCCAATATACAGGTTGTCACCTCCCTTCCAAAAGCAAATACATTTAAAATTTCACATGACAATTTAAAAAAAATCTTGCATTCATATAGCGCCAATTACACCACAAGACGTCCCAAAGTGCGTTACACCTAACGAGGTAATTTTGAAGTGTAGTCACTGTCGTAATGTATGAAACACAGCGGCCAATTTGCACACAGCAAGCTCCCACAACCAGCTATGGGATAATGGCCAGATAATCTGTTACAGTGATGTTATTTGAGGGATAAATATTGGGGAAAAACCAGGGGCAACTCTCCCACTCGTCTACAAAATAGTACCATGGGATTTCACCTAAGAGAGCAGTGGTTTAACACATCATTGGAAAGACAGCACATCTGACAGTGCCGCACTCTCTCAGTACTGCGCTGGAATGTCAATCATGAATCTTGTGCTCAAGTCCTTGAACCCACTGCCTTCTAAATCAGAGGCAAGATTGTCACCCGCTGAGCCCTAGCTACCACACACTCAGTTGCTAATCATGAACGGTCATGTTTGGGGTTAGTGCAGTGAGTATGGTGCTGGACTGGTATCCTAGAGGAGGGGTCAGCAACCTCCAGTGCAAGAAGTGCCATTTAAAAAAAAAAGTAGTCAAAAACGCCATACCTCGAGACCCGTAATGCTATTACTCAAATTCCAATCATAATGAAAAACAAGAGAGACGCATTTCAACAGCGTTTTAAAAGCTAAAAGAACTTTTTAAAAAAAAGTTAATTGAATAAAACTTTCTCACGAGCACAATGTGAATAAAAGTTTAGAGAATGAAGCAAGCCATTTCGTCGCTATCAATGTGGTTTTGATTGCTCAAGATCGGGAGGCACATGGATCCTTAATGGGCTGCATCCAGCCCCAGAGCCACAGGTTGCACATCCTTGTCCTAGAGGATTGTCAGTTTCAACACCACTGTGACAAATTGGGACGGTGAGTTCAATTAGTCTAATGACTTGTAGCTCGCTCAAGAGTCTTTAGATGGTGGCTCGTTTACCAGTGTCCTGTAAGGAAGGGACCATGCCACTCCTTACCTGGTCTGGCCTACATTATAAGATTGACTCTAATGTCTTTGCAGAGTGACCTTGCCAGTACCCTGAGAACTAATGTAAAAACATTCAGGGGCCATGAAGCTTAAATCGACCTATTAATATTATCAGTTTCAAAGCAATTCTGCAACTCAATTACCTGGTAGGGAAAAAGGTTTCACCTAATTTACCTTCTTACTCCTGACTTCCTCATTCTTACCTGCCCTATGTATCACCTGTCCAGGTGAATCTTGTCTGACACAAAATAAATCCAAGGCAGCTTACTATGGGCAGTCCTCAGTCTCCCTGCAGCCAGTGCAATCGTTGTTATAAGAACAGTAACCCAACTGCACCAGAAACTTTATTGCCTTCTAATTGTCTCAGCGCCCCTTTTCTCTTGCAGTATAAATTGTTGTGATTGCTTGTTTTGAAATTTGGCACTCTTGTGTTTGTCCTGCTAAGTGCAAGATGAAAAACTTCAGCAACATGTCTCTCTTTTCAGCGATATTCAATGCCTTCTAAACCTATGAACCAAATCTTTTAAAAGGTCCACTCGGTACATCAGCGAGAAGGGCCCGGCCAATCCTTATTGTCATTAAAGACACTGCAGCATTAGTTGGTTTCCTGGTTGACCATCCTGCACAGAATCGCGTGGAGTGATTTTTTTTTTTTTTTTGTAAAAATATACTTTATTCATAAAATATCTTCAATCACATTCCAAACCATTTCAAAAACAACATTACAAGGGTACAATCCAGGTTAAACTTTTACAAAATGTATCACCAGGTGCATCAGTACAAACAATATTACAATCATTTACAGCCTTTCATTTTGATCTGTACAGCCCGAGGGGCTCTAAACAGTTCCCAGTCTCTCGGTGCGCTGTGGTAGAAAGGTCTTAGACAGCGACCCTTCCCCATTGCGCCTTTGCGGCAGCTGCCCCAAGCTTTAGTGCGTCCCTCAGCACGTAGTCCTGGACTTTGGATTGTGCCAGTCCGCAACAATCGGTCGGGGACAACTCTTTGTGCTGGAAGACCAACAAGTTTCGGGCAGACCAAAGCGCGTCTTTCACCGAGTTGATGATCCTCCAGCTGCAGTTGATGTTTGTCTCGGTGTGTGTCCCTGGGTACAGCCCGTAGAGCACAGAGTCCTGTGTCACAGAACTGCTCGGGATGAACCTCGACAGCAACCACTGCATCTCTCTCCAGACTTTCTTTGCAAAGGCACAATCCACAAGGAGGTGAACAACGGTCTCTTCCCCACCACAGCCACCTCGAGGGCAACGTGCAGAGGGGGTGAGACTCCTGGCGTGTAGGAAGGATCTGACGGGGAGGGCCTTTCTCACCACCAGCCAAGCTACGTCTTGGTGCTTGTTGGAAAGTTCTGGCGATGAGGCATTCTGCCAAATGACTTTGACAGTCTGCTCGGGGAACCATCCCACAGGGTCCACCCTCTCCTTTTCCCTCAGGGCCTCTAGGACGTTACGTGCTGACCACTGCCTGATGGACTTGTGGTCAAAGGTGTTTTTCTGCATAAATTTTTCCACCAGGGACAGGTGGTACGGCGCGGTCCAACTACTTGGAGCGTTCCGCGGCAGCGTGGCCAGACCCATCCTTCGCAACACCGGGGACAGGTAGAACCTCAGCACGTAGTGACACTTGGTGTTTGCGTACTGAGGGTCTACGCACCGCTTGATGCAGCCACACACAAAGGTGGCCATCAGTATGAGGGCGATGTTGGGCACGTTTTTTCCCCCTTTATCTAGAGGCTTGTACATCGCGTCCCTGCGGACACGATCCATTTTCGACCTCCAGATAAAGCGGAAGGTGGCTCGAGTGATCGCCATCGCGCAGGAGTGTGGAATGGGCCAGACCTGCGCCACGTACAGCAACAGCGAGAGTACCTCACACCTGATGACCAGGTTCTTACCCGCAATGGAGAGGGAGTGTCGCTCCCACATGCCCAGTTTCCTTTTCACCATAGACACTCGCTCCTTCCAGTTTCTAATGCATGCCCCGGTCCCTCCGAACCATATCCCCAGCACCTTCAGGCCGTCAGCCCTGACAGTGAAGGGGACAAAGGATCGGTCAGCCCAGTTCCCAAAGAACATGGCCTCGCTCTTCCCACGATTTACCTTGGCTCCCGAGGCCAGTTCGAACTGGTCGCAGATGTGCATCAGTCTGCGCACCGACAGCGGATCCGAGCAGAAGACGGCGACGTCGTCCATGTACAGGGAGGCTTTTACCTGAGTGCCTCCACTGCCTGGGATCGTCACTCCTCTTATGCCCGGATCCTTCCTGATGGACTCGGCAAAGGGTTCTATGCAACACACGAAAAGGACAGGCGAGAGAGGACAGCCCTGCCTGACTCCAGATTTAATCGGAAAGCTATCTGATTCCCACCCATTGATTGAGACTGCGCTACTGATGTTAGTGTAGAGCAGTTGGATCCAATTTCGAATTCCCTCCCCAAACCCCATTTTGGAGAGCACATCCCCCATGTAGGTGTGCGATATTCTGTCAAAGGCCTTCTCCTGATCCAAGCTGATGAGGCAGGTATCCACACCCCTGTCCTGTACATAGGCAATCGTATCCCTGAGCAGCGCCAGGCTGTCAGAGATCTTCCTGCCTGGCACAGAGCAGGTCTGGTCAGGGTGAATCACCAATTCCAGAGCGGATTTGACCCGATTGGCGATGACCTTGGACAGAATCTTATAGTCCACATTCAACAGTGAAATGGGTCGCCAATTTCTAATTTCCTCCCTTTCCCCCTTGTGCTTGTAGATGAGGGTGATGATGCCTTTCCTCATGGATTCTGACATACTACCGGCCAGGAGCATACTCTCGTACACTCCTAGCAGGTCTGGGCCGATCAAGTCCCACAGAGCCGAATACAACTCCGCTGGCAAGCCGTCGCTTCCGGGAGTTTTACTCTTCTCCAAGGACTCGAGGGCCTTAGTCAGTTCATCAGGAGTTAGCGGTTTGTCCAGGCTCTCCCGCGTACTGTTGTCTAAGACCTCCGTGATAGAGGACAGGAAGGACTGGGAGGCCGTGCTGTCCGTGGGCTTCACGTCATACAATCCGGCATAAAAGGATTTGCTGATCCTCAGAATGTCGGACCGTGATGACTTTACTGAGCCGTCTTCTTCCTTCAGGCTGCTGATCACAGAGCGCTCTCTGTGTACCTTTTGGAAGAAGAAACGTGAGCACGTCTCATCCTGCTCCACGGAGCGGACTCTGGAACGGAAGATGATCTTGGAGGCCTCCGAGGCAAAGTGCGAGGCTTGCTGGCCCTTCACCTCTCGGAGCTCCTCCTTGACATCGACCCCCATCGACTGCAGCCGGAGCAGATTCTGCATGTTTTTCTGGAGTCGGGACATTTCCCTCTGTTCCTTTCTAGCTTTCTGGGTGCCTTTGAGGATGAAAAACCTCTTGATGCTTCCCTTGATCGCTTCCCACCAGTGTGTCAGGGACTCAAAGAGGGGTTTCACGGTTCTCCAACCTTTGTAATCCCTCTTGAGCTCCTCAATGTTCTCTGGGGTCAGCAGTTGCACATTTAGCTTCCATGCCCCCCTGCCCACCCTCAGGTCCTTCTCCAAGTGGCAGTCCGCCAGTAGGAGGCAGTGGTCAGAGAAGAACACCGGCTTGACCTCGGTGGATCTGACTGTGAATGCACGGGACACAAACAGGAAGTCTATCCTGGAACGAATGGACCCGTCTGGCCGCGACCAGGTGTATCTACGCTGCGCTCCGTCTGCAGGGTTGCTGAAGACGTCGTGCAGCTTGGCATCCTTAACTGTTTCCATCAGGGATCTGGACGTAGCGTCCAATCTGCTGCCGGCCCTGCCGGATCGTCCAGCCGCATCGATGATGCAGTTGAAGTCACCGCCCAGAATGACCGGCCTGGAGGTCGCCAGCAGCAGTGGGAGCTGCTGAAAAACCTCCAGCCGCTCAGCCCCTTGTGCCGGGCCATACACGTTAATTAACCGGAGTGGAGCGTTCTTGTACATTACGTCTGCTACGAGGAGTCGCCCGCCCACCACCTCCTTGACCTCGGAGACGGTGAAGTTGCCTCCTCGCAGCAGAATACCCAGGCCGGAGGAACGAGAGTCGTTTCCGCCCGACCAGATCGATGGCCCGTGGGACCACCATCGTGACCATTGCCTGTAGGAGCTGAGGTGCGGTATCGCACACTCCTGCAGAAACAACAGGTCAGCTTTGACCTTGGCTAGGTAGTCCAAGGTCGCAACACATCGCGTAGTAGATTTAATGCTACGCACATTTATGGATACAATCTTTAAACCCATTTTAAAGCATTTATTCTCCTACCAAACCCACTGTCTCTGAGAGTCCCAGACCTTTAGTCTGCTCCTTCATACCCGTAGTGAGCTCAAATTCCTTCACGTTGGATGGGCTGAGGTAGATCTCCTTGGCCGTGTTCTGCTCCGGTGGCATCTGGAGGTTCACGTAGAGAGTGGGTTTTGAGATGACCTTTGCTGGAGAAGCTTCTCCAAAACTCACCCCCTCTGGGGTGTTGCTGTTCCCGGCTTCCTGGAGCTGGGGTGCGATGATTGCCTCACTGCTCCCAGATTCCAGGGGCTGTGGTGCACTGGCCTCCTCAGGTTGCAGGCAAAGTTGGGGTGCGCTGGTCTCCTTGTTGTCTCCAATTTTCTGGAGCTCGGGTGTCTCGTCCTCCAACGCCCTGGAGCTTTGCCGCCTCTTCTGTCGGTGCCGCCCTGGCACTTCATCATCCGAAGAGCTGCTGCCCTTGTCATCCGTGTCAGATGGGAGACGCCTCTTGCCGCTTCTCTGGGAAACGCCTTTGCTTCTTCTTCGCTCCTTCTTACTTTTCTTGTTCTTCACCGTCCGCCGCTCCCCCTGCTGCTTTTCCACTGCTGCCTCCTCCTCCATTGATTCGCTGTCCTGAGGACTGGGAGGTACAGGGGGTAGTGCTGCTGATTGGCTCTCTGTTGCCTCAATCTCTTTCTCCACCTTGTCTCTCTCTGTGTCCTCCTTTGTCCCGTTGAGCTCCCTGGGGGCCTTGGTGGTTGGAGTGACACGAAACATTTCTTCTGCTTCCCCCTGGTCGGCTTTGGCTGCCTGTGCGTAAGTACGGCAGCGTTTGGGGCAGGTCCTGTAGAGGTGACCTGCCTCGCCACACAGGTTGCAGCACTTGGCCTGTTTGCAGTCTTTTGTCTGGTGCCCTTCCTGTTTGCAGATCTTGCAGAGGGAGGCGCTGCAGTTGGCCGCCACATGACCAGCCTTGCCGCATGAGCGACAATGCTTGGGTTGCCCAGCGTAGACCAGGTAGCCACGGTTTCCCCCGATAGCGAAACTGGAAGGAGGGTGGAAAATGGCTCCCTTACCATCGGTCTTTAGCGTGACCTTAAACAGGCGTTTGCCTGTCCGGATCCCCAAGTCGTCTCGAATCTCGGTGCCGCTCCCCACCTTATCGAAGTACCTGGTGAGGAAGGTGACCACATCGGCGACAGGGACGAAGGGGTTGTACACATGCACCATCACCACACGTTCCCGTTGCAACGGCAGAGAAAAGTGCGGCTCCGCCGTCAGGATCTTCATCTCCGGCAGGTCTCTCTTCTCCTCGAACACCCTCAGGAGCCGGACGCAGTCTGCCACCCGCTTGAACGTCACGTCAAAATAACCACTTTTGCGGGAGTCGTGCAGGGTGAAGATCTCCGTAGCTTGGAAGCCGCACGCCTTCAACAGGATCCTCCTGGCGAAGAAGTCCCGATCCATAGGTGATCCTCCTTCGCTGTGGTTCACCGTGACTCGGACGGTGATAGGTAACCCACGGTATGGATTTCGATTGCGATTGGTTATCGCCCTTCCATCCCGACCTTGCCTTGGCAGGACCATGGTGTCGCCCCTGCAACACTTGATCTTAGCCAAAAGGCCGAGAGGCCGTGTGGAGTGATACAGGAGGGATCCTGGAGCCTCCGACTCTGCCCCTTCAGGGGAGAAAATCGAGAGGGATGAGAAACCTCCCTTGTTATTCCTCAGCCTCAAAGGGAAGGTGTCTTTTTCCTCCATAATTAACATCCAGCTAATGAAATCGCGGGAAGGCCCACTTCTGAAAGATACCCTTTCCCGAGAATCTTTTTTGCTTTTGTTTCGAGGAACAAACACGTCCCTGGCAAAACCACAAGATGCCTGGGACACATGGTTTGCGGTCACACAAGGCTGAATCAATTCTGAGGGTGGAGAAGGAGACCTAAGGTTGCGTTAATTGGCATCAAGTGTGTGTTTTGTACAGAGACCTGGTTAGTCACTAGCTCACTGCAGAGTCAATCAGGCGTTCTCCGTTTCTTGTTAAAAGAGGAATCACGGCCCTCAGCGGTTTCAGTTCAGGGGATTAATTTAATGAAGTAGAATTATCAGCCACACAATAGGCTTCAACTGGGAAAAATCAGCCATGGTTCCTGCTTCTGATCTCTGCCCAGTGATCCCCCCCGCTGTGGGGAAGCACCTTTGCCTGGACATTGGATGAGGGTAGGGTCTGACTTGAGTCGTAACTCGCTTCCCACCCCATCACCGCTTTATTTCCTTACTTCAATCTTGAAATGTGAGCCGATTCATTTTTGAGTCTCTGCAGTCCATGTGGTGTCAGTACACCCACAGTACTGTGTTTTTTTTTAACCCTTTCTGTAGCAGTTTGATACAACTGAGTGGCCATTTCAGAGATCCAAAGACCTGGAGTCGCACGTTCTCCGGACCAGACCAGGCAAAGATGGCAGATTTTCCTCTCCTGAAGGAACCGGGTTGGTTTTTGCACCAATCCAATAGTTTCACATCCCTTCCCTGTCTCCGGGCCAAAATCCCGGAACTCCCTCCCTAACAGCACTGTGGGTGTACTACACCACTGGGACTGCAGTGGTTCAAGAAGGCAGCTCACCAACACCTTTCTCAAGGGCAATTAGGGACGGGCAATAAATGCTGGGCCCAGCCAGCGACGCCCACATCCCATGAATTATTTTAAAAAGTTAATAAGTACAGCATTTTATCCTGGATTGATTAATGTAATGGGATTTGAACTCACATCTCTAAGGTATTAATACAGACCTCCCGCAGCATTACCATTATACTACCACCCCCAGTGCTTGAGTAAGGAGAGGACAATTAATCTAAATTTAAGTGTGGAGAATGGCCATGTGGAGAAGGTTGCTTGACAACCTCCTAGACTACCTCAGGCTATGGCAGCTAACCGGCTGTGCTTCAGACTGTCTAGGTTTGAGTGGGCCTTCCCAAAAATATTTTTAAAATGTGATCCTGACTCCTGCTCAAAACCACAGGCATCTCTGGCAACCATCATCATTGACAAGTTTATGAAGGTATTTAATGGGCTTTTCATTCACAACAAAGATCAGAAAACTCTGAGGAGGAGGAAGCCTGAAGCTGTGCATTGCCTAGCTCCTTCAATGAGCCAAGATAGACACAATGGGCTGAATGGCCTCCTTCTGTGGCTGTGCGATTCTAGGAAAACCTAAGCCCCACCCCTCTCCTGTCGCTTGGTTGTAATACTCCAGACGCTACACTCCAGAATGTTGAAATCTACAGATGCGTAATATTTTGCAATGTTCCTTCACGAAAAAAACCCTTGGACCTCGTTTGACCAGAGACTATGTTCACTTCACAATGACACACTGGGGCCTTTGAGGAACAGAGCACCACCTTAGTGGCAGAATAACAAATTCTGGATCACAAATTTACATACAAACAAACGAACTAGGAATAGGCCACTCGGCCCCTCGAGCCTGCTCCGCCATTCAATACGATCATGGCTGATCTGATTGTGACCTCACATTCCTGCCTACCCCCCCCGATAACCTTTCACCCCCTCGCTTATCAAGAATCTATCTACCTCTGCCTTAAAGATATTCAAAGACTCTGCCTCAACCACCCTTTGAGGAAGAGAGTTCCAAAGTCCCACAACCCTCTGAGGGAAAAAAATCCTAAAAAAAATCTGTTAGCTAAATGGGCAACCCCTCATTTTGAAACAGTGACCCTAAGTTCTAGATTATGATTCTCTCTTCTAGAAAGCATCTTGGGTATAACCTCAGGGTGTAGCTCCCAGTGGTGACTGCAGTTTGAAGCAAGAAATTAAAAGTATGTTTGATCATGTTAGCCAGATTACATAATTGCATTCATTTTCTATGCTGTTCTTTCACAGAGCGTTGACCCTTTTTCTGCTAATAAAACATTCTGCTATCTTACCTTTATGCCACTGTCAGCACCTTCTTTGGTCTTTAACATTACCATTACCACTCCCATTGTCTTGAATCCATCGCATCTCTCCTGAGCTCCCGCCTACCCCTGACCTTCTATTTTGCTCCACCCCCTCTTAAACAGTATGAAATCCATCATATTTCTACTCTTTAGCTCTGAAGAAGAGTCATACGGACTCGAAATGTTAACTCTGTTTCTCTCTCCACAGATGCTGTCAGACCTGCTGAGCTTTTCCAGCATTTTCTGATTTTATTTCAGATTTCCAGCATCCGCAGTATTTTGCTTCTATCTCACAATTTCATCGTTGGCTTACCAATTTTGCCTAAATGCGATTAACCCTTGTGATGGGACTGGAGGTCGGGTGACAGAAATAATATATCTCTGACGCAAAAACAGAATTACCTGGAAAAACTCAGCAGGTCTGGCAGCATCGGCGGAGAAGAAAAGAGTTGACGTTTCGAGTCCTCATGACCCTTCAACAGAACTCTTGAACAACTGAGTTCTGCTGAAGGGTCGTGAGGACTTGAAACGTCAACTCTTTTCTTCTCCACCGATGCTGCCAGACCTGCTGAGTTTTTCCAGGTATTTCTGTTTTCGTTTTGGATTTCCAGCATCCGCAGTAGTTTTTTGTTTTTAATATATCTCTGTCCTGTTGAACCCCTAAAACAATAGTCTGACATTAAGAATGGAGACCTAGGTCCATAATATCCAAAAGCTGATGATTAATCAGACAATTTGATATGCAATTATCTATGGGTCAATTGATAGTGTGCTCGCCACTGAATCCCCAGGTTTAAGCCCCACTCCAACTCTTGAGCAGGAAAATCAAGGCTGACACTCCAGGCAGTACTGAGGGAGCCCTGCACTGTCGGAGGCGCTGTCTTTTGGACAAGATGTTAAAAAGAAGCCCCACTGCTCATGTGGATGCAAAAAATTCAAAGAACAGCAGGGGAGCTCTCCCCAGCGTCCTGGACAATAGTTATCCCTCAACCAACATCACAAAAACAGATTATCCAGCCATTATCACACTGCTGTTTGTGGGAGCTTGCTGTGTGCAAATTGGCTGCCCTGTTTCCTACAATGACTACGGTCATTGATTGTAAAGTGCTTTGAGAAGTCTGGTGGTTGCGAAAAGTGCCATATAAATGCAAGTGATTTTTACTTCTGCAGTAAAGTCCCTCTGTTATATTTAATTACTAGGCTTCATCAGCAGAGGTCACTGTTGAGCAACATCAGCATCATATTCAAAAACAAAAATACCTGGAAAAACTCAGCAGGTCTGACAGCATCTGCGGAGAGGAACACAGTTAACGTTTCGAGTCCGTATGACTCTTCAACAGAACTGAGTAAAAATAGAAGAGAGGTGAAATATAAGCTGGTTTAAGGGTGGGGGGACAGGTAGAGCTGGATAGAGGGCCAGTGATAGGTGGAGATAACCAAAAGATGTCACAGACAAAAGGACAAAGAGGTGTTGAAGGTGGTGATATTATCTAAGGAATGTGCTAATTAAGGGTAGAAAGCAGGACGAGCAAGGTACAGATAGTCCTAGTGGGGGTGGGGTGGCGTGAAGGAATCAAAATAGGCTAAAAGGTAGAGATAAAACAATGGATGGAAATACATTTAAAAATAATGGAAATAGGTGGGAAAAGAAAAGTCTATATAAATTATTGGAAAAAAAAGGGGGGATCGGAAAGGGGGTGGGGATGGAGGAGAGAGTTCATGATCTAAAATGCCCCCTTACTTCCCCTCTCCTCAACGTCCAAGGGCCCAAACACTCCTTTCAAGTGAAGCAGCGTTTCACTTGCACTTCCCTCAATTTAGTCTACTGCATTCACTGCTCCCAATGCGGTTTCCTCTACATTGGAGAGACCAAACGCAGACTGGGTGACCGCTTTGCAGAACACCTTCGGTCTGTCCGCAAGCATTACTCAGACCTCCCTGTCGCTTGCCATTTTAACACTCCACCCTGCTCTCATGCCCACATGTCCGTCCTTGGCCTGCTGCATTGTTCCAGTGAAGCTCAACGCAAACTGGAGGAACAGCACCTCATCTTCCGACTAGGCACTTTACAGCCTTCCGGACTGAATATTGAGTTCAACAATTTTAGATCATGAACTCTCTCCTCCATCCCCACCCTCTTTCTGATTCCCCCCCCTCTTTTTTTCCAATAATTTATATAAATTTTTCTTTTTCCATCTACTTCCATTATTTTTAAATGTATTTCCATCCATTGTTTTATCTCTACCTTTTAGCCTATTTCGATCCCTTTCCCCCACCCCACCCCCACTAGGACTATCTGTACCTTGCTCGTCCTGCTTTCTACCCTTAATGTCACCTATTAGCACATTCCTTAGATAATATCACCACCTTCAACACCTCTTTGTTCTTTTGTCTATGACATCTTTTGATTATCTCCATCTATCACTGGCCCTCTATTCAGCTCTACCTGTCCCACCCCCCCTGAAACCAGCTTATATTTCACCTCTCTTCTATTTTTACTTAGTTCTGTTGAAGGGTCATTTGAACTCGAAATGTTAACTGTGTTCCTCTCCGCAGATGCTGTCAGACCTGCTGAGCTTTTCCAGGTATTTTTGTTTTTGTTTTGGATTTCCAGCATCCGCAGTTTTCTGCTTTTATCAACATCATATTCCTCAGTTACACCTGAACACGGAGGAGGCCTGGACTGAAACCCACAATAAAAAGTGCAGCAGAACCTTGTTATAACAAATTCTATTGATGCAATTATATTGTGACCTATCTTTAATTCCAGGGTAGTCTTCAGTATACACTCAAACCTTATTATGATCTACTTTCCAGCTATTCTCAACTATTCCAACTCTTGCCTGGTCTCTCGCATTCTACTCTCTGTAAACTTGAGGTCATCTAAAACTCTGCCGCCCTTGCCTCGCTCACAGAAGGTCCCGTTCCCCTGTCACCCTTGTGCTCACCGATTTGGCTCCCAGTAAAACAACGCCTGATTTCAAAATGATCATTCTTGTTTCCAATTCCCTTGTGGCCTGGCCCTTCCCTATCTCTGCGATCTCCTCCAAGCCTCCGGAATTCCTTTGCTGCACCCCCACCTCACTTTCCTCCTTTAAGACACTTCTAAGAACTTACCTCTTTGGCCAAGTTTTTGGTCATCTGGCCTATCTGTTTATGTGGCTGGGTGTCATACTTTGTTTGCACCTTGGGAACTTTTCATTGTTGGGCTTTCTACACACTGACTAAAAAAGTTCTCCTGGATTCAACCTGAGCATTTTGCTCCCTCCCTAACCTTGCATGGTTGGCGGACGGGTCATTCTCCCAGGCGGTTTTCACATTATAGCTCAAACCTCGATCCGGGGCGGGATGAAATCTCTGTGGGGAAATAAAATGAAAAGAAATATCTGGGGGGCGGCTGGTTTTTTTACACGAGGTTTGCGTGGACATATTTTGCAGCATTTTTTTGTCGGGTCCTTTATCCTGTGGAGGGTCTGCGGCTCCCCTGGTGGGGCAGCTGTCTGCCTTCAGGGAGCTCTCTCTCGAAGATCACACCCACACCCTGGGTTAGGGGGCACCCACCCTCTTCCTGCACCCCCCACCCCATCCTGGCAGCGCTGAGCATTACAGCGCGCGTTTCACGCCAGCTGCCCGTTACTTGGCCAGCCAGCGAGGAATCATGGTCAAGGGTCATTGGCCCATTTCCTGTCCACTCCTGGGCCCATCGATCGCGCGTGTCCAACGACCAGAAAATCCAGGCCACGAACTTGGGTTTCGATTGAAATGGTGTCAAACCTAAACCTTTGTCCGACCTGGTTTTTCAGGCCTGGTAAATGGCAGGACCATTGGAAGCAGCTGGAAGTGTTCCCCTTTCGAGCAGACCTTAAGCAGAAGCAAACCCGATCTGGGCCTCGACAGGGTGGACCCTGAGAGATTGTTTCCGCTGGTCGGGGAATTTCGAATACAGGGGTCACCGTCTCGGGATAAGGGGGTCGATCATTTAGGGCTGAGATGAGGAGAAATTTCTTCACTCAAAGGGTTGTGAACCTTTGGAATCCTTAACCCCAGAGGGCTGCGGATGCTCCTTTGTTGAATCCATTTAAGGCTGGGATAGACGGATTTTTGATCTCTTAGGGAATTAAGGGAGTGGGTGGGAAAGTGGAGTTGAAGCCAAAGATCAGGCATGATCGTATTGAATGGCGAGCAGGCTCAGAAGGCCTTGTGGTCTACTCCTGCTCCTATTTCTTATGTTCTTGTCTTCAAACAAGGCTATCCCAGGGATAATCTCCTACATAACCCATAATTACAGAAA
The DNA here is from genome assembly GCF_964194155.1 of Cetorhinus maximus. Taxonomy (NCBI): domain Eukaryota; kingdom Metazoa; phylum Chordata; class Chondrichthyes; order Lamniformes; family Cetorhinidae; genus Cetorhinus; species Cetorhinus maximus. The sequence continues at coordinate 26,399,384 of NC_135906.1, read as the reverse complement.
AATGCCTGTCTTTTGAAAAGTGCTGGGCATAATATCAGAGAGAAAGGAAATGACTGGCAGGCATGACTTGAAGTCAAATCTTCAATGAGATGCCCTGTAACAGTAGTACTCATGCTTCACTCCTCCAAACATACTTCCTGCCCGCCGTTTATTTTCTCTCTGTTTATTTGTGCTCCTTTCTGTGGTATTTTTGGCTTTGTCTCCATTCCAATAATTAGTCACAGCTGGAAGTTTATCTGTGTCTTGCCATCATCTTTCATCTGAGAATGATTTTATTTTCGGTCATCTCTGACCCACAAGGCTGTCTGATGTGCGACAGTTTAGAATTCTCTGTAGAGGGGCAATATAGTCATTCATCCCTATCTTGTGGTGGTGGATCAGTCGGGTCTCTGGTAAACAGGCCATTTACCATCTCATTCGAAAGATGGCACCTCCGACAGTACTGCACTCCCCCAGTACTCCACTCACCTCTCAGCCTAGGTTTTGTGCTTCAAGTGCCTGGGGTGGGACTTGAGCCTAGAGCCTTCTGACCGTGAGGCGAAAGGGCTACTCACGGACTCGAGGCATTGAAGAAAAATAATTAAATAATAATTAAAAAATAATACGTGGAGAAGTTGGGATTGTTCTCCCAGGTGAAGAGAAGCTTGAGAGGAGATTTGATAAAGGTATTCAAAATCACGAGGGTTCTGGACGGAATAGATAGAGTAAAACTGTTCCCATTGGTGGAAGGGTTGAGAACGAAAGGGCACAGATTTAAGGTAATTGGCAAAGGAGCAATGTAGACACGTTTTCACACAGTGAGAGGTTAGGATCTGGAATGCGCTGCCTGAGAGTGTGGCGGAGGCAGGTTCAATCGAGGCTTTCAAGAGAGAATTGGATTGTTATCTGGGAAGGAAGAATGTGCAGGGTTATGGGGAGCAGGAGAAGGAATAGCACTAGGTGAATTGCTCATTTGGAGAGCCAGCACAGACACGATGGGCCAAATGGCCTCCTTAAATTAGAGGAACCCTTAACTATCCAAATATTAACTGGAATAGTTTTAGTGTGCAAGGTAGGGAGGGAGCAAAATGCTCAGGTTGAATCCAGGAGAAATTTTTTAGTCAGTGTGTAGAAAACCCAACAAGGGAGGGGGCAATTCTGGACCTGATATTCAGAAATGAGCCTGGGCAGGTGGAAGGCATATCAATAGGGGAGCATTTTGGAGATAGTGACCATAACTCAGTTAGATTTAGGATAGTTATGGAAAACGATAAGGTTGAGCTGGGAATGAAAGTTCTAAACTGGGGAAAGGCCAATTTTACTAAGATGAGATACAATTTGGCCCAAGTCGGGACTGGGAGCAGCTACTTGCAGATAAAACGGTGTCAGAGCAGTGGGAGGCATTCAAGGAGGAAACAGCAAGAGTACAGGAAAAATATGTTCCCGTAAATACAAAGTGGGGGGGTGGGGAACCAAGCCTGGAGAACCCTGGATGTCAAGGGACATAAAGGTCAGGATTAAGGAAAAAAGAGAAGCTTATGGCAGATACCGAGGGCTCAATACGGCAAAGAGCAAGAGAATAACTAGGGAAAGAGTAGGGCCAATTAGGGACAATAGAGGTAATCTGTGTGTGGGCCCGGAAGACGTGGGTACAGTCCTCAATGAATACTTTGCGTTGGTCTTCACAATGGAAAAGGACGATGCAGGTATAGACATCAGGGTGGAGGACTGTGAAATATTAGAGGAAATTAACATAGAGAGAGAGGAGGCACTAGTGAGGTTAGTGGCCTTAAAAGTGCATAAATCCACAGGCCCAGATTAGATGTATCCCAGGCAGTTGATGGAGCCAAGGGAAGGTATATTAGGGACCCTGGCAGTAATTTTCAAATCCTCTCTGACCACAGATAAGGTGCCAGAGGACTGGAGGACTGCCAATGTTGTCCCATTATTAAAAGAGGCAGGAAGGGATAGACCAGGAAATTACAGGCCAGTCAGACTAACCTTGGTGGTGGGGAAGTTACTAGAAAGGATTCTAGTCAAAGTGGCATGTTGGATCCAAAATTGGCTGAGAGGCAGGAAGCAGAGGTTGATGATAGAGGGATGTTTCTGTGACTGGAAGTCTGTTTCCAGTGGGGTTCCACAGGGCTCAGTGCTGGGGTCCTTGCTGTTTGTGGTGTACATAAATGATCTGGACTTAAATGTAGGGGTTATGATCAAGGCGTTCACAGATGACATGAAAATTGGTCGGGTGGTAAATAGTGAGGAGGATAGCTGTAAACTGCAGGAGGATATCAATGGACGGGTCAGGTGGGCAGAGCAGTGGCAAATGGAATTCAACCCGGAAAAGTGTGAGGTAATGCACTTGGGGGAGGCTGACAAGGCAAGGGATTATACTATGAATGGTAGGGCCCTGTAAAGTACTGAAGATCAGAGGGACCTTGGTGTGCATATCCACAGATCCCTGAAGGTAGCAGGGCAGGTAGATAAGGTGGTCAAGAAGGCATATGGGATACTTGCCTTTATTAGCTGAGGCATAGAATACAAGAGCAGGGAGGTTATGCTGGAACTGTATAAAACACTGGTTAGGCCACAGCTGGAGTACTGTGTGCATTTCTGGTCACCACATTACAGGAAGGATGTGATTGCACTGGAGAGGGTGCAGAGGAGAGTTACCAGGATGCTGCCTGGGCTGGAGGGTCTGAGCTATGAGGAAAGATTGGATAGACTGGGGTTGTTTTCCTTGGAGCAGCGAAGGTTGAGAAGGGACCTGATAGAGGTGTATAAGGTTATGAGGGGCATAGGTAGGGTGGATAGGAGGGCACTTTTTCCATTAGTAGAGGGGTCAATAACCAGGGGGCATAGATTTAAGGTAGAAGGCTAAGATGGGAGTTGAGGAGAACTTTTATCACCCAGAGAACGGTGGGAGTTTGGAACTCACTGCCTGAATGAGTGGTTGAGTCAGAAACTCTTGTAACATTTAAGAAGTATTTAGATATTCATTTGCGTTGCCATAGCCTCCAGGGCTATTGGCCAAGCGCTGGAAAATGGGATTATTGTAGTCAGATCTTTGTTGACCAGCGTGGACACGATGGGCTGAATGGCCTCCTTCTGTTCTGTAAACGTCTATGAGTCTATGAGAACCTGCTTTCCAACAATGAAATGATCCAATGTGACAGGTCTGGAAATTCCTTGGAAACTCTTCCGCTGCGAAAGCTATGGGAGTTTTACAGAGTGTCCAGGGAAATGGGAAAGAGCCAGGTATGTTGGATCTGTGTTATTCCTGGGAAGCTCCTGGTTGAGGGGCCAAGGCGGAGACCCTGTAAGCCAGAGTCCCTGTCCTGAGGTTCACCAGGCACCTGGTGTTATAGCCTTGGCCTGTATATCGAGATACACGAGGCACGCTGACATCTACAAAGGTCTACTTGGGTCCCCATTGGTGCAGAAGAGGAAAAAAAAGATGATCCTGGATCAACCAGGGGTGACCAGCCAGAACATTGCTGGGGTCAGGTGGCTGGGCTGAATTTCTGCTGGAGTGGGACAGGAGGCCCATTTTAAAGAGGAGCCCTCCCACTGACTCCACATGTATTGGCGGGAGTGGGAGCGAGGTGGGGAGAGTCAGTGTTGGCACAGCTACCAGAAACGCCAGGTACTGAAGTTCATGGCCACCCTCCCTTGGTGGAAAGTGGTCGGAAGGTGAGGAGCTGGGAGACAAGCAAAAGAGGAACATAGGAACAGGTGGAGGCCATTCAATCCTTCGAGCCCGTTCTGCTATTCAATTAGATCATGGCTGACCCGTATCTTAACTCTATTTATCCACCTTGGCTCTGTAACCCTTAATACCTTTACCTAACAAAAAAATTCTTTCAATCTCGGTTCTGAAATTTTCGATTGGCTGGCCCCCTGCCCTGCCCCCCACCTGCCGGCCCTAACATCATTTTGAAGGAGAGAGAGTTCCAGATTTCCAATGCCCTTCAGGTGAAATGCTGCAGTAAGTGCCCACAGGACACTCCCTGTGCCTTGAGGTGGCTCATGGCATTGACCACACTTTGAGAGAGACTGGAGAGTCTTGGAAGATCGGTGGGTAGATGTGAGTCTTTCTTTAATGACTTTTGGCCCAATTTACGTTGTTACCTTGTGTGTTTGGCTAACCTTTCCTTTCCTCAGCCCCATGCCAGTAATGCTTGTCTACGTAAGTGCTTCCTGATCTTACTCACTCTGTGGCACGGTGACTGACTATAATTGCGGGTCTCTGAAAGAAGCAAATACAGAGGCCCACCCACCCTCCTCTGCCCCGCCCACCCACACCCATCCCCCACCTGCACCCATTCCCCACCCGCACCCATCCCCCACCCGCACCCACCCCCACCCGCACCCACCCCCCGCCCGCACCCATCCCCCACCCGCACCCACCCCCCACCTGCACCCATACCCCACCCGCACCCATCCCCCACCCGCACCCACCCCCCACCCGCACCCACCCGCACCCACCCCCCATCTGCACCCACCCCCCACCCGCACCCATCCCCCACCCGCACCCACCCCCCACCCGCACCCACCCCCCCACCCGCACCCATTCCCCACCCGCACCCACCCCCCACCCGCACCCATCCCCCACCCGCACCCACCCCCACCCACGCCCATCCCCCACCCGCACCCATCCCCCACCCGCACCCATCCCCCCACTTCTTCCATGACTTTGAGTTCAGTGCATGCTGCTTTCACCTTCTTGGGGACTCCTCACAACTTGAATCATATTGGGTGCCAGTAACAAAAGCTGTAAAGGCTTCACTATCAGCAGGAGAGACATAATCATGGCCAGACCTGTACTGTGCCGGGCAGGAAGATCTCTGACAGCTTCGCGCTGCTTAGGGATAGGATTGCCTATGTGCAGGACAGGGGTGTGAACACCTGCCTCATCAGCCTGGATCAGGAGAAGGCCTTTGACAGAATATCGCACACCTACATGGTGGATGTGCTCACCAAAATGGGATTTGGAGAGGGAATTCGCAATTGGATCCAACTGCTCTACACTAACATCAGTAGCACAGTTTCAATCAATGGGTGGGAATCAGATAGCTTTCCAATTAAATCTGGAGTCAGGCAGGGCTGTCCTCTCTCCCCTGTCCTGTTTGTGTGTTGCATAGAACCCTTTGCCGAGTCCATCAGGAAGGATCTGGGTATAAGAGGAGTGACAATCCCAGGCAGTGGAGGCACTCAGGTAAAAGCCTCCCTGTACATGGACGATGTCGCCGTCTTCTGCTCGGATCCGTTGTTGGTGCGCAGACTGATCCACATCTGCGACCAGTTCGAACTGGCCTCGGGAGCCAAGGTAAATCGTGGGAAGAGCGAGGCCATGTTCTTTGGGAACTGGGCTGACCGATCCTTTGTCCCCTTCACTGTCAGGGCTGACGGCCTGAAGGTGCTGGGGATATGGTTCGGAGGGACCGGGGCATGCGTTAGAAACTGGAAGGAGCGAGTGGCTATGGTGAAAAGGAAACTGGGCATGTGGGAGCGACACTCCCTCTCCATTGCGGGTAAGAACCTGGTCATCAGGTGTGAGGCACTCTCGCTGTTGCTGTACGTGGCGCAGGTCTGGCCCATTCCACACTCCTGCGTGGTGGCGATCACTCGAGCCATCTTCCGCTTTGTCTGGAGGTCAAAAATGGATCGTGTCCGCAGGGACGCGATGTACAAGCCTCTAGATAAAGGGGGAAAAAACGTGCCCAACATCACCCTCATACTGATGGAACGTTTTAGAGGCCCTGAGGGAAAAGGAGAGGGTGGATCCTGTCGGATGGTTCCCCGAGCAGACTGTCAAAGTCATTTGGCAGAATGCCTCATCGCCAGAACTTTCCAACAAGCACCAAGACGTAGCTTGGCTGGTGGTGAGAAAGGCCCTCCCGTCAGATCCTTCCTACACGCCAGGAGTCTCACCCCCTCCGCACGTTGCCCTCGAGGTGGCTGTGGTGGGGAAGAGACCGTTGTTCACCTCCTTGTGGATTGTACCTTTGCAAAGAAGGTCTGGAGAGAGATGCAGTGGTTGCTGTCGAGGTTCATCCCGAGCAGTTCTGTGACACAGGACTCTGTGCTCTACGGGCTGTTCCCAGGGACACACACCGAGACAAACATCAACTGCAGCTGGAGGATCATCAACTCGGTGAAAGACGCTCTTTGGTTTGCCCGAAACTTGTTGGTCTTCCAGTGCAAAGAGTTGTCCCCGACCGAGTGTTGCAGACTGGCACATTCCAAGGTCCAGGACTACGTGCTGAGGGACGCACTAAAGCTTGGGGCAGCCACCGCAAAGGCGCAATGGGGAAAGGTCACTGTCTAAGACCTTTCAGCCACAGTGCACCGAGGGGCTGGGAATTGTATAGACCCCCCGGGCTGTACAGCTCACAATGAATGTCTGCAGTGAATACTACACATATCATAATTGTGTTGAAGCACCTCAGAGTGCAACATGATCTATGTAGATAACTTAAATACCATCGCACTGTCTGACTGTAATGACCATGTTGAAATGTCTGTAATGTTCATTGATTGTACTGAAGCACCTCAGGGTGCGACATGATTTATGTGGAAAAGTTGAATATGATTACAATCCTTGTGGTGGCCGTTTTGAAATATTTTGTAATGTTTTTTCAGATATTTAATGAATAAAGTATATTTTTCCAAAGAAAAAGACCTAGGGGTGGGTGCGGGCTAAGGTTGGGGGGAGGGAGGGAGTCTGTCCGGGTGCCCTATAAATATGGCTCCCAGACCTTCATGAGGTAACGACAGGGAGGGTGAGTTCCTGTCTGTACCCACCACAAGACTCGCAGTAGTTTGCACGGACGCATAAGTAATGAACTGACCAGCGCAAGATCGCGCGTGGTCAGTCTCCCCACTATCCCCAATGGAAAATGCTCTGACTTCCACTCCTGCCACCAAATTCAGACCTCAGAACGGAAGATTCTGCCTTTAGAGTGGGAATTGCAGAGCTTAGGGCCCAGGCAGCCGAACATATGTTCCACCAATGGGGGAGCAATTTAAATTGGGGCTGCGCAAGAGGTCAGAATTGGAGGAGTGTAGACAACTTGGAGGGATGTAAGGCTGGAGGAGCTGCAGAGATAGGGAGGGGTGAGGCCATGGAGGGGGTTGAAAACAAGAAGAGAATTTTATATTTGAGGCATTGCCAGACTGGGGGTCAATGTAGGTCAGCAAGCACAGGGGTGATGGGTGAACGGGATTTGGTGCGAATTCGCACACTGGCAAACAAAGGTTTGCATATCCTCAGGTTTATGGGCTGGAGGAGGTTACAGAGATAGGGAGGAGGCGAAGGCATGGAGTGATTTGAAAACAAGGATTACATCAAGAGTTGTGATTGCAAAGTAATGAGAGGAACCAACTTTACTTCCCACCATCTTATCCGTGGTCATGAAGAGGGCACAAGGGTGGTCAAGTGCTGTACTCTTTTTTATTCATTTATGGAGTGTGGGCATCACTGGCTAGGTCAGCATTTAATCCCCATCCTAATTGCCCTTGAGAAGGTGGTGGTGAGCTGCCTTCTTGAACCGCTGCAGTCCATGTGGTGTAGGTACACCCACAGTGCTGTTAGGGAGGGAGTTCCAGGATTTTGACCCGGCGACAGTGAAGGAACGGCGATATATCTCCAAGTCAGGATGGTGAGTGGCTTGGAGGGGAACCTCCAGGTGGTGGAGTTCCCATGTATCTTCTGCCCTTGTTATTCCAGATGATAGTGGTTGTGAGTTTGGAAGGTGCTGTCTAAGGAACCTTTGTGGATTCCTGCAGTGCATCTTGTAGATGGTACACACTGCTGCTACTGTGCGTCATTGGTGGAGGGAATGAATGCTTGTGGATGTGGTGCCGATCAAGTGGGCTGCTTTGTCCTGGAAGTTGTCGAGCTTCTTGAGTGTTGTGGGAGCTGCACTCATCCAGGCAAGTGGGGAGTATCCCATCACACTCCTGACTCATGTCTTGTAGATGGTGGACAGGCTTTGGGGAGTCAGGAGGTGAGTTACTCACTGCAGGATTCCTAGCCTCTGACCTGCTCTTGTAACCATTTATATGGCTAGTCAAGTTCAGTTTCTGGTCAATGGTAACCCCCCAGGATGTTGATAGTGGGGTATTCAGTGATGGTAATGCCATTGAATGTCAAGGGGTGATGGCTAGATGCTCTCTGGTTGGACATGGTCATTGCCTGGCACTTGTGTGGCGCAAATGAAGTACCCCTCAGGGCCTAGGCAGGACAGTTAATGACCACCAAAGTCAGCAAAGTGCACTTGGCCAAGGGGTTATATCAAGGAACTGGAAACCAGTGACTCTTCTTCCAAAATAACCTCTAAAATTAGGATGGCACATATAGGAACAGGAGGAGGCCATTCGGCCCCTCGAATCTGCCCAATCAATTCAATTGGATCATGGCCGATCTGCATCTTAACTCCATATCTTGGATCCATACTCCGAATACACTTAGCCAACAGAAACCTATCAAAGTCAGTTTTGAAATTTTCAATTGACAGCCCTGCAGGGCACAGGAGGGGCTGGGGCAGGGAGTTCCGGATTGCCACTCCCCTTTGTGTGAAGAAGTGCCTCTTGACATGTCGCTCCTGAATGACCTGGCTTGAACTTTGAGGTTGTTCCCCCTTGTTCTGGACTCTCCCGCCACTTACCAGAGGAGATCGCTACTCTCTATCAACCCATCAAGTCCCTTAAATGTCTCAGGTGGATGACCACTTAATGCCGACAGATTCATTTACAAAAATGCCAACAAAAGCCCCCTAACAATCTGATTCTTTGACAATGCTTTAGAGGCTTCTTCACTTGTATGAATACGAGGTCTTTACATGAAGAATGAGTACCATGTGATTGTTGTAAAGTTAAAACATATAATGAGGGGAAGGGGTGGAGGGTGGAGTTGAATTGTGCTCTCAACTGCAGGACAGTTAATGACCATCAACCGTGACTATCACCGAAGGCACTGAGACTTCACTGAGCCATGTGATGCCTCATGAACTGTTGAATGCTTCCTATTAGGAGTGCCACCTTATCCTAAAAGACACTGCTTCCAAAGTTAATGGAGCAATGTCTTCATTCTGCTGTCTGTTATTTCACTTTAGCATCTTAGTCCCTTTGTTTTACAGAGGTTACTGCCTCAGGGATTGCTGACACGGGAGCTTCAGCGCCTAGATGAATCTGCCCTTGTGTTGGAGGTGCTCAGTCAGAGAGAAGTGGCCTCTTTTTTAAGCTGAGTGCCATGTGACTGTTTTGATCTGCAACTTTGGCCCCAACTTCCCTGGGGACTCTCAACCATGGGCTGGTTAGCTCAGTTGGCTAGTGTGGGATGCCATCGGTATGGGTTTGATTCCTGCTCTGACTGAGGTACGTTGGGGACCTGCTTCCTCGCCCCACCCTCTGAGAATGGAAGGCAATGGCAATTGGCCGCTGACGGACAGCTCAGAAAACAGCTCAGACTGAAGCATCTGTAGCCAGAGCCAAGGACCTGCCTTTGGGCAGAGAATACATGACATGTCCCCCTCCCACTGCAGCTCTAACAGGAGTAACAAAGGGAAATGGTGTGGGGGGCCATCATCAGCTGTTTGTGCTGCTCCCCCTTGGTGTGGGATGGGGGGACGGGGAGGTAGAGCATAGTTGAGTGGAGATAGTGACCTAAGCGGGTAGAATGTGGACAGGGGCGTAACCTTATACTCCATTCTCTCTTTCATGTTTCTGTCTCCTTCTTAAATGCATCTGTATTATTCAGCTCAACTGCTCCTTGTGGTGCCAAGCTTCAGATTCTCGCTACTCTCTGGGTAAAGCAGTTTCTTCTGAATTCCCGATTGGATTTATTAGTGACTATCTTATACTTATGGCCCTTGGTTCTGGCCTGGCCCCAGTACGATTTACAGTGTTACTTGTTACTTTCAATGTACTGGATGTGTTACAGCGACACTAAATGAAGCATTATGATAGGAGGAAACAGCAGTTTGTGGGGTTACGTTGATGGTATTGATGCCAGCTCTCAGGAAGAGCCATTGATCTTGGAGAAGTTCTGAAGAGGCTGTCGGTTCAGATACTTACTGTGCACAAGGAGGAGTGGGAAGAGGGGAGCGCAACACCCACTCAGAAGTTGTCCACGATGTGAGGAAGGTTATATTTAGGATTGGCAGACAAATTATGACTGTTAAATTTGAAGCAGTCCATGTCCAAATGCAGCAAGACCTGGACAATATCCAGGCTTGGGCTGACAAGTGGCAAGTAATATTCGCAATATACAAGAGCCAGGCAATGACCATCTCCAACAAGGGACAATCTAACCATTGCCCCTTGACATTCAACTGCATTACCCTCATGAATCCCCCACTATCAACATCCTGGGGGTTACCATTGACTAGAAACTGAACTGGACCAGCCATATAAATACTGTGGCTACAAGAGCAGATCAGAGGCTAGAAATCCTGTGGCGAGTAACTCACCTCCTGACTCCCCAAAGCCTGTCCACCATCCACAAGGCACAAGTCAGGAGTGTGATGGAATGCTCCCCACTTGCCTGCATAAGTGCAGCTCCAACAACACTCAAGAAGCTTGACACCATCCAGGACAGTGGTTGGCACTCCATCCACAAGCATTCACTCCCTCCACCACCAATGCACAGTAGCAGGAGTGTGTACCATCTACAAGATGCACTGCAGGAACTCACCAAGGCTCCTTAGACAGCACCTTCCAAACCCACAACCACTACCATCTAGAAGGACAAGGGCAGTAGATAGATGGGAACACCATCACCTGGAAGTTCCCCTCCAAGTCACTCACCATCCTGACTTGGAAATATATCGCTGTTCCTTCGCTGTCACTGTCAAAATCCTGGAACTCTCTTCCTAACAGCACTGTGGGTGTACCTACACCACATGGACTGCAGCGGTTCAAGAAGGCAGCTCACCACCACCTTCTCAAGGGCAATTAGAGATAGGGATTAAATGCTGGCCTAGCCAGTCACACACACATCCCATAAATGAATAAAAAGAAATGTCAGGGATTGTAAAATAAGCTTCATTTTCCTTTTGACTAATTGCAGTTTATGAAATGCAGAAGGGAGCCAACTTATTCTGAATGTGATTAGAATAACCCGTGTTGAGAAACGTCTAGGCTACAGTCTGTAACTGCTGCTCCTTTACCAGTAGCCTAGAAAACGATAGAACTCATTAAGTTCTTTGCTTCCGACATCTCACAGCCATAAGAACACAGGAAATAGGAGCAGGAATAGGCCCTCTGGCTTTCGAGTCTGCTCCGCCATTCAATCAGATCATGACTGACCTTCTACCTCTACTTTCCCATCCTATCCCCATATCCTTTGATTCCCTTAGTGTCCAAACATCTGTCGATCTCAGACTTGAATATACCCAACGATTGGGCATGCCCAGACCTCGGAGCGGGGGTGGTGGTGTGGGTGTAGGTGGTAGATAATTTTGAAGATTCACAGCCCTTTGAGTAAAGATAGTTCTCCTCATCTCAGATTAAGTGGACAACCCTTACCCTGAGATTGTCCCCCCGTGTTCCAGACACTCTAACCAGGAGGAAACAACCTCTCAGTATCTACCCCATCAAGCCCTTTCCGAATATTCTATTTTTCAATGAGATCACCTCTCATTCTTCTAAACTCCAGAAAATATATGTCCATTCCACTCAACCTCTCCTCAAAGCACAACCTCTCATGTCAGGAAACCTCAAGGCAAGTCTATTCTTAGGGCAGAATTACAAGAACACCCAATCTCAAAGTCATTATACATTATAATTATTATTTGTGTTGCAATTTATACTGTATGAGAGGAAGGTGCTGAGGGGTTGAAAAGTGGACTTTGATTGGTAGAGGAGTTGCCATGGAGAGAGCATTGGGGAACAGTTAACGGCCAAGCTTTTGTTTAAATTCAAACCAGGCAAGTCAACTCCGGGAATGAACCAGGGAAAGGCTGGTTCCCTATGGCAATGCCTTGACCAATCAGAGTTGAATTTAAACAAAAGCTTGGCAGTTAACTGTTCCCTGGCGCCTTCTCCATGGCAACACCTCCACCAGAGTTCAATTGCCAACCAATCAGCACCCTCCTCTCATGCAGTATAAATTGTTGCTCCCTTAGAGATTTGGTATTCTTGCAATCACTATCCTCAAGATATTCTTGCACTGAGATTTCCTTCGACAGCACATCTCCTTTATTCAGCAATACTCAAGATCTGTGCTACCAAGAAACTATTTATATCCTTAGGGTTTAGTTCTGGGAGGGTGCAGCTCAGACTTTAAAATGCCCAAACAAAAACATTTTAAAAACATCGACTCATTTTTTTTTTTTTGTAAAAATATACTTTATTCATAAAATATCTTCAATCACATTCCAAACCATTTCAAAAACAACATTACAAGGGTACAATCCAGGTTAAACTTTTACAAAATGTATCACCAGGTGCATCAGTACAAACAATATTACAATCATTTACAGCCTTTCATTTTGATCTGTACAGCCCGAGGGGCTCTAAACAGTTCCCAGTCTCTCGGTGCGCTGTGGTAGAAAGGTCTTAGACAGCGACCCTTCCCCATTGCGCCTTTGCGGCAGCTGCCCCAAGCTTTAGTGCGTCCCTCAGCACGTAGTCCTGGACTTTGGATTGTGCCAGTCCGCAACAATCGGTCGGGGACAACTCTTTGTGCTGGAAGACCAACAAGTTTCGGGCAGACCAAAGCGCCTCTTTCACCGAGTTGATGATCCTCCAGCTGCAGTTGATGTTTGTCTCGGTGTGTGTCCCTGGGAACAGCCCGTAGAGCACAGAGTCCTGTGTCACAGAACTGCTCGGGATGAACCTCGACAGCAACCACTGCATCTCTCTCCAGACTTTCTTTGCAAAGGCACAATCCACAAGGAGGTGGACAACGGTCTCTTCCCCACCACAGCCACCTCGAGGGCAACGTGCAGAGGGGGTGAGACTCCTGGCGTGTAGGAAGGATCTGACGGGGAGGGCCTTTCTCACCACCAGCCAAGCCACGTCTTGGTGCTTGTTGGAAAGTTCTGGCGATGAGGCATTCTGCCAAATGACTTTGACAGTCTGCTCGGGGAACCATCCCACAGGGTCCACCCTCTCCTTATCCCTCGACTCATTGAGATGAAAAGCCCGCAGACAATGAAAAACAAAGGCTTGCGTTTGTACAGTGTCCTTCAGCATCACCAGATCCCAAAGCACTTTACTTTTGAGGTGTAGTCACTTTTGTAATGTAGGAAATGCAGCAGCCAATTTGTGCACAGCAAGCTCCCACAAACAGCAATGTGATAATGACCAGATAATCTGTTTTTTGGGGGGGAAAATATTTTGGCCAGGACATCAGGGAGAATTCCCCTGCTCTTATTCAAAGTAACGCCTTAATATCCACTGGGGAGGGCCCTAGGTTGAACATCTCCACTGAAAAATGGCCCCTCTAGCAGTGTATCATTTCCTCAGTCATACGCTGGAGTGTGGGCCTTGATTTTTGAGCTCCTGGAGTGGGACTTGAACCTGGAACCTTCTAACTCAAACAAGTGAGAGTGACCAACTGAGCCACAGCTGACAAATGACCAGGGCCTAGTCCGATATGAACTCACAGACCCTGATGCGCGAGGCCAGTGACCTAATCCCTCAGCTATAAGGGCCAGAGTTTTAGATTCAGTGGGGGGGCATTTTTTTATATGGGTTTCAATTAATTCTTCACCTCTCCTGAAGGCGGTGACCAGCTGTTCTACATGCACCAGCATCCGCCCTTCACTCCAGATGCCACTCTTCATCTGTGAGCGCAGACACTGTTTCACAGAAGGAGGCCATTCAGCCCATTGTTTCTGTACTGTCTCTTTAACAGAGCTGTCCAATTAGTTCCAATCCCTGGCCCTTTTCACAAAGCCCTTTGCTGTTGTGTTTTTGACTGTGCAGTGGAGGGGGAACATAGTTGCTCCCCCACCACCGCCCTCCCCGACTTATCATTTTACACCTATTTTCAGCATCTTGTAGGATGGGACAGCGTCTGAAATCTGAAAATGCCTTACCCCGTTCATTTCCAATATTGGACCATGCCATATCAGTGTGGGTCCAACAAGGCGTCTGGGTTGAGGTTAAATTCAGGTCAGCCATAATCTTATCGAATGGTGGAGCAGGCTCGAAGGGCAGAATGGCCCACTCCGGCTCCTAATTCGTATGTCTGTATGAGGCATAACAGCCATCAATCAAGAGGTTTTGGGAGGAACTTTACAGCCCTTCCCCCCACCCCCCAACAGCAGGATTCCCCAGCCCCGTCAAAGTCAATGAACTTGCGAACGGCTCTACGCATTTTTTTGCGATGGGGGCGGCAAAATTCTGCCCTTTATCTAAAAGCAAAAAAACGTGGGTGATTTACGCCCAGGGGGATTTGGGATTTGGGGTATCCCTGGGGAGGCATTAAGCTGTTTGGAGACGACAGAAGCCACACCTTAAAGGGGGCAACCCAGAGTGCTACAGAGATGATATACCCCCGCCTCCCTTTGTGAACGGGTCAGTCAGTAGGGTGCAGGGCCTTTCCTGGGCAACTCTTTAGATATAAACTATGCCCACCTAGCATAAGGAACAGTTTTCTCACAGTGAGTCACAGAGCTGTTGCCAGGAAACCAGGGCTCTGTTGGAACCCCTAGGCCTTTTACCGATCCAAGTAAACAAATCAAGTACAATTTCTCGAGCTCTTGCACAAAAGAAAACTAAAGGCGAGGGTTTAACTGATCTTACTAACTCCAGGCTGTGGTGATACATCTACTGATGCATTCCAGCTGTTGTAGATTATGACATTTGCATCTGTTTCATTTTAGACCAGGTTAGAGAGCGGCAGGAGGCCATTTTAAAAGAAAGGTTTGCATTTCTGTAGCGCCCTACTCAACGCTGGGACATCCCCAAACGCTTTATATGCAGTGAAGTGCTATTTGAAGTATAGCCACTTGTTGTAAGGAGGGAAAATGCCAATTTGCACACAGCAAGCTCCCACAAATGGCAATGAGGTTATGGCCGGTATTTTCCAGGCCTACTGTGGTGGCAAAAGTCCATTGACTTTCAATGGGATTGGAAGATCCTGGCAGTGGGCGGGGCCAGAAAATCCCAGCCAATGTCCATTCTCAGGCACCTATTGGCCCCGTGGGATCTTTTACACCTATTATGAGGACGTGCTGGGTTTCGATTTAAATCGCATCTGAAAGACAGCAACTCTGACAGTCCTGCACTCCCTCAGTATTGCATTGAAGCATTAGCCGCGATGATGCGGTTAGGTCCTTGGGGTACGTGGGACTCGAACCTGCAGCCTTCTGACTTGATCGGAGGCGCGACTCACTGAGGCACAACCGACACCTTTCCCGACATCCCTGGGTGCTACACTTCCAGATGCCCGCTACGTTAATCAAAATGTCGTGAACAGGTTTCACGCAGGTAGGCGGCCATTTTAGATATGGTGGCAGCCATTTTGAATTGCGGGATTTAAATCTAGTCAAGGTCCTTTCCCGTAAATTTAATTTCTGCCTGTAAGGTTCCGCCTTCAGCAGAACGTTGGACGGCTAGTGGGTTCATGGAGATGTTACAGCCACTTTTTTCAATGAACCG
Source organism: Cetorhinus maximus (assembly GCF_964194155.1). Classification (NCBI taxonomy): domain Eukaryota; kingdom Metazoa; phylum Chordata; class Chondrichthyes; order Lamniformes; family Cetorhinidae; genus Cetorhinus; species Cetorhinus maximus. The sequence continues at coordinate 26,383,787 of NC_135906.1, read as the reverse complement.
CCTTGAATTTACATTAGGATAACCTGGGAGCTAGTTTTGCTGCTCACACAGCTCCCAATGCGGGTCTGTGATATGAAGCAACAACTGCCTTAACTGATCACAAACCACACGAATGCTCTGAAGCTATAAATCATTGGGATCCCAGCATATGTAGTAACTGGCGCTTTTCATCCTCTGCCAGGGACAGTTTTGGCTTTATTCGCCTGACAATGAACACATTGATTTACTCAAAAGGGTGTGACCACCTCTCGCACGCTAAACCAACTTAATCAACATCAGTTTCTTCCTCCAGGAGTACAAGCTGCAATTATAAATTTACATGGAAACCATAGCTTCCAATATGTGTTGACGTGTGTAAAAATGGAGCTTAAATAGCATTGAGTCCATGAAAATAACAACCTGCCTATCCTCCAGGCAAATTCACTTAGTCTTTCATTTTACCACAGCTACAAAGCAGATTGGGGAAATTGCTCTAAAATTGGGTTCTACTAAATTGGATGCTCAGCTGAAGGACACCCAAACTCTGCCAATAATTTTCTAAATCCGCCAGTTCTAATCGTTCATGACAACTCAATGGCTATAATTAAGGCTCTGAAAACCAGGGAATTGCACTGCATCTCAATTTTCTTTATTCTCCCTGTCTCTCATTACAAGTGCTTGGGTTTGCCATTATATCTTGACATGGATGACAGCTGTTGTGGTGGTGCATTCAATCGACTTATTCCCAGACTAGGTGCTCAAGGCTAACCCTTTGAAAACTTTTGTCCCCTTGCAGACATGATCACACAGTTCCCCACCAGAGCCCCGGCTAACCAGAATCACGAAATGTCATTTAAACCAGAATGAAGGACAGTAATATATTCAATCCTGGGCACTATCTGAGGAAGGATGTACTGCCCTTAGAGAAAGTCCAGCAATAACCCAACAGGATGTAGGAGTTTAGTTGTGATGAGAGACTTGCTAAACCTGGATTATAGGCCATGGAGCTGAAAAAATGTTAAAGGATGATCTGTCTAAGACATTTAAAATAATAAAGAGAATTAAAAGGGTTGATGGTGAGAATCAGTATAAGGGATCATGATCTTAAATTAGAACAACATCAGTGAAACACCAGTTGCCATTTATCATCTCCCAGCAAAGATTGGGAACCTTTTTTACCTGAAGAGTCTTTGAAAAAAAAAATCAACCTAAAATACAAAACACTTTTTTGCCTTCATTCTTTCATGGGACGTGGGTGCCACTGACAAGGCCGGCATTTGTCACCAATCTCTAGTTGCCCTTGAACTGAAGGGCCGGCTAGGCCATTTCAGGGGACAGTTAAGAGTCAACCACATTGCTGTGGGTCTGCAAACAGGTAAGGCCGGCAGGTTTCCTTCCCCTAAAGAACATAAGTAAACCAGATGGGGTTTTAACAAGAATAGCTGCATGGTGACTATTTCAGAAACTAACTTTCTATTCCAGATTTTATTAATTTCACCAACTGGCATAGTGGGATTTGAACACATGCCCCTCAAGGCATTAGACTGGGCCTTTGCATGACATTACCACTATGCCACCACCACCACCTACTCTAGATTGATTGATTGATTGATTGATTGACTGACTGATTGATTGACTGACTGATTGATTGACTGATTGATTGATTGATTGACTGATTGATTGATTGATTGAGGACTGCAAGATGAAAGTTTGGTTTTCTAAACCTAAATTCGAAATTGCCAAGTCTGTCCGATAGAATGCAGATATAATTCATAAACTACATATATTGAATTTATGTATCAATAGAAAAAAAATTGAAATTAGAATAGAGCTAACTCTGAATTATCGCATTTTTAAACTCTGGTTTCCTATAATTTGTCAGTAAAGCCATTTTTGAAACAATACTTTGTCTTAAAATGCATAGAATTAAGATCGTCTTTCTTGGCTATTGATTTTTTTGATTAAAAAATAGTGTCTAATAACACTAGTCGTTTACATCATTTCAGCTATCTCAAAAACAATAATCGTCACAGCCATAAAACCTATCCCTTGAATAAAGGCATTTTATCTTAAATCATGATGTACCACTTGAATGGGTTTATTTTAGAGCGTGATGATGTTTTTCATTAAAAGAATAATTTGAAACTGTAAAGTGCTGCATAATGGTTAGCCTTTTATCTCCACAATAAAAACCCAACCCTTACTTTCCTCGACATAATTTTTTTTTGGCTTTTTTTTTTCATGTTAATGTGATCCAACTGGTAAAGGAGACATTAAAGAGCCAGACCCCTGACCAATGGGCTTGTAACTAAACTTTAACAATCCCCGGTAGGAATCATCATTACGGAGAATCGACTAGAACATTTAAGCAAATCATTTTTAGTGTGGCATTTCTGTAGGAGCAGGCACCACAGAACTTTCCGGATTCTGATCGAGCTGATCCGTTCAGATCATTGAATAGGTCTAACTTAATAACATCGCTACCCATGTGCACTGGAAAATGTTGGCTCTTTCTTCTCTGTAGTAACTCTTGTATCTGTATCAGCGAGATCAGTCAGCAGCTAGGAAACTCCAGTGCAGTACTGACAGAGTGCTGCACTGCCAGACATCTTCGTGACACGACCACCAAATGGGACGTGAGAAAAAACTTTTCCACACAGCGGGTCTGGAGTGCGCTGCCTGGGAGTGTGGTGGAGGCAGGTTCAACCGAGGCATTCAAGAGGGCATTGGATGATTATTGGAATAGAAACAATGCGCAGGGGTACGGGGAAAGAGGCAGGGCAATGGCACTAGGTCATGATGCTCATTTCGAGAGCCGGTGCAGACAGGATGGGCCGAATGGCCTCCTCCTGTGCTGTTAAAATTCTACACTTTGGATGAAATCTTAAACAGATGCCTCAACTGCCCTCTCACGTGAGCATGAACGATTGCAAGATATTATTTCACAGAAGGACCAGGGAGCTCTTCCTCCAATCCTGACCAATAACTATCCCTAAACCAGCATTAGTTAAACAGACGTGGCGGGCGAGTCACGCTGGGGGTCCCGACTCCCAACTCTGAGCTTCAGTGCGGGGCTGATCACAGGACCACATCTTCCGCAGGGCATTCCACATGGGCTGCTGAGGAATACTGCTGGTCGGGCCTCTGGGGGGGGTTGTGGGGGTGGGTGGGGGTGGTGAGGGGGGTTGAGGGGGTGGGGTATGTGGTGTCCTTGGAGGGTGGGGACAGTCGCCCTGAACGTGGGCGGAAGGGAGGATGTGGCGCAGCCAGAAGCTAGGAGGGGAGGAAGAGAGCAGCAGCGACTAGCGGGAGAAACAGGAGCATTCGAATGGTGAGCTGTGGTACGCCAGGAGCAACAGCCACAACGCAAACAGCCCCAATCCTTTGTTGGTGCCTGGAGAACCAATGAGGGGAATGTGAGCAGGTATACAGCTGCCCGAGGACTGTCTGGACAGCACAGAATGCCCCCAGGTCTGAGAAGCCCCAAGTTGAGGAAGATGCCCTTCGTGGTCTGGATAATCTGGCCTGCGTAGGCAAGAGAAAATGGCAATAGGAGAGCTTCGAACGCAGTGGCTCCCAACATTGTCTCTTTGCTGAAATCAAGAACTGTCGCTTCTGCTGGACACAGAGAGAGAGCCCCTGCTGGACACAGGGAGAGCCCCTGCTGGACACAGAGAGAGCCCCTGCTGGACACAGAGAGAGTCCCTGCTGGACACAGAGAGAGCTCCTGCTGGACACAGAGAGAGCCCCTGCTGGACACAGAGAGACCCCCTGCTGGACACAGAGAGAGTCCCTGCTGTACACAGAGAGAGCCCCTGCTGGACACAGAGAGAGAGCCCCTGCTGGACACAGGGAGAGCCCCTGCTGGACACAGGGAGAGCCCCTGCTGGACACAGAGAGAGTCCCTGCTGGACACAGAGAGAGCCCCTGCTGGACACAGAGAGAGAGCCCCTGCTGGACACAGGGAGAGCCCCTGCTGGACACAGGGAGAGCCCCTGCTGGACACAGAGAGAGTCCCTGCTGGACACAGAGAGAGTCCCTGCTGGACACAGGGAGAGTCCCTGCTGGACACAGAGAGAACCCCTGCTGGACACAGGGAGAGCCCCTGCTGGACACAGGGAGAGCCCCTGCTGGACACAGAGAGAGAGCCCCTGCTGGACACAGGGAGAGCCCCTGCTGGACACAGGGAGAGCCCCTGCTGGACACAGAGAGAACCCCTGCTGGACACAGAGAGTGCCCCTGCTGGACACAGAGAGAGTCCCTGCTGGACACAGAGAGAGCCCCTGCTGGACACAGAGAGAGCCCCTGCTGGACACAGAGAGACCCCCTGCTGGACACAGAGAGAGTCCCTGCTGGACACAGAGAGAGCCCCTGCTGGACACAGAGAGAGAGCCCCTGCTGGACACAGGGAGAGCCCCTGCTGGACACAGGGAGAGCCCCTGCTGGACACAGAGAGAGTCCCTGCTGGACACAGAGAGAGCCCCTGCTGGACACAGAGAGAGAGCCCCTGCTGGACACAGGGAGAGCCCCTGCTGGACACAGGGAGAGCCCCTGCTGGACACAGAGAGAGTCCCTGCTGGACACAGAGAGAGTCCCTGCTGGACACAGGGAGAGTCCCTGCTGGACACAGAGAGAACCCCTGCTGGACACAGGGAGGGGACCCCTGCTCCCACTGTTCTATAATTCTGTGTCTGGAAGTGTCAGGCACGGTCATCATTGTAAAAAGTTCATTTATTTAAGTTAAACTTTTTCCTGAATGTACCCGTCTGGTTGATGCTGGTGGGATAAAGGATCACTGTGCTGGAACTTTCATCCATTGTGTGCGCTTTAACCCTGAATTACGCAGATTATCAGCTCACTATCTCATTACTGTTTGTGGGAGTTTGCTGTATATGAAAGTGTAAATTGCATTTCATTTGGCAATACTGAGCACTCTCATTATTTCCTGGGTGTGACTAATTATTTTCTCGCTCGTGTTTGTTGTTATTTCACAACAATGCACAATGTCGCTGTGTCAGCTGTGGCTCAGTTGGTAGCACTCTCGCCTCTGAGTTGCAAGGTTCAAGTCCCATTCCATGATTCGAGCAGAAAAATCAAGGCTGAGACTCCAGTGCAGTACTGAGGGACTACTGCATTGTCAGTAGTGTCATCTTTCAGATGAGATGTTAAACTGAGGGTCCATTGACCCCCATGCATTCTCTAACTGTAAATTGAGGTAGATATTGTTGTGTGATGTTATATATGCCTGCATTCCATTATAAAGTGAAGGTGCCTACCAGAGTCAGGGTTAATGTGGGATTGAGGAGTAGCATTGCCACAGTATTATGTATAGAGTCATGTGGCAATAGACTATGAGAGAATGCTCTTGGAGCAGCACCATGCATGACAGTAGCCCGTAAATAATTAAAGATTACCAATAAAGGGTTCATGTTTAAATATACCAGTCTCTAGATCTCATCAATAAAAGCCATATTACAACAGATATCCAATCACCCGAGTGCTGTTGAGGTGAATTATGCAAACAGTTTTTCTTTTTTATAAACACAAAAAAAGGTATGTCATAAAAAGGATGTAAATGACCCATTGTACCTACTTTGAAGAAGAGTGGGGGGGAGGGGCTTCCCTGGTGTCCTGGCCAATGCTTATCCCTCAATCAACATCACAAAAACAGATTATCCGACCATTACCGCTTTGCTTTTTCTGTGGGAGCTTGCTGTGTGCACAGTTAGCTGCTGCATTTCCTAAATTGCAACAGCAACTACACTTCAAAAAGCATTTCATTGGCCGTACAGTGCTTTTTGAACTGTCCTGAGCTTGTGACAGGCGCCATATAAGTGCAAACCTTTCTTTATTCCTTTTCGCATGGAAAGATAACTCACTCTCCGTAAATCGGAGTTTGATTCTTTGGATGTTTCTGGCCGGTGTGGTTCAGTCGCTCAATGGATACGCTTGAATGAGCCAATGAAGGTGTCGTTCTAGGATGTGGTAATCCTTCCCCACATCAGTAATTCAGGCACTGCGATTCAGTGTGCATACAAATCCAGCCAGTCAGCTAGGGGGAGAGGCGTCTGTCTCTCCGAGCCGTTGACAGCCTGAGGGTTGAAGAGGTCACTGAAGTATTTAAGTGCTGTCAGTGAGACAGGGGATCAGTTTCAAATGCTCAACACCTTATGAACATGAAACACTTGTAAGAGAAACAGCTGTGCAAGGAACGTGACAGCTTTGAAGCATGTTTGACTGTGATAAATTAGACGTGAGCATGCCAGGTTGTCAATGTCAGGGAACACCCATTGCAGCGTCGATCCAACTCAAAAGCTACCTCTACCTCCCTGACGCCAGCGCTGGAAGGGTTAGGGCTTTGATGCGATTAGTGTCATGCATGAAAAGGCATGGGATCAAGCTGCCAGATTCCTTTACTCTGAGGTGTGGCGGCAAGTCCTGAACTGCGAGAGCTTTGAAAACACACTTGGATTAAGACGTACCCTGTCTCAGAGCGGGAGGAGGGGGAACTTCTGCTCTCGGAGGGTCGCTAGTCTTTGGAATTCTCTGCCTCAGAGACCAGTGGAGGCTGGGTCATTAAATACATTCAAGGCTGAGTTTGATTTCGGATTGACAAGGGAATCAAGGATTATTGGGGGTGGTGGTGTCGGCAGGGTGGGGGTGGGGGTTGCAGGCAGGAGCGGAATTAAGGCCACAATCAGGTCAGCCATGATCGAATTGACAGTTGGAGCAAACTCGAGGGGCCGAATGGCCCCTATTCCTGCTCCTATTTGTTAAGTTCTTACTGGGACGTAATTCCCGAGCTCCGGGGCTATCTGGGGGTTACCCCAAAGACGTGCTGGGTAACCCCCCAACTCACCCTGCACTGGGGGTCATCTGAAAACGAGATTTCAGTCGCAAACATCGGATGGTTCCAACCGTGTTACATCAATAGTTACCCAGCAACAGTTGGAAGAATTAAAACGACTTCTAGCTCCTGGGGGGGCCCATCGTACAGGCCCACACCAACCCCCCCTCCCACAACAAGACTCCTCCCCCACCGCCTGAAACCCCCCCCCCAGGGTAGTGACCCACCCCCCCGACTACCTCCCCCAAGGGGCTTTCCCTCCCCTTCCCCCATCCCTCGACTCACCCCAACTCCCCACGGGACCCTCCCCCCAACACTTGAACCCCCGGGGGACTCTCCCCACCCCCCCACCCCCCTCCCGATTACCTGCGCCCCAGGTCCAACCCAACACTCGCCCTCCCCCCCCCCCTCAACCGACTGCCTGACCTCCCCCGACCCACTGACCCACCCCAGCTGTGCGCCCCCCCGGGGAGCGCGCTGCTCTGCACGCTTCTCGACCAGCCTGAATTGGAAGGTGGGGTAAGATGGGGGTCAGGAGGATTCCCAGGGTAAGAAAGTAGGGGCAGAGGGGCAAACCGACTCCTGACTGCCGCTCCGCTGAAGCTCAGGCCTGTTAGTTCCTTGTGAACGTGGCCACACTGCAACTCCACTGGGGGTCAGGAGGACGATCGTGTGAAGCTCTCTCTATGCGTGGGTGTGGCCCGGAATGGAAGGACGTGGCTATTCTTCAGGGGCAGTGCCTGCTGGGGCTGGCAGACACAAGTCATACTGTTGGCTCCGCACAGCTCCCTTGAGGTTGCCAACTGTGGTTGAACACATTCCTGGAGCTTTCACCTGGCGCGTGTCGCCTGGCAGATAGCGATTGCCCCCCTCAATACCACCCCCCCTAATCAGATGCAGGTATCAAATACGCAGGTTTTAAAAAAAAATCTCTCCGATGGATTTTTCTCCCTGGCCGCCGTGTCCTGGGGGTGTAACCGATAATTCCCGGGGACTCCAGGGCGATCTTGGAGGATTTGGCAGCTCCTTAAAAGGCCTCCAGCCCAGGGAAAGCAAGATCCAAAAAGGTCAGTTGGATTGTAAAGCTGGCGATCAGGGAGGTGGGGGCGAGCAGCTCTCCGCCAACGTTCAACGAAAGGACAAGCCAACTTCTGACATTTGAGCCGGGATTTTACTAGGAGGTGGGGTGGGAGGCAGAGGGACTGGCGAAATGGTGGAGGAGATGGGCGAGTTCAATTGGCTCCCTGATGCGGTACAGCCCAGCAGGGCTTTATTATGGATGGCAGGGCCAGGCGGCAATCCCTTCCAAGGAGACAGGTGGCCAACGGCCAGGATTGAAGGCCCAGTTAGGGGCTGTTTTACAAAGCTGCTGGCAATTTAGCTGACAGCAGGCCAACCCGGAGTGACACAGCACACAAGGAGGCCATTCAGCCCCTTCTTGAAAGTGCTCTCCAATTCATGCCAGCCCCCTGTTCTTTCCCTTTAGCTCTGCAGTAAATACAACCTCTTTCCTTCGACTGTAGCTTCAAGTGGAGAGCTCGTGATTGTGAGATTAAACTAAAATTGTCCTTTCTTTAACGATTGTTTGAGGGGGAAGCACAGGAATAAATTGTTGGGATGGGATTCAATGTCTCTTATCAGCCTCACACACTGTATCACCAGGGGTAACTTGTAGCTGAGAAATTGGACAAATGAAAGCTGAGCATAAGTCATTTCCTGTACCCCTTGTATTTTGTTCCTTGGCTTCATACCCTGAGATTGACGTCAGATGAATGCCCTGGGATGGTTTCATGCCAAGACCAAGTGCCTGGTGCTCTAAATAAACCTCTGGAATCTAAAGCAGGAACACAGTGCTTCCGCCATCTCCTGGCTCAAACTAATTCCAGATATTTAATTGCAGCAGCCAGTCACTGCAAGTAAACAGGAAGAGAGAAAGAACTTGCACTTCTATATTGCCAATCACAACCTCAGACTGAGACTAAGCACTTTACAGCCAATGGAATGCTTTTGAAGTCTCTTTGTTGGCATTGCCCAGCATTGAGGAGAGGCTGGTGTAGTGTGAACATCATCCCATGAAAGAGAAGAAATATTGGCTGCTACAGAACTACATGGCAGGCCGTTGAAGCACAGCGTATGTTAACGAGCAGATAATTCTTTTTTTAGTGAAAGTGGTTGGGGGAATAAATATTGGCCAGGATACCATTGAGAGCTGCCCTGTTCTCCTTCAGAGTAGTGTCGCGGACTGTTTTTGCCCACTGGAGAGGAAAGACAGGACCTCGGTTTAATGTCTCATCTGAAAAACAAAGTGCAGCCTGGAAGTTGTGCTTAAGTCACTGGAGTGACTCTCTTCTGATTCAGGGGCATGAGTGCCAGCTCCTTACTGTGGTATTTAAGACATTGATAGTATGCCTTCCTTCTTGCTCCACATGCATCGATCCCTCCGGTCATGGACGTGGTATGTCGACCAGTGCTGCTCTTTCAACATAGACTACCTGTCCACCTAGGACAATTATGCTATTAAAATGAAGTGGCCCCCTGCGGGGAGTAAGAGAGTGCCATATTGAAATAAAATACAGCAAAGCCTGGCCTCCAATCATTTCGGAAGCCCCCTGCCTTTGGGCAAAGGCCCCGCTCTGTGGCCTGGTGCTCGCTGTGCACTGACCACCCACCCCCACGCTGAACACACAGGCATCTCCTACACATCAGTTTCAGAACCCATCGAGCCGGAATGGAAGCAAGTCATCCTCACCCCCAAGGCGCTGCCTAAGAAGAAAATGAGATTGTGCTCCAATTGGATCTCCCACTTTATTGATCACTGTAAATTGGTGGATATGCTTTTCTAACAAGAGTATTAAGTTATGCATGGGTAGATGGTGGTGTGGTGGTAATATCACTGGACTAGTAATGCAGCAAACCCAGGCTAGTGTGCTGAGAGCATGGGTTCAAATCCCACCATGATGACTGTGGCAACTATCATCAATTGCTGATTAAAAATCTAGATGTGGGCCCTTTAGGGAAGGAAATCTGCCAACCTTATCTGGTCTGGCCTACATGTGACTCCAGATATCACAGCAATATGACTGACTCTTAGCTGCCCTAGCAAGGCACTCAGTTCCAGGGCAAATAGGGATGGGCAATAAATGCTGGCCTTGTCAGTGATTCCCACATCCCTTGAAAGAACAAACAAAAAAAACGTGACCTCCAATCTATTATTGGTGAGGGTCTGTCCCTTCAAAGTGGCACTCATCTTGGACTATTGAACCATAATGAGGTGAATTAGGGACATCCTGAGTCTTAAAACCCTAGCAAGTCACAAACTTACAATCAAACTTAGTGGAGAGAGGAGACATGTCAATTTCTTTACCCATAGAGTGCTAGGCTAGGCTGCTGGCAGTGATTGAGGAGGGACAGGTCATCAGTGAGAATGGTGAATAAAATCCAATCCCCGCCGATGGTGCAAATTATAAAGTTGCTTGGTGGTATAGAACTTGAATATTGCTAATGCCAACTTTCAAACGATCGCAACAATTTATACGACACGAGAAAATGGTGCTGCTGTTCTCTTGTAGTATAAATTGTGGTGATAGTCTGAAATTTGGTATTCTTGCGTATGTCCGGATGAGTGAAAGATGAGAAGCTTTGGCCATCCTGTCTCTTTTTTCAGCAAGATTCAAATTGAAAAGTGTGAGGAAAACCTTGAAACTATGTCTGCCAGCTCAAATATTCTGAAGGGAAGACAGGTTAAGCATTTGAGGCAAGGATGGTGCGAGGACAATGCAGTACCCCCTCAGTACTGCACTGGAGCATCAGCCTTGATTTTTATGCCCAAGCCCTGGGGTAGGGACCTGAATCCAGCGCCTCATGATGCAGACGCATGAGGACTACCCACTGAGCTACAGCTAACACATTCGATGATTGATGGAAGGCTGTCCAGATTGGTAGTAAATTCGCTCAATATGATGATGTTCTAACGACCATGAGGCCTGGATTTGGAAAAAAGCCTAAATTTACCCGTGGGGAATGGGAGAGGGAAGAGGAAAAGAGTGCGGTGAATGTATTTGAGTGCCCCTTTGGTAAAATCAGCTTCTGGTTCAGTCTGGGCCCTGCTCAGAGTGCTGGCTGTTTGGGTCTCGTTGGCTGAAGCGTGAAGGTTTCTGTTTAAACTGACCGGCCCAAAGCAAAAACACCCAAATTCTCATTCAGACATCAGCGACTTTAAATAGAGTGAAATTAATCCGAAGAATGTTTAAAAAAAAACTAGCGAGGGGACAAAGATAAGAACATTTTAATTGAGTCGTGAGTCAGACGGCTCAGGAAGTGTAGGCATGTTTTTTTGGATTGTTGTGGTGACGCCCTGCTCTGTGTGTGTCGCCTGTTTGCTGCACAGTAGAATGATGGAACAGTGCCAGCCTGGGTTGGCACAGCCTCAACGATGAATCAGCCAGGGAGCTGTGCACAGGTTGATACTAGTGTGTCAGTCTGTGTTTGCTGAGCTAATGCAGCAGCAGGAATGGTGCATAGGTAGTATAAAAACTCCTTCTTTGTTAGCTGTGGCTCGGTTAATACCACTCTTGCCTCTGAGTCTGGGTTCAAGTCCCACGACAGGACTTGAGCACAGCAGATCAAGGCTGACATTCCAGAATGAGTGCTGCACTGCCCAGAGGTGCTGTCTTTCAGATGAGATCTTAAATCAAGGCCCTATCTGGCTTCCCGGGTGTGTGTGTTCCCAGTAGTGTGGCACTATTATGAAGACGAGCAGGGGAGGTGTCCTGGCCAATATTGGTGTCCTGGCCAATATTTATCCCTCAGTCAACATCACAAAAGAAACAGGTTATCTGATTAACACATTGCTGCTTGTGGGATCTTGTTGTGTGCATATTGGCTGCTGTGTTCCCTACGTTACAGCAATGGCTACACTTCAATAGTCCTTCATTGGCTGCAAAGTGCTCTGAGACATTCGGTGGTTGTGAAAAGTGCTATATAAATGCAGGTCTTTGTTTCTTTTGTGCTTTACCTAAGCTTTTGGTCACCTGTCCAAATATCTCTTTATGTGGCTCGGTGTCAAATTTTGTCTGACAACACTTCTGCGAAGCATCTTGGGATCATCGACAACATTGAAGGCGCTATATAAATGCAAGTTGCTGTTGGGAAAGACAATCACCCGCCTAATGGTTGTTTCGCAGCTTCGGGGTCCAGAGTTCAGAGGTCCTGACCCCCTTTGCGGGCTGCCCTTGCTAGTGAGGTGCACGACTGAACTTTGAGTACCGCACAGGATGGGAGTGGTTGGCGGGGGGGGAGGAGCGTGGGGGGTGGGGGGTGTTGTGTGGTGGGGCAGAAGGTCAAAATTAAACCTGCGTCAGCTTATAGTATGGCCAGGATGTCACATTGCTACGTTCTGGAGAGAGACCAGGACTTGAGTCTTGAATCGTGCTGTTTCTTCATGCATTTGCTGTGGAGGGGACAATTCTTTGTAGCAATACAGCTGTGGGCAGCCTCTTGTTCTGAATATTTGCATTGTTTTTCCTGTGCATATCTCGCTATTTAGGTCAATTTTTATGACGTGGTAGTAGGGCAGTTATGTTATTGGACTACTGGTCTAGAGATCTGGACTGATATTCCAGAGATGTGAGTTCAAATCCTACCCCAGCAGCTGGGAATTTAAGTTCAGGTTAGGAAGTAAATCTGGAATATAAAGCTAGTCTCAGTAATGGTGACCATGAAACTACAGGATTGTCATGAAAACCCATCGGGTTCAGTAATGTACTTTAGGGAATCTGTCATCTTTACCCAGTCTCTTTTTTTCAATTTGTTCATGGGTTGTGGGCATCACTGGCTGGGCCAGCATTTATTGCCCATCCCGAATTGCCCTTGAGAGGGTGGTGGTGAGCTGCCTTCTTGAACCGCTGCAGTCCATGTGGTGTAGGTACACCCATAGTGCTGTTAGGGAAGGAGTTCCAGGATTTTGACCCAGCGACAGTGAAGGAACGGATATATTTCCAAGTCAGGATGGTGAGGGGCTTGGAGGGGACTTCCAGGTGGTGGGGTTCCCATCTATCTGCTGCCCTTGTCCTTCTAGATGGTAGTGGTCCTGGGTTTGGAAGGTGCTGCCTAAGGAGCCTCGGTGAATTCCTGCAGTGTGTCTTGCAGATGGTACACACACTGCTGTTACTGTGCATCAGTGGTAGGAGGAGTGAATGTTGAAGGTGGTGGATGGGGTGCCCCCACCAAGTGGGCTGCTTTGTCCTGGATGGTGTCGAGCTTCTTGAGTGTTGTAGGAGCTGCACTCACCCAGGCAAGTCTGGCCTAAGTGTGCCAAGGTAATGTGATTGACTCTTAACTGCCCTTCAGCATGGTCAGTTGTATTCAAGAAGGCAGTTCACCACTACCCTCTGAAAGGCCATTAGGGACGGGCAATAAATGCTGGCCTAGCCAGTGATGCTCACATCTTTTTGGTGAATAAAAAAATTCCATTAGTGTCTTAATAATTGCAATGTTGCCAACACTTAATACTGTACTGCATATGGAAGAATAAACTAAACCCTCAATTATTCACCCAATTTTATTATTTTCCAATGGGAACCATAACGTTATGGGGCTGTTGCATCTTGTAGATGGTACACACTGCTGCCACTGTGCATCAGTGGTGGGGGGAGTGAATGTTTGTGGATGTGGTGCCAATCAAGTGGGCTGCTTTGTCCTGGATGGTGTCAAGCTTCTTGAGTGTTGTGGGAGCTGCACTCATCCAGACAAGTGGGGAGTATTCCATCACACTCCTGCCTTGTGCCTTGTAGATGGTGAACAGGCTTTGGGAGTCAGGAGGTGAGTTACTCATCACAGGATTCCTAGCCTCTGACCTGCTCTTGTAGCCACAATATTTATATGGCTAGTCCAGTTCAGTTCTCTAATTCTGTCCTCTTATACATTCCCTGATTTACTTATCTCTGCCATTGACTGTGCCTTCAGCTGCCTGGGCCCTAAACTCTGGAATTCCCTCCCTAAAACTCTCTGCCTATCTCCTCATTTAAGATGCTCCTTAAAACCTTGCTTAACCTAGACCAAGTTCCTGTCCGAATATCTTGTTATGTATCTTGGTGTCAGATTGTTTGAAAATATTATTCCCAGGTGCCTGGAGACGGATTGCAATTATAAAGGTGCTATATAGGTACAAGTTGTTATATAACATAGGGATAAATAGAATTGAAAGGTTCAGAAAGACACAGACCTGCGAGGGAATGGATAGGTTAAGTGTTCAGCCCTGTCCTTCGGACTTCAGGAGAGCAAGGTTGGGGGGGGATAAATTTTTGTGTCGTCGCGCTATGGTATTTATTTTTCCCCACTGGGATTAAAACATCAACATGTCCTCCTGAACCATGGTATTGACGTGTCACTGGTCATGGGCAGTGGTCGTGTGCGAGCATACCATCAGAAGCTGGTAGGACGAGAGGAAATGTAGCATAGCAGAAAGATTTAGAGGACAATGTGCGGAAATCACAAAAAGCCCCTGGATAGGCAGAACAAATAATTTGAAAGGCTGAAGAGAATGTTGGCCTTCATCTGAAGGAGTAGGCTTCTTAGGCCGGCTGTCCAGTCCTCTCCTATTTCACCCGCCCCTTTTCAATCTACCTTAATAAGTATAACTTTATAACTCACTGAGGTTATATTTGACAAACTATGACAGCAAGGATAAAGCAGGGTTAGGAATTGCCCACATTATGCTAATCTTCCCAGAATGCATTTGAACAGGCAACAGCACCCCCTAGTGGCCAAAGGAAAGGTTGCAACTTAGCAAGTTGGATTTCAGCTCCCCATTGCCACTGGGAGAGGACTGTGTGAGTGAGTGAATTGTTTGCACTCAATGGTAAATTGAAGACAATCTCTTGACAATGACTATAAATGTTCTCTTTGACTTTCTTTGCAGGGTTTGGAAGTAGGTTATGTTCATTGGAAGTGGCATATTTAAAGCAGCAGTGTTGACACAGTCAGGTATTGCTAACACCTGTATTAGGAATTTAGGAACAGGAGGAGGCCATTCAGCCCCTTGATCCTGTTCTGCCATTCAATGAAATCATGGCTGGTCTCTGACCTAACTCCATCTTTGCTTCGTATCCCTTAATACCTTCGATTAGCAGAAACCTATCATTCTCAGATTTGAAATGAGCAATTTACAGAGCGGAGTTCCAAATTTTGATCATCCTTTGTGTGTATTCACTCCTGAAAGGTCTAACTTTAATTTTTAGACTATGTCCCCTAGCCCTGGATTAGTTTCTCTCGAGCTACCCGATCAGTTCCCATGAACAGCTTGAAAACTTTGATCAAATCACCCTCAATTCACCTTCTGAATTCATGGGGATGTACCAGCATAGCTGGTGTAATTGGGGTGGTGCAGTGGTTAGTGCTGTTGCCTCACAGCTGTAGGGACCTGGGTTCGATCCTGACCTCAGGTGTCTGTCTGTGTGGAGCTTGTATGTTCTCTCTATGTCTGTTTGGGGAGCTCTGGTTTCCTCCATACCCTCCACCAAAGATGTGCTGGTTAGGTGGATTGGCCACAGTAGATTGCCCCTTAGGGTGTACATGTGAGTGTGTGCCCTGTGATGGACCAGTGTCCCATCCTGGGTGTACATTGCTTGCCAGGATAGGCTCTGACTCCCTGTGATCCTGAATTGGATAAAGCAGCTCTGGAAAAGTGACTTTGAGTAATCTCTTCTTGTAAGTTAACCTCTGGTAAATTTATGTTGCACTCTCTCTCTCTCTCCAAGGCCGATATATCCTTCCTAAGGTGCGGAGCCCAGGAGTGATCAAAGTGGTTCAAATGTTGTGCAAACTAGTGACTTCAATGGCAGTGAAAGGGAAGGAAGGGACTTGAATTTACAAAGCAAATTTCACATCCTCAGGATGTCCCACAGCACTCCACTGCAAATTAAGTCCTTTTGATGTGTCGTCACTGGTGTAACTGGGAATGCAGGGGCCAACTTGCACAAAAACCTGTTCCAGCAAACAGCAATGGGATGCATGAGCAGATCAGCTGTTTTGGTGGATTTTGACCAGGGATACACGATGGCCAGGAGGTAGAAAACAACCCTGCTCTCAAAGAGTGCCAAGGGGCCCAAGCAAAAGGCAAATACAGATTGGAAAATGGCAACTGAGTTGCGGGACTTCCTGTCATGAAGTTTTTCCTGAGACTGTTAAAGTCATTGTTTGGGATTATTGGTCACATAATAATTGGACATTTAAGAACTACGCTACGCGTTTGATTATAGTTCGTCTCATTAAACAGCTTCTAAACAGCGGACACTAATTCAAGAAGTGGGGCTTGAATAAGGTAAGACATTTGGAGGCCCAAGTTTGAAACCTAATTCCCCCGGCCTTTTGGGTGGCGTCACATAGCCCATCTGTCTCTGCCCAAATAATCAGGAGCACTTCATGATCTTTGTTTTCATATCTTTTTGTGAGCTCCCAAGTCATTGTGATCGTACTGTGCTTAGAACACTTTGCTATTCTCCATGCTATCAGTTAGTTGATCAAGAACAGCCTGTGTGTGCTTTTTGTTAGCAGCAGGGGAAAGCACTACATGGATTCGGAGGACAAAGATGATTGAAGAGAAAAAGAAAGAACTTACATTTATATAGTCAATGGGCAGGATTTTATGTTTGGGACCTATGGTTTCCAACCCTCCAGGATTGGCCTGGAGTCTCCAGGAATTGAAGATCAATCTCCAGGACGCTGCTGTGTGCAACCCTGGAGAAAAATCATCGGGACATTCAAAAAGATTGTTTTGTTTGTCATTTTCTTTGCACATTTCTTTTTACCAGACATAAAAATATTGAAAATGGGGGAGAGAGAGGGCTGTTTGGCTGATGGTAGAGTATCATCCAGTTGGGTAACGTGTCTTTCTGCCTTCCAACTGGCGTAGGAGGGCAGTGCCTCACAAGGATGGATGTGTTGGCCGAGTAATGGCTGGAGTGTGGGGGCAAATCATGTGATGAAACCTCCAGGAACACGTTTAATTGTGGTTGGGAACCCTAACCCTGATGTTGGGGTCAAATGCAGGTCACAGCTTCACTCTCCGTTGGGAGCAGTCACCTGACATTGTCCTTTTTTTTTGGCCAGGATTGGACAATTAGCGGCTAGTGGGCACGCTTGCTGTCTAATTAAGGGCGGTGGGTGGGCTCTTGAAATTGAAGGGATGAGATAGGAGGCTCTCCCGCATGGAAGGAGCAGCAAGATGCCATAATGGAGAGAGAAGGGGGTGCCTGCACCTTGAGATGCCCTCAGATGGCCACAGCTGCCAGACCAGCATTGTGGAGGGGCCAGGGCAGCCTATGGTCACAGCTTTGACAAGGTAAGTGGGGGTAGGCCAAGGGTGGGAGGAGCCTCAAAGTCTTCCTGGAGCGCTGGCTCCCTGGTTGCCGTTGGGGGGGGTCCATGTTGTGCTCTTGACACCACGGCGGGGGAGGGGGAGGGGGAGGGGGAGGGAGGAGGGAACGGTACACAGGCCGACTGGAAAATTCCAATCATCCCCTGATCATTGGCCTTAATTGGTTCTAATAGGTTTAATAAGCCGCTTGCCACTTGAGGGTGGGTAGGTGTTCTGGGCGTGGCGGGATGGTGCCTGGCTAACGGTGTGAAATTTCGCAGTTCCCACCCCCGGACTGGGGCCAAAGCTCTGCCCAGGGTGTCCCAAAGTGCTTGACAGGCAATGAAGTGCTTTTAAAGTGTAGTCACTGTTGTAGTGTGGGAAACGTGGCAGACAATTTGCGCAAACCGCAAGCAGCGACAATAAAATTACCAGATATTCTGCTTTCGGCCTTGTCAGGTGGATGTTGAAAGATGTCAGGCGTCATTCAGAGGCGGGCAAGGAGCTTCTCCCGGGAGTCCTGGTTGATAATTACCCCACCATCATCACCGAAACAGTCTGGCTGCTCCATTTATCTCATTGGTGTCTTTTTATTCATTTACAGGATGTGGACTTTGTTGGCTAGGCCAGCATTTGTTGCTCACGCCTAATTGCCTTTGAGAATTGCCCTAGTGAACTGGCTTCCATTTTCCCTATCTTATAATTGACTACATTTCAAAAGCAATAGATTAGTTGCAAAGTGTAATTGGAGATACTGAGGTGGTGAAAGTCACTTCTGTGAATGAAAGCCTCAGGACCTGGCCACGTTTGTAGTCATGCCAAAGGATTGGCGTATCTGTATCTGTGACGAGTCTGTGCCAATCTGGGCCTCGAGGTTATTAAAGAGCCGGCAATGTGAATGACTCGTGAAGTTTAATGTGAATCCAGGTGCTGCCCCAGTCCCCTCCCTAGCCCCTGACCCAACCCCATGCACGAGCCGATGACTGTCTAACACACTGACGTACGATGTGGTGTGGGCCGCATTGGAGCGCTTGGCATGGGATGGCTGGCATTCTGGGCTGACATTGTGTTGTGCCCGAGACATATAATGCCGCAACTCACCCCCGCCTTGCTCCGCGACCCAATCGGGCAGGGGGCAGATAGCTCGCTGCCTTTCTTCGAGAACTGCACTGCAGGCGAAAGCGTTCAGTGAGATTTTGTGGGCATGTTTTGCTTGGGCTGCGTGGTCGCTCACTGATCTGCCTCTGGAACATTCCACAGGGGTTGAGTCACCTCTTGAGTGGATGGGTGTGGTGCAAACTGTCGGACTCAACAGCGGCTGTCTGCTTTGGAGAGGATTAACCATCTCAAAACAACAGATTAGTTTGGTTTTCAATTCACCCTCTGCAACCCCACAAGCCCCCTCCCCCTTGACATGAATCTGATGGGATCAAAATCAGGGATTACTAATCATTCAGGCACCATGTTAAAATACCTAGTTTCCTTTTAACTCATTTTGAACCACAACTATAGATCTCTGTTAAATATAGTTTGCACCTCTCCCATACACTTGAGTTAAATATAGAGAAACGCTCAGCCTGTTGCACAATTGCTGCATGTTCAGGAATAAGGTGCTAGTGTAGCTAGAACAAAGCACAACCCAAGCTGCTGATTAACATGAAAATGTTCCTAAAATTGTTTATCCAATACCCCATCCACCACCTTAAACATCAACTCCCTCCGCACAGTGGCAGCAGTGTGTGTACCATCTACAAGATGCATTGCAGGAACTCACCAAGGCTCCTTAGACAGCACCTTCCAAACCCTCAACCTCGGCCACCTAGAAGGACATGGGCAGCACCTGGAAATTCCCCTCCAAGTCACTCATCATCCTGACTTAGAAATATATCGGCCGTTGCTTCACTGTCGCTGGGTCAAAATCCTGGAACTCCCTCCCTAACAGCACTGTGGGTGTACCTACACCACATGGACTGCAGCGGCTCAAGAAGGCAGCTCACCACCACCTTCTCAAGGGCAACTAGGGATGGGCAACAAATGCTGGGCCCAGCCAGCGATGGCTGCATCCATGAATGAAGAAATAATAAAAACGCTCCTGTGAAGTGCCATAAGTCATTTTAAAGAGTTAAAGGCACTATTTCAATTCAAGTTGTTGTTGTTTTATACCCTTCACTTCCCAATACAAAAAACACTTTCGAATGATGCTTCGTTCAGATTTGAAGGTAGTTTAAAGTCAATTGCCTTGCAATGCAAATAACAAGAAAAAAAGGAAGTCTTGCATTTATGTACCACTTTTCACAACCACCAGATGTCTCAAGCACTTTACAGCCAATGAAGCACTTTTGACAGGCAGTCACTGTTATGATGTAGGAAACACAGTAGCCAATTTGCACACAGCAAGGTCTCACAAACTGCAATGTGTTAATGACCAAATCATCTGTTTTTTTTAATGATGCTGATTGAGGGATAAAAATTGGTCAGGACGCAGTGGGACTAACTCCCCTGCCCTTCTTCGAAATGGTGCCAAGGGATTTATGACGTCCACCCGAGCAGGCAGCTGGAGCCTCGGTTTAACGTCTCACACAAAAGACGGCGCCTCCGGCAGTGCGGCGCTCCCTCAGTCCTGCACTGGAGTGTCAAGGATGGGCTTTTACACTTGGGCTGCGGAGTGGGACTGGAGCCCAGAACTGAAAGCGCTACAAGCTGGGCGACAGTTCACAATCTCGATGTTAAAACCTGACACTTGATGAGTGTGTTTACTGATGCCAACCTAGGAAAGAGGAGAATCACTGATGGAGAGTTATGTGACCTGATGTACATCTCTCCTGTTTCCCTCGTAGAGTCACGGAGAGAAGCAATTGAAAATATGGAAGATCTCACTGGAGACCTTTTTTTTTTAACAAGTTTCTAACGTTCATCTAAATTCTGTCCTGTGTAATGTAATAATTTTAATGTTTCCTAGACCACGACAGTGATTATCCTTCAAAAATGCTTCATTGGCTGTAAAACCCTTTGCGACCTCCTGAAAGGTGTCCCCTGTGAATATGCATGTTCTTCCTTAAAAGCAGGCACCGATGTAAATTAGTGTGTTATATATAATGTATAGAAAAGCATTATAACTCGAGAATTGTTGAAAAAAGGACACATGCTGTTGAAGCTTTTTGTCTTGCACTCAACAAGAAAATTTGCAAGAATTGTTTAAAAAAAAAATAGCAGACGGCTATTCCTTGGTTCATTCCCCAGGGCAATGCCTTGACCAATCAGAGTCAACCTGCCTAGTTTGGATTTGAACAAAGTTTGGCAGTTAACTGTCAGTTACCAATCAACTGGTATATCCTCCAATGGCAACACATCAGAGTCCATTTGCCAACCATTCAGCACTCTCTTCTCATGCAGTATAAATTGTTGTTCTCTTTACAATTTGGTATTCTGGCCAATTGTCCTGCTGAGAGCAAGACAAAACGTTTTGGATAGCGTGTGTCTTTTTTCAGCAATACTCAAGTTATTTATAATTCTTAAATAGATTCTACTAACCTAAATATATAATGCCTTATACCTTTGTAAAACAGTGATAATGTATTGTAATTGCCAGCTGATAAGACGCAACAGGATTTTAAAAATAAATATTTGGGTGTACAGCAATTTTAGGCAGCTCTATTCCGGAAAAAAAAGGGTGTTTTATAGTCCAGGCAACACAGTAAATGTCCCAGAGGACTTTACAAAGGTTCAATCAGGTCAATATTGACAGAGTCAAAGGGAACATTAGAAAAGGAGAGACTTGGTGAAAGGGATGAATACTGAGTGCCTGAGGTGCCTGTGAGATAGAGGGAGATGAAAACTAGGAGATTTAGGGAAGGAATTCCAGAGTGCTGGGTCTAGGCAGTTGAAGACATGGTCAACAATCGCGGAATGAATTAGGGTTGAGATGCACAAGGGGCCAGAGTCAGAAGAATGGAGAGCCTGGAAACAGGGAGTAATTGGGTTATACAGGTAGGAAGAGAAGAGGTTTTGAAATAGTGCCACAGAATCTTTTATATGCGCCCAAGCAGACAGATGGGGCCTTGGTTTAAGATCCCATCCAAAAGATTCCCTCAGTATTCCCTCAGTTGCGCGCTGGAGTGTCAGGCTGGATTTTTACATTTGGGCCCTGGAGAGGGACTCGAACCCAGAACCGAGAGGTGCTACCAACTGAACCACAGTTGACAATATCCACAAGGGTGAGGATTTTAAACGGACGGTGTTAGGGGACTGGGGAGCCACTGTAGGTCAGAAAGGAAAGGGATGATATGTGAGGTTGGATTATTAAAAGACGAGTTTTGGATCAGCTGGAGTTTACGGGGGATGTGGGGCTGGCCTGGAACATTGGAATAGTCGAGTCTGGATGAAACCTGGGGGGAATTTCAGTGCTGGGTGAGCTGAGGTGGATGATGTAATGGAAGGTGAAGTAGCTGGTTTATGCGATGGGTAGGGAATTGGTTTGAAAGTTCGGCTCAGGACGGCGCAGAGGGCACTGAGACACATGGTTCAGCCTGAGAGAAGCTGGGGAATTAATGACATGTGTACAGAGTTTGTGGCGGGTGTTGTACAGGAACACGACACTTACTTCTCCTGAAGCCTAATCTGTGAATGCAGAACATAAATAGTCGCATCAAAACTCCTTTCAGTTTAATATATTAAAGCAAATAAGTCTTGTGAATACATCCACTTCCTTCCTTAAGAAAGTTCCTATTTTTGTAATGAATTATATTGTTCCACACTTTGTGAAATGACTCAGTGATATGTGACTATTCAATGATTTGTTCTTAGTTCCACCTTCTGGCATTTTCTCCCTAAACCTCTCCATCTCTCCCTCCTCTTCTAAGGCAGTCCTTAAATCACCTTCGACCAGACTTTTGGACAGCTTTTGTAAGAACATAAGAAATGGGGGGGCAATTAGGCCATTTGGCCCCTCGAGCCTGCTCCTCTTTCCTGGGTTGGTTATCGGTAAACGCACTCACCAAGTGGCAGGTTTTAACATTGACATTGTCAGCTGTGGTTCAGTCGGCACCACTCTCGGTTCTGGGTTCAAGTCCCGCTCCGGGGCTCGATTGCAAAAATCCAGCCTGACACTCCAGTGCAGGACTGAGGGAGTGCTGCACGGCCAGAGGTGCCGTCTTTAGCACGAGACGTTAACCTGAGGCCCCATCTACCTCAACGCGTCTGATCCCTATACTCTTAATGTCTCTTAACATGTGCCTCGGCGTTACATTCTGGTTCATGACAGCGGTGGGTACGAGTCCCACTCGGAGTTAATCGCAGATCCTTTGCTAATGCTTGTCTTCTGGGATAAGACACCTTGTTCTCATGGACGTAGAGCCCATGGCAGCCCCCAAAGAAGGAACTATCCAGGCATTCCAGGCCAAAGTTCACCCCTCAACCGACTACACCTAAGAGGGATTGAGGCTCGTGGGATTGTACTGTGCGCAAATTTCCTGTCACCGTCTCGACAACAAATTCAAAAATAATGAATTACCCGTGAAGTGTTTTGGGGTGTCTGGAGAGCCTGCGTGAATATAACTTACTTTTTCCTACAAAGAGAATCAGACAGCGAGCATTGTTAGGTGAATGGTACTGCAATAAATCAAAAGAGGAATTTTAAATAGTCAGCCGCTCGTAACCTACTGAAAATAGTTTGTGTTTCTCTATTGGGTTTTAAAATGAGCTCTTTATTACCGAACACTGATGTATAACCCTCTGGCTGAACCTATCAAAGAAATTAATTTGTGGTCAGTGGGAAAACAGTCAAATTCCATCTGGGTTACCAACACATGGGGAGCCAAAAGTGTTTTAAATTTATCATTCAGAAATGGAACGAGCTCTATTTATTACCAAACCTGCAGATATTAAAATGATCACAGAGGGGTCTCTATGTCTGTTCACTCCCCTGTCCGGTGGAGCGTTTAATTTTAACTTGCTCACACCTCAGGGTGTCCCGAGGTGCTCGACAGCTGATGAAGTACTTTTGAAGTGTTGTCACTGTTGTAAGGCGGGAAACGTGGCAGCCAATTTGCACACAACAAGCTCCCACAAACAGCAACCTGATAATGGCTTTAATGCTGGCATGTGAGAGGCACATGAGAACAAAAAAAGAGGGCATGGTCGCTCCAGCGAAGGAGATGGGTGTGTGATGGGCAGGAGAGGGGTGTCGAGGTGGGTTTTAAGGAGGATCTTCCAGGAGGAGAGGGGCGTAAAGAGTCAGAAGAGCTTAGGGATGGGAGTCCGTGCAATGGAGCGGTTGAAGACTTCAGCACCGACAGTGGGGAATGGAAGGCAGAGTCAAAGGATTGGAGAGTTTGGGGGCGACGTTGTAGGGCTTTGTTGATCTGGGGTTTCTCCAACTCTTCCACTGGGCACAGAGAGATGTCTGCCTGACACCACGAGGAGGGTCTGCAGTTAGGCTCATTAAGAGCCTCGTTAAAGGTAACTTTAGGAGCCACACCAGGATTTGCCCGTTTCCTGATACTTCAAGGGGGGCAGATCAACTGCCTCTGCCTGGGGGTGGATATGCAGCCAAAATCCATACTGTAGAGGGGCTCCACCCCTCCTCTCCCCCCACCCTCTCCCCACCATCCTTCCCCCTACCCCCACCACTCCCACTTCCCCCCCCCCACACACACACACACACACACAAACCACACACACACACACAAACCACACACACACACACACAAACCACACACACACAAACCACACACACATGTACACACACACAAACCACACACACACATGTACACACACTCACTCACACATACACACACAAACACATACGTACACACACACACACACATACGTACACACACACGCGCACACACACACACACACACACACACATATGTACACACACAAACCACACACACACACATGTACACACACACACACATACACACACACACAAACTACACACACACACATGTACACACCCACACACACACACGCACGCACACACACACACACACACATACGTACACACACAAACCACACACACACACACATGTACACACACACACACACACACACATACACACACACAGTGATGGCCTGGTTACTTTTTATGCTTTTTTAATTTGAGGTTTTTGAAAAGCGGCTCAAAGGCTACCTCCACGATGAGGGTTGCTCCCGTTTACTTACCCTGTACTGAGGGCTGCCGCACTTCCTCAAACTAGAAGGCCTCTGATTGGCCCTCCAGCTTTGAGAGCCCGCCCACCACCCTCAATTGGACAGGGATCCTGCCTCTGTGCCAATTAAGGGATCAACAGTGTGAAAATCTGAACTTGAATCAGCTTCCCACAGGTTTGAGACCTGGAAAGTTAACCCAGCTCCTGTGTGCTGCCCCCCACCCTGCAAAAATATCAGCCCCTGTGTTACAGCCTCTCTCTGAAAACAGCTACTCTCCTTCGCCCCTACCCCACCCGCTCCCCTCAAAAAAAATATATCATTTGGCACAAAAGAAGTTTAAGAAAAAAATTGATTTTTGATAATCCCTTTCATTACTTAGTGCATTCTTAAGGGAGGACAACCTCTTTTTAAAGAAAGCAGTTTACGTCTACAGAATATTCCCATCAATAGACAGTAACCTTTCAACACTGATCTTAAATGTTGCAAAATCTCTCAATCACAGGTCTCCTAGAAATAATAACCATCATTGTACAGGTGGAGTGTCCTTTATCCCAAACTCCTGGAGCCCAGGGAATTTCGGCATTTGGATGTTTTTCGATATATAGTTAGGATGAATAAGTAGCGGCTTGTGGAAGCCTAGTTAGTGATGAGGAGTTGGAGAAGGGGGTTTTTTGTGTCCCTCGGCGCGACGCTAAACAGCTTGTGCAGCAAGAGGAAGCGGCCTCTGGCAGTCCGGAGTCGGCACTCAGACCTGTCCTTCCAAAGACTTGCTGGTTCCATTTGGATCAGGTATCGTTATTTGCCCGAGGGAGGCAGCACTTTCCTGGTTGAGCTTAGTCACCGTGACAGGTTTTTGGGTCAGAAGCAAAGACTATCCCGGCAGCTTTGGCACGAGGTCAGGCAAATAGCCGGACTCCCCGAGCTGAAGGCCGGGCCTCGTCAGCGAGGCTCTCGGGTCAGGGATCACCCGCGCCAAAGGCCGAAGAGGTTCACCAAAAAGTGCAGTGTTTGGACATGTTGGGATTTCGGGAATATGATTGAAGGATACTGTAGTGACGTTTTAACACCCTCTTTTTGTATGGGATCAGCTTGTAACTCAATCAAAGTTCATCAGTTCGAGTCCTGGGGTTGCCCGGTGGCTCCTCACAGCTCTGAGGAGACGTGTTAAGTGGGTGCGAGGAAACTAAAAGTGCTCAGTTGTCAATTCGTATCTGGTAACTCTTCTCACCTTCAAAAAGCTCCCTGACACACTTAACAGGTGTGTCACTCTTTGTACCGGTAATTCTCTATTGGAGAAATTATATAAAAAAACACCTCTGCATAATGCGCTCGCCCTTACAACACATTTTTTGTGTTATCCTGGGACCTATTGTGCTGTGAAAGAACACTTTTTTTTAACACTGTAAATATTTCATGGTTAAATATTAACATCCACTTAAATAAATCCACAATTCAAAACAACAAAGTTTTGGCAGAGATGCCAGTATCAATCCAAACCACATGAAAAATCTACTTATGAATATTTCATTGCGTAGCCTGACGCTCTTACAATTTCCTACCAATGTTAAATATGCTTCAGATTATTTTTTCCAATGTTTTCCTCAAAGATAGTCTGCTTTATGTCAGTGCGTTAGAGCTTTGGAAATGGCTCAGTGTATTCAGCCAAACACTACGTCAACAGGTGACTACAAAAGGTGTTGTTGAGCGGGGTGGTTGGGGGGAAGGGTGGGTCAATGTTTTTCCTTAAGAACATGACCAATGATAGACACAGGCCTGGATTTGCGCTCCCGGGTCGGGAGTGCAGAGTTGGGTCATTTCCTGGCTCCGCAAACCGGGCCTGGGCCAAAGTGGCCCTGTAAGGTCGGATTTTCGTTCCAGGGTGTCGGAACGAGGGTAGAGGTTGCCGGGTGTGGAGGCGAGCTGGGCGGGAGGCCAGTCTCTATGCCCAAGATTGTAAATAAAAAAAGCAACGAAACAAGAAACAGCCCTCATACCCCTTCCCTCCAACCGCACCACATGCAGCACCCATGCCAACCCATGCCATCTACCCACCCCCATGGCCCCTCATACCCTCTAGGCCGGCCTGTGCACCTCAACCCATTCCCGTGACCCTTTATAGCCCCGATGCCAACTTAGTGCCAACTCAAAATCACCCATGCCCCCACCCATCACTCTTTGCCTCTACACCCTCCATGTCAACTCAGACTGCAGGACCCATGCTGAGATTAAATAAAATAAAGTTCCAAGTATCTACTGCAGACTTTTTTTTAAAAAAAAACCCCCTCTCGTTCAGAAAAACCCATTCAATATATTTACATTCCTTCAACTACATCCTAACATCTCATTCAAGTACCTAATCCCTTGTAAAAACAAAGGTTGGATCGCTGAGGCCAGTATTCCACCCAGCCCACCTCTGCACCCAGCAGCCCCTGCAGTGCTTTGTACTGTTTCTGGGGTTGGCTGGCCCATTGTACCCCGCCTCCAATCCCAGGAACGAAAATTAGAACTTCCGGGGCTGTTCCTCAGGTGTCTGGCTCGCGGAGCCAGGAATTCTCACGGCCGTGCTCCCGACCCGGGAGCGAGAATTCAGGCCAAAGCCTGGCGCTGGTGCCAAGAATGACCGAAAGCTGGGTCCAAGTGGTGGGTTTTAAGGAACGTCTTAAAGGAGGAAGGCGAGTTGCGGAGAGGTGTAGGGAGGGAATCCCAGAGTGTAGGGCCCAGGCAGTTGAAGGCGTGGCCACTAGTGGTGGAGCGATGAAAATCAGGGATGCACAAGAGGCCAGAGCTAGCAGTTTGTAGACAGAAAATACCCACATATTAATACAGAGATAAAAACATTTCACCCCTCTCCTAACTATACTTCAGTTCTGTTGAAGGGTCATGTTGGACTCGAAACGTCAACTCTTTTCTTCTCCACCGATGCTGCCAGACCTGCTGAGTTTTTCCAGGTAATTCCGTTTTTGTTTTTCCCACATATTAATAACCAGTTAACCTGGTGTTGGCTGAGGTAAACAGAATATATATTTTTAATCACTCCTGACTGTTACCTGGTGGATATAAAGTTGTGAGACAATAGGTGACCTTGACAACATGCAAAAGGAGATAACTGCTGATACGTGCAAGCTAAATACAAAAGCAGGGCCATTTCCTACAGTTTTATCAACTGTGCCTTTGTCACCTCGTTATCGGGGGGTGGGAGGGGGTCGTTTAACTCTCCTAATGCTAGCTGCATCTTGAGTTTGTTTCCGTACTTGCAGTAAGCCGTTTGTTGGATTTTTATGCTTCTGCTCAATCAGAAAATTGTGAGGGAGAAGAAACCACGACCGTTACAAAACAGGCGAGAGTCGGTCGTTAAAAATGGCTGCAGTTGGTGAGACTTGTCTATAAAGCGGCTGCTGTTTTGAGTCTACAAACGGTTGCTGTTGGAGGCTATAAATGGCTGTTATTGGTGAAGCTATAAAATGGTTGCTGTCGGTGAGACCCTTTCTATAAAATGTCTGCTAATTGCGCCGCATCGTTGCTATAAAATAGCTGCAATCGGTGAGACCCTTTTCGAAGCAGCTGTTGATTGTAAATCTCCCCTTCTCTAAAAAAAAAAAATCCTGAATTTGGGGAGAAAATAAGGCTGAGGGTGAAAAATAATGGTTTGCCTGAGGAGGCACAGCCAAAGGCCAATCATATCACAGGGGGAGTGTGCAGTTATTTTTAATAGCAGAATTGCTTGAGAGTCCGCCTCCTCAAAACAGACATGTTTATTCCAATATTCGCTGGTAGCACTAAAGGCATATATTGAAACAGATAATTCACACTGGTGCAGATCTTTCATGGTTTTTTTAGAATCATTAGTATGCAAGAAATTATACATTTCATGCCAATATGTTGTGAATCATCAAGCCTAGTGTGTTTTTAAATGTTTGCTTTCTCTGAACACCAAAAATAAATTGCTAATAAAAACAACAGGTCAATCTTAAAGAAAGAAAGGTAAAGGCTTTGGGCAGGAATTTTAGCTGGTTTCCTGGGCGCTATACCCCGCACTTCCCCCAGAAGGGATGGTGGCAGCAGGACTACCCTGCCCACCTGCAGGCACAGGTAGCCCAACTGAGCCTGTTAAAGGCCCCTAAAGGCCTATTATTGCCAGAGGCTGGCTGGAATTAAAGCCACCGCGATGTCCCCTCCCCACCGTTTGGCCCAGCCGCGCACAAAGGGAATCCCTTTTTTATTTTAAAGCTCGAAACGTTTGGAGAGAGAGGGCACCTCCATCTTCACCGTCTACCCTCTCTCTCTCTCACTAACGTGAAAGGGCAGCCTGCTCACTCCGTC
Organism: Cetorhinus maximus; assembly: GCF_964194155.1. Classification (NCBI taxonomy): domain Eukaryota; kingdom Metazoa; phylum Chordata; class Chondrichthyes; order Lamniformes; family Cetorhinidae; genus Cetorhinus; species Cetorhinus maximus. The sequence continues at coordinate 26,355,135 of NC_135906.1, read as the reverse complement.
AGTGCCGAAGGGCCTTCAGTTGGGCTTCTGACCTTTTCCTCCTGACTTTGGAGTTCTGAAACCCACCGGGAAGCCCCTATGTCAGGGTTTTGGATACTGACTGGTTCAATGGGTTTCCAGTGCTTCCTGTTCTTACTTAAGAGCTCCCGCATTTTTCTTTTCATTTTTTTTTTATCTCAGTAGTTGTTTGCCTTTTACTGGGTTACATGGTAAAAGATGGATTGCTGGAGTTGGTGGGGGGGGTGGTGGGGAGTGCAATTATTTTACTGCCGAATTTGGAAATCTGAACGTTCCTGACTTGGGCCTCAGGAACGTGTAAAACGAAATCTGAATTTGGACATGTTTATCCTGCAAACATTCGGCAGCCACTAATTACAGAAATAAAATTACCCCAATTAGTGTGGGCTGTATTTCAGAAGAAATCATTGCCAATGACAAAGCAAGGGTTTGCTAACCAGGCTGCGAATAATCCAAAACCCTTTGCCTGATCAAACGAGCGAGCACCCTGAATCGGACAGAGTCTGATCGTTGCTTCGTGGCTTCAATTTAAAAGATAGGACTAGAGGGGTAGTGGGTAGCTGGGGGTGCGGGAGAAGAGGTAAAAAACTCGCAATCTGGCTTTTCCCAAATCCCTGCCAAAACCGGTTTGCTTATATCCGAGTTTATTGAGTCTGTTCTGAATGGGGATGGAATCGGAAACCGAGGGCTGGGATATTTTGTTAACGTCTGTAAGAGTTGCCCGACAAGTCTTGAAATAAGCCATGCACTGGAACAAATTGAGAATGAATTGTGTTGAGTTATATATGCATCTAATTCTATATGGCTGGGAATCCATTTAATTAGAGGAACTGTAATAGCCCTACAGATAGAGCACTCCAATTGCCACAATACATTTTCCCATAAGCGTTTTTGTGTGTGTTTGTGAGAGTGGAAAGAAAAACAAGAAGGGGATTATAGGATGCTTTAAAGATATCCTGAGGCGCACAGGAAGTTTGTTCCACTTCTGTTACTGAGATCGTCAGGAAGAAAGTCATAAATGCCACAGGAATCTGAAAGTCCTGGAAAAATCTCTGTCAAATTAAGACACAGTAATGGGTCTCTTTCTTTCTCTCTCTCTCTCTCTCTCTCCCTAACTTGATTGAGCTTTGAAACAAATTTGAGGGGCACCAGTGCACTGACTTGTTTTTTTTTTCATTCATGAGGATGTGGGCGTCGCTAGCAAGGCCAGCATTTGTTGCCCATCCCTAATTGCCCTTGAGAAGGTGGTGGTGAGCTGCCTTCTTGAACCGCTGCAGTCCATGTGGTGTAGGTACACCCACAGTGCTGTTAGGGAGGGAGTTCCAGGATTTTGACCCAGCAGGTTAAAATACCCACCTCCGTTTAACGGGACATAAGCCCAGGGTAAATGATGAATGTCACGCCATCAAGCCCTCACCCCCCTCACCTCTATGCCCCTCATGCCTCCTTCACTCTCTCTCATACCCCCATACCCCCTCTTAACTCCCATACCCACTCCTATCCCCATGCCCTGTCTATGCTGCTTCATATCTCCATGCGCCCTCATATGCCCATGTGCCCTCATCTCCCATGCCCTCCCCATGCCCCTCAGAACTCCCATGCCCACTTATATCCCCATGCTCTCTCTATGATTCTTCATATCCCCCATACCTACTCATATCCTCCAGGCCCCTTCTATGCTCCCCATGTATCTTCCATAGCCACTCACCCAGTGTCACTATGCATAGACCTAAGGATGTCTTTCAAATGGACAGTTAAAACAAATAAAAGCCAAAAAATCTAATCTTACTCAACCATACCATACTGAAAAATTCTCCTTCAAAAAAAGCCATTCTGAAAAAAATGAAATCCCCTCAAGTGGGTCAATCTATTGTAAAAACAAACATTTATTTCACTAACCACATCAAAGACAGCTAATCCTTTAATGGCCTCTTACAACTGTCAGTCAAAATGTCTATACATCTCCCTGCTGAGATAAGTAGTTCTAGACCTTTTGAAATTCAGCTAAGTATTCATAATGGTCACAATTGTTCTAACAAGCCATTCCAGCTCACGGGAAATTAAGCTTATTGAAATTGCAAAAATAGATGTTGAAGGCTAATTTTAAGCTGCACCAGATGTCCTGTCAATCACAGTAATCCAGCAGTAGGTTTTTTTTTCTAACTGGCATCTGTTGAAGGTTTTATTTTTCATTTTAGAAGTACTCTTGGCATTTAAATTACTTCATTTTATTATACTAGAAATCGCAATACTGCAGTAAAAATATTTCTAAGCTACAATAAAGCATCTAACTATTGTTACTGTGAAAGAACACAATTTTTTTTATATTTCAAAGCTTGCCAGTGGAAGAATTCCAGGAGTAGGTGAGTGTTTTTTCCCCCACTTGGGACTGATTCATGACTTCTCTGAGAGATCTTGAATCTCATCTACTTCCTGAGGGGTGCCTATTCCACTAAAATTATGGAGGGGTGGGGTGGGAGGCGGGTGTGAAACTGCCCATCCCCCACGATGGAGGAGGCAAGGGCGCGAGAGCTGCACACAGGCTGATTGGCTACATCCTTATCCCGCACTAGGGAAAATTGCTGTAAACAGGAATGGGGCCGAAATTTAGCCATGCCCATCATTTTTAAAGGGCTACTGTGTCATCCTCACTTGGCGAAAATCCAGGCCTGTGATTTGATATATCTCCTCAAAGATGCTGTAACACAAATAAAAAAGACAGGCAGCAAAGTATTGCCAGTTCAAGTGTGTGCACTGTGCATGCTCTGATATCTCATTAGTATAATGCATTACAGATGCAGAGTGAATAATGCCCCACTGTGGGCAGTTACCTGGGCCCCAGAATTCCCTCCCTAACCCTCTCCACCTTTCAGACATGCTTAAAACCCCCTCTTTGACCAAGCTTTTGGTTAAGTGACCTAATCTTTCCTTATGCTGCTCAATGCCAGATTTTGTTTGATCGCTACCCCCATCAAATGGCTTTGAACATTTTACTGTGATAAGGGCAAGATTTTGTTTATTCATTCATTGAATGCAGACACTGTTCACAAAGTCAGCATTTACTAAGAGCGTGATGATGATTCACCTTCCTAAGTACAATTGAGTGGCTCGGGTGACCATTTCAGAGGCTCAGTTACGAGACAGCCATATGACTGGAGTCACATATAAGCCAGGCCGGGTCAGAATGACCTTCCTGCTGCTACCACCAATTGTGGCCTGTAAGTGGACAATTAATGGGGGGGGGGGGTTCACCACGCAGGGAGCACGACCAGCAAACTAGTGCAGGGTTGCAAACAGACTCCCAGCGACGGACCCTCATTTAAAGGCACTCAGCGACTGACCGAGGAACACTGGCATTGGGAAAGGAGCAGTAGGGGAGCCTCGGGAGAGCCACCCCCACCCTTGCTGCCGTCGCCCCCTTCCTTCCACCTAGCCCGCTATCCCCCTCCCACCATCACCCACCAGTGGCTGGGGTTCCAGTGAGGATCTGAGGCCTCCGATGAATGTAGTACCAGCAGCAGCCACCACCTCCCCAGTGGAGCTGCTGCTCAATAGAGTGATCAGCAGCTCTCAATGGGCTGTCCAGTTAAATTCCCAAATTCCCAGTTACCATGATGGGACTTGAACTCACATCCAGATCATTAGCCCAGGCAGGCCTAAGGATTCCTAGTCCAGTAACATACCACTTTGCTACTGCATCTGTAAGGCAAATTGCTGTGATGAACAGCACATTAGCAGAGTTGCTTTGCATTTTATCTTCTGCTGGTTGTGTGTGAACCATTCTCACTGCTTTAGATGTTGAGAAAGGGTAGGAATATACTAAATTGAGATCCAAACTCATAACAGCTCTACTCGCAATAATGAAACAGCTTTCTTTCATCTTCTGACCAAGATTTTTTTCACTGTGGGTTTAATGTAGGGCAGGAGTTGGAGTGGGACCACCCAGACTTAGTTCACATTCAACCCCTTCAACAGATAAACAGAGGAGATAGTCATCTTGCAACACATTAAGCTGGGTTTAATTCGCTTCCCATTCCCCAGTGTCTCGTCATTCAACCTAATAAAACTCAAACTGAATGAATGAATAGGGTCACACCAATTACTGTAAAACCCAGTATATTGGCTGCACCCATGCGTTTTGCATTTGTTAGCAAAATATCTGCCATTACTGGTATTTAAGTCATGTCACCAGGATTGTGGATCATAAAACTGAGTAAGGTAGTGAATGTTGATTGGTATTGGCTACATCAACCTGTGCCAAGGATCTGAGCCACAGAGATCAGTGAATCCTGGAATCAATTTCTGAGCAGAAAGACTCCTTCTCTCCTATTTCTCTCTCCTTTCCTTTTTCTCTCTCATATACTCTTACCCAATCTCTTGCACCCACTCACTCTCACACTTTCTCTCACACACTCTCTCTCTCACAGTTTCTCACACACTCTCTCCCAATCGATTCCAATCACTCTCTCGCTCACTTTCTCACACACCCTTACACAATTTCTCGCACTCACTCTCACACACTCCTTCACACACTTACACAATCTCTTGTACTCATTCTCATACTCTCTCACACATTCTTACGCAATCTTCCACACTCTCACACACACTTCCACACGCTCAAATGCTCTCTCACGTGCTCTTACACAATCTTCCGCACTCTCACACACTCTTACACAACTTCTTGCACTCACTCTCTCACAGTTTTACACAATCTCCCGCATGCTCTCTCTTGTGCTCATTCTTTTGCATGCTCACACTTTTGCACTTCCTCCCACACTCACTCGTTTGCACACTTTTACACAATTTCTTGTGCTCTCTCTCTCTCTCACTCTCACGCTCTCTTTCATCTGCTCCCTCTCTTTTGTGCATGTCCGCATTCTCTCTCTCTCGTGTTCAACCATTCACCCACTGCGGGTGTTGGGGGGGTGCGGGGCGGAAGGGCTTTGGAATTTTAACATTGGGGCCCAGTAGTGTGTATGGGTGATCCAGATGTCTGGGTGTCCCTGTGTGATGTAGGGTTTTAGCCTGCGTGTGATGTCACAGACACCTCCCCCTCCCCCCGGAGGTCAGCCTGATTGACTTGGCTTCACTTCCAGTCGGGCAAGGCACTCTGAAGTAGAGGCTGCAGGAGCAGGTAGGCATGGGGAGGGAGGGGTGTCTGTACAATGCTCTGGGGCATCCTGAGGTTGTGAAGGGTGCTATATAAATGCACTCTGGAAAGGTGGGGAAATGTATATTAAGAACAAAACTCACTTAAAAGTAATAGCTGGTAATTTTTGGAAAATTCAATGACAGAGTTCAGGTTGTGTAAAAGCAACCACATTCAGCCTAAATGTTCAGTATTGTTTCAACCCATTCTCTGAATTATTTCTGGTCCCTCTCCAGCTTCCTTCTGTCTCTCCTGAAGCACTTGCTCTTTCTAGGGCCAGTTTCCACAGGGACTGGCTATCTTCCAGCAATTCACTAAATGAGTCATTTTCATGTCTGGATCAGGACTAATGTCAGGGCAGCTATTTGACTAGGGGCATTACCATTGACCCAGCTGACATCAATATTGCACAGGGTCAAACATAAGATGATTGAATTCAGATTTTTTTTAATGTCGTTGAGTGATGTGTCTATCTTCAAGACAATAGTGTTTAGTTGAACAAATTCATGATTCCAAGAAAGATTCATGGACAAACGCTGGGATAAACAATAGTGTAGATTTTTGTTTTTCAGGTGAATACTTGAACACCTCAGTATCCATGGTGACAGGCCCGTGGTCTTGAAAACAAATGGAGATGATTCCTCTTCCCTTGCATGTCGCTCTGGCCTATTTGCACAGCGATACTCACCTAAATCTTCAGGCGTTTATAAAGAGGGAATGTTTAGTCAGCAACAAAACAAAAATAAGCAAAGTTGAGAGCTGTATTAGCCCCAGTTGAAGGCTGCCAACTCTCAATGGATTTAATCCAGGAGGCTTCACCTCATGATCTCCCACTGTCAACCATCCTGCCCAGTTCTACAATCTTTTTCTCCCCTCGTCTTCAATATTTGATAAGAAAAAATATTCAAAGGAAAATGGAACAAAAACTCACGCTATTTTTCTTTCCCCTATGCTCCATTCCCGGAGATTTCCCTTTAATTCTGGGAGATTTCAGGACAACCCTGGAGGGATGGAAACTCCAAGGGTGAAATGAGCCCATGTGAAACTCTTCTCTCTGATGAACTTTGCCAGAATGTTGGGAATCCCCATCGGGTTCGTGTCATTTGGTTAAAACATTGGAAAGGAAATCTCTTGAACGTTTGATTGTGGGAGCATTTTTTGTTGGCTTTTCAGTGAACTGTTTTGCAGTCCTGTACAATGCAATACGCTCCTGAATTGTGCCTTGTGGGTGGTGGACAGGCTTTGAGGAGTGAGTTACTTGCCGCAGAATTCTGAAGCATTCGGATGCTGTTCCTCCATTGCTGGGTCAAAATCTTGGAACTCCCGACCAAACAGCACAGTGGGTGTACCTACACCACATTGACTGCAGTGGGTTCAAGAAAGTGGCTAGGTGGTATTGTCACTGGACTAGTAGTCCAGAGACCCAGGGTAATGCTCTGGGGGCCCAGGTTCGAGTCCCACCACGACAGATAGTGAAATTTGAATTCAATATATAAACAAAATCTGTTATTAAAAGTTTGACGATGACCATGAAACCATTGCTGATTATCATACAAACCTATCTGGTTCACAAATGCCCTTTGGGGAAGGAAATCTGGTCTACATGTGACTCCACACTCACAGCAATGTGGTTGAGTCTTAAATGCCCTCTGAACAAGGGTAATTAGGGATGGGCAATGAATGCCAGCCTAGTCAGTGATGCCCACATCCCATGAACAAATAAAAAAAACCTTCTCAAGGACTATTAAGGATGGGCAATAAATGCTGGCCTAACCAGCGATGCACAGATTCTGAGATTGATTTCAAGAAAAGACACGTTTGAGTTAAATCACCATCTAAATTCTTTTGCTAACACAATGTTCTATTTTTACAAGCTTTCTTTGCAATCCCAATATTTCTTTCAAGTTACTGTGTTTCTGTTTTTAAAACAAACACCTTTGGTGCAGAAACTGTTTGGCTGGGAACAGAGAATGAGTCACATGTGGGCCACACCTGAAACACCCAGAATAACTGTCAAGTTTTGGTTTGACACTGAGCAGGATAGAGCAAGAACGTGTCCATTTCTAAGCTAATCACTTTCTATAATTTTGATTTTTTTTACCGTAAACCAAGTTAATAGAGATCACACAGCGTAGTGGGTGATGTCCCTATCTCTGGGTCAGAAGCTCTGGGTTCAAGTCCCACTTCAGGACTTGATGGCCATGGTCATAATGTGACCAAACAGGTTGATTATCAGCCTGTAAATCCTTCCGATATGGCTGATGGTAGGTGGTAAGAGTGGGAGAGTTTCCTGGTCAGCCATACTGCAGAGGGCAACAGCAAACCACTGCTGTACTTTGCCAAGCATAATCATGGACCAATCCAATGGAAGTCCCTGGTCGCCAACACCCTCTTAGGGCATGGTACCTGGAGGAGGAGGAGGAGGTAACTGAATCGTCTCTGCATTTTTAGTATATATTACACAAGCCTCAAAATTCAACTCATTGCTGTTAAGATTGGCCCAGAAGCCTGAGCTGGAAACTGTGGGTTAAGATCAAGGTTGTTGTCTCAGAACAGAGAGTGGGAGAGGGAAAGGATCATTTTTCACTAATCTGCCAGTCCAAGACTTTATGGGGAATATTGGTTTTCTTAAAAAGAAAAGTGAATGATCCTTTGATTGGATTTAGGTTGGGAGGAGGCATCTTGGTCTGGGAATTAGACAGGGCCTGTTTTCAGGCGTATGGTGTTAGGTGATCATGGGACCAAGAGGCCTAACAATTGAAACTGCCCTCGGGCATTATCTCTGGCTCTGGTCAGGCAGCTCACCTGAGTGAAGAGAGATCTGCCCCTGACCTTGTCTACCGTTGCCCAGTGAGTTAGTGGAAAGGGGCATTGGGGTAGGCTACAGGGCTGGGAGGAGGCTTGTGACTCCTGAGGAGGCTGGGGACACTCCTGCTTCTCCCGACTCTGCGGGCTGGGTTCTCCTACCATGTTGAAATGACCTTACCTGTCCGCTAGCGTCGGGCCTGACACTTCAGCAGCTCCAGTGAGCTACCTGCCTCACTCATTGCCAGCTCATTTGTCTATGAGGGATCGCCAACAGCCACACCTGCAAGTGAGGAAGGGTATTCTCAATGTCAATTCCTTCTTTACCATTGAGGCACTGTGAAGGTTCTATTGGCTTTTTTTTTTGGTCTTTATTAAACCAGCTCTTCTGTTTAGTATTGCTGAGAAAAGGGGACATTTTTGCCGAACCGCTTCAGACCAAGGTGCAAGATGAAGAGCTTTTTCCAGCCATGCTCTAGTTCTTCTGTTTGGATTATTTCACAGTTGTCCATGTTTCACTTGAGTTTCTATACACAATTTAATTCATAAAATAGCACTCGGCTGCGCAGCTCTGTTTAAAATGGTCCACGTGTCCAATTAAGAAATGAAATCCTGATCAAGATGTGAAGGATTATCCCCCACCCACCCCTATTTCTCGAGTTGGGGCAAGTATAACTGTGCACACCCTCTTTCAGGCGATGGTCAGGGTAGTGATTTCGGCGAAACTCCCTGTGCAGGCATTTAGCTGCTTCGTGGTTGGGTTAAAATTCCCGGAGCTATTGCGAAAAGTGTCACTCTCTGAATGACTAACTAACTGCCTCCAGGGATGGTACTGCTACTGAATCAAAAGTGCATACGTTGATTTATTTTTTATTTTAAAAAAAAACTGTGCTTTCTTCCTGCTAAACATTGACTGAAATTTGGGACAAAATCATATTAACATCAGCAGATTCCAGATTTGTATCTGTCAGAGGGCAGAGGGCGATTTTAAAAAGGAAAGCCAAATGAGAATAGACATGTTAGCAAAATTGAAGCTCATGGGATTCAGGGGGTAATGGTAGGGTGGATACAGGATTGGCTGAAAGACAGAAGGCAGGGAATAGCAAAGAATGGTTGTTTTTCAGACTGGAGGGAGGTACACAATGGTGTCCCCCAGGAGTCAGTGTTAGGATCACTGTTCTTTTTTCTTAATGTACATTTTATAGAGCATAATTTCAACATTTGTGTATGGTTCAAAGCTTGCAAACGCAATCACTTGATAGTAAAGAATTTGAGTGTTGCTGAAAAGAGAGACATGTTGCTGAAACTTTTCATCTTGCACTCATCAGGACAAACACAAGAATGCCAAATTTCAAACGATCACAACAATTTATACTGCAGGAGAAAATGGTACTGATTGGTTGGCAAGTTGACATTGATTGGCCAAGGCGTTGCCACGGAGAAAGCAACATGGAACTATAGGCTCCCCAAGCTTCCACATAATTCAAAAAAGGCGCAAGGCTGGATCATATTCCTTTTGTTTGCAGAGGATGGGGTCCCTGAGTATGAATGTATGTCATTTTTAGCAAGTGTAAATGAGCCAAGTTATAAGCGCGATAGATTATCTTAAATTAGTTGTTAATGTAGCTATTAGCACACTCAGGATTGCTCAGCAAGTGCTGTCCATTTGCGGAATCCCATCTGACCGTAGACGTTTTGCTTAGGGTTTTGCCAGTGCGGGCTGGTCGAGTATGATCTGTACTCTGCCTATTACGAGCGACCGAAGGAACATGCTGTTTGATTCGCTGGGATGTACAGCCTGGCAAATGTGGTTAACAATGAGGGGGATAGCAATAGAAGGAGAACATAGATTGGTGAAATGGAAATGTAACTCAGGGATGTGGTGACACGTTTTGAGAGGCAATATGAATTAAATGGTGAAATGTTAAAGGAGTTTCAGGAAGAGCGAGATTGGTGGGGTGGCTTCACATCAGTGTTATTTTTCATTCTTTCAGGGGATATGAGCATTGCTGGCAAGGCCAGAGTTTGTTGCCCGTCTCTAATTTGCCTTAAGAAAGTGGCGCTGAGATGGTCTAATTGCTCTTTATTTTAATTGGCTTGTTTATTGTTGCACTGCGTTGTGACTTTGAGACCGCTGAACAGTGACACAGTGCACTTCTGAAAGGGAACAGTGGTTGTGTGCAGCCTGCCCATTGCACTATGCAGTGTATTCCAGGTTGCTGCCTGGCTTAGAGGGAAAATTGGCTCACGTACACAAATCTTTAGGAGGTCATGTGGTGCAACTCTGGGTTCAAGTCCCACTCCCAGGACTTGATGGCCAAGGAAGGTGTGTTCATAAACGCAACCAAACAGGTTGAGTATCAACCTGCAAATCCTTCCAACACGCATCAATGGCAGGCAGTAAGAGTGGGAGAGATTCCTGGTCAGCCACGTGATGGAAGGAATGTTGGAGCCTCTACCATCCCTATCCATAGCTCCGGACTGCAACATGCATGTAAAAAGCGCACGTTGCCACAGCTACCGAGTGAACCACCACACAAAATCTTTGAAAGTGGCAAAGACAAGTTGAGAAGTCTGTTAATAAAGACACGGGCCATCAGCCTAGGTTCTGAGCTCAAACCTCAGGTGTGGAATTTAAACCCATTTAAACCCAGGATTCCAAGGTCCCGCTGAGCCACAGCTGGACAGTAACACAGACTTGTCGGATCTCCTTTCAGCTTCTGACCGACCTGCTCTGTATTTCAAGCAATTTCTTTGTTTGATTACAGATTCACAGCATTTACAGTTCTAGCCATCCACTCAGAATTAAACAGAGCCTGCATGCCACAATTGGCAATCACTCCCCCTCTGTGTGCATACTGAAGAATCCTTTTCCTGAACCACTGTCTGTTTGAAAGGCAAACTTATTGAGGGAGTGTTGCTTTAACTTCAAACGCAGATAAAAACCAAAACACTAATGTTAGACTGGGAACGTCTCATGTAGCAGGTTGAAGTTCACTTTGAAATCTTTAAACATTTTCTCATTGGAAATGACACTCTGCAAATTTTGGCCAATGAGATCTTTATGTTTTTCATGACAAAATTGTTTGTCTGGCCTTTGGCCACTCAGTGCGAATGGATTAAAATAGTCGACAAAGGAATTCCACAGCAACAAGCTGAGCGCCTGCGTCTTGATGTTTACACAACAGAATTTCAAAGCTGTTCATCGTTATATGAAAAATGAGGTTTTTTAGGCTTTAGCAGAAACAGGTTTGCTTGCTGGAGCTCATTTAATTCCCTCTCGTTCCCTATCTCTGTAATCTCCTCCAGCCCTACAACCCCACCCAAGACCTCTGCATTCCTCCAACTCTGTACCCCTGTGCTTCCACTGCCTTCTTCCCGCCAGTGGCGGCCGTGCCTTCAGCCATCTGGGCCCTACAATCTCCAATTGCTCTACAATCCCCTCCCTAAACCTTTCCCCCTCACTCCTCCCTTAAAACTCTCCTTAAAGCCCACCTCTTTTGGCCAAGATTTTGGTTGCCTGGCCTAATATCTCCTCGATGGCTCCATGGCAAGTTTGGTTTGGCAATGCTCCTATGATGCACCTTTGGATGTTTTACTATGCTGTTGGCGCTATGTAAATGAACGTTGTTGTTCATTTTCATGATACTAAATGGCCATCTATGCAACCTATCACTCATGGTGATCTCAATCAATCCCATTCCCTTCTGTTACTATGTGTATCAAATGTGTAACGACTGCCAGATGCTAACTAATGTTTGCTTTGATTTTATTTTAAATTGCATTTTATGGGTCACTCTCCTTATGTTTGGGGTTCAGACATTGTTTACTGCACTGCAGACAGGGTGGAGTTCCTGTAGGAATAGGCCCTATCTCCTTTGTTTGAAAGAAACTGTAGAATTTCACAGCACAGGAGATGATTCGGCCCATTGGGTGTACCAGCTCCTGGAAGAGCTGTCCAACTAGTCACAACCCCCTCATCTTTCCCGCTATTTCCTTTTCAAGCATTTCAACCACTTCTCTTTTGAAAGTTCCTATTCAACCTGGTTCCACCATCCTCTCGGGCAGTTTAATAACAATATTAATACGGTAACAAAAATTTTCTTAATTTTCCTTTTGGTTCTGTGGCCAATAATCTATAATCTGTGTCCTCTGGTTACCAAGCCTCCTGCCAGTAGGTTACCATTGACCAGAAACAGAACTGGATTAGCCATATAAATACTATGGCTGCAAGAGCAGGTCAGAGACTAGGAATCCTGCAGCGAGTAATTCACCTCCTGACTCCCCAAAGTCTGTCCACCATCTACAAGGCACAAGTCAGGAATGTGATGGAACACTCCCCATTTGCCTGGATGGGTGCAACTCCCACAACACTCAAGAAGCTTGACACCATCCAGGACAAAGCAGCCCGCTTGATTGGCACCCCATCCACAAACATTCATTCCCTCCACCACGACGCACAGTAGCAGCAGTGTGTACCATCTACAAGATGCACTGCAGGAGCTCACCAAGGCTACTTAGACAGCATCTTCCAAACCCACAACCACTACCATCTAGAAGGACAAGGGCAGCAGATACATGGGAACACCACCATCTGCAAGTTACCCTCCAAGCCACTCACCATCCTGACTTGGAAATATATCGGCCGTTCCTTCACTGTCGCTGGGTCAAAATCCTGGAACTCCCTCCCTAACAGCACTGTGGGTGTATCTACACAACATGGACTGCAGCAGCTCAAGAAGGCAGCTCACCACCACCTTCTCAAGGGCAATTAATGATGGGCAATAAATGCTGGCCCAGCCAGCGAAGCCCACATCCTGTGAATGGAAAAACAAAGAAATATTTTCTCCTTATTTATTCTATCAACCGCACCCCCACCCCCACCCCAATTTTGAGTATCTCTTAATAGAAAGAAAGACAGATTTGCATTTATATAGCGCTTTTCACAACCACCGAATGTGTCAAAGCATTTTACAGCCAATGAAGTAGTTTTTGAAGTGTAGTCACTGTTGTGATGCCTTCCTATTGAAGGGGCAAACATTGAGAAATCAGGTATCTCTCTTCACTGTCCTTCAGCTGGCACTTGATGACAGCTCCAAAATATTTTTGTCTTCATAGTCAACATGCTTCATGATATTGAAAGTGTCCATTGTGCGTAGCCTGCAGCAGCCCATGCCCAAGTTACATTGGCAGTTATGCACTGACGGAAGTACTACACTGCATTCTGCACCCATCTGGTGGATGTTATAACCCCCGGTGGGGGTGTTTGCAGTGGGGGGCGGGGCTCGAAAAACACAATGGGTGGCAAGACCACCACCTTCCCACCCAACCCCCACCCCCCCGAGCTGTCCCCCATAACACAATAGGCGGGCACCAAAATCGGTAGTCCACCCGCTTATTTAAATGAATAATTAAGTATCAATTGAGCTTTGTAAAGGTGGAAAGGAAGGGGGCACATCATTTGGGGAGGGTGCCCTTTGTGCATCAGAGGTAAATAGCACCCCCCCACAGGATTCTACCCCTCCCCCACTTTGTTCCTCCCCCATCTGGCCTCCAGTATGGGCCTTCCCACAAACCCCTCCCCCCCTCTCATCTCTGGTCACCATCTCCCCACCCCCCTATTCCCCACTGGCCAGCAGCTCTTGAGGGCGGGACTCCCTCCCAATGTGGGCTGGGAGTTCCTACCCTCGGTGTGTCTAGCCCACATACAGCGTGTTATGTCTGTGGGGTGGGCTTCCTTCTGATGTGGTCGGTCACCGGGCCAACTCTTGCAACGATGGTGGAGGAGGGGAGCCAGGGGCAGTGATCGTATGGGGGTGGGGAACAAGCAACATTCTCCCCAGTGAGATCCAGCCCATGGAGATTGGATGACTATCTGCTATATCTTCATATTGCAAATGATTGAAGTTAAGCTTTTTATAGATTTCCCCAGCTTCCTGGACACTTTCAAAATGTGGTTTTTACAACAGACTGCACCTCAAATCTGAGAGAGAGAGAGAAGGCCTTTTAAGGAAGGGTGGAGAATTTGTATTTATGTAGCACCTTTCAGCATATCCCCAAAGCCTTTACAGCCAATAAAATGCCTTTGAATTATAGTCATGGCTGTTGTAATGTGGGAAACAGAGCAGCCGATTTGAAGAGAGCAAGATTCCACATTGAGATAATGATCAGGCGATTATCAGATGGTGATAATGATGTGCCCCAGTTTAATGTCTCATCCTAAAGACGGCACTGCAGACAGTGCAGCACTCACCCAGTACTGTGCTGGGAATGCCAGCTGGGATTATGGGCTCAAGTCTCATGAGTGGGGCTGGAACTCCCCTGACTCAGAGGTGAGAGTGCACCCAAGCCCCCTCTCCCCCCCCCCGCCCCCAGGTCATGCTGAGACCCTGACAAAGGAAACAAGCAGGTGAACCCTGCAGAAATTCACCTCACTGTTTCTTTCGTCGCGTCTTAGCATCCCACTAAAAACCCTCAGGGGTATGCGCCTGCACACTTATGTCTGTGGAACCATACACCATGCGGCACCTCAGAATTCCACAGCACAGAGGAAGGCCACTCGGCCCATTACGTCTGTGCTGGGTCTTTACTAGAGCAATCAGAAAGTAATTCCACTGCGCTGCATCCCAACATATGAATTAGGAGCAGGAGTAGGCCACTCTCTGTCTTTCTTCCCCTACACTCCTCTATCTATATTTGCTTAGACTATTCCCTTCAATGCAATTGTCTGTGTCTGAGCCACGTTATCATTTCCAGAGAAGAGCAGGGGCGTTTTTCCCCGGCGTTCTGGCCAAACACTTGTTTATCCCACAATCAGCATCACTTCAAAAAAAAACCCCCAGATTATCCAGCCATTAACCTTGATGTTTATGGGATCTTGCTGTGCGCAATTGGCTGCCGTGTTTCCTACCTTACAACAGTGACCACACTTCAAAAAGTACTTCATCGACTGTAAAACATCTCGTGCTATCATAAGATGAAGAAAGGCGCTATAGAAATGCAAGTTTTTTTTGGTCTATTACCTACAAATAAAATATCAGCCGGATGTAAATTTTAGTGCATTTATATATATATCTATATATATATATATTTGGGTGTATTTTTGGTGTTTTTTTTTTAGTTCAAGTGATTGTACCCAGAGCGAGCTTGTGTTGTGAGTCATTGCCACGAATGTAAAATAATATTCTTTTGCTGAAACTTAATGTTATAAAAACATCGTGATGGTGAATTTAACAGGCGGAACATTCATTCCGCTCTTCAGTAACACCCTTTGAAGCGGTTTCTCAAGTTATCTCAGTCTCTCAGCGACTATTGGAAATTAATGACACCTTGTTATTAATGACCGACCAAAAACCGATCGAAACCCACTTTTCAGAATCTCTCGCGACCTTTCCTTAGTCTTCACTGGAAACCAGCAAGTGGAGCCTTTAAGAGAAAGAGGGGGGAAGAACTGGTAGACAAAAAATCACCCGGGATAAATGAATGTAAACGGTGTGTGTTGAGATTGAGCGTCAGAACTCCCCTGGGATGAATGAAGTTATTAGCAGCACAAATGGGGCATACTATAAAAGACATAGTTTGAATAATACGTTGCAGTAACACTCATTTCGGAACTAGTCCTGCTAACGTGGAGCCGCTTCTCAAAACGCAAGAGAACCGTCTTTGTCTGTTGAGAGTATAATGGAGATAGAAGGTTAGTTTAGGCTTTTAAAGCGGTGTTGCCACTCCGCTTATCTCAAATGTGTCCATTATTAGGGGAAAATGACACATGCATCCAGGAACGCTTCTAAATTGTCATTTCAGAGGAGTCTACAATCACTGGCATTTCACTGTGCAAACCAGTCTCCCAGGACACAGCCCAGATTCGAGACTAAATCCTCAATTGTGGAACCCTAGCGCCACATGGGCAAATACTTTGTTTTATTCGTTCATGGGATGTGGGCGTCGCTGGCTGGGCCAGCAGTTATTGCCCGTCCCTAATTGCCCTTGAGAACTGGGTGGCTTGCTAGGCCATTTCAGAGGGCAGTTAAGAGTCACACGTGGGCCAGACCAGGTAAGGACGGCAGATTTCCTTCCCTAGAGGACATTAGTGAACCAAATGGGTTTTTTTTTACAATTATCGACAATGGTTTCCTGGTCACCATTAGACTTTTAATTCCAGAATTCAAATGTCATCATCCACTGTGGTGGGATTCGAACCCAGGTCCCCGGAGCATTACCCTAGGTACTGGAGGAACAGCACCTCATCTTCCGACTAGGCACTTTACAGCCTTCCGGACTGAATATTGAGTTCAACAATTTCAGATCATGAACTCTCTCCTCCATCCCCACCCCCTTTCCGATCCCCCCTTTTTCCAATAATTTATATAGATTTTTCTTTTCCCACCTATTTCCATTATTTTTAAATGTATTTCCATCCATTGTTTTATCTCTACCTTTTAACCTATTTCGATCCCTTCCCCCCACCCCCACTAGGGCTATCTGTACCTTGCTCGTCCTGCTTTCTACCCTTAATGTCACCTATTATCACATTCCTTAGATAATATCACCACCTTCAACACCTTTTTGTCCTTTTGTCTATGACATCTTTTGGTTATCTCCACCTATCACTGGCCCTCTATCCAGCTCTACCTGTCCCACCCCCCTACCCCCTTAAACCAGCTTATATTTCACCTCTCTTCTATTTTTCCTTAGTTCTGTTGAAGAGTCATACGGACTCGAAACTTTAACTGTGTTCCTCTCCGCAGATGCTGCCAGACCTGCTGAGTTTTTCCAGGTATTATTGTTTTTGTTTTGCATTACCCTAGGTATCTGGAGTACTAGTCCAGTAACAGTACCACTGCCTTGCCTTGATACTCATGCACAACTTATGTGAAACTCCTGATTGAGGCTTTTAAAATGGGAACAGGTGGTTCATTTTATTTGGACATCAATTGTTCCCCAGCCTATGTTATTTTAAGTACAATGGAGGCTTGCAGTATTTATTATACACATCGCTGGCTACTTCCTGAAGGCTACATGCAGCCTGGGATCAATCCCTTCGCCGACAAGATGAATAGAAACAGTCAGACACACATTTGCAAACAAAATGACACCATATGCACCTCAAACCAGCCCCAGCTGTACACAGTCGCCTCTCGTTCATGTGGAGCTGCCACATTTTCATTAGACTTCGCTCGCTAACCACGGATCAATTGCAGGGATGAGGATGAGGAGAGAGGGATCCCAGTCAACTTGCCCTAGGGAATGGGAAACTGGTGAGTGTGTGCTGAGGTTAACAAGCCCTGTGAATTTACTGGAGGCAGATTGGCCGCTGTCACTGCGTTGGGAGAAAAGGCAGAATTTGCTGGAGCAATAACAAGTTTAATGCTGCTCATTGCTATTAATGCACGAATAATCTAACAGCCAAATTTAAAAAAGACGTGCATTTATATAGCACTTTTCAACCC
This sequence comes from Cetorhinus maximus, assembly GCF_964194155.1. NCBI lineage: Eukaryota > Metazoa > Chordata > Chondrichthyes > Lamniformes > Cetorhinidae > Cetorhinus > Cetorhinus maximus. The sequence goes on along the minus strand of NC_135906.1, from coordinate 26,337,714 downwards.
TTTGCAGCCAATGGAGTGCTTTTGAAATGTAGTCACTGTTGTATTTATTACTAAACATGCAGATATTAAAGGGATCACTCTATGGTCTGTTCACACCCCCGTACAGCACACCTAGAACACTGGGTTTAACTTTCTTACACTCATGACGCCCCAAAAGAGTTTTTACAGCCAATTAAGTATTTTTGAATTGTAGTCACAATAGGAAACACAGCAAAAATCCCACAAACGGCAATATGTTAATCAGACAATCTGTTTTTGTGATGATGACTGAGAGGTAAATATTGGCCAGGACACTGGGGGCAAACCCCATCCCATCATTCTTCAAACTTGTGTCAGTGGATCTTTTACATTCATCCCAGCAGGGAGGCTTGGTTTAATGTCTCATCTGAGAGATAGCACCTTCAACAGTGCAGCGCTCCCTCAGTGCTGCACTGGAGTGTCAGCCTTGATTTTTGTGCCCAGGCCCTGGAGGGGGACACAAACCCTGGAAGCTGGTGACTCAGAGACAACAGCGCTACCAGCTGAGCCATGGCTGAGCGAGGGCGAGATATGCTACACCACAATTTGCTGCTCAATTTTGCACTCTGCCATCATTAGGCTTGTTAAAATGAGCTCGTAATGAGTTTCAGGAAATTGCTAGAGTTGTGCTGTAAATATGCAATAAGCTTGCCAGAGAAAATTAGGGCTGGTATTTAATGACAGAAGGACCCTATTAATGGTGAAATTAATCTTCCTGCAATACCACTCAATCTCTGGCCTGGAATGAAAACTTTTGAAACTGGAGTCTCACTCCTACAAGTAGGAAATTGTTGCTAGAGATTTTTGTAATTTAGAGTTTTACATTATTTTGTATTTTTCTGATGTTTCCTTTCTGCCCCTTATTTCTTTCTCTTGGTCTAACCTTTCGTTCCCTCACCTTATCTACATCTTATCTCTACCTGTACCTAATTTGACACTCACTCTATTTCCTTCTCTGTTTTTCTCTGTTTCTGTCTCACATTTTGGTTAAGGAGGCTCACTGATAGCACTGTCATTCACCAGGGTCCCAGATGCCCTATTACCCTCACCATGCCACTATCAGCTTACACTGCCAAGGGAGACGATGGGAGCTGTTAGTATTGGTTCATGCAAATGCAATCCAACCGATTTTTCCCAGAAAGTGACACTTTGGAAGACAATATTTTAGTCATTTGAGACATTAGGGGGCACAGATGGTGTTGGGCAAGAGATGCAGTGGGGGGTGTGAGGAAGACCTTCTTGGACAGTGGTGAGGGCTGTTGTGTGTACTGCCTTTAGTGTGAACCCAAGCCCTGTGGGCCCTCTCAAGTGGGCGTGAAAGATCCGACTGTTCAAACAGGAGCATGGAATTTCCCCAATGTTCTGGCCTACATTTAGCCCTCCCAGAACTGTTTGGTCCATTGTCATGTATGGGAGCCTCCTGGGCACAAATTGGCTGTCTCCATAAGACCATAAGACCTAGGAGCAGAAATTAGGCCATTCGGCCCATCGAGTCTGCTCCGCCATTCAATCATGGCTGATAAGTTTCTCAACCCCATTCTCCCGCCTTCTCCCCGTAACCTTTGATCCCCTTACCAATCAAGAACCTATCTATCTCGGTCTTAAATATACACACAATGACCTGGCCTCCACAGCCTTCTGTGGCAATGTTCCAACAACAACAGGAACTAGGCTTCAAAAGTACTTCATTGGCTGAGGCCTTTTAGGCTGTCCTAAGGCTGTGAGAGGCGCTATATAAACGCATCCATTCCTTTGATTGGATATTTAAATACATTTCATTCAACATTACTGAGGGTGGGGGATGGGAGGTGCTGCTGGCTTGGAGGCATTGATACCAACTTGGGGGTGAGGATACTGTTCTTGGTTTCTATGGACGTGCTGGTCTGTGCCTGCATGAGGTCGAAACAAGAGGAGGCCATTCAGCCCCTCGAAACTGTACCACTGAGGTTAAAAAAAAAAGGATTGCAGGGCTAGCAAAACAGCTTATAAAGTAACGCAAGACGAGTTTTAAAGGTGTTTTTTTTCTCTGGCGGGTGAGGTAGATAATTATTTATTATCAATAATTAAAACACAGCAGAGCAGAAGTGAAACTTGTTTTGTGAATGGGGGTAGGGGGGGATTAAAAATCAGCAACGAGAAGCAGAAAGTTAAAAGTAAAGGTCTTTAAAAACTCAAATCCGCTGCTTTGAAGTGCAGGGATTACAGTGGATCTGTGAGGCTCAAAGGCAAATCCTAAAGACCACTCTGCGTTTGGCTGAGACTGAACTTGTAGAGACCACCTTGAATGAGTGTCACGTGAGGAGCCTGGTTTAAAAACGCCCATTACACACCGCCTGATGGCAGGTAAGGAATCACTGGGAAGGAACTGGGTGGGGGTCAGTTTGAAACACTTCCACAACTTCAACTCGAGGAAGAATGAGCTTTCCGTTACTGGGATTCATCTGCCGAGCATTTCACGCGTTTCCTGTTTTTATTTCAGATTTCCAGCAATCGCAGTGTATTTTGCTTTCCTAGATGTCAATAGCTCCTCTTTCTCCCAAAAGTTATTTGGGCCTTTCTTAAACTTCATCTCTAAGTGGGGCGGGGGTAAACAGCTTGGGGTAAGCGCAGAGGTGCTGTAATCAAAGTAACTTTAATGGTGACCCACAGCAGCGCTACATGGACTATAATTTGCTAAGGTCAGATCTTTAGAATCTTTCTCCCTTCCTTAAACTGATGAAACTGGAAGTAAGAATGTCACTAAATTTGCATGAATCAGCCACTTCGACAATCGGTCTCTGAAATTTTCGACCAGATCCTATCAGCACTGCAAGATTTTTTAATCAAAATTAAACACTACCCTTCAAACTAATTTACTGTCTATTTTCTTCTTGAAGACGGATCCAACTCTCATTTTTCGTCTCTGCACCGCTCCCCCCACCCACCCCCATAAATAAAATTCATGGACAATTTAATTCGGTTGAATGAATAATTTGTTCAAAACCCCTGGGTCCTCTTTTAATCTCCCCATCTCCCTAAAATCGACACTTCAAAAGGTCCCAGTTTGCTGTCACCTAGTCATCGTTAATCTTGCCCACTGTGCTGCTTTGTAGACTGCGCTGTTCCAATCTGTCTGTGTGCAATTTGCCTAACTCAGCACACACATCATTTGCCCATGTGTTAAATATCCACAATGCCAGCGCGAATGTTAAACTCAACCCCATGCCTGCGTTTTCCAGTTTTTTTTTATATATCAGTCACTGGCTATCCAGCACCTCGGGAGTGTGGGTGGCGCTACCTAAATGCAAACCTATCACTGCTGGCAAATGTTGGGTTTTATAAATCTGTGGGTTATGGGAAGAGACGATGAGATTGGTAAAAGGAAATTCAGAATAAAGGCAGCTGAGTGTCCCCCAAATCTTCATTCAGCACAGGTTAAGAGGGGCGATCACACGTACACATTTTCCAGAGCAAATAATAGTTTGAAAAGCAAAATCTCAGGAGGTTCCCAAAAAAAACCTCTCCCTCTTTTCAGTTTACCTCTCTGTTTCTTTCTCGCGTATCTAATTTTTTTCTCTCTCCTTTCTCGCCTACCCTTCGGCCTCTCTCTCTCTCTCTCTTTCTGCCCACAGCTGTTTTTTTTCAGCAAGCAAAGCCTTATGCATCATGTCTGGGCACTTGGGGACATTCCCCTGCTCTGTAGCACCGACGACACTGTCGCAGCTCCAGCGCCCTGCGCCCTCAAACACACCCCAGACAGTGACTGCCCCTGAACTCTGTCCTTTTCCTGACTTCAAAAATATATATATATTCCCAGTAATCAAACTGACCAGACATGACGCATTCTGAATGGTTTTATAACCACGCATTTAGCAAAGTGTAGGTATTTAATTCAATTTTTATTATTTTTTTTTGCCTGTTGTTTTTTTTCCCCATTTTTAAAGTTGCAAATATTACAAATGAATATCGGTGATGTTATATAGAAGCTTAATGCATTTGTACACACTTTCCCAATGGGTTCAACTCCCTTAATTATTGGAGACAACTTTGGTTTAAACGAGGTCGATGCTCAAACAATGATAGTAAATGCTTAGAAATATTGAAGGCGGGCCTTTAGAATTAAATTATAGTGTTACTGATAATTAAATTATATTTAAGTTTAAACCATTAAACGTGCTTCGGGTGCCAGAAGACTGCGTGGAGTCAGTCAGCCAGTTATAGGACGCAGGTAACATGAATATCGAGTGGCCCGGGGCTTAAAGTGGATCTCCTGGTTCCGGTGTGAAATCGCACACAAACTGAAGTCGGGGCAAAGCTCCTCAGAGCCTCACCCACCGCAGTATAACTCCAGTCAGTGCTGCGCAGCTTGTGTAAAGTTCCCTGATGCCCCCCTCCCCCCGCCCCCCAATTAACCCACAATCTCTTCAACCTTTTACAAAGTTAGCTCGAAACCCACCTTTCTGTAAACTCTTAAGATTAAAGCAAAATACTGCGGGTGCTGGAAACCTGAAATAAAAACAGAAAATGCTGGGGAAAAACTCAGCAGGTCTAGCAGCCTCTGTGGAGAGAGAAACAGAGTTAACGTTGCCTGTCCGTATGACTCTTCTTCAGATTTAGGAACTCCTTTCTATAAACTGTTCTGCCATAAAAAATGCAATCAGTATTGGGTCACCATGTAACGCTTACAATGCATCTCAACCTGTACTGCCGCAGGATTAATTTAGAAGATTAAGGGGTGATTTGAAAATTACAAGTCATTAAGGGGAACCGATAGAGTTGATGGAGAGACATTATTTCTGCTGCTTTGGGGGAGGTTATGACGAGGGGCAGGAGTGTTTAAAAAAAAGAGGCAGGCCATACAAATGAGGGAACACTTCATGTAATGAATGCTAGAAATTTGGAATTCTCATTCGCAAATGCTAATTAATGCTAGACCAGTTGTTGATGTTACATCTGAGGTTCATAGATTTGTGTTAACCAAAGGTATTAAGGAACAGAGGAGGGTGTGTGGAGTTAGGTCACAGATCAGCCATGATCTCATAGAATAGCAGAATAGGCTGCAGGGACTGAATGACCTCCTCCAGTTCCTATTTAGCGTTCCTAAATATGGGGAATAAAATAAAGAAATGGTGTTTAGATCCCTCTTTTCATTCCTTTTTTTTTATTCTTTCACGGGATGTGGGCGTCGCTGGCAAGGTCAGCATTTGTTGCCTGTCCCTAATTGCCCTTGAACTGAGTGACCATTGCAGAGAGCAGTCACATGTAGGCCAGACCAGGTAAGAACAGCCATGTCTTTCCTATAAGGAAGGGACATAAGTGAACCAGCTGGGTTTAAGGATAGTTTCATGGTCATCATTACTAAGGTTAGCTTCATATTCCAGATTTTTATGTATTTAAACTCTACCAGCTGCTTTGGGGGGATTTGAACCCTTGTCCCTAGACCATTAGCCTGGGCCCTGGATTACTAGCCCAGTGACATTATCATTGAGTCATCATCACTAGGTGGATTGACTATAAATATTTACTCTTGATTATTTCTGAAACAATGACTTTCTTGACCAGTTATAAATCCCTGTTCAACAACAGTCATGTTTACACTGACCCCCCCCAGAACCTTTGTGTGGTTACAGTAATCTTGGCTTTGCCTGCAATTTGGGTGGGGGCTTATTTTGAAAGTGAAGACCTGAAAAATGATATGGACCCCCCCAAAAAAGTTGCAAGATTAAGAGGTTATTTGAAAATTACAAGTTATTAAGGGGAATGGATAGGGTCGATAGAGAGAAATTCTGTGTTTCTGAGCAGAGTGAGGTGTGGTCTCCGAATCTGTATTGAGGGTTGCAGCCCCATTATATACGTGGCAAAAGTGCTAACTCCCCATAGGGAGAAATACAGGTTAATATAAGAACACAAGAAATAGGAACAGGAGTAGATCATTCAGCCCCTCTAGCCTGCTCCACCATTCAATAAAATCATGGCTGATTTTCCAGTGTTTCGATTTCCACATTCCCATCTGACCTTGATGACCTCTGATTCTCTTGCCTAACAAGAATCTATCTACCTTAAAAATATTCAATGACCCCCATCTCCACCACCTTCTGAGGCAGAGAGTTCCAAAGTCGCACAACCCTCTGAGAGAGAAAAAATTCTCCTCATCTCTGTCCTAAAAGGGCGACCCCTAATTTTAAACCAGTGCCCCCTAGTTCTGGACTCACCCACAAGAGGAAACATCCTTCCCACGTCCACCTTGTCAGGACCATTCAGGATCTTGTAAACTTCAATCAAATCACCCCTCACTCTTCTAAACTCCAGTGGAAACAAGCCCAGTCTGTCCAACCTTTCCTCATAAGACAACCCACTCATTCCAGGTATCAATCTAGTAGTTATTTGCTTTTATTAATCTGGTAAACCTTTTTTTATATTTGCAACCCGTCTCTACCTGCTAAGCATTCTTTTCTAACTCGCCTGTGCTTTCCCAACATTTCCTGTCTTTAACTGAAGATTAATGTTACTGTAGTACATAAAATATTTCTTTCCCTCATTTATCTTCCTCTCTCCCTCGAAACCGAATTCCTCATGGCCGCGCCTCCCTGTAGGATCGATGTCCTATCGGGAAAGCCGGCCAACCAACCTCCTGCCTCCCTGCAGTGCCAGCCAGCGGACACTGTCTCCAGCTGTTCCACAGGGGACCGCTTGAATCCAGTTGACTGGTGTTAGAATGACACAGGGCGGGGCGGAGGGGGAGGCCATTCGGTCCATCGTGTCCCTGACAAAGCGCTATCCAATCAGCCCCACTCGCGTCCCTCTTTCCCCATTGCTTCTTCAAGTTGTTGAAATGTTGGGAAATGCACGGCAGGCGTGAATGTCAAAGGTGTGCGAACATGACTCTGGTTTCTCCCTTTAAAGATGCTGTCTGGATTTCTATGTCAAGCCAGCGTTTTCTACTTATTTGCACCAGTCCGGCATTTGCCTCCTCGCCTCGCTTTCCCTGCGGGTGTGTGGCGATAACAGTGAGGGTCACTCATTAGGGGGCGGTTGTGGGTTATTCGGGAGGTCAGGGCAATATTGCTCACTCAGTCTTTCGGGTCCTGAGTTTATGCGCTTGAAGTCACACTGGGGTTTACTTTTGCTGGAGCACTAATGGTTGATCTGTAGCCATAAACACAGAGGAAACATAAGGCGGGGGTGGGGAGGAGGGAGCAATGAAAATGTGTGAGGCGTAATAATGTGCGTGAGACATTGCAGAATAAGTGGGTGGCGAAGAAACTGCAACATGTGAAAGTTTGATGTATTCATCTGAAGTTTATTCTTCTTGTCCTTTTAGTAGAAACTTTCAATCGCTGATGTTCAAACAGGTTAGCAGCTCTACAAGAGAGGATTTGTAGGTGAATATGGTTAATGTGCTACCTGACAGCATTACGTCAAGGCCAGGGAGACACCGCTAGGCAATCGTTGGAGAAAGAAAGACACAATTTGGGTTGTGTATTCCCCTGGCGCAACGTCATGGTCAAATTTTCAGCATATGCAATATGTTCAGTACAGGCACATGTGCCCAGTACATGCAGCATATCCTAGCCGACCTCCAGTGCCATGAGATAAAATGGTTTATAACAATAGGTATATTATTAACAGCCTAGTGTGTTTCCATAAACAATTAAGTCCGTCGACAGGGTCAACGATATGAAACTTGATATTTCCCTCCGCCTTATGCTACTTTCTCCTTCGGATCGGTTTTTACAAACTGGGGCATTCCCCCCCTCTCCCCTCTCCCCTCTCCCCCGATCCACCCCCACCCAGTGTCAGACATGCAGCACCAATATAGTGAGGACAATGCGGGAAAGCAGCTTCTGGAGACAGCACATTCATTATATACAATATATACATCACATTCATTATATACAATATATACATCACATTCATTATATACAATATACACAGCACATTCATTATATACAATATACACAGCACATTCATTATATATACAATATATACAGCACAATCATTATATACAATACATACACACATTCATTATATACAATATATACATCACATTCATTGTATACAATATATACAGCACAATCATTATATACAATACATACACACATTCATTATATACAATATACACAGCACATTCATTATATATACAATATATACAGCACATTCATTATATACAATATACACAGCACATTCATTATATATACAATATATACAGCACAATCATTATATACAATATATACAGCACATTCATTATATACAATATATACATCACATTCATTGTATTACAATATACACAGCACATTCATTATATACAATATATACAGCACATTCATTATATACAATATATACATCACACATAGGCACATATAGAGCACAGGAGGCCATACAGCCCATTGTGCCGTCTCTTTGAAAGAGCGGTCCAATTATTCCCGCCCTCCTGCTCTGTCCCCATATCTCCGCACATTTCCCCTTCAATTATGTATCCAATTACCTTTTGAAAGTTACTGAATCTGCTTCCTTTCAGCTGGTGCATTCCATTCAACAGCTCCTATAAAAACATTTTAACCCAATCTCCCCTATAGTTCTATTACCAATTATCTTAAATATCCCATTTAAATAAACAATTCTATTTAGAGATGGGATTATACACACTCTCATACATGTATACACAGACACGCGCATATACACACAGATATATACACACACATACGCAGACATATACACACATACATATATACACATATACATACATACATATATCTACACGCACTCATATACGCACACATATATACACAGACACACACACATATATACACATATTTATATACACACACATATATAGATATATACAAACTACACATATAAATATATCTATGGTGTTTTATATATAATGCAGTGAAGTCCAGTTATAAAGGGTTAAACTACTGTAGATGTAGCTTAGCTTTTAGAAATATACCATCAAATGCAAACAAAGTGGAGGATCAAGCAGAAGCCATGTGGAAGAGGTTGTCAAAGGGAAAGGATCACGCGAAAAAGCGGGAACACAAAGGGGGAAAAGAGGGAGACTCCGGAATGAAAAGCAGAAAGTGGAAGAAGGGACAGAGAAGGGAGGTGCGGGGGAGGTGGGGGAGGGAGAGGGGGAGGGGGTGGTAGATACAAGAGAAGGATGAACGAGGCAGGAGGGAGGTAGTACACTCTCTGTGAGGGGGGTGAACCAGGTGCTAATGCTTTTTGGGGATGTGATTAGCTGGGCCTCTTTAAAGGTCCGGACAGCTGAATGTTCCAAAACTCCAGACCAACCAACCAACCAACAAACAAACAAACAAAATCGCCCAGAATATTTTCTACTTTCAAGGAAGAGGAAACCTGTTCCATCTGTGGTGCGAGAGGCAGGGACGCTCTGAAGCCACCCAAGAAACCTTGAAATTAAATTAAACATCCCTCTGATCTTAAATATGAAACAGAGCCGCTGGCTGCTGGAAATTGCGGGCCCTGTGCTATCATTTTACATTGAGCCACGGTAGCAAGAACATCTTTCAAAGGGGAGGGGGTCAGGAATTCAATTCGAGTACATTTTAATTAAAAAAAACATTTGCCTGGTCCAGCTCGTCATTTATAATTTTTTGGGGGCAGAATTATATTAACCTTTGGACCGTTTTGTTCGCGCGAATTCTTTGAGATATTCAATTTCCAATTGCCAAATAATAATTCACAACTGTTGCCTCAATTGTTGTTGCAAAGGGGCTCAGGCACTTTCTGTTGCCTACAGCAACAGCCCTTGTTAATTTAATATCTTCACAATCATTTTAAATGAGCTCTGGTAAAAACAGATACTTGCAGCCACCCTGATGGGAGACTGTTTCAAGGTTAAGGTTTTGTTTTTAATTTATTTTGCTTACTCTTGACTCTTTATTTTGAGCAACTCGTGTTGTGTGGTAGTCTGTCGGGATCAACTGTAACATAATCACTGCATTCGCTTTTGATTTTCTCTCTCTCTCCGCTGTTTCGGGAGTTTAAGGCTATTAGAACCGGAGCCCCATGAATTCTACGGGGCTGAGTAAAGTGTTGTAATCTGTTAATTGTTGTTCGGTTAAAATCAGAATAATTGGTGATCATTAGATTTTTGAACATATCATCTTCAAACACATTATACATGTGTATAAAATATCTGTAAATATCTATTTTATACACGTTTATAATTAATCTAACTACTCAAACAATTTCAATGAAATACATTTATAATAAACCTAATTTTAATAAAACAGTTTAATAAAATACACTTTAAAATGGATAATATATCCAGCAATTTGGCTACTGTATGGTAATATGTCCGTAGTCAATGATATATTAATGTTTCTTTAATCTATGACCATAAGATAATCTAAAATAACAGTTCCTCGCTCTCGATATGTTAAATCTTGGTTGTTTTCGTTTCGTCAGGATTTTCCCTGTTTAATGGAGGTGGGAATGATTGGGAAAATTGAAGGCTCCATTTTCTTAATTGAACAGGGCTGGATTCGATGTTAATGTGTGTGTCTGTGTTTTATCCTTTTTATTTTCCCGTGCTACGTTCTCACTAACGGCGACATTTTGACTTGATTTTCTTTGGGCTAGGGAAATACAATATTCTAGAGGAGGGAGCAGGAAACTGGGCACACTCGATGAGAGTTTCCACTTTTCCTCTGCCGGCGGCGATCAGACCCACATCAGAGATTAAAATCGATTTCAAGACATTTGGGGAAATTGGACGCCGCCCTGTTCAAATCAAAGGAATTAAACAGCTTTAAATAAAAGCTAATTGCCAATTCGTTTCGTTTTTTTCCAGGTCACTTAGAAAAATCAGAAGATAGCTATAACATATCCTATATGATGCAAAGCAGTATATGTTTGCAATAAATTCATAACAATAAATAATACAGAGATGATGCATCAAGTCGATATATGTAAAGATCCGTTTTATACACTTTATAATTGATCTAATTTAGTTAAACAATTTCAATAAATAAATTTAAAAATGGACAATATATCTAACAGTTTGGCTATTGTGTGGTAATATTCCATCTCTGTAAGTATCCATTTTGTACACATTTATAATTAAACTGATTTTAAGCAAAGAATTTTAATCAAATACATTTAAAAATGGATAAAAATCTAACAGTTTGGCTATTGTGTGGTAATAAACCTGTCTCTGTAAAGATCCATTTTGTACACATTTATAATTAAACTAATTTTAAGCAAAGAATTTTAATCAAATACATTTAAAAATGGATAAAAATCTAACAGTTTGGCTATTGTGTGGTAATAAACCTGTCTCTGTAAAGATCCATTTTGTACACATTTATAATTAATCTAACTAATAAAACAATTTCAATAAAAATACATTTAATAATGGATAATATATTCAACAATTTGGCTATTGTGTGGTAATATGCCTGTCTCTGTAAAGATCCATTTTATACACGTCATTAATCTAATTTTAATAAAACAATTTCAATAAAATACACTTTAAAATGGATAATATATCCAGCAATTTGGCTACTATGTGGTAATATGCCTGTCTCTGTAAAGATCTATTTATACACATTAAAGACCATAAGACATAGGAGCAGAAATTAAGCCATTCGGCCCATCGAGTCTGCTCCGCCATTCAATCATGGCTGATAAGTTTCTCAACCCCATTCTCTCGCCTTCTCCCCGTAACCTTTGAATTCATAATTAATCTAACTAATCAAACAATTTCAATAAAATACATTTAATAATGGATAATATATCCAACAATTTGGCTATTGTGTGGTAATATGCCTATCTTTGTAAAGACCCATTTTATACACATCATTAATCTAATTTTAATAAAACAGTTTAATAAAATACACTTTAAAATGGATAATATATCTAGTAATTTGGCTATTGTGTGGTAATATGCCTATCTCTGTAAAGATCCATTTTGTACACATTTATAATTAATCTAACTAATAAAACAATTTCAATAAAATACATTTAAAAATGGATAGTATATCTAGTAATTTGGCTATTGTGTGGTAATATGCCCGTCTCTGTAAAGATCCATTTTGTACACATTTATAATTAATCTAACTAATAAAACAATTTCAATAAAATACATTTAAAAATGGATAATATATCCAACAATTTGGCTATTGTGTGGTAATATGCCCGTCTCTGTAAAGATCCATTTTATACACATCATTAATCTAATTTTAATAGAACAATTTCAACTAAATACACTTTAAAATGGATAATATATCCAGCAATTCGGCTACTATGTGGTAATATGCCTGTTTCTGTAATCTCCTCCATCCGCACAAGGCTCCGAGATATCTGTTCTCCTCTAAATCTGGCCTCTTGATCATCCCTGATTTTAATCACTCCACAATTGCTGGCTATGTCTGGCTCCATGGTTTGGAATCTGCTCCCTAAGCCTCTCCCTGTCTCTGCTCCGCTTTCCTCTTTTAAGGCGCGCGCCTTGAAACCTGCCTCTTTGAACAAGCTTTTCATCATCAGCACTAATAGCTCCTAATGTGACCTGAAGTAATATTTTGCTTTATAAAAACCCCCTAACCACCCCCACAGTGCCTTGGGGCACTTTTATTATGCTAAAGGAGCAAGTTGATGTACAAAATTAGGACAAATATGTACAGAACGTCCTGCGTATTGCACATACACTATAATGTACCTCAAGTACACGAAATGTAATGCAAAATTTCCTATCTAATTTAACATGCAATTAAATACCGTGCTGTCCATATAAGGTAGATATTGTACGATACAATATATTAGAGTCCCACAAACATACCTGCTTTCACATTAATATCTTTGTTGCAACAGGATTTCTTTAAACGCAGAATTTCTAGCAACTCTTTCAAGGGTTTTAGAAGTCAAAACTTCTCTTGAAAAAGTTGCTTAAAGCGGTTCATGTGGAGGAATATAAATTCAAAATTTTGGTCCTGTGGCGTTTATAACCAGAGAACTGCTTTCTTCTGAGATGAGGCAGGTTTACATCTGATAGTCTGAATATTATTCGAGGAATTAATGCTTTATTTCCGTAGTACTTTGGAACACAACTGTCTCCAATAACTAACAGGTTCAATAACATCCATAAGTACTTAAATAATTACGCTGCAGCTTTCTGAAATTAAATTTGGATTACACTCAGGGTACCAGAAATGAGAGGTTATAAATGTGAAATAAAATTTCAACAACTGGAACACATCTGGTGAACGGGAAGTCTAATCTAAATCTAAATGTTTTGGAAATAAAGAGGATTGGGGAGGGTGGGGGGGGGGGGAATGAGAACACACTGAGGTGGCGAGCAGCGAGAAGTAGCGTTTAAGCGGTGGTGGCAAAGTTGTGGGTTATCCAAGGAACCAAAATTGAAAACCATTTCACACACAGGGTTGGTAGAACGTGGAACAAGTGCTGGGATTAAATCGTATTAAAGGGAATTGAGTTAGAATTGTATAATGTAGTAGATAATAGAGAATAAGATTAAGAAGAGCTTCGCTTCTTCTATAAATGTTGGGCGAGCTAAAGCAACATTTTAAGCCAAGTGATATGTTTAAAAAATCAAACATCCACAATTTAAAAAAAAAAAATTGCTTACATTTATCTGGGTTAGTGAGGAGGATATTTTATGTCTGATTTAAGTGTTCACATCTGTAAGGAAGTCGCTAGTTTTATTTACCGCTTGCAACATTGGAATATTTTGAAAGGGAAGAGCAGTAGAATTTAGAACTCACCAGACTGGTGCAAAATATTAGCGAGCAAGTCACAGGGAGAGGAGAGGGGGCAGAGAAACAGAGAAACTCCGCGATTAAAACGCTCTCCCTATAGCAAGCATATGAACAGAAAGGTGATTTCACTCTGGGAGCTTGTTTAGCTGCTCCCAACAACTCCAGCAAATCATCCTTGCGAGTGGTAAAACTAAGCTGCAGTCATTGCTGCAATAACACGTGTGTATGTGAGAGTCGCTTTGTACGAATCGTCCCTGAGCATCGTCACAATAGCGGATATATTCAAACTCTTTCGAGTTATCAGTCACAGATTGCAACTCTTTCGAGTACAATCACAGTTCTTTGGTTTTCCGTGAGTTATTCAAAGCGAACCACGCCTCGGCAATTGCCCGCAAAAAGTGTGGTTCACTGAGCGACTCCTTCCACCTACCCCATCCCTCCCTCCCCTCCTCGGGCATCTACATTGGCTCTGGGAATAAGTTAGTGGCCGGTCAGCATCCCCCTCACCCACTAAGACGCCTCTGTTCCGAGCAAGAACCTTTGCAGGGTCCTGGTCTTGCAGAATGGTCCTCCCGAAATTCCTAAATGCCCTTCTGAAGCTGTGAAATAAACTTGTTTCTTTTTTTTTTAAAAAAAAAACCTGAACTGTGGGGGAAAGTAGAGGAATATTAAGACTGAGATTCTGGCAGTTTGATAAAAAAGTGACAGGTAAAATCAGAGAATACTTTATTCTGCTCCTGTTTTCTGTCCAACTCAACACGATGTTCATTATTAAACTATCCTCGTTTTCGCATTATTTCGCTCCAGAGGCTGTTTACCATCCTAAAAATGCGAGTACAGAGTTGTTCTATTTGTGTGATTATTCTGCCTCCCTTTCCTACACACGGTTTAAATGTTACATTCCTGGCGTGTTATCCATAACGACAAGTCTACAGCTGGTCCTGAAGAGTCTTAAGACTAGTTTATGTTGTGTTGAGAACAAAAAACATGTCTGGGGATGTCTGGGGGAGTTGCATTACTCCCTGGGATGGGCGAGGAAAGCTCATGGTGGGGGTGGGGGTAATGACGTCATTTGCTCTTGTTGCTAATTTTGCCCAATTCCCGTCTCCCAAATTCCAGTACAGGTGGTATCAGGACACCGGGAAACCCCAGGGAACGACGGCGCCTGAAGACCCGGCGACCGCCTTTGAGTGGGTCTTGGATCGCAGTTATACCGCCGTTTCTGCAGCCGTCACAGGAAGGAAGGAGCGTTCATTTATGTAGCGCCTTTCCACGGCCTCAGGGTCTCCCACGGCGCCTCGCACCCACTTTCGGCTCTTTTGGAAGTGCCCAGCCGCTGGTGCAGTGCAGGAAACATTTGTGCACAGCAGGATCCCGCAAACAGAAGTGAGGTAATGAGCATATATGTATGCTAGGTTGAGTCTCCAAGGCAGTGCTGAGGGAATGCTGCAATGTAAGACATGCTGCTGCTCAACTAATACCTCACCTGCCCCACCTTCTCAACATACAGCCTGGAGCCAGGTTATGTTGCTATGGCGATTTGGGGTGGGGGGTAAAATGGTGATAACCTCACTTGTAATCCAGAGGTCCAGATTAATGGTCCGGGGGGCAAGGGTTCAAATCCCACAACAGCAGCCAGTGGAATTTAAATGCAATTAACAAAATCTGGAATTGAAAAGCTAGTCTCAGTAATGGTGACCATAACAACCATCATCCATTGTCATAAAAACCCATCTGGTTTACTAAGGAAGGAAATTGCCTGGGCAGCAATGTGGTTGACTCTTAACTGCCCTCTGAAGTGGTGTGGCAAGCCACTCAGTTCAAGGAGAGGTGATGGCATAGTGGTATTGTCACTGGACTACTATTCTAGAGACCCAGGTCTACCATAGTAGACAGTGAAATTTGAGTCCAATAAAAATCTGCAATTAAAAGTCCACGAAAAGTGAAAAGACCATGAAACTATCATCGATTGTTGTAAAAATCCACCTGGTTCACTAATGTCCTTTAGGGAAGGAAATCTGCCGTCCTTACCCGGTCTGGCCTACATGTGACTCCAGACCCACAGCAATGTGGCTGACTCTTAAATGCTCTCTGAACAAGGGCAATAAATGCTGGCCTAGCCAGCGATGCCCACGAAGGATATTAGTCTGCAATCCCAGAACTGTTTGGACTGTTGTGGATCTTGGGGGGGGGAATGGTGTTTGGTGTTGCCAGTGATGCAAAAACTGAACCAATATGGCTCAGAACCGAAAATCCTGAAAATTGTGACGGTAAAATTAAATGCAGAAAACAATTTCCCAAATTCTCAATTACAGCCGGGCATAACTGCCCCTCTAGCCAGAGTAAGCCAGGTATTGAATAGGAGGATTAAGTCAGAAAATTCTTTGAGTAATAATTACGTAGAATTTACAGCACAGAAACAGGCCACCTGATCCATGCTGGTGCACAAAACTCCTTCCAGTCTATTCAATATGTCTCCTATCCCGCTCTCCCCCTCCTAGCTCCCCTGAGAATGCCTCTTATGTTATTGTGGTAGCAAGTTCCACATTTTAACCCCTCAGAGATGTATCGATGACTATCTTAACTCTTAAAACCAAAAGCAAAATACTGCGCGTGCTGGGAATCCGAAATAAAAACTCCGAATGCTGGGAACACCCAACATGCCTGACAGGATCTGTGAAGAGAGAAAGAGGGTTAATGTTTCAGGAGACAGTGAAAAGGTCACAAGCCCGATACGTTAACTTTGTTTCTCTCCACAGATGTTGCCAGAGCTGCAGTGTATTTCCAGAATTTTCCGTGTTTTTCTTAACTCTTAAAGGTATTTTTCTCCCCCCCCCACATCTATATATACGTAGCATGCCATATCATAGGACTTTATAATCAGACTCTAAAAATAGAAGTAAGTATGACACATCATGTTATATGTCTGTAGCAGCGGTGAGCTCATAGCTCGTGAGTGAGTTATATAGGTAATGTTCACTATATAAATGGATAATTCACACTTACCCATTATATACTGCAAGGTTAGACAGAAATCAAACAGGGTTCCTTGCCTGTGGAAGGATATCCTAACATGGTGTATTGCCCTGAGGAAATGAAGAGAAATTATTGTGAAGAAAGAGATAAGTATTCTTCAAAGACAAAAAGTTTCAAAGCACAGGAGTGAAGTTGTAAAGAAAAGGAAAAAAAATAAAAGCAAAATACCGCGGATGTTGGAAATCTGAAATAACAGAAAAATGCTGGTAAAACTCAGCACCTGTGGAGAGAGAAACAGAGTTAATGTTTCGAGTCCATGTGACTCTTCTTCAGAACTGGTCAGAGTCATATTGGACTCGAAACGTTAACTCTGTTTCTCTCTCCACTGATGCTGCCCGACCTGCTGAGTTTTTCCAGCATCTTCTGTTTTTATTATTGTAAAGAAAGGAACTTGTTGTTTCTTTACTGAAATGATCAATCTATTCATTTGTGCAGAGGGTTCAACAAAGCATGGAGATGGACAGACACTCAGCAACAATTGCTGCGAAGGTTTCAGTCTGTGCCACTGAACTGCAGGATTGAAGATTGAATGGTTTATATAAATCCCCTGGTTTTGAATGCTGCTTGTGCCATTCCTATTGCTCCTGATTTTCTACACTCCTCTTCTGAGTATGTCAATTCAGGCTGACCTTTGATCCCATGGGCACAGAGTGCCCTCAGCCAATGGCCATTCATTGTGCATATCACTAAGAACGCTGTAAGGTTACCCACCTCCACCCCCTTCCCCCTGCCAGCTCTTCTTCTGTTGAAACTCCCATCTAGGTCTTTGTTACTCTACACTTGACTATTTTACAGGAATCCTGACTTGTTTCCCATGTTTAGCCCTCTGTAAGCTAGCGGTCAGCCACAATTCTGCTGCCTTTGGCCCAGACTCACACCAAGTCCTGTTCACCCATCACCCCCTGTGCTCGCTGACCATTGGCTCCCGGTTAAGCAGCGCCTCAATTTTTAAAGTTGTCGCCCTTGTTTTCAAATCTCTTCATGGCCTCACTCCCTCTCTCTCACTCAGTAAGCCCCTCCAGCCCTACAATTCTCTGAGATCTCTGCGTTCCTCTAACTCCGGCTTATCGAGCATTCCCAAGGCACTACCATCAGCTTCCTGGGCCCTAAATCCTGGAAACCCCTCTCTAAAACTCTTCACATCCCCACCTCTTTTTTCTTCTTCAAAATGCTCCTTAAAACACAACTTGTTGACCAAGCTTTTGATCATCTCCTGATATCTCTATATGCGGCTCAGTGTCAAAGTTAATTTTATAATGCTCCTGTGAAGTGTCTTGGGACTTGTATTACTGCTAAATTAAAGGTTCTATATATAAATGCAAATTGCTGCTGTTGCTGCTCTGTGCGTCCCTAGTGAGTATCTGCAGCTTATTTGGCATGCGAGGGTTTCACAGACCAATATTCATTTCACTGGCACTTTCTAGTGAGTGTCACTGGGTGGTGATTAGTAAGCAGGAATATTATCTAATTGTTTGTCCCTCTCTCCCTTAGTCTTCCTTAGCTATTGTAATTGTCACACCACTATTACTGTCCCAGATGATATTAAGCCAACAGTCTAAACCTTCTACCTCTCTCCAGTTCTGGAGAAGAGTCACAGAATCACAGAATCACACAGCGCAGAAGAGGCCCTTCGGCCCATCGAGTCTGCACCGACACGTGAGAAACACCTGACCTACCTACCTAATCCCATTGACCAGCACTTGGCCCATAGCCTTGAATGTTATGACGTGCCAAGTGCTCATCCAGGTACTTTTTAAAGGATGTGAGGCAACCCGCCTCCACCACCCTCCCAGGCAGCGCATTCCAGACCCTCACCACCCTCGAGTCATGCAGACTCAAAACGTTAACTCTGTTTCTCTCTCCACAGATGCTACCAGACCAGCTGAGTTTTTCCAGCTCTTTCTGTTTCTATTTCTGATTTCCAGCATCTGCGGTATGTTACTTTTATTTTAGTCTAAATCTTCTGGTCTGTGTGATTCAGGTGCACATTCGAGAGTTCAGAGGACTTTGGCCATTGATCTTATTGCTGTTTGTGGGAGCTTGCTGTGCACAAATTGGCTGCTGCGGATGCCCCTATGAGAGCAGGGACACTGCCTCAGAATAATTCATTGGCTGAAGAGCGCTTCAGGAGGTCCTGAGGTGCTCGATAAATGCCAGTCCTGTCTTTCATTTGGAAATTGCCAGCTGAGCCATTGGGCTGGTGCTGGAGCTGGACCTTTTTAACTGATAGTTTATAACATCCATCAGGCATGTTCCACTGGCAGCAGCTAGTGATACCCGAAAACCAATGGACTCAGCTCGGTTAAAGTATCTCAGCACACTCACTGTGAAACCAGCCTCTGACTTTACCATAGAATCGTAGAAAGCTGACAACACAGCAGGAGGCCACTCGGCCCCTCATGTCTGCACCGGCCAAGAAACGAGCCCCCCCCGGCCTAATCCCACTTTCCAGCATTTGGTCCAGCATTAGCCCTGCAGGTTGAGGTGATCCAGCCACCTTCTGAATGAGTGGAGGGTTTCTGCCTCTCCTACTCTTTGAGGCAGTGAGTTCCAGACCCCCACACCCCTCTGGGTGAAAAACGTTTTCCTCATTTCCCCTCTAATCTTGAGGTGAGGTGAGGTGAGGTGAGGTGCCAGAGGATCGGATGTCTGCTAATGTTGTACCTTCATTTGAGTGAGGGAGTGAGGGATAGGCCAAACAATTACAGGCCAGCCAGTCTGACCTTGGTAATGGGCAAACTATTGGAATCAATTCTGAGAGAGACAGGATAAACTGTCACTTAGAAAGTCATGGATTAATCAAGGACAGTCAGCATGGATTTGTTAAGGCAATTTAACAACACAGGATTCGTGCTTGCTGATAGTGAGAAATAAATCCTATAAGATAAGAATGTTATATAAACCTGTACCATACCTATATGTAGATAAACATACCTAAAACCTATATAATAAGAGAATAATCAGACTTGATAGATTGGTCTTACCGTGAAACATCATTCATTGAGGAACCATCAGGTTAGTCTTAATGAGCAGGGGAATAATACTGCCATGTGTCACCGGATGTCCTGTCATTTCCAACAGAGAGCTGGTCAATTACCCAAAGGCATCACTGATCCCATATGTCCCTGCCCACATCCACATTGACTGTACAGTGACCGTGGGAAGAGATCAAAGTGCAACTTTCCCAACGGTGTGATCTACTGAACAACAGAAAAGGATGGTTTCTGAATCTTCCCCACCCCACAGCTTGCAATTGAGTGTGGCAGCTTAAGGCTCTATTGTGATATTTCTGCTTAGGCAGGGCTGCCTCTTTAGTCATGACTCACTTGCCAGGATGCCGTGTGAGAAACGTGAAAAATATTTGGCTTCCTGCGAGCATGTTCCTGTGCAATGATTCACTGCCCTGTGGACAAAATTACTTTGATTCTCCATCGCAGTGAACTGAACTGAATATGGAAAGCTTGCAGTGTTGTGGATTTGGGTGGGGTAGGGGGAGAAGGTGAAAAATGAAAGTTTTTATTGTAGCCTAGAAGCTATGAGTCAGCTATGAACTAAATGTCGAGGATTTTGATCAAACACAGTGGACCTTCCATTATCTGTGTTTTTGCAACTGTCCACGAGTGTATCCAACAACAACATCGTGCATTTATTTAATGTCTCTAACATAATAAAACATCCCAGGGCACTTCATTGGAGTGCTACCCAAAATAATTTAATACCGAGCCAACATTAGGAGATGTTAACGTAGAAACATAGAAACTAGGAGCAGGAGTAGGCCATTCGGCCCTTCGAGCCTGCTCTGCCATTCATTATGATCAAGGCTGATCATCCAACTCAATAGCCTGCTCCTGCTTTCTCCCCATATCCTTTGATCCCTTTTGCCCCAAGAGCTATATCTAACTCCTTCTTGAAAACATACAATGTTTTAGTCTCAGCTACTTTCTGTGATAACGAATTCCACAGGCTCACCACTCTCTGGGTGAAGAAATTTCTCCTTATCTCAGTCCTAAATGGTCTACCCCAAATCCTCAGACTGTGACACCTGGTTATGGACTCCCCCACCATCGGGAACATCCTTCCTGCATCTATCCTGTCTAGTCCTGTTAGAATTTTATAGGTTTCTATGAGATCCCCCCCTCATTCTTCTGAACTTCAGCGAATATAATCCTAACCGACTCAATCTCTCCTCGTATGTCAGTCCCGCCATCCCAGGAATCAGTCTGGTAAACCTTCGCTGCACTCCCTCTATAGCAAGAACATCCTTCCTCAGATAAGGAGATCAAAACTGCACACAATATTCCAGGTGTAGACTCACCAAGGCCCTGTACAATTGCAGCAAGACATCCCTGTTCCTGTACTCAAATCCTCTGGCTATGAAGGCCAACATACCATTTGCCTTCTTTACCGCCTGCTGCACCTGCATGCTTACCTTCCGCGACCGGTGTACGAGGACATCCAGGTCTCATTGCACATTCCCCTCTCTCAATTTATAGCCATTCAGATAATAATCTGCCTTCCAGTTTTTGCTACCAAAGTGGATAACCTCATATTTATCCACATTATACTGCATCTGCCATGCATTCGCCCACTCACTCAGCTTGTCCAAATCGCACTGAAGCATCTCTGCATCCTCCTCCCAGCTCACCCTCCCACCCAGCTTTGTGTCATCTGCAAATCTGGAGATATTACATTTAATTCCCTCATCTAAATCATTAATATATATTGTGAATAACTGGGGTCCCAGCACCGATCCCTGCGGTACCCCACTAGTCACTGCCTGCCATTTGGAAAAAGATCCGTTTATTCCTACTCTTTGTTTCCTGTCTGCCAACCAGTTTTCTATCCATCTCAATGCACCACCCCCAATCCCATGGGCTTTAATTTTACACGCCAACCTCTTATGTGGAACTTTGTCGAAAGCCTTCTGAAAGTCCAAATAAACCACATCCACTGGCTCCCCCTCATCAACTCTACTGGTTACATCCTCAAAAAATTCCAGTAGATTTGTCAAGCATGATTTCCCTTTCATAAATCCATGCTGACTCTGTCCGATTCTGCCACTGTTTTCCACGTGCTCAGCTATTAAATTTTGTATAATGGACTCTAGAATTTTCCCCACTACTGACGTCAGGCTGACTGGTCTATAATTCCCTGTTTTCTCTCTGCCTCCCTTTTTAAATAGTGGGGTTACATTAGCTAGGCGACTGAAAGCTTGCTCGAAGAGGTAGGTGCTTTAGGGAGCGGCCTAAGGGAGGAAAGAGGTAGAGAGGCGGAGAGGATTAGGGAGGGAATTCCAGAGCTCCGGGTTCGGGCAGCTGAAGGCACATTTGCCAATGGTGGAATGTTAGAAATTGGGGATACACAGAAGGCCAGGATTGGAGAAGGGCAGAGATCTTGGAGAGTGGTAGGGCTGGAGGAGTCAGCAACATCTTCTAACACCATTCTGAAATGTAAGTTGGCCTTCCAGCCCATGAAAGATGGTTAAATTTATGTTAATCGTTTTGTACTTGTCACAATCCCCACCTGGAGGGCATTTCCCAGTTTCCACCAGGTGTCCCTCTTTATACCAGCAAAATGGCAGTGCCTCTGTTACCTCTTAACGTTAGTTAACTCTAATTGCCCTGAGAGGGAGAGGGGTGGAGAGGGAAGGGGAAGGAGGGGGAAGGGTGTGGGTACATTAGGAATAAAAACAAACAACACTGCAAACTCAATGTGGGATCTACTGGGATCTAAAAGAGATCAGGTTAACATTTGGGTGGATCTTTCTCATCCTTTTCCTGTAAATTGTTATTGGAAAAGGACGAATGTGCAGGGCTACGGCGAGGAGGTGGGGGAGTGGCACTAAAGGATTTGCTCAATCAGACAGCCGGGGCAGACACGATGGGCTGAATGGCCTCCTTCTGTGCTGTAACAATTCTGTGCTATCATTCGCTACACAAAGTGTTAACCTCCTCGCCACTCACCTCAAATGGAGCCTTCACACTTGCTATTCAAACTATCCCTGAGAAGATTTATTTTCTGTTTCACTCCGGACACCTGCCTTTCTTTCAACACCTCCGAGGCCTGTGGCAAGCACAAAGCAGACCACCTACCGCTGGCCTTCCATCCAGCTTCACCTGCTTCAACCTCACCCCCACCAAGCTTAAACAGTATAAATTTCACCACATTTCGACTTCTCTCCAGCTCTGGAGAAGGGCCATACAGACTCGAAACATCGACACTGTTTCTCTCTCCACAGATGCTGTCAGACCTGCTGAGTTTTTCCAGCATTTTCTGTTTTTATTTCCAATATTTAAATTCTCCTACCACACCAGGGGAGGTTGGTCTAATGCCTCATGCACTCCTGGGCATCGCTCTTGTATCTAATAGACAACCCCACTTTCTCCCCTCTCTCTCTCTCTCTCTCTCTCCTGTCAGCTTCCTGGCCGCTCCTGGGTCCGACTGCTGACCGGAAGATCCTGGCCCAAGACTTGAGGACAAAAACGCGCTCTAGTGCAGTACTGAGGGAATGCTGCACTGGATCCTCTGGGTGAGGTGGGAAATGGTGACCTGCTTCACCTGGTGGATGTGAAAGATCCCGTGGCACTATCTTGAAGGAGAGCAGGGGAGTTACCCTGGTGTCCTGGCCAAAATTCATCCCTCAATCAACATCACTAAAATCTGATCATCCAGTCATTATCACTTTGCCGTTTGTGGGAGCTTGCTGTGCACAGAAGTGCCTGTGCATTTCCTACATTACAACACTTCTAAAGTACTCTATTAGCTGTGAAGCATGTTGAGTTGTCCAATGCTTGTGTGACGTAAATGCAATTATTTCTTTTCTTTTACTTATCATTATTTCCTGTTAAAGCCCATCTTCTCTCCGATTGTTTGACAGCCTCAATGATGCCCTGCATTTTGAGTCTTCACATGGGTTATTCAATTAGAGAAATACATTTTCGTTCGAATCCTGGCCGATGTTAATTATTTTTTCCAAAAACATGCTTTAGTCATAAAATTTATAAAGTACATTACATGACTGCTCAAAGCTGACATTGCGTAAGGTGCAAACCACATAGTTTCTTCCAGCCCTGTATGTTATTCACTACATTCACAATAACAGTTAATATTTGCAAGATTCATTACATGCCAAACAAGCAGACTGAGGAGTTTTGCCCAGTTCCTAACCCCTTGGTGCACTATAGTCGAAAGGCCTTAGGCCAGGCTTGTCCAACCTTTTCGCTCGGAGACCCACCTTTGTATATTTTTCTCACTCAAGCAAAATTTTGGAAAGATAAGGTTTGGCCCAACAATAAACTGAATTTCAAAAGAAAAACAAGTTGGGTTTTAAAGAAAGAAGCAATTACTGAGCAAAAGTACAGCAATGTCCTAGCGGTAAATTGTTAATTTAATAGAAGGCTAATTAATAAAAATGACCGGAGTGTGAGAGGGTCAGAGTGTATGTGTCCAGCTCACTCCCAGTCTCAGGGTACTCACTCACTGACCTTCACTCCACTGACCACCTGCCCCTCATGGAAACATTTATGCAGAGAAACATCTTTGACCACAAGTCCATCAGGCAGTGGTTGGCATGTAACGCCCTAGAATCCCTGTTGGAAAAGGAGCTGGTGGATCCTGTCGGATGGTTCCCCGAGCAGACTGTCAAAGTCATTTGGCAGAATGCCTCATCGCCAGAACTTTTCAATAAGCACCAAGACGTAGCTTGGCTGGTGGTGAGAAAGGCCCTCCCCATCAGATCCTTCCTACACACCAGGAGTCTCACCCCCTCCGCACGTCGCCCTCGAGGTGGCTGTGGTGGGGAAGAGACCGTTGTTCACCTCCTTGTGAATTATGCCTTTGCAAAGAAGGTCTGGAGAGAGATGCAGTGGTTGCTGTCGAGGTTCATCCCGAGCAGTTCTGTGACACAGGACTCTGTGCTCTACGGGCTGTTCCCAGGGACACAGACACCGAGACAAACATCAACTGCAGCTGGAGGGTCATCAACTCGGTGAAAGACGCTCTTTGGTCTGCCCGAAACTTGTTGGTCTTCCAGTGCAAAGAGTTGTCCCCGACCGAGTGTTGCAGACTGG
This sequence comes from Cetorhinus maximus, assembly GCF_964194155.1. Classification (NCBI taxonomy): domain Eukaryota; kingdom Metazoa; phylum Chordata; class Chondrichthyes; order Lamniformes; family Cetorhinidae; genus Cetorhinus; species Cetorhinus maximus. The sequence goes on along the minus strand of NC_135906.1, from coordinate 26,312,870 downwards.
CGCATTCCAAAGTCCAGGACTACGTGCTGAGGGACGGACTAAAGCTTGGGGCAGCCGCCGCAAAGGAGCAATGGGGAAAGGTCACTGTCTAAGACCTTTCAGCCATAGTGCACTGAGGGGCTGGGAATTGTATAGACCCCTCGGGCTGTATGACTCATATTGAATGTCTGCAGTGAATACTACACATATCACAATTGTACTGAAGCACCTCAGAGTGCAACATGATCTATGTCGATAACTCAAATACCATTGCACTGTCTGACTGTCTGTAATGACCATGTTGAAATGTCTGTAATGTTCATTGATTGTACTGAAGCACTTCATGATCTATGTGGAAAAGTTGAATATGATTGCACTTTGTAATGGCCGTTTTGAAATGTTTTGTAATGTTCGTTTAGATATTTTACGAATAAAGTATATTTTTCCAAAAAAAAAGTGCATGTGTCAGTGTGGGTGTGTAGTGGTGAGAGTGAGTGAGAAACCTGAGACTGGGCGCAAGGCACACTCGCACTCACACTCGGTCTGTCATGCTCACATCCCAAACACTCAGCCTCTCACATTCCCTCCCCCCACACACTCAATCTCTCGCACTCCCCCCCACACACTCAGTCTCTCGCACTCCCCCCCACACACTCAATCTCTCGCACTCCCCCCCACACACTCAGTCTCTCGCACTCCCCCCACACACTCAGTCTCTCGCACTCCCCCCACACACTCAGTCTCTTGCACTCCCCCCACACACTCAGTCTCTCGCACTCCCCCCCCACACACTCAGTCTCTCGCACTCCCCCTACACACACTCAGTGTCTCACATTCCCCCCCGCCACACACTCAGTCTCTCGCACTCTCCCCACACACTCAGTCTCTCGCACTCCCCCCACACACTCAGTCTCTTGCACTCCCCCCCACACACTCAGTCTCTCGCACTCCCCCCACACACTCAGTGTCTCGCATTCCCCCCCACACACTCAGTCTCTCGCACTCCCCCCACACACTCAGTCTCTCGCACTCCCCCCCACACACTCAGTCTCTCGCACTCCCCCACCCCACACACTCAGTCTCTCGCACTCCCCCCCACACACTCAGTGTCTCACATTCCCCCCACACACTCAGTCTCTCGCACTCACCCCCCCAACACTCAGTCTCTCGCACTCCCCCCCACATACTCAGTGTCTCACATTCCCCCCCACACACTCAGTGTCTCGCACTCCCCCCACACACTCAGTGTCTCACATTCCCCCCCACACACTCAGTCTCTCGCACTCCCCCCCCACACACTCAGTCTCTCGCACTCCCCCCCCCGCCCACACACTCAGTCTCTCGCACTCCCCCCACACACTCAGTCTCTCGCACTCCCCCCCACACACTCAGTCTCTCGCACTCCCCCCCCACACACTCAGTCTCTCGCACTCCCCCCCCCACACACTCAGTCTCTCGCACTCCCCCCCACACACTCAGTCTCTCGCACTCCCCCCCACACACTCAGCCTCTCGCACTCCCCCCACACACTCAGTCTCTCGCACTCCCCCCCCAACACTCAGTCTCTCGCACTCCCCCCCACATACTCAGTGTCTCACATTCCCCCCCACACACTCAGTGTCTCGCACTCCCCCCACACACTCAGTGTCTTGCACTCCCCCCACACACTCAGTGTCTCACATTCCCCCCCACACACTCAGTCTCTCACACTCCCCCCCCGCCCACACACTCAGTCTCTCGCACTCCCCCCCAACACACTCAGTCTCTCGCACTCCCCCCACACACTCAGTCTCTCGCACTCCCCCCCAACACACTCAGCCTCTCGCACTCCCCCCACACACTCAGCCTCTCGCACTCCCCCCCAACACACTCAGTCTCTCGCACTCCCCCCACACACTCAGTCTCTCGCACTCCCCCCCCACACACTCAGTCTCTCGCACTCCCCCCCAACACACTCAGTCTCTCGCACTCCCCCCCACACACTCAGTCTCTCGCACTCCCCCCCAACACACTCAGTCTCTCGCACTCCCCCCCAACACACTCAGTCTCTCGCACTCCCCCCACACACTCAGTCTCTCGCACTCCCCCCACACACTCAGTCTCTCGCACTCCCCCCCACACTCTCTCAGTCCCACCCTCTCACTCCCCCACACACTCACAGACACACTTATCTCACTCCCCCCCTCCTCCCACCCCACAGGCGCACACTCTCACTCTCACACTCCCACTCACTCACCACAGCACCGTCTCCACCCCGGGCCCATCAAAACATTGCCCTCCCCGCCTCCCCCACCCCCACTCCCCGCCTCCCCCACCCCCACTCCCCGCCTCCCCCACCCCCACTCCCACTCCCCGCCTCCCCCACCTCGCCCAGGGTCAGGCACGACTTCACCCTCTCAGGCTATCAAAACCTCACCTTCCAGGGGCATGAAATACCCGGCTCCTCAGGCTCCAGCCCTGCCATATCTTCGCACCCCCCCCCCCGCCCCCGCCAGGCCAGCAGTGTTTAGCACACTCACCAACACCCGTGTTCACTGCTCCTCCAATCAGAGGCTGTTTCCTTCCCTCACTATTGAGCCTATCAGCAGCTTACGTGGGATAGAAGCAGTCTCTGATTGGAGGAGCAGCTCCATGCACGATCTTCCATTGAAACTCACTGGTTTGACCAGAATTTTGAAAACTGGCCCTGGGGGCCGTGTAGAGGGGCTTTGCGGCCACATCTGGCCCACGGGTTGTATGTTGGACAAGCCTGCCTTAGACAGTGGCCTTTCCTTATTGCACCTCTGCAGTGGCTGCCCCAAGGTTTAGTGTGTCCCTCAGCACTTGGTCCTGGACCTTGGTATGTGCCAATCCACAATACTCGGTTGTGGACAACTCTTTGTACTGGAAGACAGGCTTTAATGCATATTTCCAGAATTTTCTATTTTTATATTTCAGATTCCCAGTGAAGCTGTTTGTTTCCAATCATTGACGCTCAAGTAACAACATCTGGTAGGTAGTGTCACAACGATGGCAAGAATAATAGGTTTATTCACAGAATGCAGCATTCCATATGTCTACTTCCTACCCACCAATCCAATGTCCAAGCAGTCCCTCTTTATAAGTGCTCTAGGTACTTAATTAAAGAATGCTCTTCACCTGTGTATCTTGACAACCTAATTAGCATAAAATTAACAATTGGTTCTCAAATTAGTCCAAAGCCAGGGCCCCTCATTAATAAAAAGACAGGATTCCTCTGGATGGCAAGTTCCTTGCCATCATTGTGAGACCACCAACTGGATGTTGTTACTTGAAGCCATTTGCTTCTGATCATTGACCCTCAACTGGCCTATTTTAACCCTTTAACTGCTATGGCATAGTGTACCTTTCACATGCAAGGTCAATTGCTGTCAATTCAAGCTGAGCACTTCACTGGGTGTTGTGAATTATTTTTTAAAGAACATTTTTATTGCATGTTTATTGAAATGATTTTTTTTCCTCCCATGGCTAGCCAACTGCCTAATGTTAAGAAACCAAACTACAGAGCAAGCCACTTAAGTAGGGTTAATGTTTGCCGAAGATTAGGTGCCCAGGCTCTCTTCATAGGGTACTTACCCAGCGAATGCAGGCACAAGTTGGCTAAAAACCTAGCCTTGGGAGTCCAAATGTGTGTGCAGCTTAACTAAAAACAAACAGCTTTCCACCGATTGTCTAGACAGGACCACCAAAACTGTCAGACTTCGTCTTAAAGTGTGGGGATTTTAGTGTTAAGAAATGGAACACTTTCCTTGCTTTCTTGACATCCAGATGCAACATCAACTTTTCCCAGTGCAGGGGTAATATAGGCAGGTGCAGAGTTAAGCTCTGTCCACACTGCCTCACATTCTTCTGCAAAGGGAAGTCCTCCTGACTCCATTCCCTTACACGCTCTGTCCCCTTTCACTCACTCCACCCAAAGCAATTACAGACAGCTGCTGAGTTCCCATTGGAAATAACCAAAAACTCCCAGAGACTGGAAAGGGCAAGGGTTTCCATGATCATGTATGTTTATCCTTGGTGGGTCCGTAGCAGTGACCACTAATATTTACCCAATCAAAATGGATCTTGGAAGGTTTCCCAGTGAGCCTGATGTTATAAAGAGCTCCTTATATTGCATCATATTGCTAGTGCCAGAGGTACTTGAGGATGGTTGGTTACAGGAGGCAATAGTGGAAAAACCACCATGTTGACCTGTTTGCTGCTCCCAGGGCCTCTTAAAGAGGAAGGAACATCGAACAGGAATGCTGTCTGCCCCATTAAAAATGTCAACTTCCCCATCCCAATGTGGAATTACTATTTTGGATCTCCTTTGTTCCGGTTCCCGCCCTGGTAAAATCACTTCTAAATCTAGAGGAATCCTGTCTTTTTATTAATGAGGGGCCCTGACTTTGGACTAATTTGTGAACCAATTGTTAATTTTATGCCAATTATGTTGTCAAGATACACAGGTGAAGAGCGTTCTTTAATTAAGTACCTAGAGCACTTATAAAGAGGGACTGCTTGGACATTGGCTTGGTGGGTAGGGAGCAGACACATGGAATGCTGCATTCTGTGAATAAACCTATTATCATCAACAAAAGGATTTGCATCTGGCTTGTGATCCATTTAGCAACAGCTGGCCCCAGGAGTATAGGCTACTGCCTATGTATGCAGCCCAAAGGAAACGTTAGATACTTCTTTCATATTCATTCATGGGATATGGGCCAAAAGTTTATTGCCTGTCCCTCATAGCCCTGTTTTTATACAACTGAATGGTTTTCTATGCCACATCAGTAGGCAGTTATGAGTCAACCATACTGTGTGGGCCGGATCAGGTAAGAGCAGCGGATTTCCTTGCCTAAAGGATACCAGTGAACCAATACAGTTTTCACAACAAACTTCATGGTCGCTTTCACTGAAAGCATCTTCTCATTTCCAGTTTTTTTTTAAATTCTGCCAGGGTGGGATTTGAGCTCCAGTTTTCTGAATCACGAGTCCAGTCACATAACCAGCACAGAGCAATGCCATTTCAACACCGCTGTTACTCGAAACGCAAGGGAAAAGAAGTGGGTAACATGCGGGTCCAGACCAAATTCAAGATTCCTTCAATCCTCTCAGCTCAAATCTACAGTGCCATGTTTGGTAAAAGGGATTTTCATCGCTTCACATTCCCGTATCAGATATAAAGCCAGGGCCTGTACATTTTGCCGCTCTTCCCTTTTAAATTCACCATCATTTCAATCACAAACCAATAGAGCAGGTCATGAGCCTATCTCTTGAGCAGGGTGGGGTGTTGTCATGAGTTTTGCTCGATTTATTTAGAGTTTTAATCCAGAGGGCACCCTGGTTAAGGGAGGTTACAGGATGATAGACAGTCAAGGGGTGCTTCATAATAAATTAGGGTTGTATTCCTTCGTATATTAGACGGTATAATGACAGGTATAGACAGTGGTGACCAATTATCTTAATGGAAAATAATATATTGTCCTTGCCTTGTCTGAACTAAATGTGACCCCAGTCCCTCGCCAAAGTGATTGACTCTTAACTGTCCTCTGAGATGATCTAACAAGACAATTGGTTGTACTGGTGTCAAACTGTTACAAGGCCATTCAGCATTCCATATGTCTGCTTGCTACCTACAAATCTAATGTCCCAGCAGTTTCTCTTTATATGTGCTCTAGGTACCTAATTAAACAATGCTCTTCACCTGTGTATCTTAACAATATAACTAACAATTGGTTCACAAATTAGCCTAAAGTCAGAACCCCTCATTAAAAAAAAGACAGGATTCCTCTATATTTAGAAATGATTTTACCAGGGCAGGAGCTGGAGGAAAGGAGGTCCGAAATAATAATTCCACACTGGGTTGGGGAAGTTGACATTTTTAATGTTCCAGCTATCTGGACCCTAAGCACTTAAGAGAAAGGAATTAATTTTATAATGTCTGTTGCTAAATCTAATGGCGACATTGTTCTTCTGTCAGAATCTTGTAGCAATGATCTCCAGCAATGGCTCTGCTTCACACTGGAATTGCTTTATATGCTTAATGCAGTCCCTGAGTCAGACGGTTGGGTTTTCAAGTCCCGCTCAGGCATGAGCACACAGGGGGTGGAGTTCCGAGGGACTTCTCCTGATCTTCTGCGGGATGCCTGGAAGAATGGCACCAAGTGGCCTTTACTCTGTCTGGCTGGGATTTCTGTAGCTTTGCCCTGAAAATTACAGCAGGCAACCAGGGGACTTCAGCCCATACCTTCAGGGCCAACCCACGCACATCACAACCAATGTGGACCAATCCTTTTTGAAGGGTAACCAATGTCACTATTTGAAGAAGAGCCTGGTGGTGGAGGTTGGGGTGGATCATTTCTCTCACTGCTATTTGTGGGATCTTGCCATGCACAAGTTTTTGGTCGTGTAGTCCAAAAGTCAACAGTGACTACAATTTTTTTTCCTTTATTCTTTCATGGGATGTGGGCATCACTGGCAAGGTCAGCATGTGTTGCCCATCCCTAATTGCCCTTGAACTGAATGGCTTGCTAGGCATTTGAGGAGGGCAGTTAAGAGTCAACCACATTGCTGTGGGTCTGGAGTCACATGTAGGTGGCAGATTTCCTTCTTTCAAAGGGGCGTTAGTGAACCAGATGGGTTTTTTACAGCAGCCAATGATAGTTTCATGGTCACCATTACAGAGAGTCTTTATATCCCAGATTTATTCATTGAATTTAAACTCTACCAGCTGCTATAGACAAGTTGGTGGAGGTGGCAGACAAAGTCCAATGCGGAGAAGTGTGAGGTGATGCATTTTGGTAGGAAGAACATGGAGAGACAATATATAATAAGGGGTACAGCTCTTCAGGGGGTTCAGGAGCAGAGGGACCTGGGTGTATATGTGCATAGGTCATTGAAGGTGGCAGGACAGGTGGAGAGAGCAGTTAATAAAGCATACAGTATCCTGGGCTTTATTAATAGGGACATAGAGTACAAGAGCAGAGAGATTATGCTGAATTTATATAAGACACTAGTTAGACCCCAGTTGGAGTAATGTGTACAGTTCTGGGTGCCACATTATAGGAAGGATGTGAATGCATTGGAAAGAGAGTGCAGAAGAGGTTTACAAGAATTGTTCCAGAGATGAGAAACTTCAGTTATGAAGGTAGATTGGAGAGGTTGGGGCTGTTCTCCTTGGAGAAGAGAAGGCTAAGAAGGGATTTGATAGAGATGTTCACAATCATGAAAGGGCTGGATAGAGTGGATAGGGAGAAACTGTTCCCATTCACAAAAGGATCAAGAATGAGAGGGCATTGATTTAAAGTGATTTGCAGAAGAAGCAAATGTGATGTGAAGAAAAAGCTTTTTCACTTGATTTGGGTCTGGAATGCACTGCCTGGAAGTGTGGTGGAGGCAGGTTCAATCGAGGCATTCAAGAGGGAATTAGATGATGATTTGAATAGAAATAATGTGCAGGGGTACTGAGAAAAGGCAAGAGAGTGGCGCTAAGTCATAATGCTTATTCGGAGAGCCAGCGCAGACAAGATGGGCCAAATGGCCTACTCCTGCACTGTAATAATTCTGTGATTCTGCGAGTGTACCGAAGGTGTAAACGATACAAAAATAAAAACTTTGCTTGGTGAACATTGTAATATAATCCACCGCCAAATCATTTTAATTGAATGGATTTTGGATTCAGCACAGAGCAATGGAAAAACAAGGCAGCCTTTTCTGTCTCGCATGTAACACATAATATTCAGGCATTTTCTGCTGTTGAAATACTTAACCAAAAAATAAAAACACATGTAAACCAAAGGGTAACGGCTGGAATGTAGCAGTGTCTTCATTTAAAACAAGATCTATTTTTAACCATGATCTACGATGTATTCTCCTTCATATGTGTGGTTGTAGGACATATTCCTCCCTGCAGCCGCTGCCAAACTCAGAAGATAGCACTGTTGATTGTGAGAGAACAATTTTCAACTCCTTATAGTGCCTCATTAGGTGCAGTCATTTAGGATGAGTCACTGGAATAGATTTTCCAGTAGTTTCCATTGCTGTGTGCTGTCTGCCCCCAGCCCCTTAGCATGCTTTACCTTGTAACTCTTTCCTGGTCAGGTCTGTTATAATCCAATTAATTCCCCCTTGGCGTCCTTGACAATACTGATCTCTTAAACCAACGTCCGATTATTAGATTGTTCCTTGTGGGAGCTTGCTGTGCGCAATTTGGCCACCGCGTTGCCTACATTGCGACAGTGACTTCAAAAAGCTTTTCATTGGCTGTAGTGCCCTTTGGGATCTACTGAATTGTCATTGGCTGTAAAGCGCTTGGGGATGTCCTGAGGTGATCCAATCCTCCAGTTATTCTTTTAGCGGGGTCTCAAAGAAAACAAATATTCTTCCTTCACATCATTTTTATCTCCTCTAGGCTGTTTTCCAAAACCTAGCCTTTTTGGGATTTCTAGGGTGTGCCTTGAACTTTCGGGAGCTTGTTGGTGTCCAACACAGTTTCTCCAACATTTGTATCCTATACTGTGTCCTGGCCAATATTTATCCTTCAGTCAACACCTCAAAAAAAAATAGATGATCTGCTCATTGTCACATTGTTGTTTGTGGGAGCTTGATGTGTGCCAATTGGCTGCTGTGCTTCCTTACATAACCACAGTGACTACACTTCAAAAGCACTTCTTCACTGGTTGTGAAAGCACTTTGGGCCATGCTGGGATTCGATCTTGTTCCTTCTTTCCAGGTCCTTTCAGGTCTCCAGCAAGCTTTGGAGACATCTGTGCCTGTCAGTTGTCTTCGACTGTACCTTCTTGTCATGTCACCGAATAGCTGCATTTGTAGTGGGTTCCAGTTAGAATTACTGATTTCCCCAATAGCCCACAAGAACATTGTAACCAACTCGATCACACAGAACTGCTACAGCACAGTAGGAGGCCAATCTGCCCATCGTGTCTGAACTGGATTTCCAAAGGACCGATTCACCTAGTGCCATTCCTCCACCGTCTCCCATTACCCTTACACATTCTTCCTTTTCAGATAATATAATAATCCAATTCCCTCTTGAAAGCTATGATTGAATCTATCTCCACCACACTCTCAGGCAGTGCACTCCAGATCCTAACCACTCGCTGCGTGAAAGAAATTTTCCTTGTGCTGTCATGGTTTCTTTTGTCAATTACCATAAATCTGTGCCCTTTGGTTCTATCCTTCCACCAATGGGAACAATTTCTCCCTTTCTACTCTGTCCAGACGCCTCATAGGAACATAGGAGTAGGAGAAGGCCATTCAGCCCATCGAGCCTGCTTTGCCATTCAATACGACCCTGGCTGATCGAACACTTCAATGCCTTTTCCCCACACTATCCCCATAACCCTTTACGTTATTGTTAATCAGAAATCTATCAACCTCTACCTTAAACACACTCAATGACTGAGCTTCCATGGCTCTCTGGGGTAGAGAATTCCAAAGATTCTCAACCCTCTGAGTAAAGACATTTCTCCTCATCTCGGTCCTAAGTGGCTTCCCCCTTTTTTTTGAAATTGCGTCCCTTGGTTCTAGACTCCCCAACCAGGGGAAACATCTTATCTGCATCTACCCTGTCGATTCCTTTAAATATTTGATAAGTTTCAATGAGATCACCTCTCATTCTTCGAAACTGGAGAATACAAGCCCAGTTTCCCAATCTCTCTTCATAAGACAGTCCCACCATCCCCGGAACAAGCCTGGCGAACCTTCATTGCAGTCCCTGTATGACTCTAATATCCTTTCTGAGGTAAGGGGACCAAAACTGCACACAGTACTGCAGGTGTGGTCATGGTTTTGAATACCTCTGTCAGATCTCCTCTCAACCTTCTCTACTCCAAGCAAAACAGTCCCAACTTCTCCCAGCTGAGTGGTAAATCAGAAGGTGGAAGGCCTCTCTGTACAGCAATCCTGGGATCTTGATGTGCACTGTGATGCTGAGCAGCACTGCTTTTGCCTCACTGGGAGATGGTAGCATAGTGGTAATGTTACTGGACTAGTAATCCAGAGGTCTGGATAAATGCTCCAGAGATATAGGTTCAAATCACACCACAGGAGCTGGTGGAGTTCAAATTTAATTAATTCATGACTCTAGAATTAAAAAGCTAGTCTCAGCAATGGATTGTCATAACCACCTGGTTAATGAATGCCCTTTAGGGAAGGAAATCTGTCATCTTTACTCAGTCTGGCCTACTTGTGACTCCAGAGCCACAGCAATGTGGTTGACTCTTAACAGCCGTCTGAAATGGCCACACAGTTGTAGCCAACAACTACAGAAGTGTGGGTGTAACTATACCAGATGGACTGCAGTGTTTCAAGAAGGTGATTCACCATTACCTTCCTAAGGGCAATTACCAGTCACAGCATTTGCTCAAGTCCCATTATGGCAGCTGGTGGAATTTAAATTCAATTAATAAAACAAGGTCTGGAATTGGAAGCCAGTCTCAATAATGGTGACCATGAAACTATCATCGATTGTGAGGCTAAAAATAGCCCCATCTGGTTCACTAATGTCCTTTAGGGAAGGAAATCAGCTGTCCTTAGCAGGTCTGGCCTAAATGTGACTCCTGATCCACAGCAATGTGGTTAACTCTTAACTGCCTGGGACCCTGCGGGGGCTTGACAAGGTGAAAGCTGAGAGGATGTATCCCCTTGTGGAAAAGGCTAGAATTAGGAGAAACAGTTTGAGAATAAGGGGTCACCCATTTAAGATGGAGAAGAGGAGATTTTTTTTGTCTCAGAGAGCTGTGAGTCTTTGGAACTCTCTCCCCAGAGAGTGTTGAAGGCAGGGTCATTGAATATCCTTAAGACAGAGGTTCTTGACTAATAAGGGAGTCAAAGAGCACTGGGGATAAGTGGGAATGTGGAGTTGAGGGCTATAATCAACTCAGCCATGTCCTCGTCCCAGCCATTTTCAGCTGCTCATTGATGACCTTCCTTCCATCATAAGGTCAGAGTTCACTGATGATTGCACAATGTCCAGCGCAGTAGCAGCAGTGTGTGTACCACCTACAAGAAGCACTGCAGAAATTCACCAAACCTCCTTAGACAGCACCTTCCAAACCCGCGACCACTACCATCTAGAAGGACAAGGGCAGCAGATACATGGGAACACCAACACCTGGAAATTCCCCTCCAAGTCACTCACCATCCTGACTTGGAAATATATCACCGTTCCTTCACTGTCGCTGGGTTAAAATCCTGGAACTCCCCCCCTAACAGCACTGTGGGTGTACCTACACCACATGGACTGCGGCGGCTCAAGAAGGCAGCTCATCACCACCTTCTCAAGGGCAATTAGGGATGGGCAATAAATGTTGTCCTAGCCAGTGACACCCACATCCAGTGAATGAATAAAAAAAGAATTAAATGGTGGGGCAGGCTCAAATGGGCCAAATAGCCTACTCTTACTCTTCATTTGTATGTTCGTATGCCCTCTGAAATGGCGTAGTAAGCTACTCAGTTCAAAGGCAATTAAGGATGGGGAACAAATGCTGGCCTTGCCAGTGATGCACACAGCCCATGAATGAATAAAAAAAATAAACGTTATCGGTGACAAATGAATTTTACTTGGTTGCTCTCAACCCAAAGCCCACCCCAAGGGACAAAGTGCTGCTCACCCAGTGCCAGTGATTCTCAGAAGGATTGTGCTCAAACCATTAGCGTTCAGCAGAGAGCTTGGGAGTGAACATTATAAGCCCTAGCCCACAGAGCAGTGCATTGCCAGAGAGGCTGAACTTTGTGCTGTGGGATGACCCCAGCTCAATTAGGGCAAAATCACCTGAACTAGCACAAGAGCTACCACTCACCCACCTGTGTTTGTGTTTCCCATGTTAGTTTATACTGGTTCCTCAGGTCCACCATCTACAAGGCACAAGTCAGGAGTGTGATGGAATACTTTCCACTTGCCTGGATGTGTGCAGCTACAACAACACTCAAGAAGCTTGACACCAACCAGGACAAAGCAGCCCGCTTGGTTGGCACACCCCCCCATCCACAAACATTCGTTCCCTCTGCCACCAACGCACAGCAGCAGCAGTGTGTACCATCCACAAGGAACTCACCAAGCCTCCTTAGACAGCATCTTCCAAACCCATGACCACTGCCATCTAGAAGGACAAGGGCAGCAGACACATGGGAACACCACCACCTGGAAGTTCTCCTCTAAGCCACTCACCATCCTAACTTGGAAATATGTCGCCGTTCCTTCACTGTCACTGGGTCAAAATCCTGGAACTCCCTCCCTAAGAGCACATGGACTGCAGCGGTTCAAGAAGGCAGCTCACCACCACCTTCTCAAGGGCAATTAGGGATGGGCAATAAATGCTGGTCCAGCCAGTGAAGCCCATATCCCTTGAATTAATGTTTGTTTTTAAAAGTCCATTAGCCTGGGCCTCCAGATTATTAGTCACCACTGTGGCATGCAACCTTTAACAGAATGAGGAAACCTCATTAGTAGGAACGGCCACTACATAGGTATTCAAGTGCAGGCTTATCTGTACCCGGTATCCTTATTCATTTGCCAATCTGATAACCACAAGCCTTGCCAAATCCTCAATGCATTCCTTTCTTAAGTCCCATCAATACTTTGAGACAAGTAAGGGAACAGGTTCAGATTGGGTTAGCATGACCTGAGCTCAAATGTACTATTTACCTGGTGAGTTATGGTGGAGGAAATTTGCTGTCAAGTGGTTTGTGATGCTTTAATGACTGTTTCACTGGATTCCATGGCTTCTTGACAGAGTCAGGTAGAGCCACTTTTTGTCAACCATTTCTCAAAAGCCGACAAAGTCCTTCTTAACACCCTCAAATATGCCACCCTCCTTCTGTATCCCTCACTAGGTGGAAATCAAACTGCTCTTTCCTAGTCCCTCAAAATTCATAGAATCTTACAGCACAGACAGAGGCCATTCAGCCCATCGTGCTGGTGCTGGCTCTTGGAAAGAGCTATCCAATTAGTCCCATTCACCTGCCCTTTTCCCCTGGTCCTGCAATGTTTTCCTTTTTCAAGTTCATCCATTTCGAGGGTTACTATTGAATCTGCTGCAGTCACCATGTTGAGCTGTGCATTTCCAGCTCATACCAGCTGTCAGTCACAAAACAAAACCTCCTTATTTTATCCTCCGCCTCCAGTTTCTCCATACCTCCTCGAGTTTAAATTCAGGCTTGGGTGTTACCCAAGCTGGGGCCGAGTGTCAAAGAAACATACAGCAAAGAAAGAGGCGGCTCTGCCCATCTTGTCTCTGCTGTGCTCATTGTGCTAAACTTTCTGTTGGAGAAAGCTTCGGGGGCATTGGGGGGTCAGGAGGGCTGGGAGAGTAACAATAAATCCCATCAGTAAATCCACCTGCTTCAGGGCGAGTTTCCTGGTTGCCAGGGAAATGAGCCTCCTGTTCAATGGAGGCTGGTAGCCAGTAGCTCCAGTTAAGGCCCCAATCAAGGTCCATTATCCCAAACCGACGAGCTTTCCCAGGATTGGGCTGGTCCCCCTGCTGAGTCCAGGGCCTGTGAACGGTATGAAGTTGTCCTCTCAGCAGCAGGCTGGAGGGCCATCTGAGTGTCCCCCCAAACCCCCGATGAGGGCCCCGAGGTGCAGAGGGATCTAGGTGTTCTTGTGCATGAGTCACAAAAAGTTAGTGTGCAGGTGCAGCAAGTAATCAAGGAGGTTAATGGAATGCTATCCTAAATTACAAGAGGAATTGAATGTAAAAGTAAGGATAAAAGCTTCTTTAACACAGGGGCCTTCTGTTATTTGTTCCATGTTGTTCTTTCACACAATGCTTACCCTTGTTCTGCTATTATCACATTCTGCTTTATTACCTTTACACCACTATCAGCACCTTTTTTAGCCCTGACCACTACTATTAACACTCCCTTTGTCCTTTAGTTCATGACTGGAATCTGCATTATAGGAAAGATGTGATTGCACTAGAGAGAGTGCAGAGGAGATTTACCAGGGTGTTGCCTGGGCTGGAGAGTTTTAGTTATGAGGAGAGATTGGATAGACTGGGGTTATTTTCCCTGGAGCAGAGGAGATTGAGGCGGGACATGATTGAGGTGTATAAAATTATGAGGGGCATAGATAGGGTAGACAGGAAGGAACTTTTCCCTTTGTTGGAGGGATCAATAACCAGGGGGCATTGATTTAAGGTAAGGGGCAGGAGGTTTAGAGGGGATGTGAGGAAGAATGTTTTCACCCAGAGGATGGTGGGAATCTGGAACTCACTGCCTGAAAGGGTGGTAGAGGCAGAAACCCTCATAACATTTAAGAAGTATTTGGATGTGCATTTGCAATGCCATGGCATACAAGGCTATGGGCCTAGTGCTGGAAAATGGGATTAGAATAGTTTGGTACTTGTTTGACCGGCGCAGACTCGATGGGCCAAAGGGCCTTTTTCTGTGCTGTAGACCTCGATGACTCTATAACATCTTTGTCAATCCCTCCTTTGTCCCCACTTATCACTGACCTTCTATCCAGCTTCCCCTGCTCCACCCGCCCTTAAACAGTATAAATTTCATCACATTTCCACCTCTCTTTAGCTCTGACGAAGAGTCATATGGACTCGAAACATTAACTCTGTTTCTCTCTCCACAGATGCTGCCAGACCTGAGTTTTTCAAGTATTTTCCATTTTTGTATGAAAGTAAGGAGGTTATGCTTCAGTTATACAGGACATTGGTGAGACTGCATCTCGAATACTATGTGTGGACAGTTTTGGTCTCCTTATTTAAGGAAGGATGTAAATGCATTGCAGGTGGTTCAGAGGAAGTTTACTAGATTGATGCCTGGAATGAGCGGGTGTCTTATGAGGAAAGGTTGGACAGACTGGGCTTGTTTCCACTGGAGTTTAGAAGAGTGAGGGGTGATTTGATTGAAGTATATAAGATCTTGAATGGTCTTGACAAGGTGGGCGTGGAAAGGATGTTTCCTTTTGTGGGTGAGTCCAGAACTAGGGGGCACTGGTTTAAAATTAGGGGTCGCCCTTGTAGTACAGAGATGAGGAGAAATGTTTTCTCTCTGAGGGTTGTGCGACTTTGGAACTCTCTGCCTCAGAAGGCAGTGGAAACAGGGTCACTGAATATTTTTATGACAGAGGTAGACAGATTCTTGCCAGGCAAGGGAATCAAAGGTTGTCGGGGGTAGATGGGAACGTGAAATATGCAACATAAACAGATCCACCGTGATCTTATTGAATGGCGGAGCTGGCTGGAGGGGCCGAATGGCCTACTTCTGCTCCTATTCCGTATGTTCATATGGTGGAGCCACTTGGCTGCAGTTGCACTCATTCCTGTGGAGAGGCCTTCCCTCCACACTGGTGGTCCAAACGCCTCTGGGCTGTCTTTTATTCAACATGATCAGGCAGGCGTCTGAGCTTGGCTCCATTTTGAGAAGCCCTCGCGCTCACCTGCCTCCCTCAGCGGTGCGGCTACCAGCCACCCAGTGCTGCGGGCCCCTCTCATTGGGCCTCCCGTACTATGATGAAGGGCAGTGAACATGGGGGTAGCCAATTAGGAGGCCAACCTCTTGTAAAGTTGCTCTGCCGGGCACAACGTCGAGACCATGGATGGGATCTCACAGATGATCCCGATGCCTGGGGAAAATCCCTCCAATCTCTTCAGGCGTGGTCCTGCCCTGCCTCATGGTCCCTGTTCATTCAGTCAGGGTAACAGAAAGTGCACGTGGCTAAGTTAATTGCCAGGCTACAGCTTACAGCACGCACAAGGATTTCCGACTGCCTTATTGTGAATGTCAGAAATCTGAAGAACCATAAATATTTCCCAAATATAGACACACTGGCACAAATTCAGTAAAAAAGGGTTACTTGTAATTATACAGCTAATCACTTTGCAACACTTTAAATAGCTTCAGATACAATGACTTTCTGTTAAGGCACAGTGGCTTTTGTTATGCCAGCCGTATGTCAATCTGATGCTTTGTTCCATTTGCTTTAGTTGCTAAGTGCTAAGTGTTAACTAAATCCATCAATAACTTGCATTTACGTAACTCTCCACTAGGAATCCTGTGACAAGTAACTCAAACTCCTGACTCACCAAAGCCTGTCAACCATCTACAAGGCACAAGTCAGGAGTGTGATGGAATTATCTCCACTTGCCACTTGCAGCTCCCGCAACACTCAAGAAGGACAAAGCAGCCCGCTTGATTGGCACCCCATCCACAAACATTCACTCCCTCCACCACCGACACACAGTGGCAGCAGTGTGCACCATCTACAAGGTGCACTGCAGGAATTCGCCAAACCTCGTTAGACAGCACCTTCTAAATCCATGACCACTACCACCTAGAGGGACAAGGAAATCAGGTACATGGGAACACCACCACCTGGAAGGTCCCTTCCAAGCCACTCACCATCCTGACTTGGAAATATATCGCCGTTCCTTCACTGTCGCTGGGTCAAAATCCTGGAACTTCCTCCCTAACAGCACTGTGGGTGTACCTACATCACATGGACTGCAGTGGTTCAAGCAGGCCAGCTCACCGCCACCTTCTCAAGGGCAATTAGGGATGGGCAATAAATGCTGGCCCAGCCAGCGAAGCCCACATCCCTTGAACGAATGAAAAAAAAATTTAAAAACTTTAATGTAGAAAAACTGTCCGAGGCGCTTCACAGGACGCCAGACAAAAACTGACCTCAAGCCAAAAGGAGGAGATATTAGAAGGGGGTGAGGAGGTAGGAGAGTCTTCAATCTTTAAGATATTAAGGGGAACTAATAGGGTAGGTACAGAGAAACTATTCCCAATGGTTGGGGAGTCTAGGACCAGGGGGAAGAGTCTAAAAATTCGAGCCAGGCCTTTCAGGAGTGAAATTAGGAAACACGCCTACCCTCAAAGGGTGGTAGGCGTTTGGAACTCTCTTCCTCAAAGGGAAATTGATACCAGACTAATTGTTAATTTTAATTCAGATTACTGTGAAGCAAAGGTATTAAGGGATATGGGGGCAAAGGCCCATATGAGTTGGGTCACATTTCAGCCATGATCCAATTGAGTGTGGACAGGCTCAGGGGGCTGAATGGCCTCTTCCTATTGGCTGGCTTCCAGCCAATCACCACGCTTTTCTCTTGTAGTATAAATTGTGGTGAGTGTTTGAAATTTGGTATTCTTGTGTTTGTCCTAATGGGCGCACGACAAAAAGCTTCAGCAACATGTGTCTCTTTAAGCAAGATGTAAAGTTTCATCCAACATGGCAGGAGTCATTAACGTTGTGGTTATGGCTCTGCACTAGTAACACAGCAAACCTGAGTTTAAATAACCCCAGGCTGTTTATTTTAAATTAGTTTGTTTGTTGACAAAGCCTGGTTTGTCATAAGGGCACTCGTGAACCAATTGGTGTTTAAGAAAAAGTGGGATGTACCAGGTCTGGCCTACAAGTAACTCCAGTCCACCCTGCATGGCGGACACCTAGTGGCCAGGCTAGGCATTGCAATGTAACAGGATAAACAGGGTTGGCCAGTAAATGCCACTTTACCTGTGCCACCCATCAAATTAAAACACAACCGCACAACAGCCTGGAGATTTGAACCCTCAACGTTCTATCTCTGAACCAAGCCGGCAGCTGGTTATAGTATGTCCATTTGGCCCATCGAGCCTGCTCTGCCATTCAATAAGATGGTGGCCTATTGATTGTGGCCATAGCACCACTTCCCTGTCTGCCCCCCCATAACCCTTGACTCCCTTGTCCATCAAAAACCTGTCTAACTCAGCCTTGAATATATTCAATGACCCAGCCTCCACTGCTCTCTGCGGAAGGGAATTCCAAAGACTAACAATCCGCACAGGGAAAAAAATCCCTCCTCATCTCTGTCTTAAACGGGAGACCCGTAAAACTGTGTCCCCTCGTTCTAGATTCCCCCGCAAAGGGGAAACATCCTCTCAGCATTAACCCTGTCAAGCCCCCTCAGAACCTGATATGTTTCAATAAGGTTACCTCTCATACTTCTAAACTCCAATGAGTATAGGCCCAATCTGCTCAGCCTTCCCACACAGGACAATTCATCCCAGGAATATGAGATGATCGACAGTACGTTCCACCTGGGATATTGTACGGCGGCCGTGCGATTCACCTTCAGACTAACATTGGGCAGTAAATGGTTGTCTGTAGATTCTGAATAGATGGGTGGAGTTGATAACATGGCAGTAACGTAACTGAACAATTTAATTATACTCATAAATCACAAGAGCTTGAGTAATGTATGAATAAGAACCCTTGATTGAACAAAGTCACTATATTTATTGCCAACTATTTATTGTTCTTGGTAATATATTACATAATCTTTTATTTCACATTTTCTTACCCTCATTGAGTGAATGAATAGTGCACCAGACAGCAAGACGTGTTGAAAGAGTGACGAAGATCCTAGTGAATTGGAACTGGCAAGAACAGGTCAACACCCTTAAATTGCTTTGTGAGAGATGGCGGCGCACTGGCAGTGTCACTGGGCTAGTAATCTAGAACCCCAGGCTAATGACCCGGGGGCATGGGTTCCCAAATCACCATGACAACGGGTGGAATTTAAATTCAGTGAATAAATTTGGCATTGAAAGCTAGTCTCAGTAATGGTGACCATGAAACTATCAGTGATTGTTGTAAAAAAAAAACCCCATCTGGTTCACCAATGCCCCTTTAGGGAAGGAAATCTGCCGTCCTTACCCGGTCCGACCTACATGTGACTCCAGACCCACAGCCATGTGGCTGACTCTTAACTGCCCCTCTGAAGTGGCCTAGCAAACCACTCAGTTCAGGAGTAATGAGGGGTGAGCAACAAATGTTGGCCTTGCCAACATGCCCCATGAAAGAATACTTTTTTTAAAAAAAGTCATTGATCCTAACTCTGGATTTCTGCAAAAAAACCCCCCCCACTACAAGATGCAATTATTTACTCACAGGTGAGGCTGACTGGAAAAGTTCTCCACTAATTTGTTTTCAATCGAGAAGCCCAAAGGCCAAATTGGGCAACTCGGCCAACGTAACTCAGGTGAAGAGTGCAAAGCAGGGGGTAATGGTCAGGTGGCAGACAAGGTTTCAGGAGTTTGCTTGAGGAAGGAAAGAAGGAAGGAATTTGGAGTTCCAAACCTGTGAAGACCTGGGAAAGGATCGGTTCAAGAAACAGGTGGCTTGGTGGGTCTTGACGTGGTGAAGTGTTCGTCCTTGGGATGTGGTCTCCAAGGGCAGCATTCGAGTGCCCTCTCCTAATTGAGCTTGGGAAGGTGGTGGGCCTTTGGGGGAGGGGAGGGGGCAGCTTTTCCTTAAACCTCTGCAGGCCATGTGGGTGTAGGGCCACCAACATTGATGTCAGGTAAGGAGTTCCAGGATTTTGACCCAGCATTGATGAAAGAATGGGAGATTATAAGCCCATTTCTGGATGACATGTGACGTTGGGGGATATTATGGTGTTCAGGGAACAGTCTTCCCATGTGCCAGCTGTCTTTCAAGGTGTAGAGGTCGAACAATTAGCAAGGGCTGAGGAGGAATGCCTTTTCATTAATACTCATGAGAGTGCCAGCCTTGGCCCTCTCAGCTCTGAATCAGAAGCTTGGGGTTTTGAGTCCCACTCGAGATTTGATCACATCACCCATTTTGACCCTTCAGACCAATACTGAGGGAGTGCTGCTCTGTTGCCTGGGCCACCTTTCACGTGAGGTTAAACCGAGGTTCTGTCTCCCCTCTCAGGTGATGTAAAAGAACCGAAAGCGCTATCTGAAGACAAGCAGCGGGAGTTGGGCTGGTCAACAGTCATTGCCTAAAATACCAACATCGCTTTTTTTAAAAAAAAAGATTAAAAGCAAAATACTGCAGATGATGGAAATCGGAAATAAAAACTGAAAATGCTGGAAAAACTCAGCAGGTCCGACAGCATCTGGGGAGAGAGAAACAGGGTTAACATTTCCAGTCCGTATGACTCTTCTTCAGAGCTAAAGAGAAGTAGAAATGTGATGGAATTTATACTGTTTAAGGGGGGGTGGAGCAGATGAAGCTGGATAGAAGGCCAGAGATAGGTGGGGGCTAAGGAGAGATTGACAAAGATGTCATGGACACAAGTCAAAGGGAGTGTTAATGGTAGTGGTAAGGGCTGAGGAGGTGCTGATAGTGGCACATAGGTAAGATGGCAGAATGCGCTAATAGCGGAACAAGGGTCAGCGCCCTGTGATAGGACAACATGGAACAAGTAACAGATGCACCTTTCAAGGGGGGTGTGGGAGGGGTGATGGTTGGGGAAAATCTTAAAATCTTATAAAAAGGTTGTCTGAATATGTAGCTCATTGCTTGTGGAAACCATCAAATAGCCCATTAACAGAACCAAATCAGGGCAGATCAAGTGGATTACTTTGCCCTGGGTGTTATTGAGCTTCTTGAGTGTTGCCGGAGTTGTACTCATCCAAGCAGGAGAAGAGTATCCCATCAGAGTCCTTCCGTGTGCCTTGTAGGTGGTGTAGAAGCTTTCTGGGGGTCAGCAGGTGAGCCACACACCACGTAACTCCCAGCTTCTGATCCAGGGACGCAGGAGTGGAGAGGGATATTAGGTGAGACATGACAAAAATCTCTTCGCAAGGAATATGAAATAGAAAGTGAAAATTGTGAAAATAGACTAAAGGCCAGTCAGCATCTGATAAGGTGAAGGACACGGTTAATGTTTAGGTGTGGAACCTTTGTCACAATTAATATCCAAAAGATGGGAAAGCGCACTAGTGAAGTTGGACGAGTAAAGGAAGGGGAGAGGAGAGGGAGTCAACAGATATACTACTCAGAGAGATGGAGTTGATGGGCTGAATGGCCTCCAAAGCTGCCTTACAGAAAACTGCTGCACAATATAAAAATCGTTCCTGTGCTGGGAAGAATATTCAAATAGTTGAGAAGCTGAAAAGACACAGGAGGGACTTAAACTTAAAAAAAAATCAAGTAGGAAAACGCAGAAACTGAAAATAAAACTCGAAATAAAGATTAGAGAGACTTGCGTTCCTACAGCACTTTTCATGACCTCAGGAAGTCCCGAAGCGGTTTACAGCAGATGAAATGCTTTTGAAGTGTGGTCACTGTTGCAATGTAGGAAACGCCGTGGCCAATTTGCGCACAGCAAGATCCCACAAGCGTCAGTGTGGGTATAATGCTGGCCATGCAGGACACAGGGGAGAACAACTCCCTTGCTCTTCTTCTAAATAGTGCCACGGAATCTCTTACGCCCACCTCAGGGGTTAGACAGAGCCTCTGAAATGTGGCAGATCTAAAACTAAAGCAGCAAACGGCAGCTGCAGTTTGAGCAATTCCAGGGGAGCAGAGGACTGTCGTTTACAAATTAGCGACATAGGAACAGTAAGAGGCCATTCAGCCGCTTGAGCCTGTTCTGTTCTGCCTCTCAATTCGACCACGTTGCTGCTTGTGGGATCTTGCCGTGTGCAAATTGCCTGCGGCGTTTCCTACATCGAAACAGTGGACTACACTTCAAAGGCACGTCATTGGCTGTAAAGCGCTTTGGAACTTCCTGAGGTTGTGAAAGGTGCTGTAGGAACGCAAGTCTCTCTAATATTTATTTGCAGTTTAATTTTCAGTTTCTCCATTTTCTTCCTTGCTTTCTTTAGTGTAAGCCCCTCCTGTGCCTTTTTAGCTTCTCAGCTATTTGAGTATTCTTGCTACCCTTCTTAATACCCTTCTTACCCTCTTGTCCAGCAAAAATCTATCAAGTTTTGTTGTTAACTTTTCAGTTGGCCCCCAGCATCAACAGATTTTTGGGACAGAGTATTTCAGGTCTCCACTACCCTCTGTGTGAAGAAATGCTTCCTGACATCAACCCTAGGTCTAATTTTAAGATTTTACCCCCCTTGTGGGCTCCTGCTGCACCCCAACCTCCCCCCCCACCCCCCACCCCAACTAGAGGAAATAGTTCCTCATTATCTACCCAATTAAATCCTTGAATCATCTTAACCAGCTCAATTAGATCACCCATTAATTTTCTGTACATAGGGGATTACAGTTGCCTGGAAGGTTTCAGGAAAAGGTATTAAGGATTATGGAACCAAGGCTGGTAGATGGAGATTAACTGCAGTCTAATTGAATGGTACAGCTGGCTGGAGGGGCTGAATGGCCTACTCCTACCCCTATTTCAGGGGCGTTGGTGGTGTAGCGGTAATGTCACTGACTAGTAACCCAGAGGCCCAGGCTAATGACCTAGGCAAACAGGTTCAAATCCCACCATGGCAGCTTGTGGAATTTAAATTCAATTAATAAACCTAGAATTGAAAGTCATGATGATTTTGGGATGGACAACAAAAGTGCTGGCCTAGCCTGTGAAAGAATGGAAAAAAGGAAACTGTCACTGATTATTGTAAAAACCCATCTGGTTCACAAATGTCCTTTAGGGGAGGAAATCTGCCATCTTTACCTGGTCTGGCCTACATGGGACTCCAGACCCACAGCAATCTGGTTGACCCTTAATTGGCCTAACAAGCCACTCAGTTCAAGGGCACTTAGGGATGGCAACAAATGTTGGCCTT
Organism: Cetorhinus maximus; assembly: GCF_964194155.1. Taxonomy (NCBI): domain Eukaryota; kingdom Metazoa; phylum Chordata; class Chondrichthyes; order Lamniformes; family Cetorhinidae; genus Cetorhinus; species Cetorhinus maximus. Next base: position 26,290,379 of record NC_135906.1, on the reverse strand, counting down.
GCCAGCAGTGCCCACATTCCATGAAAGAATAAATAAATGAATTTGGCCATTGTGAATAAGACACGAGAACTATTAGACTCATAGCTCCAGATGTATTCACAAATATTTGTGCATGCCATGGCTCTGGCTCAGAACATGAATACTTTGACTCTTCAATCATCTCTTATCAGAGTCCCAGATCACCCAGTCCCATTAATAACCAAGGGCTTGAAGGATTGATGACCTGTTCCAGCCAAACCCACGGTCAGGTCAACTCCTTCTTGGCCAGCTCATGTTTTCCTGCCTCGCAAATCCCATTCTGTCAAAAAGAAACCCTTTCTCCTTTGTCTTGCCTGTGGACAAAGAGCGTGCGAGTCAATCCTTGATTTCCCCAACAAAATAATAATCTTAGATCTTCAAAAGGATTTCAAGATTTTTTTTTTAATTTGTTGGCATATTTTCAGGAGTGAGTTACTTAAATACGTGTTTAATTTTATGAGGTGCCACAGCTTGAAGTGGTTTTAGATACTTGACTTTCACATGCACAAATTTGCAGAAATGGTTTCAGGTTCTCAATTGAACATTAACTTAAAATTATTTACTTCCATTTCTATCCACTCCTCTTGCTATATCACAGTTCTACAGATGCTGCCCATTCTTGCTTGAACCTTGACCATGAGTCTTAGATGGATCAAAGGCATCGGGTGAGAATTTAGCTCACTCAAAAGCTCATTCAACTCTCACAGAGTTAAAATTTGGTGTGTCATGTCTGAGCATAAAGCTCAATACCTGCATACGTGAACTCTCCAATAGAACTAACCATCAGGAGCAATTACCCTGAGCCATCTCCCCCCACGCCCCCTTTGCCAATTTAAGTTAAACTCTGAGTCATAGAACTGTGGACACTGGAAGGACAGGAAGGTTTGTCTAGACATTTTGTGTAGTGGGTTGTCTAAATTCTTTCATTGGGTGTGGGCATTACTAGGAAGGCCAGTATCTGTTGCCCATCCCTAAATTCCCTTGAAAAGATGGCAGTGAGCCACCTTCTTGAACCACTGCAGCCCACCTGGTATTTGCAGCAGGTACAGCTGAGCAGCTTGCTAGGCCATTTCAGGGGGCAGTTAAGAGTTAACCACATTGCTGTGGGTCTGGAGACACATGTGGGCCAGACCGGGTAAGGACAGCAGATTTCCTTCCCTAAAGGGCATTAGTGAACCAGATGGGTTTTTAGAACAATCAAGCTATCATGGTCACCATTACACAATTACTAGTTTTATATTCCAGACAATTTTAAATTCCATCAGCTGTCATGGGTGGGATTTGAAGACATGTGTCCAGGGCATTAGCCTGGGTCTCCGGATTACTCATCTAGCGGCAATGCCACTACACCCACCTCACCCCAAATATCATATGTAAACTATTAATTCATGCCAGAAACAAAAGTTTAGTCATTTTCATATTATAAACATTAATACTACAAGAGAACACATTTATTTGAAGCCTTCTAATCTGTGTTACCAAATCACCACAATCATCTTCTCCTGAGAAACTAATATTTGCCTTACATCTGTGTTAATCAAGTAAAATCAGCCATAACTTAAATCTGGCTTATAGGAATACATTGCTGTCGCTCACACTTATGATGACTGGTTGTGTGACGTCACGCGAATGGTGGGGGATGAGGGTTCTGGAATGTTCTATCATATGACATCGTTCATGATGTTGCGCATCAGCGACTTGCATTTTGGACTAGCCCACAGGCCACGTGCGGACAACCTGTGAGCCATCAGCGGGTCATCGGACTACACCTTGAGAACCACTGTGGTAGGCATTGGAGTCAGGGTCAATGAGTAAAATGCCAAGTGCCCCATCACTTAACACATGACAAAGTGGCCATTATAATGGCAATTTTGTAACTTTATTGCTCATTCTGATGAAGGCGGTGAGTATTGGCAATGAAGGAGATTAAACGCAATTGGAGATAGGTAAAAATTGCAGGAAGATTGACTTCAGATTGTTACTTAGAGTTTGCACCAGTTAAACACAGCTACAGGCCTTGTAAGCAGGATGTCATTTCATAGTTCATAGTTTTAAAGGGAGATGGTGGCATAGTGGTAACGCCAGTGAATTAGTAATCCAGAGGCCCAAGCTGATGCTCCAGGTAATACAGGTTCAAAATCCCACCCCATCCGGAATTGAAAGATAGTCTCAGTAATGGTGACTATTGTACAACTGTTGTAAAGACCCACCTGGTTCACTAAATGTCCTTTAGAGAAGGAAATCTGCCAGTCTGACCTACATGTGACCCCACATCCAGAGCAATGTGGTTGACTCTTAAACTGCCTTCTGAAATGTCCTAGCAAGCCACTTAGGGATCGGCAACAAATACTGGCCTTGCCAGTGACACCCACATCCCATTAAAGAAAAAATACAGCACATAAGGAAGCCATTTGTCCCATCGTGGCTCTTTGAAAGAGTTATCCAATTAGTCCTCAGCTTTTTCCCTAAAGCCCAGCAAATTTTCCACTTTCGAGTAAGTATCCAACCCTCTTTCGAAAGCAACTATTGAATCTGCTTCCGCCGCCCTTTCAGGCAGAGTATTTCCAGATCGCAATAACTCGCTGTGTGGAAAAAAAAAACTACTCCCCATGCCTCTGGTACTTTTGCCAACCAATTTAAATCTGTGTCCTTTGGTTAGCAATATTCATCGCAATATTCCTTCACTCTGCACACTAGTTACGTTCACAGAAATGGACACTCACCAGAACACAAAAAGTGAGGTGGAGGTCACGATGGGAAGTTGCTTCTAGCAGAGCTTTAGATGTGGTTGACCCACAGCTGGTTTTTAAATTCTTAGATTTGTTTTTTTTTGTTTGGTTCCTTGCTAGTCTTCTGTTATCCTGCTTTATGTAAATCTCTTAACGAGTTTAAGAAAGCAGTTGAACAAATTCAACAAGTTCCTATAAATAGATAACAAGGTATAGGGCTGCTCCCCCTAAGTGAAAATGTAGAGGTCCCTGGGGACGATGGAAATGTGAAGAAGGTGCATCTCAAGCCTGACATCTTTGATCAGGATTTTGACCACCTGTCCCAATACAGTGATGCGGGGCTCGTCTTATGAGGAGATTGAGCAGTTTAGGCCTTTGCTCGCTAGAGTTTAGAAGGGTGAGAGGGGATCTAATTGAGGTATATAAAATGCTAAAGGGGATAGACAAAGTAGATGTGGGGCGGATGTTTCCCCTTGTGGGGCATTCTAGAATGAGAGGCCATAGTTTTAGGCTAAGGGGTGGTAGATTTAAATCAGAGATGAGGAGGAATTACTTTTCTCAAAGGGTGGTGAATCTGTGGAATTCACTACCTCAGAGTGCAGTGGATGCCGGGACACTGAATAAACTTAAGGAGGAGATAGACAGGTTTTTAATTGGTAATGGGTTGAAAGGTTATGGGGAGAGGGCGGGAAATTGGAGTTGAGGCCAAAATGAGATCAGCCATGATCGTAGTGAATGGCAGGGCAGGCTCGAGGGGCTGAATTGCCTACTCCTGTTCCTCGTTCTTATGTTCTTATGTCTCCTTACAAGGCTTGGGTGTCAAATTTTGGCTGACAATCGCTCCCGTGAAGGATCTCGGGACATTTTACCACAGAGGGATTTTGAACCAAGATGAGAATTTTAAAGTCAAGGTGTCGTGGCAACGTTTCCTCTATTCTTTTGGGAGCGCGCGGCTGATTTGTTTGAGTGTGCGGGCCCTTTAAATATGTTTGCGCAGCTGGTGACTCAAAAGGGACTAACTTTCGCGAGTTAACCTTCAGGCTGCCGCTCGGAGCAGGAGCCAGTGTCGGTCAGAGAACGTAGAACGGGATATATCCCACAGCATCGGAGTTCATAACCCTGCATATAACTCACCTGAACCTCCCACCAGGCTACTGAAAGCCAACAGCTGCCTGGCACTCCAGAAACATCTGGGAGAAACATGCTCGAACAATTGCCCATTTTACAACTGCGATTGAGAGATTCTCATTTGCCGAGGCTTTCAGGGGATAAGGGGCAAAGGTGGGTACATGGGGTTGGTGCAGGTAAACTCTCATTGAATGTTAGAACAGGCTCGAGGGGCTAAATGGGCTCCTCCTGTTCCTATGTTCCTGGATGCACAGGGTTAGATATGTAGAAGAAAAAAACATGCAGAATCACCAAGCGGTCAGGCACATGTGGACTGAGCATCTGTCGGGGAATAAGTTGAGCCTAATTTGTTAACAGTTTGCCCAGATCTGGTACAGAATGAGGGGCCAGTGAATTCCTCCTTTTATCTGCTACCATTTAAAGCTTGGGCTATAGGCATTGGGACATTTTCAAAGCAATCCTCAGCCTTCACAAAATAAAAACAGAATTACCTGGAAAAACTCAGCAAGTCTGGCAGCATCGGCGGAGAAGAAATCAGTCAACGTTTCGAGCCCTCATGGCCCTTCAGCAGAACTGAAGCATAGTTTCAACAAGGGAGAAATATAAATTGGTTTAAGGTGGGTGGGGGGGAAGAGACACATTGAGGGTGTGGTGTGAGCAGATAATCAAAAGATGTCAGAGACAAAAGGGTCAAAGAGGTGTTGAAGGTGGTGGTCTTTGTCTGAGAAAAGTGCTAATTAAGAATGCAAGACAGGATATTCAAAGTACAGCTCTAGTGGGGGTGGGGTGGAAAGACTAAAGGTTTTAGTTTTAGATTTAAAAATAATGGAAATAGGTGGGGAAAGAAGAATCTATATAAATTATTGAAAAAAAAGGCGGGTGGGGGGGAAAAGAAACGGGGTGGGGATGGGGGGAGGGGGGTTTAAGATCTAAAGTTGTTGAATTCAATATTCAGCCCAGAAGGCTGTAAAGTGCCTAGTCGGAAGATGAGGTGCTGTTCCTCCAGTTTGCGTTGGGCTTCACTGGAACAATGCAGCAAGCCAAGGACAGACATGTGGGCAAGAGAACAGGGTGGAGTGTTAAAATGGCAAGCGACGGGGAGGTTTGGGTCTTTCTTGCGGACAGACCGCAGGTGTTCCGCAAAACGGTCGCCCAGTTTGCGTTTGGTCTCTCCAATGTAGAGGAGACCACATTGGGAGCAACGAATGCAGTAGACTAAGTTAGGGGAAATGCAAGTGAAATGCTGCTTCACTTGAAAGGAGTGTTTGGGCCCTTGGACGGTGAGCAGAGAGGAAGTGAAGGGGCAGGTGTTGCATCTTCTGCGTGGGCATGGGGAGGTGCCATAAGTGGGGGTTGAGGAGTAGGGGGTGATGGAGGAGTGGACCAGGGTGTCCCGGAGGGAACGATCCCTACGGAATGCCGTCAAGGGGGGTGAAGGGAAGATGTGTTTGGTGGTGGCATCATGCTGGAGTTGGCGGAAATGGCGGAGGATGATCCTTTGAATGCGGAGGCTGGTGGGGTGATAAGTGAGGACAAGGGGGACCCTATCATGTTTCTGGGAAGGAGGAGAAGGCGTGAGGGAGGATGCGCGGGATATGGGCCGGACACGGTTGAGGGCCCTGTCAACGACCGTGGATGGAAAACCTCGGTTAAGGAAGAAGGAGGACATGTCAGAGGAGCTGTTTTTGAAGGTAGCGTCATCAGAACAGATGCGACGGAGGCGAAGGAACTGAGAGAATGGGATGGAGTCTTTACAGGAAGCGGGGTGTGAGGAGCTGTAGTCGAGGTAGCTGTGGGAGTCGGTAGGCTTGTAATGGATATTGGTGGACAGTCTATCATCAGAAATTGAGACAGAGAGGTCAAGGAAGGGAAGAGAAGTGTCAGAGATGGACCATGTGAAGATGATGGAGGGGTGGAGATTGGAAGCAAAATTAATAAATTTTTTCAATTTTATTAATTTTGCTTCCAATCTCCACCCCTCCATCATCTTCACATGGTCCATCTCTGACACTTCTCTTCCCTTCCTTGACCTCTCTGTCTCAATTTCTGATGATAGACTGTCCACCAATATCCATTACAAGCCTACCGACTCCCACAGCTACCTCGACTACAGCTCCTCACACCCCGCTTCCTGTAAAGACTCCATCCCATTCTCTCAGTTCCTTCGCCTCCGTCGCATCTGTTCTGATGACGCTACCTTCAAAAACAGCTCCTCTGACATGTCCTCCTTCTTCCTTAACCGAGGTTTTCCATCCACGGTCGTTGACAGGGCCCTCAACCGTGTCCGGCCCATATCCCGCGCATCCTCCCTCACGCCTTCTCCTCCTTCCCAGAAACATGATAGGGTCCCCCTTGTCCTCACTTATCACCCCACCAGCCTCCGCATTCAAAGGATCATCCTCCGCCATTTCCGCCAACTCCAGCATGATGCCACCACCAAACACATCTTCCCTTCACCCCCCTTGACGGCATTCCGTAGGGATCGTTCCCTCCGGGACACCCTGGTCCACTCCTCCATCACCCCCTACTCCTCAACCCCCACTTATGGCACCTCCCCATGCCCACGCAGAAGATGCAACACCTGCCCCTTCACTTCCTCTCTGCTCACCGTCCAAGGGCCCAAACACTCCTTTCAAGTGAAGCAGCATTTCACTTGCATTTCCCCTAACTTAGTCTACTGCATTCGTTGCTCCCAATGCGGTCTCCTCTACATTGGAGAGACCAAACGCAAACTGGGCGACCGTTTTGCGGAACACCTGCGGTCTGTCCGCAAGAAAGACCCAAACCTCCCTGTCGCTTGCCATTTTAACACTCCACCCTGTTCTCTTGCCCACATGTCTGTCCTTGGCTTGCTGCATTGTTCCAGTGAAGCCCAACGCAAACTGGAGGAACAGCACCTCATCTTCCGACTAGGCACTTTACAGCCTTCTGGGCTGAATATTAAATTCAACAACTTTAGATCTTAAACCCCCCTCCCCCCATCCCCACCCCGTTTCTTTTCCCCCCCCACCCGCCTTTTTTTTCAATAATTTATATAGATTCTTCTTTCCCCACCTATTTCCATTATTTTTAAATCTAAAACTAAAACCTTTAGTCTTTCCACCCCACCCCCACTAGAGCTGTACTTTGAATATCCTGTCTTGCATTCTTAATTAGCACTTTTCTCAGACAAAGACCACCACCTTCAACACCTCTTTGACCCTTTTGTCTCTGACATCTTTTGATTATCTGCTCACACCACACCCTCAATGTGTCTCTTCCCCCCCACCCACCTTAAACCAATTTATATTTCTCCCTTGTTGAAACTATGCTTCAGTTCTGCTGAAGGGCCATGAGGGCTCGAAACGTTGACTGATTTCTTCTCCGCCGATGCTGCCAGACTTGCTGAGTTTTTCCAGGTAATTCTGTTCTTATTTTGTTTTGGATTTCCAGCATCCGCAGTAGCTTTTAGCTTTTTGTTTTTACCTCAGCCTTCAGTTCACACTGAGTTTCCAAATGACACCGGAAACTACCTTATGGTTAAAGTAAATGCTGTTCTCAGAGGTGCTGGTGGTACTACCTCCTCTTCATTAAGGAACTCTCCTGTTGAGTTCGTGGATGACTTTTTTTTTACAGCCAGAGATACTGTAAACGGTGATTTAACTGGCTTAAAAACAGAAAGTGCTGGAAAAGCTCAGTAGGTATGTATGCCTCTGCGGAGAGAGAAGCGGAGTTAACGTTTCGAGTCTGTATGACCCTTCTTCAGAGCTGGCTCTAGCTAACTTGTTTACCCTCTCAGAAGCATGTCCTAATGGGAAAGACATGCAAAAGTCCCCATTGCTTTGACTTGACCATGGCTTCCTCCCCAATCGCAGGGACATTTGCATAATTGGGTCAGACACCATACACCTGGACAGATGCTACAGTAAGACCTGTCCACAACAGAAACTTGGGGAGGTGCCAGAGTCTGAGATCCTTCATGTACCAAGGACCAACCAAGAGTGTTCTGTGCCCTTCCTTCCAACTGTACTTGATCTACGGTCATATCTCAGCTCTGAAACATAGGAACATTGGAACAGGAGAGAGCCGTTGACGCATCCAATTAAATCAGGAGTGATCCATATCTCAACTCCTCTTATCTGCCATTGATTGATATCCCTTGATATCTGTTATATAGTTGATTTTCTAGGCAACTTTTCTTGGTGGACACATTTAACTTTATTTACAAGATAGCAGCAGCAACTACATGTGTGCATCAAACTCTATAACTAAAGAAGAACTCTCCCCTACAGGTTCCCCATGTTGCTAACCCATTGGTTTACACAGATCATGTGATCTTACAACACAGGGTTATTCTTAAAGCTACAGTCCTACGTTTCTCAAAACTATAATTACTGCATTCCTCCCCCTTTAACTTTTCTGTACATTTTGTATTTACAAGTATATTTAACTCATGACATTACACTATTTACACAGGTCATGAAATTACAAGTTCAGTCTTTCAGGTGGTTTCCTGATCCGTGTGGAATGTCGCAGCTCCACGACTTCCAATTCTTTGACAGGAACCTCATTCTCTGGAATCACATTAACATCAGGTACCTCACTGGGCACAGGCAATTCAGTATCTTCCACTCTGACAGAGACATCTGGAATGTCTGTCCTTGGTTGAGCAACGTCAACAGGAACCACTGGTTGAGTAATGGTTACAGGTGGAATATCATTTGTTGGAGTAGCTCTCTTTTTCTCAAATGATCCACATGCTTATAGGTGATCCAGCCCTCCACTTCCACATGGTGCGACAATGGTCTGGTCACAGAGCTTACTTTACCAGGTAGCTACTTCGGTCCCCCACCGAAATTCCTCACATACTGCTTGTCCAACAGTAAATTGTCGTTCTTGACTATGCAAATCATGAGTTCGCTTTTTTGGTTCCCTTGACTTTTCTTCACCTTCCCCTCCAAATTGGGAAGTATTAGGCTTAGTCTTGTTCGAAGATGGCGCCTCATCAGTAACTCTGCATGTGTTGCTCCTGTCGTAGTGGGGGGAGGTTGTTCTGTAGTGAAATAGGAAATGAGCAAGTCTAGTTTCCAACGATTCACCTGTTAACTTTATCATTCCTGCCTTAAAAGTTTGTACAGCTCTTTCCGCTAGTCTGTTAAATGATGGATGGTATGGTGCAGTCTTCATGTGGTTGATACCGTTGATGCTGACAAATCGTTGAAACTCAGCGCTCGTAAACGCAGTACCATTAACTGAGACGATTACCTCTGGCAATCCATGGATGGTGAAGCTCTGGTGTAGTTTTTCTATAGTAGCGCCTGGCTTTGGCGACTTTACCTCATAAATGCCCAACCACTTGGAATAAGCATCTATAATCAGTAAAAGCATGGTTCCAGGGAAAACACCGACGTAACCTATGTGCAATCTCACCCAGGCTCTACCAGGTCACTCGTATTGGGGTAATGGGGCTGCCACTGGCAACTTCTGTAGCTGTTGACATTGCACACAGTGTTTTACCACATTTTCATTATCACCGTCCATCCCCGGCCACCAAAGATAATTTCACGTATTGTCATTCATGAGATTCCTGGATGTGCACTATGTAGCTCTACTAAGAGTGGTTCCCTTCCTTGTGAAGGAACTACTACTTGTTGACCCCTTAATAAAATACCATCTTGGCATCATTTCGTGTCTTCAGTTGACAAACAGCTTCAATTTGTCAGAGACTGGTTCCTGGGACCAACCATGTAACATTCGGTCTCTCACTCGAGACAGGACTGGATCACGATTCATCCAGTTTCTTATCTGCCTGGCACAGACTGGTGAGGAATCCAGGAAATTCATCACTAACATGAGTTCTTGGGGAATTGGGACGTGGTCATTGTTCTCTTGCAAAAGGAAGATGACTTAGGGCATCGGCATTTGCGATACGAATTCCTGGCCTGTGTACAAAGGTGTATTCATATGCTGCCAAAATTAGGGCCCACCTTTGAATTCGTGCAGAAGCTATGGGAGGGTTAGCCTTTTCCTTGCTAAACAGACCCAGTAGTGGTTTGTGGTCTGATACTAACGTTAAGTGTCGCCCATGCACGTATTGGTGGAATTTTTTTACATGAAAAATAATTGACAGACCTTCCTTTTTGATCTGAGAATATCCATTTTCAGCTGTGGTAAGTGTCTTGGATACATAGCCTATCAGCCTCTCTGTGCCGTCGTACATCTTGTGAGATAGTACCGTCCCCACTCCACAGGGGGATGCATCGCAGGTTAGCACCAATTTCTTTGTCTGGTCATAATGCACTAACACATTTGAAGAGTGCAAGAGCTGTTTCACATTCATGAAGGCTTCTTCTTGGGGTGATTTCCAAACCCAATGCTGATTTTTCTTTAGCAGTGAATGTAGAGGGGCTAGAACTGTTGATTGCTAGAAATCGGCCATAATAATTTATCATCCCTAAAAATGATTTAAGTTCAGAGATGCAGGTGCCTCTGTGATTTCTTTAACCATCTCTTCAGCAGGGTGTAACCCTTGGGTATCTACCCCAGTGGCCCAAATAAATGACTTTGATTGTTGTTTGGAAACCTGTTTAAATCTCGCTTTGCAATGTTTCATTATGTGCCCACTTCTGTGACAAAAATAACACTGTACTTTTTAAAATTGCCAATTGTTCTGAGTATGATTGTTCCCAAGTCGATAAAAATTAGTTTTCGGCTTTGTTGCTAAGCTGTTTCCTCAATTTTTGGTTAGCAACGGCTGTTTCCTGCTTCGCGGTGGATTCCCGGCTTTTCCCGCCACTTTCGGCTGACTGTTCCCACCCAACCAGGAGGACAGTACCATTTTGCCCCCCGCCCGAATCGCTTGTGAATCCCTGACAGTGCTTTCCATCACCAGCGCTATTTCTAACGCTTTCTTAAAATCAAGATCACTTCAGGCAGCGATCTTCGCTGAATAGCATCCTCCTGCGCGCTACACAACAAACAATCCCTGAGCATGTCATTCAGGGTTTCACCCAAATCATAATATTCCGTTAGCTGTTTTAATTTCACCGCATAGTTAGCAATGGCCTCCCCCCGGGGCACTATTCTGTGAGTTGAACCTGAACCTCTGCATTGTGACTGAGGGCTTGGGGTTGAAAATGTCTCTTAATGAGGTCTGCTAATTAACTGAAGGCCTTCTAGTCTGGGGCACTGGGGGCCATCGAGCTTCCAATTAAACTGCAGGTCTTGCTCCCCAAATACTCAGGAGAATCGTTCTCCCCTTTCCAACCCTGTGATTTCATTGGCTTGAAAAAAGAATGCATGATGTTTGATGTGTTGAGACTAGTCGTCTGTGGCTGGCTCAAAGGGATCGAGTCGGATGAGTATATCTTCCTTTCTTTTTAATTAACTTAGATACTCACAATTACTGGGCGAGGTATAGCAACGGATCTGACTTATCCTCATTGCCAGTTTGTTATAGAGTTGATTTTCCAGGCAACTTTTCTTGGTGGACACATTGAACTTTATTTACAAGATAGCAGCAGCAACTACATGTGTGCACCTAACTCTATAACTAAAGAAGAACTCTCCACTAGAGGTTCCCCCGCTACATACTGATTGGTTTACACAGATCATGTGATGTTACAATACAGGATTATTCTTAAAGCCACAGTCCTACATTTCTCAAAACTATAATTACTATAATATCCTTACCCAACAACAATCTATAGACCTCAGTCTTGAACATTTCAATTGACCATCAAAGACCCACAGCCTTCGGAGAGATTTCCAGCTCTCCGTCCCCTTTGGTCTGCATTGAACAGAATTCAGGATGTAGCCCAGGAATGACCATGGACGTGCCTCAAAAAAGGCCATCAAGGCCTCAAAAGGGCCCCTTATCGCAACTCTATTTCAGCATTGTCCCCTGTCTCCCTCTCTCCCTCACCACCGAGTGCTGGAATTTCTGGTCTCCTGCGTGTCTATACCTTATGAATGTAGCTGGCCTTTAGTGATGGGTGTGAATGGACGGACATAACACTGGACGGTGGTAATGCCCAAAGAGCTTGGCATCAAGAACCCTAGACGTGGCATGCACGACGCAGGTTAGTTTGTGTTCCTGCTCAGAATGGACATTACAGTGAATCCCAAGAAGAAAAGAAATGGGGAGAGGGTGGGGAGATCTCCAAGTCCTAGTGGTGGTAACGATATCACCAGTTGGAATTTTTACCCTATAGAAGCTTAAATAAAGACCATTAATACACGTGGACTACAAGGCACAAAGTGAAATGTTTTTTCCTTTGCTCTGAGAGTGTGCAGCTACTGACCTTGGATCAAAGGTATGTCAATTTGACACCAGCCAATGGGCTAAATTGTCCAAAATAACTATGCCTGCCAAAGGCTTTAACTATTGTGCAAACTGCACCAGTTCATTCAGGGACAATGACATTGACAATGAGAATGAGAATGACAATACCCCTTGACATTCAATGGCATTACCGTTGCTGAATCCCCCACTATCAACATCCTGGGGGTTACCATTGACCAGAAGCTGAACTAGACCAGCCATGTAAGTACTGTGACTACAAGAGCAGGTCAGAGGCTAGGAATCCTGCGGCGAGTAACTCACCTCCTGACTCCCCAAAGCCTGTCCACCATTTACAAGGCACAAGTCAGGAGTGTGATAAGACCATAAGACATAGGAGCAGAAATTAGGCCATTCGGCCCATCCAGTCTGCTCCGCCATTCAATCATGGCTGATAAGTTTCTCAACCCCATTCTCCCACCTTCTTCCCATAATCTTTGATCCCCTTACCAATCAAGAACCTATCTATCTCGGTCTTAAATACACTCAATGACCTGGCCTCCACAGCCTTCTGTGGCAATGAATTCCATAGATTCACCACTCTCTGGTTAAAGAAGTTTCTCCTCATCTCTGCTCTAAAAGGTCTTCCCTTTACTCTGAGGCTGTGCCCTCGGGTCCTAGTCTCTCCTGCTAATGGAAACATCTTCCCCACGTCCACTCTATCCAGGACTTTCAGTATTCTGTAAGTTTCAATCAGATCCCCCTCATCCTTCTAAACTCCATCGAGAATAGACCCAGAGTCCTCAAACATTCCTCATATGTTAAGCCTTTCATTCCTGGGATCATTCTCGTGAACCTCCTCTGGACCCTCTCCAGGGCCAGCACATCCTTCCTGAGATACGGGGCCCAAAATTGCTCACAATATTCTAAATGTGGTCTGACCAGAGTCTTATAAAGCCTCAGCAGCACATCCCTGCTTTTATATTCTAGTCCTCTCGAAATAAATGCCAACATTGCATTTGCCTTCCTAACTACTGACTCAACCTGCAAGTTAACCTTAAGAGAATCCTGGACTAGGACTCCCAAGTCCCTTTGCACTCCAGATTTCTGAATTCTCTCCCCATTTAGAAAATAGTCTATATCTCTATTCTTCCTACCAAAGTGTATACCTCACACTTCCCCACGTTGTATTCTATTTTCCACTTCTTTGCCCATTCTCCTAACCTGTCCAAATCCTTCTGCAGCCTTCCCGCCTCCTCAATACTACCTGTCCCTCCACCTGTCTTTGTATCATCTGCAAACTTAGCCAGAGTGCCCTCAGTTCCTTCATCTAGATCATTATTGTATAAAGTGAAAAGCTGTGGTCCCAACACTGACCCCTGCGGAACTCCACTAGTCACCGGCCGCCATCCTGAGAAGGACCCACTTATCCCCACTCTCTGCCTCCTGCCAGACAGCCAATCTTCTATCCATGCTAGTACCTTGCCTCTAACACCATGGGCTCTTATTTAACTGAGCAGCCTAATCAGGTCAGTCAATCGAGGTCAGGCTAATCAGCCTGTAATTTCCCGTCTTTTGCCTCACTCCCTTCTTAAACAGGGGGGTTACATTAGCGATTTTCCAGTCCTCTGGGACCCTCCCTGACTCCAGTGATTCCTGAAAGATCACCACTAACATCTCCACTATCTCTTCAGCTATCTCCTTCAGAACTCTGGGGTGTAATCCATCTGGTCCAGGTGATTTATCCACCTTCAGACCTTTCAGTTTTCCTAGCACCTTCTCCTTGGTAATGGCCACCATACTCACCTCTGCCCCCCGACTCTCTTGAACTTTGGGGATGTTACTCGTGTCTTCCACCGTGAAGACTGACGCAAAGTACCTATTCAGTTCCTCCGCCATTTCTTTGTTCCCCACTACTACTTCTCCAGCGTCATTTTCCAGCGGCCCAATGTCCACTTTTTCTCTCTCTTACCCTTTATATATCTAAAAAAACTCTTGCAATCTTCCTTTATATTACTGGCTAGTTTACCCTCATATTTAATCTTCTCCCTCCTTATTTCTTTTTTAGTTGTCCTCTGTTGGTCTTTGTAGGCTTCCCAATCCCCTGGTTTGCCACTGCTCTTCGCCACATTGTATGCTTTCTCTTTAGCTTTTATGCTGTCCCTGACTTCCCTTGTCAGCCATGGTTGCCTCGTCCTCCCTTTAGTATGCTTCTTCTTCCTAGGGATGAATTTTTGCTGTGTCTCCCAAATTACTCCCAGAAACTCCTGCCATTGCTGTTCCACTGTCTTTCCTGCTAGGCTCATCTCCCAGTCAATTCTGGCCAGCTCCTCCCTCATGGATCTGTAGTTGCCTTTATTCAACTGTAATACAGTTACATCTGATTCCAACTTTTTCCTCTCAAATTGCAGGGTAAATTCTATCATATTATGGTCACTTCCTCCTAAGGGTTCCTTCACCTTAAGCTCCCTTATCAAATCTGCCTCATTACTCATCACTAAATCTAGAATTGCCTGTTCCCTAGTGGGTTCCACCACAAGCTGCTCCAAAAAGCCATCTCGTAGACATTCCACAAATTCCTTTTCTTGGGATCCATTACCAACCTGATTTTCCCTGTCTACCTGCGTATTGAAATCCCCCATGATCACTGTAACCTTGCCTTTCTTACACGCCTTTTCTATCTCCTGGTGTATCTTGTGCCCCACATCCTGACTACTGTTCAGAGGCCTGTACATAACTCCCATTATGGTTTTTTTACCTTTGCGATTCCTCAACTCTACTCACACAGATTCTACATCATCTGACCCTACATCATTTCTTGCTATCGATTTAATTTCATTTCTTACTAACAAAGCAACCCCACCCCCTCTGCCAACCTGCCTATCTTTTCGATAGGATGTATATCCTTGGATATTTAGCTCCCAGTCCTGATCCCCTTGCAGCCGTGTCTCCGTAATGCCCACCACATCATACCTGCCAATTTCAATCTGCGCCACAAGCTCATTTACCTTATTTCGTATACTGCGTGCATTCAGATACAACACCTTCAGTCCTGTATTTCCTGTCCCCTTTCTCATTGTCGTCCCTTTATCTGATGTGCTTGAAGTTAGATTCCTAGCCCTTTCCAAACACTCTGTCCTATTTTGTGTTCTGGAGACTTTAATAGCCTCTCCTGGGCTCTCCTTTTTCATTTTTTTCATAATTTTCCATGAAGTTGAATCCACCCCCCCACACGCTAACCTGCTGCTTTGTTTCCCATTAGTCATACTTCTTGGAGTTTTACCCTTCCCTCCCCCCCCCCACTTTCTAGTTTAAGGTCCTGTTGACCACCCTATTTATCCTTTTTGCTAGAACATTGGTCCCAGATCAGTTCAGGTGGAGACCATCCCAACGGTACAGATCCCTCCTGTTCCAATACTGATGCCAGTGCCCCACGAAATGGAACCCCTCTTTGCACCACTCCTTTAGCCACGTGTTTACTTCACTTATTCTCGTGTCCCTATGCCAATTTGCACGTGGCTCGGGTAGTAATACGGAGATTATAACCCTTGAGGACCTGTTCTTTAATTTAGTTCCTAGTTCCTGATAATCCCCAAACTGGTCCTCTTTCCTAGTCTTACCTATGTTATTTGTCCCGACGTGGACCACAACAACTGGATCCTCCCCCTCCCTCTCCAATATCCTTTCAAGCCGGTCAGAGATGTCCCTCACCCTGGCACCGGGCAGGCAACATACCATGTGGGACTCTTGATCCTGCTTACAAAGGAAGCTATCAATTCCCCTAATTATAGAATTCCCTACAACTACCACTTGTCTTTTTGCTCCCCCCTCTTGAATGGCCTCCTGTGCCACGGTGCCGTGGTCAGCTGGCTCATCCTCCCTACAGCCCTGTTCCTCATCCACACAGGGAGCAAGTACCTCGTACCTGTTGGACAAGGTCAAGAGCTGAGGCTCCTCTGTTCCTGAACACAGGATCCCTCTACCTGCCTCACTTGCAGTCACACCCTGCTGACCCTGACCACTGACCAAACTTGAGGTACTTAATCTACCGGGTGTGACCGCCTCCTGATACAAAGCGTCCAGGTAACTCTCCCCCTCCCGGATGTGCTGCAACGTCTGGAGCTCGGAGTCCAGCTCATCAATTCTGAGCCGGAGTTCCTCCGGCAACCAACGCTTGCTGCAGATGTGGTCATTGCGGCTCACAATGGGATCTGCCAGCTCCCACATCATACGGCTACAGTACATCACCTGCCCAGCCATCTCGACTTAGATAATTAATTTATTAATTAGCTTTGCAGTGTTTTTTCTTCAAATTTGGTGCAGATTTCCTACCAACCAATCAGGTCACAGCTTTCCTGTGATGTCACTTTTTCAGTTTTGCCTTCAGTTACTCTCTGCCCCAAGGTCACCGCTCCGGTGCTCCTCCCCCCAAGTCTGCTCCCTGGAGACAAGGCCGCCAATCCCCGAGGTAAGCTAGATTTATACTCACCACTCCGGTGCTCCTCCCTCCGAGTCTGCTCCCTGGAGACAAGGCCGCCAATCCCCGAGGTAAGCTAGATTTATACTCACCACTCCGGTGCTCCTCCCTCTGAGTCTGCTCCCAGGATTTACTCACCAATCAGTTGCTTTTTCTTTAAAATCTGCTTTCAGAAGAGTGCCCCTCGCAGGTCTGGTGCACTCCTGAAGGCACTGCCTCTTCCTCTCTCTCATTTTTTTTAGGTTTGAGGAGGAGGGAGGGATGGAAACACTACAGCAATGTAATGTTTGGGGCTATTCCATTCTTTGACAGGGTCCTCCTCGATTCCCTCCTGAGTCGCAGTGTCTGCGGCGACTTCTCCCAGAATGCTTCAGTCACTTCTCACCAGCGCCCTCTGTGATGGAATACTGTCCACTTGCCTGGATGAGTGCAGCTCCAGCAACACTCAAGAAGCTTGACAGTGTCCAGGGCAAAGCAGCCCACATGATTGGCACCCCATCCACAAACATTCACTCCCTCCACCACCGACGCACAGTAGCAGCAGTGTGTACCATCTACAAGATGCACTGCAGGAACTCACCAAGACTCCTCAGACAGCACCTTCCAAACCCACGACCTCTACCACCTAGAGGGGCAAGGGCAGCAGGTGCATGGGAGCACCACCACCTGCACGTTCCTCTCCAAGCCACTCACCATCCTAACTTGGAAATATATCGCCGTTCCTTCACTGTCGCTGGGTCAAAATCCTGGAACTCCCTCCCTAACAGCGCTGTGGGTGTACCTACACCACATGGGCTGCAGCGGTTCAAGAAGGCAGCTCACCACCACCTTCTGAAGGGCAATTAGGGATGGGCATTAAATGCTGGGCCAGCCAGTGAAGCCCACATCCCATGAAATAAGAAAAATAAATGAAGATGAAGATGAAGATTGTTGTCTGAATGTGCAGTACGGAAGGTTGAGGCATGGTCAAACTGAGGTGTTTATACATTCAACAGTCAATAGAAAGAAAGTTTTTCCTCTGTTGGGGAGAATCCACAAGCAGGAGACATAACCTTAAATTGAGAGCTCAGTCACTCAGGGGTACTGTCAGGAAACACTGCTTCATACAAAGGGCAGTGGAAATCTGGAACTCCCTCCCCCAGACAGGCTGTGGGCCAACTGAAAGATTCAGTTAAGAACATAAGAAATAAGAGCAGGAGTAGGCCATTCAGCCCCTCAAGCCTGCCCTGACATTCAATAGGATCATGGCTGATCTGCCTCAGGTCTCGACCCCTCTTTCGTGCCAGCTCCTCATAGCCCTCAACTCTCCGATATTTCAAAAATCCTATCTACTCCCTCTTTAAAAACTTTCAGTGATCTAGCCTCCACAACTCTTTGAGGTAGAGAATTCCAGACATTCACTACCCTCTGAGAGAAGAAATTCCTTTGCATTTCAGTTTTAAATGAGTGTCCCCTTATTCTGTAACTGTGCCGCCTAGTTTGAGATTCCCCCACCAGTGGAAACATCTTCTCAACATCTACCCTGTCAAGCCCCCTCAGAATCATGTACACTTCAATAAGATCACCCCTCATTCTTCTAAACTCTAATGAATAAAGGCTTAACCTGTTTATCCATTTAACTAGGGTTTAGGGTTTTTGTTAAGGGCTATGGAACCAAAGTAGGTTGATGGAGTTTAAGATGTGGATCAGCCATGATCTAACTGAATGGCAGAGCAGGCTCGAGGGGCTGAATGGCCTCCCGCTGTTCCTATCTTCTGGTTTCCATATATACTTGGAAAGGAGAAACTTGCAGGGCTAGTGGGAAAGAGGAGGGAAATGGGCTGAATGGCCTCCTGTGTTGTAAGATTCCAGAAATCTATAAAACATGTTCGCTCCCAAGTGTGAAAGAGCAACTTGTCCGGTTTGCCTTGGATTTTTTTTGCCTTGCCTGATGCTCTGAGGCCAATTGTAACTGAGAATCTGGTAACATGGGCACTCGGGGCTCTGGATCATTCCTGGTCTGTGCCACACCGGGTGGTGCCTTTAACAAATGAGCCTATGGCTGAGCTGCCCCCTGGCGCTCCGAGGGTTAACAGGTCCAGTTTGATCCAGCAGAAAACAACTGTCTCCAGCTCTTAAGCTGTTGAGAAGTGTCCAGCCCCCTCACCAATAAAACGCAAGAGAACAGCTGTGTTATGAACCTTTTTAAGGGAGTCCTGGAGGAGGTGGGGGGGCTTGGTGAACGGAGTAGCGAGGATTGGTGGTGGGGGGAGGTGGTGGGTGGGGAGGAGGGAAAAAGCTAGAAGCACTCCACCCAGTCCGTGACTCATTTACATTGCTGAAGTGTGAGTCACCGTGCCTGCTGGGATAAGAGAGCGGCCTGCTCCCACAGTAGAGGGAGAGGAAGTAGATTAGTTGGGACAGATGCTTGCAGAGAGGTAGGCAAGTCCAAATCAGAGAAAACAAATGTCTCACCCTTCCTCCCGAGCTCAGCAACCTTTAACACTTTGTGGACTCCCTTGTTAGAGAAGAGGGCACAGCCTCCCCTTACAGTAGGATTTCCATTGAATGTTCACTTCCTTTATTAAACCTCATGGGGGCCAAATTTCCATTTCAGGTTTTCGTCGCTAAAACTGCTTTCACCGCAGTCCTTTTGACCGTGTTTCAGCAGGGGAGGAGACCTGACTGACCTCCTTTTCTCCATTTCCTCTGGCTAATTTTGGATCTTTTTTTTAAAAATGTCGTGTTTGTCTTTATTGCCAATGATATTTAGAATTTCAAGTAGAGGAATTGAATCTTGGTCAAGACCGGGGGTAGGGGGGGGCCTTGAGATGGGCAGTGGGGTAAAGAAGGGAGGGGTTGGCATGCTTTATTTTTTTAAACATGTATTAACTCACAGGATGTGGGCATCACTGGCAAGGCCAGCATTTATTGGCAGTCCCGCACTGCCCATTAGAAGGTGAGTCATCTTTTTTGAATATAAGTGAGGAGCTCGTTCAGCCATTTCAGAGGGCAGTTAAGGTTCAGCCACATTGTGGATATGGAGTCACATAAGGCCAGGCCAGATAGATTTCCTTCCCTAAATGACATTAGTGCACTAGATGGGTTTTTAAATGTCAATCTGATTGCTTCACGGTCATCATTACTGACACTATTTTATATCTTGGGTAAATGAGTTCATTGGTCAGCCGAACTCTAACCGCACGCCTCCCTTAAGTTCTCATCAGTTGCTGCTTGCGATCAATAACAGGGGGAGACTGATGTAAGAATAAACAGTGATGGTTTATTGAGACATAGGGAGCACCAGATCATACGTGCTCACTCAGAAACCTCCAGAACTAGACTTGCAGTTCCCAGTAGCCCGCGCTGTACAGTGATTCGTCAGTGCTGTCACATGATCAGTACTCTTGCATTCTCTTAAAGGGACAGGGTACCTCACTTTGCCACAGGCTGGCTTTTTAATTCCAGATTTAGTTAATGAGCTGAATTCAATTTACAAACAGCCAGGGTGTGATTTGAGCTCGTACCACCATCTTTTCAACTCTGGGACCTGGGATTGAACCTAACCCGGATGAATGGAATAAAAGCCCCTCCTGTCTGCTTGCTTCAAGTGGCCCCTCGTGGCTTAAATTGAGACGGTCACAGTTCAGCTCCCAGAAAGGGGAGCCCCGATTGGAAACAAGGCTGCCCTAACTCCAAGTTAAATTGCCAGCAAATTCAATCTCACCATCAGATGTCACAAGGGTATTTGGGGATGAGGAACATTGTCAACTGGGTGTAGCAAAGGCTGCCAAGGCTCAGTGAGTAGCACTCTCTCCCCTGGCTTAGAAGCTGGTGGATTCCAGTCCCATTTCACACACCTGAGCACAAAAGTTCATGCACTGCAGTACTGAGGGAGTGCCGTACTGTTGGAGGGGCTGTCTCTCAGATGAGATGTTAAATTGAGGCCCTGCCTGCTCTTTTGGGCGGATGCTAAAGATCACTTGACAATATCCCTGAAGACGAGTCGGGGGAGCTGTCCTTATGGATATTTATTCCTCAGCCAATATCACTTGAAAGAATCTCAAGAAGGATGTTCTGACCCTGGAGAGGGTCCAGAGGAGGTTCACGAGAACGATCCCAGGAATGAAAGGCTTAACGTATGAGGAATGTTTGAGGACTCTGGGTCTATACTCGATGGAGTTTAGAAGGATGAGGGGGGATCTGATTGAAACTTACAGAATACTGAAAGGCCTGGATAGAGTGGACGTGGGGAAGATGTTTCCATTAGTAGGAGAGACTAGGACCCGAGGGCACAGCCTCAGAGTAAAGGGAAGACCTTTTAGAACAGAGATGAGGAGAAACTTCTTTAGCCAGAGAGTGGTGAATCTATGGAATTCATTGCCACAGAAGGCTGTGGAGGCCAGGTCATTGAGTGTATTTAAGACCGAGATAGATAGGTTCTTGATTGGTAAGGGGATCGAAGGTTATGGGGAGAAGGCGGGAGAATGGGGTTGAGAAACTTATCAGCCATGATTGAATGGCGGAGCAGATTCGATGGGCCGAATGGCCTAATTTCTACTCCTATGTCTTATGGTCTTAATACAGATCAATGGCAAATCACATTGCTGTTTGTGGATTCTTGCCGTGTGAAATTGCCTCCTGTACTTGCAACAGTTTAAAAGTCTTTCAACTACTCCACTTCAAAAGTGCTTCATTACAATGTCTTGATGTGGTGAAAGGTGCTATATAAATGAAAGCTCTTTCTTTCTTTGAGATTGGGGCTGAGGCGTGATGGTCGGGGTGGGGTGAAGGGGAGCTTTCTGTCTGAGCTGAGAGTGTTTGCATGCTGGCAGAGTTAGGGTTTGGGAAATAAAAACATTCACCTAAAAGTTAAAGCAAGTTTGTGAGGGGTTTGTGAGAGGGTGCGGAGGAAATGTCTATTGTTTAGAGCAAAGAAAAAACTCATTTCACCGGGTTACAGAGGAGCACTGCTACAGTCACAGAGAGGTCAGTCCCAGCTAGGAAACAGGGAAACTAGATAGGCAGAAGAATATACTAATATCATTTGTAAACCTTCATTTTTCTCAACTCACCAGAGCCAGAATGTAACCCAACCCAAGGCTAGCTTCTGAGCAGCATTTACTAACCCTGATCTACCTTTCTACATGGGGAAGAACCTGTTTGTTGTTAAACAGCCAGTTGGAAGCACCACTAAATTTCAATGCCATCACTGAAGTAACTCAGGTGAGGCTACACTTTGCTTACGCATAGGGGTTCAGGAAGAATCCGATTGAATATTTTTATCTTACGAACAGGCCAAGTTTGATTCCTCAGAGGCAGCGTCCCATCTCTGACCTCTCCGGTTCAGAGGGTGCGTTCTACAGGATAGCACACCCAACGCAATGCTGAGGGAGTGCCACACTTTCAGAGGTGTTGTCATCTTTTCTGCTTTCTTGTGCAGTTGTATCTTTAAAGTGATGTGTCCCATGCTGAGGGGTTTTCAGGTAGCCTGGAAGGGCCAGTTGAGAAAGGTCCTCTATGCTGGCCGTGTGTAACTGCCAGAACTACGCCAAATATCACGGAGACTGGTCACAGTGATAGATTTTTGCGAGTCAGATATGATCAGTGTTGTGACTACACGTATTCACATCCTGATTTAATCATGAAACGCAACTCAACTTAAAACAGTATCATTCAAAAGAGCAAGTCAGAGACTGAAAATCCTGTGGTGAGTAACTCACCTCCTGACTCCCCAAAGCCTGTCCACCATCCACAGTGCAAAAGTCAGGAGTGTGATGGAATAATCTCCACTTGCCTGGATGAGTGCAGCTCCAACAACACTCAAGAAACTCGACACCATCCAGGACAAAGCAGCCCCGCTTGATTGGAACCACATCCACCACCCTAAACATTCACTCCCACTGATGCACAGTGGCAGCAGTGTGTACTGTATACGACATGCACTGCAGCAACTTGCTAAACCTCCTTCAACAGAACCTTCCAAGCCCACAACCTTTAGAAGGACAAGGGCAGCAGATGCATGGGGACACCACCATTTGCAAGTTGCCCTCATGTCACACACCATCTTTACTTGGAACTATATCGCCGTTCCTTCACTGTCGCTGGGTCAAAATCCTGAAGCTCTCTCCCTAACAGCAATATGGGTGTACCTACACCACATGGGCTGCAGCGGTTCAAGTGGGTAGCTCACCACCACCTTCTCAAGGGCAATTAGGGATGGGCAACAAAATGCTGGTCTTTCCAGCAATGTTCACATCCAATGAAAGAATAAAACAAAATCTCTTTCACAACATCTCTCTCTCTCTCTCTCTCTCGACTCAATCTTCCTAATATCCTTGCATCCCAGGAAGAGCGAAAGTGAGCAAATCTCCAGGCCCAAATATTTAGGCAATCACTATAATGAACTCCATAATATAACCAGAAAATGCTGGAAAATCTCAGCAGGTCTGGCAGCATCTGCGGAGGGAGAAACAGAGTTACCGTTCCGAGTCCAATATGACTCTTCTTTGGAAACCAGTTCTTCTTCAGTTCTGAAGAAGAGTCATATCATTATCTCTGTTTCTCTCTCCACAAATGCTGCCAGGCCTGCTGAGCTCTTCCAGCATTTTCTGTTTTTATTTCAGGTTTCTAGCATCCGCAGTATTTTGCTTTTATTACCACAGACTCGAGACTATCAATGCTACTATGTCTGAAAGCACAGCCACCCCACGCATGCTGACAACAACCAACTTTGTCTCACCATCACCTCTCTCAACCACTCAATTGACTCTAAACATCATCAAGCGCCTCCTCAGGATAATTAGGCATGAACAGTAAAGGTTGACTATACCAGAAACATCCAGTAAATGAGCGGAGATTTTGCCCAACTATAGTATTGGGAAGACCAAAGCCATTGTCTTCGGAACCTTCTACAAACTCTCTTTCCTTACCACTGACTCCATCGCTCTCCTTGGCAACTGGCTGAGACTAAACCAGTTTATTTACAGCCTGAGATTACCTTCTGACTACATACCCGTGCCATCCCTAGGTCTGCCTATTTCCATCTCTAACATCACCCAGCTCAGCCCAACTGAGTTCATCTGTTACTGAACCCTTGTCTTTGATATGTTTAGACATGATAATCCTGGCAAGCCTCCCATCCTTCTTAAAGTTGAGCTCGTCCAAAACTCTGCTGCCCCTGTCCCAGCTCGCACACGTTCACCCATCACCCTCTGTGCTCAATGACCTACATTAGTTCCCAGTTGAGTAACGCCTCAAATTCTCATCCTTGTTTTGAGGTCTCCCCATGACCTCATCCCTTCCAAATCCAAAACCCCTCCAGCTCTACAAACCCCCTAGGGTATCTGAACTCCTCCAATTCCGGCCTCTTGCACAGGCTTGATTTTAACCACTCCACCAGCAGTGCCTTCAACTACCAAGGCCCTAAGCTCTGGAATTCCCTCCCTAAACCTCTCCACCTCTCTACTCCCCTCTCCTCCTTTAAGATGCTTCATACAATCTACCACCAATTTGACCTGCCCTAGTATCTCACATGGCTTTATGTGAAATTTTGTTTGATGGCCCTCCTGTGGAGCACCTTGGGATGCTTTACTCTGTTGAAGGTGCTATACAAATGCAATTGTTGTCACAGTTGTATGGACTCTGACTCTGCCTTGCACTCCTTTGCCCTGCATCTACCATGTTATTATAATGATATAATACCTGTTTTAGGTCTGTTTACTGCACAAGACACAAGGCACCAATTGCTTATAAGGGATTGGGTAAACACATTGTGGGTTCATTTATTAAGTTTAGGCACATGAGAACAGATAGATTGAAGATACCAGAGCAAACGTGAAGCTAGGACTGGATCACATGGCACACTTCCCTTCTAGCGATGTCCTGCGGATATCCCTTAAAGGCATATTACAACAGCAACCATCTGTTAACACCATTGGTGCCCAAAATGTGTTCCACATGTCGCTAATTGCGAATGCTGATGTGGCTAAATAAATTCCTGGTTACTAATTAAGAAAAATGAGTCGTAGACACTGTCGTTGGGCATGTGACCCTATTTGCATGATCCACGCGTGAACTTTTACCTTTTGTGGTTTCGCAAAAAGAGATAAGATGAAAGTTGAGTGCGCGATTGTGTTTTGATTCTTGTCAGCACTTTCCTTCCTCAGCCACTGACCGGTGGGAGATGCTTATTCATTAAACATCCATGTGATAGCCAGTCGACTGCCCTGTGTGAGTGTGAGCATTCCGTGAAAACTGGAGCATGTGGCGAAAATGTTGTCACTGTCGCCACCTCGTTGACTGGTCGGTGATTTGAATTGGACGATTCTGGACTAAGGAGAGGCAAGGTAACGTCAGGACGCCCGGTAACTGGCTGAATATCTACCTGGCGGCTTGAAAACTTCCCCTAGTGTGTGGATTGTTGGGGAAACTCCCCTCATTCTTCCTCTGCCGACATTGGCAGGTTTCCCTAGGAATCACAGCCCTCACTTTCAAAGGGAAGCCTTCGCAAAGGCAAACAGTGTGGTCATTGTGGAAAATGAGTTTTATTAGCATGCAGCAGCACAAAGACTGTGCCAGTAAATCAGAGAATGAAAAATGCAGGAATCTGAGAAAGAACCTTTAGGTATCTGACAAGGCCCTGGGAGCCCGTCACCAGCTTTCTAGGGTCCAGGACCAGAAAAGAAATCGATCACGTAAATACATTTCTCTACAAACAATTGTGAATGTCATGTAGCCCTACCTTGTAGACACCTTATGATGTACTGTATGATTTAACTGTATAACGCCGTATCCATAAACCAATCTCTGCAAGAGAACAATTCAGGCCATTACCAATTAGCATTGTAAATAAAAGAAAGACATGCATTTAAATAGCACCATTCACAACCTCGGGAGGTAACTTTTGGAATGTAGGGAACGTGGAAGCCAATTTGCGCACACAGCAAGTTCCCACGATGTGATAAGGAGCAGCTAATCTGTTTTTCGAATATTTGCCAGGAGAATTCCCCTCCTCTTTTTCAAAATTGTGTCGTGGGGCCCATTAAGTCCACCGGGGAGGGTAGACGGAGTCTGAGTCTAATGTCTCACTTGAAAGATGGCCTCTCTCTTGGCACTGCACTGGCATGTCTGCTTGGGTTCTCATTTCAAGTCGTTGAACTGGGGTTTGAGCCCATAGCCTTCCATCTCAGAGGCAAGAGCACTACCCACTGAACCATAACTGAACCAGAACGTAAATGAGTCTGGAATATCAGATCCTCAGGATTTGTAGTAGACTGTAAATACTGTTGTCCCATTGTTCGTTTGATTGCATTTTTAAAATTCTTTCATGGGCATCACTGGCAAAGCCAGCATTTTGTTGCCCATCCCTAATTGCCCTTGGACAGAGTGGTTTGCTCAGCCATTTCAGAGGGCAGTTAAGAGTGAACCACGTTGCTGTGGGTTTGGAGTCACAAGTAGGCCAGACCAGGTAAGGATGGCAGATTTCCTTCCCTAAAGGCCATCAGTGAACCAGATAGGACTTTACGACAACTGATGATCGTTATATGGTCACCATTACTGAGACTAGCTTTCAATTCCAGAATTCATTAATTGATTAATCCCACCAGCTGTCATGGTGAGATTTGAACCCATGCCCCCAGAGCATTAGCCTGGGCCTCAGGATTATTATTCCAGTGGCATTACCGCTATCGTCTCCGGTTGATAACAGTTAGTAACAGGTTGGCCATGAATATCTCAGGCGTCACCATTGTCAGCTCTCAATTGTCATCTCCTTAGCTGTCTGTTCAATGCAGGCCCTCCATTCCCTACATCATTTCCATTGTTTCAGCCCTGGCTTTCCACCAGGCTCTCTCATCCCAGCTGAGGCCCATTCATCACTTTTTGCAGATGCCACTTTTCAGCCTTTAAGGCACGCGGAACCTGGTTAACAAGTTCTCTGTTGCTATGGGTATCGGGAAAACATCAAGTGGAAAATTAATCTCGGGGGCCTCATTTTTGAACCAAGGGCCCCATGAATTGTTCTTGGACCTCAACCCCCGAGCAGCTACTCTTAGGTTTGCCAACGGTGATTAAACGTGTTCCTGGAGGATTCATCATATGATTTTCCCCCACGCTCCAGCCATTAGTCGGCCAATACATCCATCCTTGTGACGGACTGTCTTCCTACGCCAATAGGAAAGCAAAAAGACTCATTACCCAATTGGATGATGCATGACTGCCAACCAAACAGCCTTTTTTACAAACCATTTTCAATATTTTCATATCTGGTAAAGAGAAACAATTTTTTTTTTAATGTCCCGATAATTTTCCCCCCAGGTTGCACACAGCAGGGTCCTGGAGATTGGTCTTCAAGCCCTGGAGATTCCTGGCCAATCCCGGAACCCTAGCTAATCTCCCCTCAACTATCTCCCCCATCACGAGAAAAGACAATTTCGAGCTTCACTGACACCGACAGCAGCCGTCGGTTAGGTTTGGGGACAGGCGGCAGGAGTGGGGACGTGTTTAAGGGCCTGGTCACTGGGATGGTGTTGTCATGGGGAGAGCTCCCTCTCTTCTTACCTCCACATAGAGTTTAATAAAATAAATAGTGTGTGTGCCCATGAGAGAGTGCTGGGTCACTGAAAAACCCGAACTAGGCCTGAAGCCTGCTCAGTTTGGCAACAGTGTTGGTCTGGGGGTCCTTCGACAGCATTAAGCCCCACATTAACAGGTTCTAGGAGCCTTATTAGGCCTCTGTTAGATGGCTGCATAGGATGCCTAAAAAAAACAGACCCCCTTCCACCACCCCTACCCCCATGAATTCAGCTGTGGGATCAATGCTTGTATCGATTGTCCTCCTATAAATTGGCACACTTTCTTCCCCCTCCCCACCCCACCCTGTTTCATGCCAGAATTAACAGGTGCAACACTTATGAATTTCCACCTCCATGACTTTGAGTGATGTGGTATGATGGGCGCAGAACAATTTTTGCATATTTTTGAAGTAAAATTTAACAGCCCGAGGTAAACATTCAAAGTAGAAACGTTTCATTTGCTTACATGGGTGGATTCAGTTGCTGGGGAGAATGTGACAGGAAAAATCTTGTTCAGGCACACCGACCTCTGTCAAGGCCTTGCTGTGTTGTGGATATATCACATTGATATCATGCCACGATGACACTGTCACGCCACTGGATTTCTCTGCCTCACAAGGAAGTTGGGTTGGTGGCATAGCTGAGCTCTGTAGCTGTGCTAAGGAACGTCCTATAGAAATTGGGATCATTTGAGAATGAGCAGTGAACCTCTATTTTAAAAAAAAACACCCAAAGCAAGAGTTTTGCCTCTAGCTATCACACGTCGCTGAAATAGAACAGCAGAAATTAACCCTTTTGAGTAATGAATGCATTGCATTTTTGTTAACTGATGTTTCTCAATTTCATTCACTCAGCAAGTTCCCCTCCAAGGTCAGCATTTATTGCCCATCCCTAGTTGCCCTTGAGAAGGTGGTGGTGAGCCGCCTTCTTGAACCGCTGCAGTCCATGTTGGCTAGGTACGCTCACTAGTGCTGTTAGGGAGGGAGTTCCAGGAATGAGACCCAGCGATAGTGAAGGGACTGTGATACACATCCAAAACAACTGATTTAAAGGGCCACGTTTTTGGTAGCAATAACAGCCAGGAAATTTCAATTCAATTAATGAAGCAAATACTGGAATAAAAAGCTAAAATAAAAGCAAAATACTGCGAATGCTGGAAATCTGAAACAAAACCAAAAAGTGCAGAAAAACTCAACAGGTCTGGCCACATCTGTGGAGAGAGAAACAGTTAACTCCTTGGGTCTGTATGACTCTTCTTCAGAGCTAAAGAGAAGTGGAAATGTGATGAAATTTATACTGTTAAAAGGGGAGGGGTGGGGCAGGTGGATACAAGGCCAGTGATAGGGACAAAGGAGGGATTGACAAAGATGTCATGACCTAAAGGCCAAAGGGAGTGTTAATGGTAGTTATAAGGGCTAAAAAAGGTGCTGATAATGGCATAAAGGTAAGAAAGCAGAATGTGATAATAACAGAACAAGGTCAGCATTGTGTGAAAGAACAACATGGAACAAGGGACAGATAACCCTGTAGGGGATGGGGTGGGGGGAGGGGGAAGTGGTTGGTGGGGGGGGGGGTGGGGGGGGAAAGGATAGAAAATGAGGTAGAAGGGGAAAATTAAAAGTAATAAAGGAATAAAAAGGAATAAACCTGGAATAAAAACCTAGCCTCAGTAATGGTGACCATGAAACAATAATGTAGCAAAAACCCATCTGGTTCACTAACGTCCTTTAGAGAAGGAAATCTGCTGTCCTTACCTGGTCTGGCCTATATGTGACTCCAGGCCCACAGCAATGTGGTTGACTCTTAACTGCCCCCTGAAATGGCCCAGCAAGTCACTCAGTTGCCCTCAAGAAGGTGGCTCAACACTACCCTCTCAAGAGCAGTTAGGATGGACAATGAAAAGCTGACCCTGACGATGACGCCCTCGTTCCAAGAGTGACTTTTTAAAAATCGAATGAAATGCGTTTATATTGCATTTTTCATATCCTCAGGGTATTTAAAAGTGTTTTCACAGTCAACACATGACTCCTAAAGCACAATCGCTGCTGTTATGCGAGTAGAAAATGCAATCAATTTACATAAAACTGAACCGCACTTTTGATAATTCTTTTTTTCATTCTTAGAATGAATCACTAAAGGCCAGCATTTATTGCCCATCCCTAATTACCCTTGAGAAGGTGGTGGTGAGCTGCCTCCTTGAACCGCTGCAGTCCCTGTGGTGTAGGTACACCCACAGTGCTGTTAGGGAGGGAGTTCCAGGATTTTGACCCAGTGACAGTGAAGGAACAGTCGATATATTTCCAAGCCAGGATGATTTGTAACTTGGAGGGGAACTTGCCAGTGGCAGCCCTGCCGCCCTTGGTTTTCTAGGGGGTAGGGGTCTTTCACCCCCTCACATTTGTGGGCCTGGGTCTCACCTGAAATTCATCACCACCAACAACCCAGTTGCTCTGCTGTACAGTACTGGGAGCGTCAGCCTCGGTTACAGACAGACTCCCATAATTACAGCGCAAGTCCCACAATCTGCCGCTGCTTGAGTCACTGAGTCATTTTCTAGATTCTTCCGTGGTCACTGACCCGCCCCCACCATTCCACCCTGCCACAACCCCTGGGGCTCAGCTAGTCATACCGAACCCTCTATTACCCTGAATTCAAAAAAAAGTGAGCTGGGAGCAAGTCTAGTGGTATCTCAAAGAGAAAAAGACAGTTTCAGTTTTCAAATGGAAACCCCGGGTGCTAATCCCCGTGTCTCCTTCTTGGATGCTGACTGATTTCCGTCACCTTGAACTCTTGATGTTAACATAAGATTGATAAGATTGTGCCGTTGCCTTTTTTTTTAACAGAGGCAGTACCTGTGTTAAAGCGGACAAATGATTAACTGCGCTTATGTAATTTTGCAGAGCATAGACTCCATTGTTATTTAGGTTTGATCCCTTTTGCCCCTATAGCCACAGCTCTTAAATTCCTGGATAGCTGCTCAGTGTCTGCTGAACAAGGAACCTCCTCCTATGAGTCCGTGTGCTTCAGCAGCAGATCATACGAACACACGTGCATGAATCAGGATTAGGCCACTCGACCCTTCAGTCCAGTTCCGCCATTCAATAAGACCATGGCTGATCTGATTGTAACCTCCCACCTACCCCCAATAACTTTTCACCCCCTTATTAATCAAGCATCTATCTACCACTGCCTTAAAAATATTCAAAGACTCTGCTTCCTCCGCCTTTTGAGGAAGAGAGTTCCAAAGACTCACGACTCCCTGAGAGAAAAAATTTCTCCTCGTCTCTGTATCAAATGAGTGACCCCTTATTTTTAAACAGTGACCCCTAGTTCTAGATTCTCCCACAGGAGGAAACATCCTCTCCATATCCATCCTATCAAGACCCCTCAGGATCTTAAAGGTTTTGATCAAGTTCCCTCTTACTCTTCTAAACTCCTGTGGATACAAGCCTAACCTGTCCAACTTTTCCTCATAAGACAACAGCCCACTCCTGGTATTAGCCTAGAAAACCTTCTCTGAACTGTTTCTATTGCATTTACATCTTTCCTTAAATAAGGAGACTAATACTGTACACAGTACTCCAGATGTGGTCACACCAGTGTCCTGTACAACTGAAGCATAACCTCCCTACCTTTGTAATCAATTCCCCTCCCAATGAATGATAGCATTCCCAGTTACTTGCTGTACCTGCATACTAGCCTTTTGTAGCCTCCAACTATCTCACAACGTGTTGAAACATCTCAAAGCAATGTAGCAGTACTTAACACGGTGATCAAACGCACAGTCACAGGCAATTACCAAGAAACTCGAAAGTTTTAACAGTAACAGTTTGCATTTATGTAGGGCCTTGAACACACTGAAACATCCCAAGTGAAGATGTTAGGACAGGTGCACTGAACCT
This sequence comes from Cetorhinus maximus, assembly GCF_964194155.1. Taxonomy (NCBI): domain Eukaryota; kingdom Metazoa; phylum Chordata; class Chondrichthyes; order Lamniformes; family Cetorhinidae; genus Cetorhinus; species Cetorhinus maximus. Next base: position 26,259,312 of record NC_135906.1, on the reverse strand, counting down.
TGGTTTCGGTCACCTTACTTCAGGGAGTTATATTTGCATTGGAGGCAGTACAGAGAAAAATTCATTGGGCTAATCCCCGGGATGAAAGGGCTTGTCTTATGAGGAAAGATTAAGCAGGTTAGGCCTAGCTCAAGAATTAGAGGTGATCTTATTAAAACACATGGGGTGGAATCGTCCCAGGTTTGCACAAAGTACCGTCGAGGGCTGGAAGGAGGACGTCTTACCCGCTGGCCGCAATGGCGAGTTTGCGCGCCGTATCACTGCATTTCCCGGCGTGTCCCACCTCATTAATAATGCATTCCTGGGAAAGACGCTGGATCGCCGGTGGGGCAGCCTCTGATTCGCCCGCCCCGCAGCCACCTCAGGCCTTCAGTAACCCGGGCGCCATATTTAGAGGGCGCCCCCTGCACAGAGCCAGCTCTCCCTGAGGCATCGGAAGCTGCTGCAAAGTCATGGCTGCCAAAGGGAGGAAACGTGCTGCCCCCAAAGTGAGCGACATGAAGTCCTCTACCCCTACTCCGGACGGAGACTAGCGAGCAATCCAGCATGGGAGGGGGTGGCAGCGGTGGTCAGCGCCAATGCCCTGCAAAAGAGGACATCCATCCAGGTGACTCCGAGAGTGTCCGGCCCATCCGAATCCCCTCTTCCTGTGACCCCAGCAGCTCCAGCTCCACAGGCCGAGGAGGGGGCCACTGCCACACAGCAGGACCCCAATAGCAGGTCGGGGCCCTCCAAGTCTCAGCCCTCCAGAGTACACCCGCCAAGGCTATCACAGACAGGGTGTAGCAGTCAGCAGGCTGCCTCCACCTCCACTGTGGATGTCCGGGGAGCACCAAGACGTAGTGGCAGGGTTAGGAAGGTTAAGAAGATGTAGGTGCACAGCCTGGGCACGGGTATTAACCACTTGTATTTAATGTTCACTATTACCAATAAGCTCCCAAGACTGTCTCCTTGTCTATGGCTCCTTGTTCTGATGAGCAGTGTTTGTGTCACTCAGATGTGAAACTTTGGTTCCTGCACAAGATAAAGGCAGGTGTCTCAGTCCAGGGCCTCTTCCCTGTGCAGTGAGTAACCTTCAGACCAAAGTGATGGTCCGGCCTCACACTCCCTGGACACGTTACTGATGCCTGCACCTCGATGGTGCTGGTCATTGCTGCCAGAATGTCTTGGGCAGGTGTCACAGAGTTCCCTCATTCTCTCTGTGTGCTCTCAGTGCCTTTAAACTGAGGCTGGCCCTCCCCATCTCTTCAGCATCTGTGTCCGGTGACACTGTGCTCCTGAAGGGCTCAGGTGCTGAAGGTGGACAAAGGATCAGATGCTTCTAAAGTTTCATGGCTGTGTCTCTATGATATGACCCTGATCACAGAGCACAAGCGAGCTGCCCTCAGCCAGACAGGAGTCAGACAGTCTCAGAGGCTGTGTGAAGATGTATGAAGTATCCTCACTGCATGTCATCATCATCCTCCTGGAATCTAGTGACTATTAGGGCCTCCGCTGCGTCTCCATGACACGAGCCTGAGCACTGAGGGTATGTGCGCTGACATCAGCCACACAGGAGTCAAACATTCACAGATGCAAGGTGAGGATGTCAGGACTGTCCTCACTGCATCTTGTCATCATCCTCCACGAATCTTGTGGCTATGAGGGCCTCCCGAGTGTGCCTGCCTCATCTGGCCAGTGCGATGTCCCCATCACCAGCATCTTCACCTTCGAGGACTTCATCACCTTCATCCCCTTCGACATCCTCCTCATTGGAGCAGACTTGCAGCTCCTCCATCTCCTCCTCCCCAGGTCCTCCCCCCGTTGCAGCGTCAGAGTGTGTAGCGCACAGTAAGCTAGGCTGATGCGCGCCACGCTCTGGGGACTGTACTGCAATCTCCACCGGACCTGTCGAGGCACCAGAGCCTCACTTTCAAAATGCCGAAGTCTGGATCGCGGCACGAGGCTGGTTCTCCTGTCGCTCTGCTGCAGTCTGAGGCCACCATGGGTGTCATCAGCCACGGCCTCTGTGGGTAGCGCTTGTCCCCGAGGAGCCAACCTGCAGCCTCTGTGGACCCTGGAAGATGTCAGGGATCTGAGAGCTGCTAAGGATGTAGGAGTCATGGACGGTCCCTGGGAATCATGCGCGGACCCGTAGGACGTGTTTGTGGTGGTCACAGACCAACTGAACATTCAGTGAGTGGGAAGCCCTTGCGGTTGACGATGTTGACTACTTGTTGCCACGGAGATCTCAGCGCCACATGATAGCACCATTCGCTGGCACCCTGCACCTGTGGAAAACCTGAGATCTGCGTAAATCCCAGCGCTCTTGTTTCCTGGCTTTCCCGATCCCGGGCGAAATGCACCAAGTTCTGTGCGATCATCGAGATGGCGCCCGTGACCTCCTGGATACACTCGTACTTGTGAGATCCCAGACAGGTCACCTGCGGAGCCCTGGAAGGAGCCACTGGTGTTAAAATTGAGCGCTGCGATCACTTTCACGGCCAGCGGCAGTAGATACCCTCCCAGTCCCCGTGGTGCCAAATCCTGGAGCAGGTGGGGCAGATGTGCCCGGCCAGTTCCCTGGACATGAGCAGCCTTTGATGACTCCTGTTCTCGGTCATCTGCAGGAATGACAGACGCCATCTATAGACCCTCGGTTTTGCGAGGTGCCCACGAGAGACGGCTCTCTGTGGATCTTCAGCAGTGTGTGCAGTAGACACTGTCACCCCTTCATCTTGAGGGAGGTGCTCCTCCCTTAGCTGAGCAAGGTGCCTCTGCCGCTCTCTTCCCATTTCTTTCTGGTCTCTGTAAGCCATGAGGGATACCGCTAAATCACCAGGCCCCATGATCCTGATGTTCTCCTCCTGCAGAATCAAAGAGAGAGATGCATGGGTTAGCATGGGTGCACTAAGAACCTCTCTTGGTTAAGTCTGAAGGCCCCTTTATGCATGCAGGAGAGTGCTGGCCACCACTTGGATGGCCAGCGTGTAGTGCACTCATTCACTGTCCGAAACCCCACCCATCTCCACCCCTCACCACTTGACCGATTGGCGGTAGCTTCAGTCACTGGACTGCAGGCTGTGCTCTCAGCTCAGGCACAGGCATTCTCCTAACCCACACTGCAAGGCTGCACTGTTAGTTTGAACCATGAGGGATATTGGTCCAAACCTGAATAAAGACATTGTAAGGGGCTGTGAGCACCTCCACCAGTGACTGCGCCATGGCCAGCTTTAGCAAGGAGATTGTACAAGTTGTCCAGTCGGCTAATTGTTCTGCTGCCCCCTAAAACACACATTAATTTGCAGTCTGCGCCCGAGGGGTGAAACATTCTGGAGCACTTGGTGGCCCTTTCATGCTATTGCCTTGCTTGATGGGGCAGAAAAGCTGCAGAGGCCCAAACTCCAAGCAGGTCAATGTCGATGGAGCTGCTGCTGAACCGTCTCAGCTGCGGAAGAATGCTCACTTTTGGCAAGATTTTCCAAGCGCTTGGCTGCTTCCCTCACCCCCGGCCCCTGCACTGGCAAGTACTCGAGTACCCCCTTCAGTCTGTCTGTGCTGCCTTGCCACCTCTCGCAACCCCTCCACCACCTACCCACCACCACCACCCCTCCCGCCACCTGACTCACACTGGAGCCCTGGCACCGCACTGAAAGCCAATGGGTAAAAGCGACTTGCCTGTGGCACCACCCCCCAAGCAAATGAGCGGCACCTCTTCCTTGATGCCCTATGGGCGATGCTCGTGAGCGCTGCACAAGGTTGTGGGCCTCTTCACCTCCGAGCTCCCCTCTACATTCAGGTTGCCAGGGACACGCCGTTTAAAGGCAGCCGTGAAGCACACGGTTCTGAGGTCACGCCGACATGGGTGATAAATTTGACATCGGTGGGGGTGGGGGGTGGGGAAGGGGGGTGGAGGAGGGGGGGGGCGGGGGATGATTCCAGTGAGCAGGGCTTATAATGAGGTGCAAATGTATTAAAATGACGTTCCCAATGTCCGGCAGCGGGAAACGCGGCCTGCCATTGGTGGGCGGGACAGACGATCATAAACTACTTTGGCAACGGCGTGAAACCGATTTTTGGCCTTCTTGCCGTATTGTTCCCTCCTCCCCCCATCCCCTCAATCCCGCCACCGGCCCACCATAACGCCCAACGCCAAGAGGGCGATTCTGAGGGGGTTTGACAGGGTAGGTGCTGAGGGAATCTTTCCCCTCCTGGGGGAATCTAGAACTTGAGCGGGGGGGGAGGGGGGTCACAGTCTCAAAATAAGGGCTCTCCCATTTAAGATGGAGGTGAGGAAGGATTTCTTCCCTCAGAGGGTTGTTAGTCTTTGGAATTCTCTACTCCAGCCAGCAGTGGAGGCCGGGCCATTGATCCAAGGCTGAGTTAGAAAGATTTTTGATTGGCAAAGGGGGTCAGTCAAGGCTTATGGGGGACAGGCAGGAAAGTGGAGGTAAGACCATATCAGATCAGTCAAGCTCGATGGGCTGAATGGCCTACTCCTGCTCCTATTTCTTATATCCTTATGTTCTTAAAGGGATAGGATTGGAGGAGTGTCTTAAAGACGGTAAGAGAGATTTAGGAAGGAAATTATGGAGTTTAGGGCCCAGGCAGCTGCCAATGGTGGGGCAATAGAAATTAGGGGTGCCCCAGAGGCCAGAATTGGAGGAGTGTAGAGACCTCAGAGGGTTGGAGTGGGTAACAGAGATGTGGAAGGCTCTTAGTGACTGCACTTCAGAAAGTACTTCATTGGCTAGAAACACTTTGAGACACCTGGTGGTCATGAAAAGCGCCATATAAATGCAAGTCCTTTTTTTATATCAATGTGAACATATGAAAATGGCAGGAGTAAAAGGCCAGCTGGCCCATCGAGCCTGCAACATGCCCATGAAGCCTGGAGCATCAAAAACGAGAGACACTTCCTATCCCCGCATCCTGCCAACACCCCACCCCCACTCCACCACCCCCCCCCACTCCCCTCCCCCCGCATCCATGTAATCTCTTGGGAGTGGGGGAAAAAAAAGACAGAACCCACCCCCACCCTGCCCCCAAACCAGGGCCAATAAGGGGAAAGAACTCTGAAAAATTCCTTTCTGAACTTCTCAGCCAAACACAACCAGTCCAGGAGATCACATTGACATTACCTGTTACTCCACTGCAATGCACTTGGGGTGATGGGTGGCGTGGTGGAAAGTAACCCAGCTAGGCCCAGGCTAATCCTCTGGGGGGGTGGGGGGCACAGGTTTGAATCCCACCATAGCAGCTCTTCATTAAGCCTGTGGGAGCTGTGGGAAAGGCCAGCATTTGTTCCCCATTCCCTATTACCCTTGGGAAGGTGGTGACCCTCTGCCTCCTTGAACCGCTGCAGTCCCTCTCGTTTGACTTTTTTTTGTAATAGGTTTGGATACAACTTGTTAGGCAAGAGGGCAGGTATGAGTCAACCACATTGCTGTGGGTCTGGAGTCACATGTAGGCCAGACCGGGTAAGGAGGGCAGATTTCCTTCCCTAAAGGGCATTAGTGAACCAGGTGGGTTTTAACAACAATCGATGATAGTTTTATGGTCACCGTTACTGAGACTAGCTTGCAATTCCATTATGAAAGAATTAAAAAAAAAGCTTACCTTTAGTATGATGTGAAATTTAAGAAAAACTTTACTGACCTCTGACCCAGACAGCTACTCGCAAGGCTCACAGAGAATCAGCCCAACATCTGGAAATCAATCCCAGGGGCTCTCTACCCATGAGGAAAAGATGACCTGCCCGTTCAATCTAATCATCACCCTGCAAAGTTTAAACTCAGGCTCCTGGTCCTTTCAATTTGTCGAATGCCACATTAGGACTTCATACTGAACTGAAGATTTCCTTCTTGGAGCTTTCAATTCCCCCACAATCGTGTGTTATTATACTGCGGCGGTGGGGGGGATCTGGTCTCAGCCTATCAGAAGGCAGTGTTGGAATGTAAGTAAATAGTGTTACACGTTCTTAGCAATCTAACTCCTGTGCACAGCTTGTGGACGCTGGCTCCCCCACGCAGTTCCTGCCCATCCAGCAATGGACAGCAGAATCGGAATGCAGAAAACTCAAAGGTACCTGCAGCATGTTTTCTTACCAAAAAATGAAACAAGAAGGAACTTGCGTTTCTAGAACACCTGTCAAGACACCATGATTCAACAATGGCAACAGCGACTGAAACATAATTAAAACATTCCAAGCAGCTTCACATTAACATGATCAAATAAAACGTGACTCCGTGAGGCACACGAAGAGGTAAGGGTCAGATGGCCAAAAGCTTGATCGGAGAGGTAGGTTTGAAGGAGGAAAGCGAGGTAGGGAGGTGGAGAGGCTTAGGGAGGGAATTCCAGAGTTTGGGGTCCAGGCAACTGAAGGCGATGGTGGAACGATTAAAAGTGGCGATACTCAAGAGACTTAGACACAGGTACATTGTGGGGCTGCAGGAGATTACAGAGATAGGGAGAGGCAGTGAGGTCATGGAGGGATTTGAAAACAAGGATGAGAATTTGGCCGGGAGCCAATGTAGTTTTCCGGCCCTTGATGCAACTTTAAAGTGTAGTCACTGTTGTAACGTAGGAAACACAGCAGCCAATTTACATACAGCAAGCTCCCACAAACTACAATGTGATCATCTATTTGTGATGTTGGTTGAGGGATAAATGTTGGCCAGGACCCTGGAGATATCTTCTCAGCTCTTCTTTAGAAGAGTGCTACAGCATCGTATGCATCACCTGCCGCAGTTTAACATATCTTTCGGAAGGCCACACCTCAGACAGCAGTGTGGCACTCCCTCAGTGTTGTACTGGGAGTGCCAGCTTAAATTATAGGCTCAAATCCCTGGAGTAGGACTTGAACCCACAGCCCTTTGACATAGAGACAAGCGTGTTGCCCTCTGAGGCACAGCTGACTGCTGGATTTGGGGAAGCTCCAAAGTTTACATTGACGGACAGCAGCAGGGTAAAGTAGAAGAGGCTAATCATTAAATGACAACAACCTTGGCTTTACATGGCTGTAGGTTAGAGGGAGAAAGAAGGGAGCAGTTTTAAGGCATGAGAAAGGGATTAGAGCAAGGGAGTTGTTATAATTTAAATGTTGCCTGTGTATTTATGAGCGATGTGGATCACAAGATTGGTTTAGACCACGAAGGCCCTGTAGCCAATGGCATCCTCCTGGGAATACCATCTCTCTGCCATCTCCCGTTATAGTATTTGACAGTTAAAAAACAAACAAAACCAATTTCGACCTCAGCCACAGTCTTTACTAATCCATTCCAACACACTCTGCACTAAGGAGTGCTTCCTGGGATCTTTGCTAAACCATGTCCTTGCCCAACCTGTGCCATCTTGACCTGCTGCCTAAGCCTAGCCGAGAATATTGGTCCAGTTGTGTTCACTTCTGTGGGTCTGTACAGAACGTGTGGGAGCGTAGGACAGTGTGTGACTGTGAGCGACCTCATTGTCAAATTGGCCATGCTCTTTCTCGAGCTCACCCAATGAAAGTGGCCACTTGAGAGAAAATTCTACAGCCAAAGAAACAGGCCATTGGGCCCAGCTGCTCCACAACAGGCTCCGACCACCCACCTTCATCTATTCCTTTCTCCCTCATGTACTGATCCAGCATCCCCAGAAAATCACTTCTGCTATTTGCCATATTCATGGAGAAGAGGCCTTGAGGCTCAGTGGGCCACATCCCTGCCCCTGAGCCAAAAGCTCTGGGTTCAAGTCCTACGCCAAGACCCAATGGCCAACAAAAGTCTGTTCATCATGTGGCCTCATTGGCCCAGATTGTCGAAGACCGGATGTGCCACCTGAGGTGTGTGTTGGGGCCCTGTGGAAGTCCCGATGTGCTGACCTCTGTGGGAATTGCCTGGGAAGTCTGAATTTCCGACAGGCGCTTCCCTGTGGACCCTCAGCAAATGTCTCTGACTCTAACTTGAAGACTTTGGATAGTTCTGACTCACTTACCTGAATAGTTAGACTGGAAAATTCCTAGTCTAACTCCTAGGTAACGACAGAACTGACCCGCTGATGACTACCCCTCCCAACCATGCTAACCCCTGACCTATTTGCCACCAGACCTGCCCATTCACACTAGATTTTCAAGCTTACTTTACGGCTCATGTAAAAAGGGGGTGTGGTTTGTCTTCAACCCCCTCTCCCATTCCCCACTAAATGCGACAGTTTGTCATGGGACTGTGGAGAAGCCAAGCTCGGAAGACCCGGTCAGAAATATGGAGCAGAGTTGGGGTGCAAAAAAAGGTAGGAGCAGAGTGGTAACCCAACCACACTTGCAGCTTCAGGCAAGACCTGGGCCATTGAGTATCAGCTTGCAGATCCTTCCAACACGTGCCAATAGCAGGTGGGGAGCGGGGGAAAGTCCTGGTGATAGAAAGAAAATTGGAGCCTCTACCATCGCTAACCAAAGCTCTGGACAACAACATTCATGCACAAGAGCATGTTGCCACAGCAACGCGGCCTCCATGGGGGCTGGTCGGCTCAGTGGGCCCTTGTGGATCGGGCTGTGGTTCCGACAGCACGTGGTTTGATGCCCCCATTCCGGCTGGGGTGGATTTGGGACCTACCTCCTGGCTTTACCCCTGTGGCGGGGGATGTGGCGCCGTGGGCCAGACCTGCCTTTGGGCAGAGGTTTGAAGAAGATGGATCGAGATACCCGAAGATAGCTGGTTCCCCGTCTAACTGTACCCCAACAGGAGGGAGCACTGTCAAGATAGGCAGGGAACACACACCTTTAAGATGAAGCCAAGAGACCATGCGCTACAAGCTGAGTGGGCTAACGGCAGCGATCGGTGGACACACTGCTTGTCAGGTGATGGGTCTGACTCACTTAGGCCTGTGTCACTTGCATTGGGAAGATCCCCCTTTACTGACACATAGCCTCCGTCTAACATTCTTGTAAATGTTTTTGACCACGAGTGCCTAGCCAAGGAGAATTGAAACACAGTGTCAGCTTTGAGAGAAGCATGTGGGCTTGACTTAGTGTGGGCAAGCTGTTCATTTACACTACAAAAACACTGGCGGGGATATTGCAAGGAATCTTTGAAGTGCTTGACAAAATAGATTATCAGTCATGCAGCTCAGTGTACAAACCCCCCCAATCTATTAGTCACTGCAAATGTATTTGACATCTCCTACTTTAACAAAGGGCTACTCACATCCCAGTCCCTGGCTTCGAGCCCAAGCTAGTAATTCCTGAGCTGCTGAGTCACATGCCTGTGACTCACATGTGTCATCATTCCACAGGGAGCAACAAACACTGCGTTGTCCCTGGCAACTGGGCCTTTCTCATTCCCTTACAGCGACTCAAGTACAGGAAACTGGAGCTGCATTTACATGACACACATTTTCCAAGGAGATACTTGAGTGCTAATGCGCTGGGAGCCGGCGAGGTCTATATAATTGCTGCAGTATGCTTTATTCCCAGCTATGTGAATCTAAGCAGTTCGTTTCCTGTAGCTGTTTGAAGTGAATCTCAGGGCCAAGAATTTCCCAAGAAGGGGAACCAAAGAAAAAAGACCTTGCTCACTGCAAATTGCACATTCACCCATTCCAGCTGATCCCCGGGGCTGGTGAATCAATCATTTTTTAAGAAGGGAACAACCTGAGGCTCAAGCACATTGGAGCAGGTGTGGGCCATTCAGTCCCTAAAGCCTGTTCCGTCAATCATTTAGATTGTGGTATCTTAACTCCACCTACCCCAACTTGGTACCCCTTTAATCACATTTTGGTTTAATGTTTGTAAGTTTCCTTTAAAGTTTTTCCTTGATTTTACTGCTGACCTGATTTAGGGGCTGTGCTTGATTTATCCCTTGTTTTTGTTAATTTAGTTAATTGTTTTAACTCGAAAAGAGTTACCCCAACTTGGTTCCATCTCCCTTAACACTCAGTTCATTTCTTAGCTCTCCCGTTGACTTGCTGAGCTACAAGGGGGGGTTGGAGTTGAATTTTTTTTTCCCTTTATTCTTTCATGGGGCGTGGGCATCACTGGCAAGGCCAGCATTTGTTGCCCATCCCTAATTGCCCTTGAACTGAGTGGCTTGCTAGGCCATTTCAGGGGGCAATTAAGAGCCAAGCAAATTGATGTGTGAGTGGAGCCACATGTAGGCCAGACCAGCTGAGGATGGCAGATTTCCTTCCCTAGAGGGCATTAATGAACCAGATGGATTTTTACAATAATCATTGACAGCTGCATGGTCATCATGAATTGAACTAAAATTCCCACCAGCTTCTGTGGTGGGATTTGAACCCATGTCCCTAGGGGATCTGCTTTACTAGTCTAATGACATTAGTACTGTCCCATCATTGCCCCAAATGATCCACAGTAAAGTGCTAACAAACAAAGAATGATACCAGAACTGAACGCTTATAACTATTAAGAAAGACTGAACATGCTCAGTTTCTTTTCTCGAGATACCAGAAGGTTGAGGGGCTACCTGATAAAAGATGAAATACCGAAGGGAGTTTGAACGGAGAGACAAAGGAAAAAGAAAAGAAAGACTTACATTTTCATAGTGCTTTTCGCAATGACCAGATACCTCAAAGCACTTTACAACCGATGAAGTACTTTTGAAACAAAAACAGAAAATGCTGGTAAATCTCGGCAGGTCTGACAGCATCTGTGGAGAGAAAGACAGAGTTAATGTTTCGAGTCCATATGACTCTTCTTCAGAGCTAAAGAGGAGTAAAAATGTGATGAAATTTAGACTGTTTAAGGGGGGGTGAAGCAGGTGAAACTGGATAGAACGTCAGTGATAGGTGGGGACAAAGGAGAGATTGACAAAGGTATCATGAACTAAAGGACAATGGGGTGTTAATGGTAGTGATACTGGCTAAAGGAGGTGCTGATGGTGGCATTAAGGTCAGAAAGCAGAATGTGATAATAGCAGGACAAGGGGTGGGGTGGGGAGAGGGGACAGTGGTGGGAAAAAAAGGTCAAAAATAGAATAAAAGGTGGGGATAAAACAATGAATAAAAATGAAAATAAATAAAAATAAGTGGATTAAAAAATAAATAAACAAAAATGAATATTGAAAAAAGGGAATAGAAAAGGGATGAGGATAGAGTAGAGAGTTCATTTGAAGCTTAGTCTTTGTTGTAATGTAGGAAATCTGGCAGCCAATTTACACACAGCAAACTCCCACAAACAGCAATGTGATAAGGACCAGATAATCTGTTTTTTGTGATGTTGATTTTGGGGTAAATATTGTCCAGGACACTGGGGAGAGCTGCCCTGCTCACCTTCGAAATAGTGGGATCCTTTACATCCACCTGAGCAGGCAGATGGGCCCTCAGTTTAAAGTCCCATCCAAAAGACAGCACCTCTGCCAGTGCAGCACTGCCTCAGTACTGCATTAGAATGTCAGCCTGGATTTTCATATTTTTAAATTCATTCATGGGATGTGGGCTTCGCTGGCTGGGCCAGCATTTATTCCCCATTCCTAATTGCTCTTGAGGAGGTGGTGATGAGCTGCCTTCTTGAACCACTGCAGTCCATGTGGTGTAGGTACACCCACAGTGCTGCTAAGAAGGGAGTTCCAGGATTTTGACCCAGCGACAGTGAAGGAACAGCGATAGATTTCCAAGTCAGGATGGTGAGTGACTTAGGGGGCACCTTCCAGGCGGTGGTGTTCCTATTTATCTGCTGCCCTTGTTCTTCTAGATGGTAGTGGTTGTGGGTTTGGAAGGTGCCACCTAAGGAGCCTTGGTGGATTCCTGCAGTGCATCTTGTAGATGGTACACGCTGCTGCTACTGTGCGTCAGTGGTGGAGGGGGTCAATGTTTGTGGATAGAGTGCCAATCAAGTGGGCTGCTTTGTCCTGGACGGTGTCAAGCTTCTTGAGTGTTGTGGGAGCTGCACTCATCCAGGCAAGTGGGGAGTATTCCATCACACTCCTGACTTGGGCCTTGTAGATGGTGGACAGACTTTGGGGAGTCAGGAGGTGGGTCACACTATTCCTAGCCTCTGACCTGCTCTTGTAGCCACAGTATTTATACGGCTAGTCCAGTTCAGTTTCTGGTCAATGGTAACCCCCAGGATGTTGATAGTGGGGGATTCAGTGATGGTAATTCCATTGAACATCAAGGGATGATGGTTGGATTCTGTCTTGTTTTAGGTGGTCATTGCCTGACACTTGTGTAGCTCGTATGTTACTTGCCACTTGTCAGCCCAAGCCTGGATATTGCCCAGGTCTTGCTGCATTTGGACATGGACTGCTTCAGTATCTGAGGAGTCGTGAATGGTTCTGAACATTGTGCAAACATCAGCGAACATCCCCACTTCTGCCGTTATGGAAGGAAGGTCATTGATGGAGCAGCTGAAGAGGTTGGGCCGAGGCCACTACCCTGAGGAACTCCTGCAGTGATGTCCTGGAGCTGAGATGATTGACCTCCAACAACCACAACCATCTTCGTTTGTGCTAGGCATGAGTCCAACAGCCTGACATAGTCATCCTCATGGAATCATATCTTATAGACAATGTCCCAGAAACTGCACACCACTATCATCATCCCTGGGTATGTCCTGTCCCACCAGCAGGACTGTCCCAGCAGAGGTGGCGGCACAGTGGTATACAGTCAGAGGGGGTTGCTCTGGGCGTCCTCAATGTTGACTCTGGACCCCATGAAGTCTCATGGCATCAGGTCACACATGGGCAAGGAAACCTGCTGCTGATTACCACGTACCGCCCTCCCTCAACTGATGAATCAGTGCTCCTCAGTGTTAAATATCACTTGGAGGAAGGGCTGAGAGTGGCAAGGGTGGAGAATGTACCCTGGGTGTAGATTCCCATTGACTCCAGTTTTGCTAGTATGCCACACTCGGTCAAATGCTGCAGCAGCAGAATTGTACTCGAACACAATCAGTAACCTCATGGCCCGACCATTACCATCAAGCCAGGGGATCAACCCTGGTTCAATGAAGAGTGCCACGCAACAGCCCTGTCTATCCTGTTTGGCATGCAAGTAGTCCTGTGTTGTAGCTTCACCAGATTGACACCTCAGTTTTTGGGTATGCCTGGGTCCTGTGTTGTAGCTTCACCAGATTGACACCTCGTTTTTGGGTATGCCTGGTGCTGCCCACAGCAGCTCATGGATGCCTAGTCTTCAGTTGCTCGATCTGTTCAAAATCTATCCCATTTAGCACGGTGGTAGTGCCCCACAACATGATGGAGGGTATCCTCAATGTGAAGCCGGGACTTCATCTTCACAATGACTGTGTGGTTG